>NC_058513.1:4043046-4740923 GCF_020382885.2 Scatophagus argus
GTGTAATCCTGTGTAAGTGGGTAATCAGCAGCACAGACTGCTGCACAGTGAAGGTGCAGGGGATTAGGCATTACCTCCCTTATAGTGCAAGACCCAGAGGGTTAGACATAACAACATGTTGATCTCGTATGAAATACAGTGGTCTGTGTCTGTTAATACAGTCTATATAGATGTGTGTGTGTGTGTGGAACATAAAAAAATATGGGTAAAGCATTGAATAAATTGGCACTATATTTAAACTTGTCTTTGCTAAAAAGCACAGGGCAAAATAACCCATAAATTTCCTGGAGCACCATGGGACCTCAGAAGCAAATGTGAGGCATTTCAGAACAGGGGAATTGGATCAGTTCTCTGGGGAGCATGTGGAAAATCAGCTTTCTGAGCTGGTCACTTTAAAGGAATGTGCCAGTATGAGTTTACTGACTTGTTTCAGACAACCATTGAATTGAATGATGAGTTTTCTGCCCTTTTGCTCTACATTTGCTTTGCTGTCGTGACTTCTTTTCAGCTTTTTAAACTTTTCAACTTCTTTTCCTCCCAAGGTAAACACAGCATGCACACTCACCTATGCAATATTTCAGAGCTTAAAAAACAGCACTGAAAGGTCATGAAAGAATCTGGTTTACTTAGGGAAAGTCAAAGAAAGTGGTGGAATCTTACATTTGGGCCAAGATGAGAACCTTTTTGTGTTAGTCAGGCCAGTGTTGCTAATATAATGTAGACTGAGATCATAAATGTGTCTCATAACATAATGTCTGTACAACACCCTCAAAAAGAAACACAAAAAACAGGAGACAAGGAGGAGACAAAAGCAGCAATCATCAAATCACAATATGGAGTAAATGAATTACAGTATCAAGTTAATGAAGTGCATAATATGTACACTATAGACAAAAGTATCTTTATGGGGCTGTTTTTCAGGGGTTGTTCTCAGCCCCTTACTTCCGGTGAAGGGAAATCTTAATGCTTCGGCATACCAAGACGAATGCTATGCTTCCAACTTTGTGGCAGCAGTTTGGGGAAGATCCTTTTCTATTCCAGCATGACTGTGCACCAGTGCACAAAGCAAAGTCCATAAAGACATGGTTGGATGAGTTTGGTGTGGGACATTGTGAGCCCCTCACCCATTGTCCATCATCAAGTGCCCTCTAAACCCCTCAGCCACATTAAATCATAAGCAATTCAAAAAGGTAGCCCTCCCTCTTTCATCACCTGCAATTTTTCACTTTTCTTCCCTCTTCCTGCCCCTCTATACCATCCATCTTGACTCTGCTCCCATGAACTTCCCACGTGCCGGTCAGAGACTAGCATCTTACACAGTCAGTGAGTAACAGTCAAGCATCAGAGGCCACTGACAGCGTCCTGTGCGGGGGTGTTTGCTGATGTTGATTGAAGGACATATGGTAATAAGGAGTGACAGCGACTTGCCTGCCGCCTCGTATCCTGTGATTTGTTTTTGTGAATAGTGCAGCCATCTTGCATCAGTGACGTAACAATAACCACTAGACAATAGAGAGAATGGTGATAGTGTGATCTTAAACCCAATGAAACCTGCTGAATGAAGAAAAAACAAGAAGACAAAGAGGGGGAGGAAGAAGAGGAAGGACTGGAACATGAGAGAAGTAGGACATCCTTGATAGATTTCTGATTCTTGGTGGAGTTTTTGCATACTCGAGAATCTAAATATGACAGACCAGTCAAAGCCACTGATGAAACTCAACCACTGTCACTGACGCCTGTCACTGTGATTTTCATTCAGCGAGTTGCATCAAGTAGGATACACAACAAAACCCCATGCATAATGCATAAGTGGCCTGCTCACCTCACCTCAACTCATTGAGAAACTCTCTGGGTGGCACACTGGGCATGTGACTGACAGGCTTTGACTTGGTGAGAGTTCGATACTCATATCTGGATGGATGATTAGTTTGCTGAGATAATCATGGCTCATTGAAGCGACAGCAAAGAATAAGGTGTAATTATAACACCAGGAAGACAATCAGGACTTGGCTGTCATAGAGCACAGAAGTGAAAGACATAATGATAGTTAGGCACTGGGAGGATGGAGGTGGAAGTGTTGTTCAAGGTACGGAGGAGGAGAAAAGAGAGAGAGAGAAAGAGAGAGAGAGAGAGATGATGTTGCATTTGCTGAATGTGAAAGCATCCCCTGTAGGGAAAGTAGAGAGGACAGTGTGGAGGGTGGACACAAAATGACTGGGAGATGGATAAAGAGCAGGCATGTGATAGGAAGATAAGGTGTTGGCTGGGAATGGCAGATACTAACAGAGCAATTGAAGGACAGAGTGAAGAAGACACGGCTGCCACTCAGAGGATCCAACAGGGGTTAACCTGCCATCTTAGACAACCACAGGGGAATTAGATAACCTCAGCTGGGCTCCTCCCTGAAGCTTACTAGCTTGACCTTGGTGACTGTGCTTCTGCAAACATACAAACACACAATGATCATACAGTGAAAAGTCTGCACTGATTCTTATACATAAGAGGGCTGAATCCTGGTGCTACATGTTGTTAAAATTAGGGCTGTAATGAATAAAAGCGATTGTTCTTATTACCAGTTACTCTTTTGATAAAATTTTTGACTATAGATTAAATAGTCATAGTGGTCAAAATCGAGGCATCACAAGCCAAGAATATCCTGACTGAAAGTCCTCAGTGTGGATCATGGAACAGACGCTGGATCTTACACTTCCCATAATACAACCAATACCTTTTTTTCCCCGCCTTCCACATTTTTGGGCCCATTTCACATGTGCAAGAAGGTTCTTCTCTGGGCAAACCAATTGAGAGCACAAGTGTTATTCCTGTTCCTGTTCATGTTGGATCCCCACATACATGAATGGCAAGGAATAATTTATTGATGCAGCTGTTTTCAAATTTGGACCAAATGGATTAGATTCTAATAATAATAATAATAATAATGATAAGAAGAATAGTATATATATTTTTTTACAACAGTGTCAGTTTGAGGTGTTTATGTGTCTTATATTTCATAAGACTACATTTGTTTCTTTATGATGTTACAGGAGGTTGTCTTCTATCTTCACTGTCATAAACAAGAGGCATTATTCCTGAGAGCAGTGGCAGCCTCTCCAGGCTTCACTGCTGTTCTACAGCTTGATGCATGGTGTTTTGGAAACAAATGGAAAATGTTCATATTACTTTCAGCCCTCTCCAGGGTTTCAAGTCTTAGCCCTTAGCTGAGCCACAATGTAATTCTGCTAATTGCATTTGGGATTGTGTCTTCTACCTGAGATCTACCAGGAATATTCAAGTTGCTTTTTAATTCCCCTTGAATGTCACCCCACGTCATCCTCCTTTAACTTTTATCTGCCCTTGAGACACTACTCACACAGCCTGTGTGATTCATCCTCCACTAATGAATTATGAAGCTGGGAGTAATGGGAGCAGTCGATAAGCTGACTGGACTGTGTGTCGCTGTGTTGGGCTTCTTGTGACTGTGCTGGTAGTGTTTATTATTATCTCGTTAGCAGAACTGATCAGGATCAGAGTCGTGCACCGTATAGCATCTCATCAGTACTTAGCATTTTGTTAGCACTCTCCCGGATGGGTCGCAGAGGTAAAGACTTCATTATGTGCAAATCAGTGATGTGGGACTGTTGTTTTATGCAAAAACAGAGTAGAAGCATGACTTGAAGAGGTGGCGATAGTGTTGCAACAATGACCAAGTGAAGTAGTTTGACAGCAAACAGTGCAGCAGTAAATTCAAACTCTAACCATGATTTGTACTGAAAGGTTCGAAGACAGATGCTTTAGTTGTTCGTTACTTCTCTGACACCTTGTCAGCCAGTGTTTTAAGTGCCTTGTACGAAGCCATGTCTCATGTTTCATTCACTGCACATTTGAGATATGATGATCACTTTGATAGTCCTCCATTACGTTTCCAGAATTGGAACAGGAAGAACAGGAAGTTGTTTTGGTTTTTTTTTGTTGATTTTAGCTTAATACGTTAGGATTAAGTCTCTTAAAAACAGTTACATTAGTCCAAACGTAAACTCAACTTTTTATTTGTGTGTGTGTGTGTGTGCATGCGTGCGTGCGTGCATGTGTGCTTTCCATACCACACTATTTCCACATCATACCACAGGTGCAAATACAAAATAGAAATGGGGACCTCTGTGCACATGATTTGGAATTAACACAAGAATAGCAGTGGGAGTCAGGGGCTGGTAGATCTTGCTTATCCAGCCTTGTCGTGCATGGGGACTGCTCTCCTGTGCCTCTTCATGAGAGACAGAGTTTACTAAAATTGATTGGTTCCCAGAATCAAGTATATTGTTATCACTCAAGGGAACAAAACAATATGTTTCCGCTGGCTCAAGTAAATTGTTTTATATATGGCCTCAGTAGGAACTTCTTCAGTATCTGCTAGAGTGACTCAGGTATTATTTGGCAAATTCCACAGATGGATGCATAAGATTTGTTTTGGATATAAGGATTATCTTTTGCATTAGCATATGAGACCATGATCAGGCCCTGGAAGCACCTCAGGCTCACTCCTGTGGACAGCGCTGATAGCTGACAGCTGTTTTTTTTTTTTTTTGAAGCTTCCCACACTGACTTTCAGCGAGGAGGGAAGGCAACGTTGTTATTTTAAGGCACTCAGAAATTAGGATGACTTGAAATTTTCTGACAGTGGCAGTTTGGAGGTTATTAGAATAGTGTGAAAATACAGATGCAGAAAGTAGCACCACTTCTACATGCCTATGTTTAAAAATATGATGCCAAAATTAATAGACGCACGTCTTCGACCTGGCACCACAGAATATCCATGCAGTCAGTACAGTTTCAAGGTGCAGGTGCACATTTGTGCCAGAAGATGTTCCCTCAAGGTGTTCCTGAGATATCAAGTCCCAAAGAACGTCATCAGGAAGGCATAAAACAGGACAGAAATACAGAGGAACTTGTGTATTTAACAGGAGGTGACTGAACAATTTTGAGACTTCAAATTTAGAAAGGAAAGTCTACAAGTAAACTAACAAAACTAAATGTGAAAGGCTGATCTGATTGTAGTATAAACTGTCCATACCATTCCACACTTCTCATGCACACACACACACACACACAAAAAAATCATATCTCTTGCTTTTCAAATGATGTCCTGTAAATGCCCTGGAAAATGATTTCTGAAAGAGCGTGAACTCTGTTGAGTTCCTATGTGAATATCCCTCTATTGTCATTACCTCTAATCTCCTCTACCGATTGTGAGTCTGCTGGGCCCCTCACCGTAAACACTGGGACTGTAATATTAACAAGTGCAAGGGATTATTTCATTGTGCAGTTATCTAAAGCTGTGTGGCTAATTTGAGCCCTTGAAAATACCCTCCTTTTCAATGACGTACAATAAAACAAGCAAACCGGCGCTTATTGTCTTGCTGCTCGCACTCTGTTGTTTGTTCATTTTCTTTCTTCTTATTTCCCATTCTTTGGGTTTTCAGCATAAATTCCATTGTTTAACTGTGCACTGATTTCCCCTGACGTCCTCTTGCTAATGCCCTGCCAGGGGGATTTACCCTCACACACACACACACACACATCAGCATTCCTTGGAGGGAAAGTAGAGCAAACAAATTGTGGCACAATGGTTCCAGCTTTTTATTCGTATTCACATAATGAGATAACCTCCTCAAAAGGTGAAGAAACTGGCAGTTTTGTAACAAAAAAACAGTCTGAAAACTTTAAATATAAATCTCTTAATTATGGGATAGAACCACCGACTTCAAATGTAAACATTAATGCAGATGTTGATCTAAGAGAGTGGCTTGTGTTGGCTGGTAGATAGTAATAGCTCATTAGCTGGCCCAGCGACGCAAAGCCTCTGATTAATGAAGAGAATTACCCCAAGGCAACCTCCCCAAACTCACACTGCATGTTGGTCCAAGACAAGAAGGAGTTTCAATCATGCTTTAAATAAGAAAGTCAAAATGCATTCCAGCATTCACTGAAAGCTGAGCTGATTGTGTCTTCATGGCCACTTTATCTCTCCAGGGTTCAGGCTTCTTTCTTTGTTGTTGTGTCCTATCCCTACTGCATAGTGTGCGTACATATTCTGTGAATGAGCCTTTCAGCATTTTGGAGAATAAGCTGATTTACTCTCTTTCCAAGATTGAAATGGAAATATTGCCGCACTTGTGTCTTTGCATTACATACAGAGCTGTAGATAAAATGTGGTTGGCTTAGCTTAGCATAAAGAAGCTCACCAATTTAAAGAAAAAACAAACAAAAAAAAGTTGTTGTTTTAACCTGCACAGGGACAGAAATGTGAAAGTGATCATTTGCGATTTCGCTTTCTTGTGACAATCAGCAGTTTAGCTGGAATAGAGCTAATGAGCTAATGAGCCAATGAGCCTCGCTTAGCTTTAACACTGGAGACCGTAGGGGAACAGCTAGTTACAAAATCCTCCTACCAACACAGCTAAAGCTCAGTAATTAACAGGTCATATCTTGCTTTTTTAATCCATTCGTGGACAGAACTATAACAATGAGGATTTGGAGGGAGGGACTTTGTCCAAAGTTTGGAGAAAAAAAAAAGTTCATCATTAAGCCAAATGCATCCTGTGTGTTTAATGCTTACATAAAGAGAAATGTTAATGTGACAGTTGGTGATATTTCTAGTCTAACCCGGTCACAACTTCAAAATAATGCCTGATAAAAGCTTCTGAAGCTCAACAGAGAGAGAGAGAAAGTTTTATCTCTATGTCCAGTTGCACAAAAACAAAAATGTTTGTTTTTGTGGATTCATGCAGAGTTCTGACTTGGTACAGTTTTCTGGTAACGTACAAACGACTGCAGTAACATCAGTCTGCAGTCTCATCACAGAGCTGGCCAGGCAGACCCAAACCTGTGCTTACTGATGTTCTGCATCAGTGTTGTTCATCATGAAATGGCTACAACACATAACACCACCTGAAATAATAATAATAAAAAAAAGGTCTTTTTCATTTCTGCTCATGTATGAGTTAACAAACAAGATCCGATGTGTGATATGCTTTGCGGCTGTTGGAAGGTGTTTTTTAACTTTATTTTGAAATAAATCTAGTTGTCCTCCCTTGCCTCCAGGTGTTCAGCTAGTTGAACATCATCTTAACTCCAACTCCACGCTTGATGCACAAACATTTGATTGATTGATTGCATCCTCTCATCTCACTAATGCCAATAAAGTAAACAAGTATGTTTTTTTTAAAATGAGAACCTGTTTATTTAGAAAAAACAAAAAAACAAAACACAAAAAGGATTCACTGTGTCAGTGGGCTGTAGAGGAGAACTAGTTGTTTTCTCCTGCACTTCTGTATGTTATGCAAATATGGTATTGATTTTAAGTCTCCTATCTCATTCTTAAATTAAAAGAGCATATTTCCAAAAATACTGAAATATTCCTTTAAACCTTGTTTCTTTCGTCTGTCCTGAAAAAGTCCCTCTCACTCCTTCCTTGCCCAGGACGAGTCTCTTTCTTCTCTTCTGGCTCGGAGAACCTCCACCGTGTGGAGAAGGTGACGTGGGGGACGCGCTACGCCATCACCGTGTCCTTCACCTGTGACCCGGCACACGCCATCTCTGACCCCACCCTGCCCTGAGGCACCCACAGGTGACGCCGTTGCCCACTGGCTCGGACGAGCCCTGCAATGAAAAGATGGAGCAAAGGGTAGAGACGAGGAATGTATTACAGTGGTGTACTTTAGCTGCACCGTCAATATTTGTAATTTTATTTTATTTTCAGATATTGACTTGCTGCCCCTCACTGATACAGGACACTGGCCCCTCCCTTCTGGAGATGTGTTTTTCTCATTCTTTCACTGACCCTTGTATTTTTATCCAATTTTCCTACAATAATTCCTTTTTTTATTGCCCCTTTATAACTGCTAGTATTAGGTGTGTTTCACAATCTGTTCCTCTTGACCGCTGGGAGAGACAGCTTGAGCAGAGATTGCCTCTCGACTGAAACTGTTTCAAAGAGGCTAAAGTGGGATTGGGTGTTTTCTGGGTGTCTCGGTGCGTTTTTCATTTTAACGAGAGCTATGAATTCCTTGCAGAACAGATAAAAATCTGACTCACCTATTGAATCAACCTTTCATCACTAAATCCCCACTCATACTTGCCCTCATCCATGACCTCGGAGGTATTTTCTTCTGAGAAGAACCCTCTCCTTGTTCAAGAGTGATTGCTTCTTCTACTATGTTACCATTTAACTTCAGCCCGGTCGGTGAGGAGGGATTTAAATAAAATACTTCCGAAAAAGTCCTTATCTCTTCACTTATTTGACTATCGCACTTCAGTAGCCAGATTAATATTCAGTTTTCATTAAATTAACCAATATTATTCCTCTGTATATGTGTGTTGATTGTTACTAGAATCCGCTGTGAGTTAGACACTTGAGGAATTGCTTGATTCATTTCTTCAAGAGGTCACCATGCTCGCCTTCGTTATTTTCCGCACAACTACCCAGAACAAACCGACGTCTTATTTCTCATTTCCACTCAAGATTCTTCAGTTTGAGCCTTAAATCCATCGTTGTGTGCAATACGTGCCAAACATCATTTATTACACGCCAAAGAGAAGCTATTTCAGTTTTTATCTTATAACACAAACAAATCTCAATGTAGTAGTAGTAGTGTAGTCATCTGAATTTTTTGATTTTATAGTATGGAGGGGTCATAAATGAAATATATGTAAAGTTAGTAACCATTTGGGTTCCAGTAATGAAAAAGTTGTGTTTGCTCTTGTTCTGTTGGATTTTGATTACATTTCATGACATGCAGACATTTTGCAGCTGTCATAACAAAACTAAATCAACGGTTTACTCCAAGTCACTAAGGGCTTCACATTGATTAGAGGCAACTAATCTTTGTGTGAATCCAGTGATTTTTATTGACTTTGGCGCTTTACTGCAAGGCATTTTTAAATTGTTCTCCTTTAATTTATCCAAGTAGTTCTGTCATGAAAGTGATTTAAAAATGCCAGCAGCTATTTCCATTTGAAGACCATGCCAGCGTTTGTGCTTGTTTTCATCTCCTCAGTTCACTTTTAGTTTATTTGCAGACCCTATGTTTTATAAATTTGAAAGTTATTTTATAGTGTTTTTAATTATATTAAGTATTAATATATTGTATACATGATGTGGTATATGTAATATTACGTATAGACATGTTTATTATTATAAGTATAATAAGTGTTTTTGTAGGCAGCCATTGGCCTTCATTCATTACTGTATGAACTCTCTTATCAAACTTTTGAAACTTGTTAGAGCTGGGTAATCCATGATAGTGAATATCAACATTATTTGTCATTATTTATGACATTATCATATGATGGCATCTTACATATCATAAATGTGTTTGCAAACATTTGCTTATCTAGAGTGATCACCAACACCTAAGAATACAACCAGCAACTTGTTAAAACTTAGCTGTTTGGTGCTGAGCAGGTAGTGTACAGTGGCTTTGTGAGAGTGTCACACATGAGGGTGGTGAGGCTTAACAGTAAAATTGCAGTTACCTGCAAGATGCAACGCTCCATACCGCTGTGAACACACACACACTCACAGTGATTTGACACACTGTTAACATAAAAATATTGCTTAGTGCAACTTAGGGCTGCATCTAACAATTATTTTCATTATTGGTCAATCTGATGATTTTTGTCACAATTAGTCGATTAATCACTAAAATGCTCAACGCAGATCCCCAGAGTTGACGTCTTCAGATTGCTTTTACATCTTGCTTCAAAAGTTACTTAAACGATTAATCATTAAAATAAAATAGTGTACAACTATTTTTTTTTTTTTTGATTGACTAGTCAATTAATTGATTAGTCGCTGTGGTTTTAGTGCAGTTTCAATATCCTACATTAACTATGACTTGCGATTTCACATCATCTGCAAATCCACTGACATCTATTGTGCCCAAAACACAATATTGCTATTCTCAGCTCCGGAGGGGCCTATTAGCACATTCATTAGTGTAGAGAGAAGCATAGCGGTAGGCATACATGTGGAGGAGCGCGGTGTGGGAGGAATTGCGAAATGAGGATCGTCCTGGATATATAATGGTAAAGCAGCAAGGAATGTATATGCTTCAGTGTAATCATTCAGGCATGTCACATGTGTTCCCTGCACCTTGATCAAAGCATCTACTCAGATGAGCAGAGACATGAAGTTAGTGGGAGTAATCAATCTCCTTTAGTCTTTGACGTAACTGGTCACTGTCATTAAGCTCACAGTTGGACGAGTGTTGTGACATGTTGATGTACCACATTATAGGATTATTTAAAATTCTAAACCTTAAAGGACATATGTTATCCTGTTTACCATCCCTTTAAAGCTGTTTAGACTGGTGGGCGATTTCTGTTTCTGTCACAGAAAACCAGACTTTTTGAAATGGTGTTGACCCGATAACCTCATTTAAGCACTTTCCTATGACATGGGTCAAACTAATAACCAAAGTACAATTAAATTTTTCCCAAAGATGCTTTCTGTCATTTTAGACAGTTCTTATTACATTGATGTATGCAAGTGTTTAATTTTCTCAAAAGGTTGGTTTTAACTTTTTAATTGACACTTGAACTGACAGCTGAGCACGGCCTACCATTGGGTCAGATAGGTTTAAGGGTGTGAAGTCGATACCGGAGCTCCATCGCCTGATGGCTACTGCTCAGAATCTGCAAGATGGCAGCATTTGTATCTGGGATATTCTGTACAGTGGGAGGAAGTGGTGTTGTTCACCTTTATATCAGTAGTTACACACTGAACAACAGCAGCAGACATTCCGCTCAGTCATCTGGTTGTTTTCGAAACAATTTCGGACAAACTGAAATAACTGTCACTATTGGGTTTTAAGGGTTTGTCAGCTGTATCTAGCTGGCTAACTCAGCATTAGCTTCACAAGTTTTTACTGTTTCTAGTTAGACTTGTTTTAAAAGACACTTTAAATAATACATGCGCCTGATGGCTAATGATATTGTGCTACATGCTTGAGGCTAAAGCTCAGTCAAAAACTCTTAAGGGATCTGTGTAATTGCAGCACCTTGCCTTTGAACTTTTCAAATCTGCGCACGATACTAATACCAATCCTTTGGCAGTGAAGGTTAATGCTACAGTATTAATTAGCATTTTTAAGTTAATCTGAGCAAATGCTGCACTCACTTTACAGTTTAACACCCTTAACAGGCTTCTACCATAATATGAGCTATGTAATTGTTGTATTTATTATCACTGAGGATTCAGGCTCAAGTGTGAGAGTGTGTGGTTGTCTGTCTTTGTGTGTTGGCCCTGCGATTGACTGGCGACCAGTCCAGGGTGAACCCCGCCTCTCGCCGTAGTCAGCTGGGATAGGCTCCAGCTCCCCCGCGACCCTGACGGATAAGCGGTATAGAAGATGGATGGATGGATGGATGGATGGATTCAGGTGCCATGAGCCCATGATGAAACTGTGGTGAGTGTCTGCCAGTATAAGCAGTTCACAAATAGATATAAAACCTCGGACCAGATTGGAAACTTAATATCCAATATCCAAAATATCATTCTATCGCAAAATAATACAAGCATTATTATATACATTCTATTATCAAAACAACATGGAAATAACTTCCTTTACTCAAAGCCAAATGTTATCATGTATTTGAAACAAAATATCACAGCGGATTTTTCTTCAAGTCACAAGTTCAAAGACCTACATAGTTTTAGATGGGGTACAAAGCACAGAGTCGTGGCTTGATTAATGTTAAAACTAGGATCTCAAAGCAGGAAAGACCGATTAGCTGTAAAGATGAAAAAGTTTCTGTCCCACAAAGGTGATCTGACTCGCCTGTTTGAATTTTAATAACACGCTGATAAAACACACTGGTGGCGTGCTCTGTCATTTAAAAGTCACAGCCTACAATTGTGAATAGAATTTCAAACACTTGATCTATTTTTACACCTCTGTCTGTCTTTCCAAAGCACAAACTGTTTTCAGTGTCAGGTTCTCGTGTTCATTAAAGTGGCACTGCACCATGTTTTACACATTGAAATCAGAATATTAGTCATGAGGATTAATGCATAGCCTGTCATCTGTGGCTCTGCAGAGCTTTGTGAAACATTGAAAAAAAAAAATACTTCAATACATCGCTTAGCTTGAGCCAGGGGACTGCAAATGTTTGATAGCAAGCCTATGTTGCTTGAAGGAAATTGTAGCTTTCCAGCATTTTGCTGCTTGTTCCACAGTTACTAAAAGTCAGAATATCTCTGCCGCTACTGTTTCAGTACTTGTTAATATATGTTTCTTACAAGTCACCCACTTTATGAAAGGGTAATACTAAATTATTGGACTACTCAGATGTATACTGAGATTAAAGGATACGCTCTGTGCACTGACAAGCAAGGCGGACATCCTCTGATTGAAACATGCATATGTAATTGGATTGCATAGCTTTGTCCAGATATTGTGGCCAAGGTTTAGCTAACTTCTTGTTTTTATTTGCATTTACAAGTAAACTTGTGTGGGCAGCATGAGTGTTTGCTCTGCTTTGTTCTCATTTTCTTCTCTAATGCTCTCCTAACGTTAACAAAATCTTCATTTTCACAACAAACTGTCACATGCAAGTCATCAAGCACACATAACGCTCATGTTATAGTCTAGTTTTCCACATTTTAATACATTTGAAAGTTCTCAGACAGAGACAGTACAGTATCTGACGTTAATTATACCTTCCCTCAGCAGTCAAGCAATTGCTTCTGCTGGGCTACGGCAACACCACTTGGACAAACCATAGAGAACTGCAGTAGTGTATACCTTAATACTAGAACTGGTTGTAAAATTAAAATTAAAATCTTAGCATAGAATATTTTTTAGTAATATTTTTCATAGCAATATATTAGGGGAGATATTTTGAATCTGCTCTGTATATATTATAATTATATATTGCACTGGTCTCCAAATGAATGCTGATGTTGCTCTGCCCCCAGGTGGCAAAAACCTCTTTTATTGTAACTGGAAAAGTCAGAAGTAATGAAGAAATGGCTTAGTTTTGATGAAACTGGCGGAGAATGCACCTCATTTCTGATTGGTTAAAGGTATACCTCCAGTTTTTTAGAGGAATAACATGTTAATTGTTTCGCTGTTTGGACTAAATGTACAGAGTTATCTATCCTCAATCACCACCTGCTGTAAAAACAAGCTAAACTCTGGAGGCTTTTTACACTGTATCTTAAGAATACTTAATCTATCTATTGTTCTCTTGGGGGAATTGCATTGCAGCAAAATTTAAGTGCCTCTCTCAGGTTAATGATGAACAGATTTTAAAGGCTCAGGGAAGAACTAGATTTCTCATGAATCTTGAATGTATGCAGACATAAGCTGATGTACATGTTCATACATGTAAATTTCCAATACGTTCAGAACTGTGTGGCACTTCACAGTTCTGAACGTATTGGAAATTTACATGTATGAAATGCTGCAAAGAGTTTTCAGACAGTGTGGGGAGAAGAATGAAGGAAAGGCCATTTCCCACATCTGTGCTGTGATACTGTTTGTAAAGCACCAAGGGAATGGCCGCAATGAATTTAATGAACGAGTGACATTTGACATGCAAACACGAGAAAAAAAAAAAAAAAAAAAATCAAAGAGTGCATTCCCAACTGGGACATTAATTTGAAAATGTCACTGCTCTATAACATTCAGAAAGCGTTCATGATATGGGAATCTGATATTAAAGATGTTTTTTGTTTTTTTTTTCTGTCAGTGTGTGTTTGAGGAACAGAGCATCATGTCCCGACTGGCATCCATCTATACACACACAATTTGTTTTCCAGTCCTGGCCTGGTGAGTCTGAAGAGGACAGAGTAGCTTTAATAAGTCACATTAAAGTAAAAGAGCCTCCCCTCTATGCTAGGAACCATCTTAATTCAAGAGTTATGAACTCTCCATAAAACATGAGGCACATTTATGCATCACTCATTAAGATACCTGCCAAAAGGAACATCTTGAACAGAAGGGACTGTCACCTTCTTCTCTCTGTGCTTCCTGAGTTTTTTTTGGATGTTGATAAAATTAGGTGATCTGTTAGTGAATTAAAGGCCAAGTGTGAATACCACATAAACACAAAGCTATGACAATTAAAGCTCCAACACTGCAGAAGTGTCAACAACCTTCCTCAGGTAAATGGGCCACAATTCCGACTAGCTAACAGAGCACACAAAGCCTAGGTGGAAGTGCTCTGTCTGAGCAGTGGGTGGTTTTGGCTCTGAGTTTACAGCAGTGTAGGTGTGTGACAGAGGATACGAGAAAATGATTGGCCGTGAAAGTGAAGGGTTTTTTTCATCTCTTGCCAGCAAACACCTCTGAGGTCCAGATATGGGTTCACATCAGTTCCTGTGAGTTAAATTCGGTCACAAAGCAAAACCCCAATCTGGTTTTATTTTCCAAGTGGTTGATTTACAAATAGATTATTTGGAGCATTAATCTGACGTGAAGGTAGATAAAAAGTGAACCTCTTGCACAGAACGACCCATGTCCATGGGTGGATCACCAACTGGGCAGAGCAGTAAGTGCTCCTGGGGACCCTGAGTAGGCTTTGATAATGGCATTAGTTGTGGCATTTTCACATTATCACCTGAGAATAGTCCCACATCTTCAACTAAATGAGTATCGAATTCTAGTTTTAAGAGCTTTATAATTTTTAGTTTGTATAATATTTTCATGATGCTTATTTATTTAGTGTTTTGGGATATATTTTTTATGTCTTCATTAGAGTTTACAGAGATGACAGGAAGTGAGGAGAAGAAGAAATGGGGAATGACATGCAACAAAGGTCCCTGGCTGAACTCAAACTATTGTTGTTGCAGCATAAGATGTATTGCATGTATGGTTTGGATTGGGTTTAAAGGAGGGTTTGGTGGCAGGATATGCAAATATTGTACAACTCCGGGACAAAAGTGAGCGGTGCATCCCAGCTAAACTTTTCTGCTAACACAAATTTAAAATGACCCATGTAAGCCTAAAATTAATTAATTTTGGGCAAGTCCCCTCTTTAAGACAGGACCTCAGGAAAATCAGGGAGCATTTACCTGGTAAGTTTAAATTGTTCTTTAGTGCTGCATGGGGTTGTTGCCATAACATAATGTCAAACTTCTTTTGTTTCCAGCCCTGGGCACACAAATTGTTTCTTCTTTTTTAAAATTAGGTAATTTTGACAATCTCAGTGTACAGTGTAATATTGAATCATTACAAAACATTTGCTGCAGCCAGCCTGGGACCATCTGAGACCCCCGTGCAGCCTGCTTTCCTTGGTTGACCCTGGCAGTAGATGGGTGGTCAGTAAGGGCCCAGCAGCACGTTTATGCTCCAGGCCGCCATAACAGGTTACTCCGGCCATGCACATGTTAAGAGGACATAAACTGTTAAGTATTTTTACTGGTGTTTTCTTTGAAAACGTTAAATATCCTTACAGCAATCTAGCTGCTGCATGGTTGTACTGTTGTATTTCAAATAAACCTGTAGCCACCACGGAAACTAACCACAGTGTAATCATTTGCTGCTCTGAGGGCGAGGACGTGCAGGTGCGCCACCAGGGCTCAGAGGAGGTTAGAGGGCCGTAAATTACCGGGCATGAACAGAATAATTAGGTTCCCTCTGAGTAGACACGATTATAGTTATGCCTAGAGAACAGTTTTGCTTGCAAAAAAAAAAAATATCCATACAGATAAACGAACAGTGACTGGGCACCCGTGCGCACTGGCCTGTGCGTTATGGAGGAGGTCACCTACCTGTCGCGGTTACAAAAGCTTCTTCCTCTCTTGCAGGTGGCTCAGAAGTCACTTTAGGGTCCCCATGACCAGCGTCTCGGAGTTGAACTCAAACTGATTGCTGGAGGACGCAGACTTCCCCCAGGAGTAGAGGCTGGGCGGCCGCTGCTTAAACGAGGACGTGTACCTGTAGAAGCTCCTGTGTCTGTTCTTCAGGTACTCCCTGTAGTTCTTGGTGAGGAGCGTGTAGAGGAAAGGGTTAATGCAGCTGTTGCTGTATGTGAGGCTCGCCACCAGGTAGTTGATGCAGGTGTGTGTCTGCGAGGCCAAGCTCAGGGGCTTGGTGTGGTACAGGGGCAGCAGCTGCCAGATCCAGAACGGCAGGAAGCACGCCCAGAACACCAGCACGATGGTGAAGATCATGATCAGCACTTTCTGCTTTGGTGACCGCTTACCGCCTTTGCTGATCACAGAGTTGCGCTGGGACTCTAAATAAGTGCGGGCTAACTTGACGTACAGGTAACCAATAATGAGTCCCGGTGCCATGATGCTGGTGCCAAACAGGACAGTCACGTACACTTTATAAGCCAGGGGCGCCCAGGTGGGTGCGCACATCCTCTTTACACCCCCATCCGGAGTGTTCTTAGTAGTCTGGGCGACCATGATCATCATGGGCACAGTGAGGACCAGAGAAAGCAGCCAAACGCCCCACGCCAGAGCTTTACGGTAACTCTTGGAGCGTCTCACCGTGTCCAGCGGCTTGGTGACAGCCAGGTAGCGTTCCGTGCACATGACAGTCAGGGTAAAGATGCTCGCATGCATGGTGAGGAGGTCCAGGCTGAGGAGGATGCGGCACCCCACGTCCCCGAAGTACCAGTCCTTCAGGAAGTAGGTGGACACCACGAAGGGGATGGTGGAGAGGTAGAGCAAGTCAGCCAGAGCCAGGTTGATGATGGAGATGTACATGGAAGTGGCGAAACGGATCGAGTGACACATCACCACCAGGGTGTACACATTCCCCGATACTCCGATAATGTAGACAACGGAGAGAAGCGTCCCGAAGGTAGAGGTGATAACGAGTTCATGGTCCACGGTCCCGGAGCCGCCGCTGGCCCCGCCGCCGCCGACCTCCGGCGGACTCGTGTTTAAATTGTTAGAATTGTTATTCATCACTCGTCCTGATGATCTCTTCCTCTGGCGCTTTTGTTTTGCCCCGCGCTTTTGGACAGCGCTGGAGAAGTTTGGAAAGATGCGCACCGGCACAGGTTGTGTCCTGCTTATCCGCCTCTCCGCTCCCTGCCTGCTCCTCCGTGCACCTGACGTCACCACCGTGACACTGAAGATCTTATATCAAAAATGTTTAAGATACTCCGCCGTCTCATGGCTGCGTCTTAGACACTGAGAAGTGTGATTATGAAAACAAACAAAAAAAACCAAAAAACATGTTTCATTAAAAGTTTGCTAAGTACTGAGCGTGCAGCTGATGCCGCAGCAGGACCAAGCTTATTAAAAGTGATTTGGCAAATGTTAGTCAAAGCCACGGAAGATCTCACTCACAGACTTGGCTCAACTAATTATTGTAAAAATGGCTTTTATATCTCTTAATTAATCTCCAGTGTGGCATCTCTGCGCTACAAATGAAACTGATAATGATGAGTTGATCCAGCACAGATAATAAACAACCTCTGCTCTTGGGCTGACCACATGCGCACAGACATTGTACAGTGTGAGAGCCGACACACTGAATCTGATCCAGTTAATACCCTGCACCCCAACAGAGCACGGTCCAGTGAGAGTCACAGAGTCATGCAGGAAGTTCATCTGAAATCATTAAAAACCATAATTTGTCGCAAAGATTTTGAAACGTCGGTGAATAATTTAGCACGTCGGGTTCAGTATCTCACATTGGTGTGTTTCTTTTACACGTGCAAAAGCTGCAGCTTCAGCTCAGGAAGTCTGTTCATGTAAGGTTCTTTTTCAGTGCAGCAAACCCAGTTGTCTTTTATTTTCAAGGACAACACAGAAATAAAGCACCAGCTGCTTTGCTATTAGATGAATTATCTTTTGCTAAGATGAATTCATTCAGAATTTCAGCCACCATCCACTGGGACTATTAGGAAACCAAACATGGAGGCAGACACATGTTGTCCCAGTATTTCCAAACAGATGCCCCCATATATGTTATTCACGGGCTTGTCCTTTTGTCGTTTTCATTGGTGGACTGTGTCTCTGTTGCAGTCACTCTCGCCTCCCTAAACTGATGAGTATGTTCTGAACCAGCAACCATGAGCCAATAAGCTTTCCCAGACAGCGTGGGTCTCCTCACAATCACACATGCATGGCTGATTGATCTCTGAGCCTGAAGACAATACAGTACCATCCATCCTCAAAAGCTAAAAAAAGGCTCTCTGGTGCCCTGTGCAGAGAGAGAGAGAGAGAGAGAGAGCGAGTGTATATCAGTCACGGTTTTAGTTTCAGCTCATGGGCAGAGCAACACTAGAGCCAGAAATATATGATCCATTAGTTGGGTTATGTTGGACTGAAAGTGCAGTGAAATGTGAGAGGGATACAAGAGGTGGCAGTTAACGCTGTGGCACCACTGTAGTCTGTTTCTGTGATGTCTGATTTCAGTTGTCACACTGTCCATTCGCCCACTCGCATTGCTCCACACACACACACACACACACACACACACAACTCCTGCCAGATGAATAATTGAATCAGATGCCACAGGACACGACTTCCAGGGTAAAATTGCCCTCTGTGTGGGTACAGCACAGGAACACTTGTTCATTTGAGCTCGTGTGGCTCCGCACATGTCAAGCTGATTGCAGACGATGAGAATCAGACACATTTGAATCTTAACAAGAGCAGATTGTGAGAAGGTGGGGGAAAAAAAGAGTGAGGCTGGTCCTGGCTGAAGTGTTACACCACGCTGTTGTCTCCATGTCCTTCAAACGCTGCAGATGAGCAGGGGTACTAAACAAACAAGTTTGCTGTTGTATGGTTCTGTTATATAATTCACTTCTTACCCTGTGGAAAGTTCTTGTGACCAAACCCATCAAAATGTATTACAGTCATGTTCAAAAGTCAGTACCCCCTCTTTTAATTCTAACCTTTTTTGTAAAAACATAATAAAAATCACCTGATCGTAGTGGGTCTTCAACTTTCAGATGAACAACAACATCTCACTTTTTTTTTCACCATGCCATATTTATTTAGCAAAAAATGAAGCCAAAAAGAAAACGTGTGGGCAATATTAAGTAACCCCCATGGTTCAATAGCTTGTAGATCCACCTTCAGCAGCAATAACTTGAAGTAATTGTTTCCTGTATGATTTTGTCTGTTTCTCACATCATTGTGGAGGAGTTTTCCAATTGGGTTGAGGTCTAGACTTTGACTAGGCCATTCCAAAACCTTCTGATGTAGATTTGCTGGTGTGCTTTGGATTATTTTCCTATTGCCTGACCCAATTTCAACCGAGCTTTAACTGTCAGACAGATGGACTAGTTCATGGTCGACTCAGAGACTGCAAGGTGCCCAGGTCCCGCGGCTGCAAAACAATCCCAAGTCATCACCCCTCCACCGCCACGCTTGACAGTGGATATGAGGTGTTTCTGCTGAAATGCCGTGTTTGGTTTTCGCCAAACATGACGGTAAGCATTAAAGCCAAACAACTCCAGGTCAGTCTCACCTGTCCATAGGACATTGTTCAAGAAGTGCTGAGGTTTGTTCAGATGCTGTTTTGCGAACCTCAGTCGTGCTTTCATGTGCTTTTTAGACAGAAAAAGGCTTTCTCCTGGCAACCATTCCAAACAAACTGTACTTGTTCAGTCTTGTTCTAGTTGTACTGTAATATTTAACATGCTTAGTGAGGCCTGTAGGGTCTGAGATATAGCTCTTGTTTTTTTAAATTTCTTTGAGCATTGTGTGGTCTGAGCTTTGGGTGAGTTTGCGAGGACATCCACTCCTGGGAAGATTGGCAACTGTCTTGAATGCTTTCTACGTGTGAATAATCTTCTGTACAATCTCACTGTTGAACACTGAACCTCAGATTGTTTGGAAATGGTTTTATAACCCTTCCCAAACTGATGTGCAGAACACCTCTGCTTAAGTCTTTCCCTCTTGGCATTGTAATACACACCCGAATGCTCCAGACCAGCAAACTTCCAAAATGCAGTGTTTTTATAGAGGTCTGCACAACTACTGATGATCAGTTAACGAAGGGCTGATGATTAGGAGCACCGAGCTGCAACTCACCTTCTTAAATCCTATGGAAGCAGTAAGAGGGTACTTAATATTGCTCATGTTTTTTGTTTTATTTTCATTTTTGACTTCATTTTTGCTGAATGACACCATGAAAAAAAATATATGATGTTGCTCATCTGAAAGTTGTATTTGCCTAATACTACGACCTGCTACGATCAGATGATGATTTTATTGTTTTTACACACACAAAAAACGTAGAATTGAAAGAGGGGGTAATAACTTTTGAACATGACTGTATGTGTATCTTTGAGGCCTAAAACATTTCCTTTCTCAAAAAACATTTGCAAGGGTATTTTAAATTTAATTTTATTGAGCCTAAACATAGCAGAATGTATTATGCTGTCCAACTGATACTTGAGACTTGATACTGAACTTTGCATATGTAGACATGCACATACAAGGGCTTTTTTAAAAAAAATGAACATGGGTAATATCAGAGAGGTAACTTGTAGTGATGAAGCCACTAATCTGTGGTTTTCCTCAGCTCTATAGAGCATTTTAATGTCTTTCAGTACATTGTTTTGGGAGTCTTGCCTTTTGGTTCAGTCTCATAACTCAGTTGAAAGGGGAGTGAATATTGCACTAATGTTCATCAGGTGGCCAGTAACATGACTCCTTCTGCAATTGCTAACAAATTAGACATACCAATTGTATAAGATCACAGTACATCATTTTGTTAACAGCTTGTGGTGCTGCCCCCAAGTGGCCAAAAAAGTGATCAAGGTTTAAAACCAGAGCTGGAGTAAAGTGATGCTAAATGCTGCAAAATTACAGATGTGTTTACGAGCAAAGGGCGTGATTACTCAGATCGCAGCACTGGAAAATGACATCACGAGATGCACATATGGAAATAATCTAGAAAATAAAATGCTCCGTATCCTTTTTGTGGAAGTAATTTCACTGAGCTACTAGAACTTAAACGATTCACATAGTTCTGTTCTTAACATAAAAAAACAAAAAGGTTCAAATTCTTAAAATAAGGAATTCTTATATTATCTTATTAAGATTATTAAGGACAAAATAGCATGAAAAAGTGAAATTGTGGATGAATGAAGGAAATGGATTATGTTAAAGAACCAGTCTACTCAACACTACAGGGACCAAAGGCAAAAAGGAAGAATAATAATGTGAAAAGAAATTGTAGCTCAGCGTGATTATCAGGCCAGTCAAAAACACCACAGGGCGCCTTTAATTTTTCAGTCTGTTTATCTTAAAAATAGTGCATCCAAAAACATTTGCAGAACTATTTTGCTTCATATTAGTTCTAAAATTACTAACTTGCTTTACGTACTTACTTTTTTGGTGAGGGTGACATATTCAAAGCCCATTTTCTTGCTAAAGGCTGTGTTTTCATGCTGACGAGGTTATTTCATGATAAAAGCGAGCCTCAGACTCTGCAGTGCAGGAAGTAGGCAGAACTTAAAATACTGTAGATCCCATGGCCTCCTAAATTTTGGACAAATACTGTATGTTACACAGTATGTCACTGTGGTTAAAGCAGAGGGATAATGTGTATTTATGTTTCCCAGGGATGTATGAGGAGGTCACATTAAGTAGGATTTGAATGGAATGAGGCTCACACATCATGGGAATCGGGGTGATAGGTCGAAGGAAGAACGGGAGGGAAGATGAGTGGAAAGTGATGTGGGATTAGGAGAAAAAGAGACAGCCACAGAGATATGTGGTAAAAATGTGAGGGGAAAATGTCATTTCTCTCTGCATAAATGAGGAGTGTGAGAAAAAAAGAGATTTCTGTGTACAGAATGTGTCAGTGAAGGTCAGGGTCTATTTTCAGCTACTATAAGCTTGAGAAGTCTTATGCAAGAGGTGAAACATTCAGTAAGTTACAGTTAGAAACAAGAATGGGAGGGGATATAATTCATAGTTGTGTAATTATGTAAAAATAGTTTTGCTGTAAAAAAATGAACAAATTCTTGCGGCGCTAGCATCGTCAGCTGACTGACAGATGCTGCAGAAACGGCTGGGGAGCGGTAAATGACATCACGTCTGCTGCTTCTTCTGAACTGGCGAGTAGAATCAACATCTGCTGTTTGATCATGCAATACACACTCTGCATTTGACAGCAAGTGCCACAGATGGAAATTAGATGAGGTGTCTGATACATTATTTACAAGGTTCCTTATATCCAGATTGTAGAATAACACAGGAGTATAGGTGTGGAGAGGACAGACTCATTACTTGTTTTCCATTGAACTCATTTTGTTTTGGGGATTGCTTGGCCACTTGTGCTGCGTGTTGTCTACATGCTGCTGAGAGCTTTGGTATAAATAAAGTGTGTACATCCACTTTTTTGTCTTGGTTTGCATGCAGATGCATATAATCACACAAGAAGATCAAAATTGACAGCATGTCATTTTGTGCAGGAAAGAAGATTCACTGTATATTTTTGGATGGTAAAAACGTGCAATATAGTGACTGTGTGACTGGAATGATTGTGTTATATAACCTCAGATTTACAGGATCCCAGATAAAATGCATAATATACTTATTTTATACTTGTTTATTCTTAGTTCAGGTTGATTCTGTATGCTTAGTTTCCATAGTGATATTCAGTCTATATTTGTTGTATTGTGTACGTTGGGGCCCATGTAAACAGCTTATCCCCCAAGAAACAAAAACCTGAGCTGATGATTGAAAAGACGAGACTTGGCTTGTCAGAGACTGACAGAAAGAGGCAGAGGTGCGTGTGTGTTTGACATGCTAAGGTGGGGGGGTGGTAGCTGAATCTGGCAGGTTTACATCATGGTGGTGTCAGCTCTCGTTGAGCTGGTTGCCGTAACATGCAAATCAATGCTTGTCTCCTACGAGTGCTTGCAAAGTCAGTATCTCTGCTTCTTGACCTGATTTAAAATCAGCTCGCGCTTTTTCAGATAGTTTGTCAAAAAAAACCCAAAAACAAATCTGGAAGGTGACAGTCAAGTTTAAACAACCTTTGTAGGAATGCAGATGATGCCACTTAGACGAGGGAGTAGGCGTAAGTAGCAGCGTCCTTTGCAGCTAAGGCTACTTGCATTGGAGACAGTTTATGTATGTTGTGTTTATGTTATTGTTATACATACTATGTTATTGTTCAATCTACTTGCACAATGTACACAGTGTACTGTGAAATATACCGTAATTTCCGGACTATAAGCCGCTACTTTTTTCACACGCTTTGAACCCTTGAAAGTGACATTGAGAGCGACAACGAAAGAGAAACTGACAGCGTGGACACCTGCGGCTTATAGACAGTTGCGGCCTATATATGTACAAGTTTTACAAGTGGGTACGACTTATATTCAGGTGTGCTCAATAGTCTGGTAATTACGGTATGTACCTCACCTTAGCCTCTTAGCAATGCAAGTTTCAAGCTTTTCGTCTGATTGCGTGCAGTTGTGCGTGTTGTGTGTTCCTCTCTGACTTGACAAAACTGAAAGGATTGACCTTGTAAAGTTAGTTTTTCTTCTTGTCCTGATTTCCTTTTCTTGTATTCTTACGTGGCGTCTCTGTTGTCCTAGTGTTCACTGAATTCGTACACCTCTGTTTTCTGCACTGCTTACCTTTGTGCTTAATTCCTTCCTGTACTTATTATGCAGTGTGTTATGTATTAGGTGTATCACGTTGCTTCTCTCTTTCATGACAGCCTCCTTGGTGGTTTCTTTTCATTGCTTTAGTTTCATTTTAACTTCTGGCTTCTTGACTGACCATCCTCATGACACATCATAAGATAAAATAATCTGTTATTAGTCCCACAATGGGGAAATTCAGAATGGTCATTAACTCCGGTTGTGCTGTTGGTTTGGTTCTTGCTGCTGGACTTAAACTGACTAACTTTGATTGTTTTCCAAGAAACAAAAGACATAGATATAGATAACTATAGATAAATACAAGGCTAATCTACCTGCTGAATTTTTAAAATTTCTATAGTTACATGTACCTACCTATCTACCTAGCCACTGGTTCAGAATTATTATGACCAAAATCCAAACCTGCACAAAGCAAACTGTGAATTACAACAAACTGGCTCTTCTAAACTGTTCCCTCTCCTTGAAAATAGGCATGGACATGAAATTGAAATTCACAGAAAGCCTGTCCAAACAGATCCACTACATCCTGTTTGTTTCTCACTAACCATTTGAGCATAAGTCGAGCCTAATTCTAACCTTGCACCAATGAAGCAGAAAAATTATTGATATAAAGAGAAGCCAAATCCAATTCAGAGGATGCCTCCCCATTGGTACATTCTGGACCTGGGGGTTCAATCTCTTAAAAGCTATCGAGGCGGTTCTACAACAGCGATCAGTATGAACAGACTCTATTGAGTGAAACCTGTGTGCAGCTATCACGATGACTTCAGCCTGGTGACCTGCAGGGCAGCAGTGAGTTTCTTCTCAAACACCAGCAATTGACTGTGTCTGATTGGTCTGTTTGTGTCGATTTTTTGAAGTTGCAAAAACTGAGAAGGATTTTTTTGTTTTTCTAGACATCCAATACGTACAATGTAATCGAGCGGTTGCTCCTGCTGAGCTGAACCCGACAATCTGACACATACTGATTCCTCTTGTTATCACTCTTTACAACAGTTTAAACAACTGTATTGCTCATTCACTATGTTGCTTTTTCTTTGTGATGCCTAATAGTCTCATATTATATTTCACAAAATGTATTGACATTAGCAGAAATGCTCTTTATTTCAGGTGAGGCACAATGACTCAGCTGTAAATTGCTGTGGGAATCATACATATATCTACTATATATATCTCCTGTGGAAAATATTAGTAGAATTGTTTAAAATGTTCTCTTGCCTCAAATAATTACACTTCATTTGCATTTTCAGTAGATACCTGTAAATATCAAAATAATATGATTTTACCATTATGAGGTCTCATAGTAAGCGATAAAGTGAAGTTTTGTTTGTTCTAAAATAAATATGCTTTTGGATTATGATGATCAATGTTAGATCAGCAATTTGTGTTTATCCAAGAAATAACTCTTTCGTGTGCTTAAAAGAATGATTATTAAACTAAAAAAAACCCCAAACAAACAAAAAAAGAAAAACAATTGTTCTGCATTCATATTTTTTGAGGACCAAAAGGCCTGGCTCACAGTCTCTGTTCCAGTTCATCCCAAAGGTGTTGGATGGGGTTGAGGTCAGGGCTCTGTGTGGGCCAGTCAAGTTCTTCCACACCAAACTCATCCAGCCATGTCTTTATGGAGCTTTGCTTTGTGCACTGGGGCACAGTCATGCTGGAATAGAAAGAGGCCTTCCCCAAACTGCTGCCACAAGGTTGGAAGCATAGCATTGTCCAAAATGTCTTGGTATGCTGAAGCATTAAGATTTCCCTTCACTGGAAGTCAGGGCCTGAGCCAATGTTTGTCTGTATAGTGTATTTTCTGGCTCTCCCCTGGTGGTATCTAAGCATACAGAAAAGTTGGTAGATTGTATATTTCCAGATGTCTACCTTTATATTGCTCAAATCATTGAAGAATGACAACAAACAAAAACATAAGCAAACAAACAAACAAAAAACTGCGATTACCTCAAACCTTTTTTAGTTAGGATAATCCACAACTGTCAACAGGTCTCAGAAGAACTTTCAGAAGGAAACAGCAGGTACAACTGGTGCAAAATAATTCACAAAACATCTGGGCTAGAGTTTCCTGCAAGGTGTATGAGAGACTTTGAGACAAAGTAAAGTTTTATGGTGAGATGAAAGTCATCATAACCCACCTTCCCCAGCATGACGGGTGGAGGTGGCAGCACCAGGCTGTGGGGATGTTTGTTTGCAATCTGTAAATGCCACTTGGGAGATTTGTCCTTCAGCAAACAATAGGCCTGCACATAAAGCTAAAGCTACAAGAAGGGCTTTAAAAATCAATATCAGTGTGCTGGAATGACCAAGTTAGATTCTAGACCTCAGTAAATTTCAGAATTTGTGGAAGTCTTATTTTTTTTTACCTTTTACTAATGAGTGATCCGACTGTGTGACCCTAACATCACATGGGACTTCACTGACTGCTAGTGCATATAATTTAAAAAAGATTAGACTCTTGAGCATGCAACTGAAAAGATGAAAAGAAAAGTGCCAGTCTGGTAGTGTAACAGTGTAATATTTTGAAAACCTTATGTCCACATTCATCAGATCAGTCAGAACGATGTCCAGATGGGCTGCTAGGGATCAATTCACATAAATTCAAAGCTGTAACTGCTGACAAAAGTGCCTGTCCTAAATATTGACTAAAGGAAAGTCAATATTAATGCAATCAATGTACTTAATTCAGATCAAGATGTAGAGATTTATTTTCACTTTGACGTGTTTCATTTTAAAGTGTCAAACAAGACCAAGAGTCTGTAGCCACCTCTGTGAGGCTGTACTAAGGCACAGTGGTGTTTTCAGCTAAGTGCTAATCTCCACATATTAACAGACTAACATTTGTTGTGCTAATAACGTTAACATGCTGTTGACATTACATCTACCATTGGCATGCAAACATTTGCCAATTAGCTCGAAAGCAAAGAACGGCTGAGGCTGATGTCATTGGTTTGCAGGTATTTGTTTGTAAAACAAAGCTATAATTTTGACCCCATGAGGGCGCTAGAGATCCCCAAAATCTGTAGGATTTATCCTCTGGGAACCACAGATGTCTGTCCAAAACTTATTTAAACTTGTAAGAAAGTTGTGGATCCCTAAAGCCTTGTAATATAAATGCCTATGAAAAATGAATTTCATAGGCATTGCCAAAAGAAAGGAAGGCAAAGATTGTATGGAGTAAACTGAAACTATGACTGTAAGAGTTGTGCTCTCAGTTGGTGATAAAAGATAAAGGGATATCTGCTGTCCTGACTGAGGAGCACAGGTCACGGTATCTGGTTTTCAAGGAGGAGGAGGAGGATCAACTGAGATTAGATGGAGTGTTGGTCAGGTTGCGGGGTCAAAGGCAAGACAGAGTGCCGGCCTGGATTTATGGATTCATGATGTGCAGCAGAAGAGCAAAGTAACTAAGTATAGCTTTGAAGTACCTGTGTTTTGCTTGATTCTATTGGTATTGTGTGACTTTTACCCTACAACATTTCTCAAGAAAATATTGTACTGTTTACGGCAACTTCTTTTCTTGTCCCTCGGTATTTGTCATGCACTTGTGGCTCATGCTTTGTCCCATGTATATCTGTTTTTCATTTTCAGCATTATCAGTTTCTTCGATACACTTTAACTTCTATAAGAGATATATTATTCATGTTCTCTTTCAGCTGCCTGCCACGCTCACCTCCTATACAGCCTCTGTATTTTACCTCTGAGACACACATTTCAATGCCTTTGTTCATCATCTGTGTTGTGAAAATATCAGTTTTCCACACAGTCAGAGGATAGAAAGTGTGTTGTGATCACAGTTCAGATATAAAATATTAGCGCTCCACAGAGCTTCTCTCCTGCTGGGCTGCTGACAGTGCTGTCAGCTGAAGAGCTACAAACAGAAACGAGTCGTGCTGTTCTGGGTTCTCGCTATCTAGCGTTGTGCTGCCCCCCCCCATTTAATTCACAGTTAGTTTTGTAGTTCAGTAATTTTGGGACAAGTCAGTTTTTGAAAATTTACAGTCTACCATGCTGTTATCTATCTGCTCTTTGTGTACAGAGCGATGGAAGGCTTTGACTGTAATTTCCCAGCCTGGGATCAATAAAGTCTATCTATATATATATCTATCTATCCATCGTCAACCTATTTTGGAATTGGAATTGTTTTGTATCTGGAAGTGGCTTGTTTCATATGTTTGTGGAAGAAATTTTTTTTGTATCTTTGATGACCACT
This sequence comes from Scatophagus argus, assembly GCF_020382885.2. NCBI lineage: Eukaryota > Metazoa > Chordata > Actinopteri > Scatophagidae > Scatophagus > Scatophagus argus. The sequence continues at coordinate 4,070,876 of NC_058513.1, forward strand.
TCGAGATTACCCGTGAGGTACACATAGGACCAGTTTTCGGATCATTACTTTTTAAACCGTATATGCTGCCACAGGACAGAGCCATCAGGAGGCGTAGCATCTGCTTCCATATCTATGCCGATGACACTATGGTCACTGTGGTCGTGTCTCCTGATGGCACAGGGCCGACTGACTCAATATAAAAGCGTGGATGTCTCAGCTCATACAAGATAAAACAGAAGTACTCTTTGATTCAAAGGCTGAGAGGGAGAAACGCTTTGCATTAGTGTTTATGAATTGCATTTGAATTTGTTTATGTGCTATAGAAATAAGGTTTCATTGACTGATTGTTACAGTGACACAGGTTGCAGGTCCAACAGGTCTGTGAAGATAAGGTTAGGATCCATATGATCAGCATGGTTTAGAAAAACACTTCTGAGTTGAGTTGAGTTGAGTTTGTCACACCATAGGTGATGACAGTGCACTTGTGTTGATGTGTAACCTCCAGGGGTTGGCTGAGCTGATGGTGATAGTACTGCTGTTTCAATTAGAAAGCATGCTGCTTCATCCCATTCAACTTGCCAAATTTAAACTCCTAAGCACACAAGTTTAGACTTGGTGTAGTCTGTATTATGACAGAGCCATAGCTTAACTGGCTGTACAGGCTGTACAGGATTGACAAAATTGATTGACAACATTGAGGACTGACATCTCTGTCCTCCATTCAGACAACAATACAGACCCCTCAGGCTCTTTATATCAGCCCAGACTCAACTCATTCTCAGTGGATGCTTTCCAGACTTTGACCTCAAACTCAGTTTGTCAGATGGAGTCTGGCATTGTGAGACCATTTGTGATGTTAGCAGTGAATACACAATGAATGATGGAACACAGGGTGAGACATAATCTGTCCTCTAGAGCAGCAACAATTGGTTGATTAATCAATCAAAAGAAAATTAGTCACCAACTATTTTGATAATCAGTGAACCATTTCACTAATTTTTTTAAAGCAAATATGCCTGCTTTCAGACAAATTAATCATGAAAATAATCCCCAGATTAAGTTATAATAATTAGTTGCATCCATACAGCCACTTTCAGCCTATGAATCAGACTTACAGCCAGGAGGAATGTTTGTGTTCCTCTGTCTCTAAAGGACTCCTCTTTATGCTTTATGAGTCAGCTGGCTCATGTTACTGGCCATACATCTTGAAAAAATGACAACTGAATTGGAAAAGTTGTGCTGTGCCCAATGGGAAATGACTGCACGCCTGGTCTTTAAAAATACCAATACCAGTTTGAGAAAAACAATTCTTTAAATGTTTGCCAGGACTATTGATTGATCAAAAGCTCCCCAACATTACATTAATGTTTTACTCATACAAGACATGTTGTTTTTTGGACTTCCTGGGAAATCTGTACCTTTCTCATCTGATGATTCTGTTCTGTGTGACTGGTTGTTGCTACTCATGGCCATAAATTGAAGAACTAAATTTCCCAATAAATATTCTATATCATCTCCTGGATAAACATGAAAAGCAACTTCCTTCATCTCTGAACTCTACACTGATGTCAAGTAGAGAGAACTGCTCGGCTTTTTGTCTGAACTTCCACATCAGTGAGAACAAGCAAAGCATTTCCCATGGTCCACAGGTCTGCCTTGCCATCAGATCAATGTGGGAATGACAAAAGAGCCTTCAGCTGGAGTCAACACACTGAGTGACTGTGAGTGAGCTCACAAAAAAAACCCCAAAACTGAATATTGTTTGGACTGAGAACTTTTAAATTGAAGCACACTATCAATCCTTTTCAGGTCTTCTGTTATAAACAGTGAGACATGGAATACATTAGAGAATACAACTGATTTCTTTTGAAAAGTAGCTGTAAGCTTGGTTTGATTAAACTAGTGAACCTATCATCCTGTCTGAGGATCAATCAGTAACAGAATGCATTATCCCTCCATGTAGCGCTCCTGTTTCATGGTCCAACAATTCAGACTGAATTGTCAAATCATTTTTAGAAAACCTTTGCTCTGAATGTCTTGGAAGCCTTCCTCTGAGTGAACCTGTGATCATTTGTCAGTTAGCAAAAAACATTTCATTCAAGAGTTGAGTGCATATGCAACTTGTTTAATACTTGTGGTTGGCATTATATGTAATACTGTAAATTCAAATGTAGCATAAAATAAAGCAGAGAGAGGGAAGTCTTAAACACTAGAAAGTGTTTCAGTGAAGTTAGTCTTAGAGAAGTAGGTGGTGCTTGAAGCCTGGTAGGGAGTTGCCTAAATACTGCAGCTGGCCAGATAACCACACTGTGCTACATTGGAATACATTAGTACTAGTCAGTAACAATAGCTCTCAAGCTCTCAAGCTGGCTAAGTTGGTCACTAAAGAAAGAATAAATTCACACAGTTTATGCAAGATATGTACACCAGTCAGCTGCAACATTAAAACCACTAGCAGGTGAAGGGAACAATATTAATAATCTGTTTACAAGGTAATGTTCTGCGGGGAAAACCTTGGGTTCTGGCAATCATGTGGATGTGCTTTGACACCCACCTCCTAACTGGGGGCCCCACTCTTAATGCACAGGACCCAAAGGATCCAACATTCTGATACACCCAGAGGTCCTGTGTCCCTTCCAATGACAGGTCAGAGCTGTTTTGGTAGCACAAGGGGGACCTACAAGCAGATGGTTTTAATGTTGCGACTAATTGGTGTATTTGCACCATTGACTTCTGCCTCATAACTGTCACGAAATCATGCCTTTGCTGGCAGCACAGGGGCATTTGCTTTGCCGCTCTCTATTCCGTCAAAGGTCAGCATGCATGTCAAGAATATGGCTGTAAGGAATAGTTTGAAGCTTCCACTCTTTGTTGGTAACATTGAAATTCAAACTCTAAATCAACATTTGAATACTGCATATTTTCCCCAAACACACAGGACTTGGAGACAGCTAGTGAACATGATGGTTGAAAAAATGTAGTTTAAATGAGATTATATTCAGTCTGGTAAATAACTGGCATGAACTATTTTTGTTTGTTCATCTTTATAAATGAGAAATTAAACACTCACATTACCAAGAATAGGAACTCAACTGACACTCCTTTGCTGGTCTCTTTCATTCTTATTTTGCACCTCTGTGTGACAGTATTTATCTAAACAACCTGTAATGTCAGTATGATGTCAACCGACCACTGGGTTTAATCAGTCCTTCTAGATCACAAATTGCTGTTTCACCATCATTATGTGTGCTTGCAAATACTGTTTTTGATGAAGCCTTTGATTCCTTTTTCATTAACTTAGAAAATACACTTGCATTCCTTTTTGTTTTCATTTTTGTCTCTGTTACCTTTAAGTTATCATTTGCAATGTTAATTTGCATCTACAGATGCTGTGCCCTTCTTTGCCTGCGTGGATCTTTGTTTTCCACAACACACATCTGTGCTTTGCTGACACATTCTGTCGCAGAACATTTAAGAGCCCTTTTTTTCTTACGTCCTTCCACAGAACACCGTGTCTAATGACTGTACGTCTGGCCTTTACTTAAAGACTCAGTTAAAGACTCAAATACAGGCAGGATGTCTGTTGGCTGTAAAAATGTGGGCTATAATCACATCTCATTAGAGAGTCTGCTTCACAAATGAACCTTTGGAAAGTGGTGCTAAACACAATGGGAGTAGTTCAGCATGCGGAGGATAACCCCTCTCATGTCTAAGTGTTAAATATGAAGCTGTAACCAGCAAACATTTAGCTTAGCTTAGACTGGAAACAGGGGAAAACAGCTCATCTGGCTCCATCAACACACACTACATCTTGTATGTTTCATCTGTACAAAAACTGAAGTGTAAAAATATGCATGTAGTTACAGTGAGTGCTGGAAGCATTTCTCGATCAATCACAGAGGCCCCCTGTGAAACCACTAATTGTTCTTTTGACATTTCAGTTTTTGTAGGGATTAAACAAATGAGATGTAATGTACAAACAAATCCCTGTACAGACATTGAAAAGGTCACATTGTTAGCTTCATCAAGCTATCAAAGTGATGCCATTCAGACGTCTATGTCTTCTACCTGAAATATTCCCTCATTCAGACATGACAGCACATTATGGAGAGAGCCTCATGCTTGCACAGTAGTTGTCACCAGGTGCGCCACAGGATACGATACTGAAATATTTGGACATAAACCAGGAATAGTGCTTTGTATCCTCTCATATTTACATTGAAGTCTGTGTGAGAGAAAGGGATGCTCTTCTTTTTTTTTTTAAATGACTCTCATCAAATTCATTAAACTCTTTTCAAAGGTTTCTTATATTTGTACTTTTATCTGGAGCTCATTTATTATCATATCTACTTTTAATATTCTATCAGGGTTGTTTGGGGTAAGTTGGGGAAACAGCCAACTCTTCCATGCAAATGTTAGGGTTACATACAGAGTAACGGTTCCTGAGGAGAAAGTGTGTGTGGTATAATTGTAATATGTTATGAAAAATTAAGATACTTAGACATTTTTAGTAAATCCTATGTGAGACTTGGTGAACTTTAGATAAACCATATTTTTTTTATTAGCTATTTGGTACTTTTGTTTTGGATTATGTTCACAAACAGCATTATCTCCTTTAGAAATGTAATTAAAAAAAATATTTATGCAATATAAAAATTTGCCCAGTTTAATCTTACATTGAAGTCAGAGTCTGCGGATCACTGAAGCAATCACAAATATTTACACAGTGCCTTGCATCTACATAAGGACACCTCCGTGATTTGTTCTGCCAAGTCTGTTTCTGTTGTGGAACCTCTGAGGTTCCAGGTTTCAATGCAGCCAGTTACATCAAAACTATGCCCTATACTGGCCAACATGGAGACTAAACCATCGCTGTGCTTATTCACACTTACTCACACTTAGTGTTAAGAGGTTCATTTTGGCCTTTATATATTTCAGCTGGTCAGGTGTACAATGCTTATGGTTGAGCTTCCCACTGATTTTAAAGGCTTTCTACCTTCTTCCCTGGCACTCCTGGGTGTGAAAATTTCTTCTAGGTGTGAAATTGTTTTTTTCTCCACTTGTTTTCCTCTTCTATAATTTCACACATTCGTGAACCTTTCATGTAATTACATGTTGACTAAGAAAAGATTGTTTTTCAGGTGTAATTGTTTTTCAAGTGTTGGAAGATGAAGTGAGTTTTGATCATTCATTATATATGTCATCTGTATAAAATGGTAGGAAGTTTGTGACAGGATCACTATGATTAACACAGCAGTGTGAGTATGAATGTTTTCTTCTCTGCTTTCCTCATATCAAGCAGTTGCCTCTTTGTTCATATGTTAACGTTATCCCCACTTTTATCAAGTTAAACATGCGTCATTCTGTCATATGAATGCACTGTCAATGCATATTTATCAAATCCATTACTGCTTATATGAAAGAATGCTCAGGTCAACATGCTCACTGCTACCTTGCAGGTTTGGGGTGGAGGTGATTGGAGATGATGAATGGCAGATGTGCAGGTGAAGACGCAGGAAGGGGATGTAGGCCACCCCACCCAGCTCTAGACAGACACAGAACTGACAAGACAGACACAAGGGAGGAGATCAGAGGAAAACACAAGAAAAAGAGAAATGACTGAAAGATGAATTTAATTTATTGGAAAATGCATATGGTCACTTAGACTACAGTTGTTCTCTCCACTTTTACAAATTTAAAGATTTAAAAATTTGTCAAATAGAGACTGTAGTTATGTGCAAGCATAAAGAGATCCTCAAGTTTAAATAAATAGTGAGTGGTTATTATTAAAGATGGCTCTCAATTAATGATCAAACCAATTTCTGTATTGTTAGTTTTTAAATATGAGATATGTAAGCTGGGGCCAACCACTTCCCCTGGATGAAATTGCAAAATGATACCACCTGTTAAAAGGCACCAGAATACAGGAAATAGTACTTCTCTGATTGAGAAGTACGTAATCCTGATGATGACCCTTAGATTGTCCCACACACATTTTCAGTGCTTCCTACACGCATGGCTTGCTAGCAATACATAGGATCAGTAAATCTGCACTGAAAGACATTGACATTTGTGTTACTCTCTGTTATACTGTCACAGTTGCAGAACTTTCCGTCTGTCTTATGACAGCAGCATTCATCAAATGTCAAACGTAGAAACATTCAGTGAGCTTCATAATTTATCATTTCATTTGACTTAAATGTGAACGGATGACATAAAGAAAAGAAAAAACATAAAGAAAAGTTGGAATCATCCTGTAATGAGCCTTAAGTAATGTATTTACCTATGCAGACAGCTTATCAGCCATTCAGAGGGGGACACGGATGGTTAAGCATGATCAAAAAGGCATGAATATGGCAACAGCAGTGCAATAATCTGGAGCAGTCAGCCCTACAGGAAACAATCATGCACGGTGATGACTCGCCTGCACTCAGTTTCAGTGATGAGGTGAATGCGAGGTTATGAGCTAGATTGTCTGAACATAAAATTGTACAGATTGTTCAGATTCTGAACAGGAAAATGATTGCAGATCAGTGAGGTGAACTGAAATTTGCTCGTTTGTAGAAAGGCTTTACTTTACATGCCTCTGCAAGCTACGGTGTTCATTTTCAAGAACAAGGCGGATGTGCAGAGTTGTGCAAACTAAAGAGGTATCAAGCTGATGAACCTGAGTAGAACAGCAAGGTTACAGGGAGCAGAGAGAGCAACAGTCCAGAGCAACAGGAAGTGTGGAAAAGAGGTGAAGAGGTGTGTGCAGGCAGGATGGAATGGGTGGAGAAAGGCGTCAGGTGTGTTGGGTGATAAAAGAGTACCAGCAAGAATGAACGGAAAGGTTTACAGGACAGTGGTGAGACCAGCGATGCTGTATGGTCTAGAGACAGTGGCTTTTAGGAAAAGACATGAGGAAGAGCTGGAGATAGCAGAGCTGAAGATGTTGAGGTTTTCTTTGGGCGCGACCAGGATGGATAGGATCAGTAATGAGCACATTAGAGGGACAGCTCTTGTGAGATGTTTCAGAGAAGTAAAGTTAGAGAGGCCAGGTTGAGATGGTTTGGACATGTTCAGAGAAGGGATAGTGAATTTATTGGTTGAAGGATGCTGATGTTAGAGCTGCCAGGCAAAAGGTCTAGAGGAAGACCAAAGAGGAGGTTTATCGATGTAGTGAAGGAGGACATGAAGGTAGTTGTTGTGAGGGAAGAGGATACAGAGGATAGGTCGAAATGGAAGCAGATGATTTGCTGTGGTGGAAGGAAAAAAGTTATGCTCTGCATCTCATTTCTCATCTCATAGTTGTAACTCCTGCATAAAATGTGACAGATTGCTTGTATGGGAATTTACAAGGTCAGTCCAAGGCGGATAAATTTCACACTCATAGGCACAAAATACACTATTTTCCCAAATATTCTTAGTGTGATAGTATTCCATTTACATAATATATGTTATCTTGAATGTGTTGGATATATGGACGTATAATTCTTATTTCAGACAAAACAAGGAACCGTATTATATGAAGAGAGCGAGTGTGTGTGTGGATTTGCTCACAAGGTTGTTAATGTAAGAGTTGGTGCATATAGAAAGAAAGAGTCCAGTAATGACTACACGTGGCAGGACTCTATAATAAACGTCCTCTCAAGGAACATCTGATGGGGACGTACATAAACCTGAACTCCATCTAGACTCAATTTTATATCTCATTACATTCATTACAATGAATGACACATTGACTGACAAAAACACCGGCTCCTGAACAACTTAGGCCTTGTCCATAACCATCAATTTTACTGTCACCAGGCTTCACATTCATCCGTGCTAACCTTTATGGATAGCAATAATTAGTCTTGCAAATTACAGTAGCACGACTATGCTATGTAATTATCATAATCAAGTCTCGAGCCCGTTCTTTAGGGAGACGGTTATTGACTGCTTGCTTTCTAATGGCATAAAGTTCATCATTAAGCTATGTATTTTATCCGCATCCAATTTCTGTATAGGAAAATACTTGAACAATAATGATAAGTCCTCCACAAACCTTGCTGTAAGAAGTAGCACACTCTTATTTGTGAATGCAGAAATGCCAGAATACTAATAACACACGTTTTACATAATTCCGCAATTCTGTGTCTGAATTTCATGCTTGAGATGAAACCTCATGAAACTTAAAAACCATGCAAATAAGATGGATGCGTGTGACTTGTCGACCTTCCCAGGTTATTGGAATGTCAGAAGCAAGAATACATCTTTTTGAATGTGATTTGTTTAATTGAAAAGCTGAATTGGTTCTGGTATGATAATTGAGTATTGTAATATTACATGCTTTAGTGAGTGAGAAGTCAAACAGGTCCCTGTGAGGCGACTTCTTTGATCAAAAATCAGGAGCTGAGATCAATTCTATACCCTTGGTACAACCAGTCCAAGATTAACGACACTTTGTGAGCACTTTGTGAGCACTTTGCGTGTATGCTCATGTGCTGCTCCTCTCTATCAGTCGTATTGCATTGAGTGCATTGTCATTATCATTCTCTTTGAGTTTTCACTGCCACCTTGAAGGGAGGACTCCAGTTTAAAAAGAGAACTGATGTAGTGCGCCTCTATTGATCTTAACGCTCACCCCGACCGCCCTCACGGCCAAAGAGGTCTCTGCGGGTAGGGGTAATTTATGGAATAGTCAAGTAAAGGAGACTTGGTGTAGAGGAAGAACTAAATGCTATACAAAGTTAAGATGTGCATCACACCCAGCTTGTCAGATGCTATGTCAGATGCTATGATCACTTCATTTAGATGTCGTCAGGGAGGTGAACAGTTTGTACTATGTCTGTCAGCAGGAGATTAACTGATAATTGCATCCACTTTGGCTTGGAAGCCTGTTTCGTGTTAGAACATGAGATGTTTTGGCACAGTGGTGCTGTTGTCTGGGGTGGCTGATGGACATTTTCAACAAGAGTGAAAGGGGATAATATCATATATTTCACAAGCAAAGCATGTTCAAAGATTCATTCACTGTACTACATATACATACATTAATGCCAATCTACATGTCCCATACATAACTGCTTCAAAATGTCAAGGGGCAATAAAAAAAGGAAACCGAAAGAAACAAGTGTTCATTGATTATATTCATTGTGATTTATTCATCAGGGCAGAAAAGGTTTCCAAACCTTAGAAAACTTTCAGTGACATGTTCTGTGAAGACCACATCTGTAGTGCAGTATTGGGGGTATTCATAATGTATTATAATGCTTTCATTATGCTTTATAACTACACTCATAAACACACATAATGCATTCTGATGCACTATATCAACTGTCCTAAAACATTACAGATGTGACTTATACTAAATCAGTCATCCATAAGTTCACATCTTATGGATGGTCCTGACTAATTATGAATTGGAATAAATTTGATGATTCCTTTACTTTCCCTCTAGCACCATAATCAGGTTAGAATTTGAACTTGTTCAATTAGTCAGTTTATAACCACATGCTATGACACTCCCATAAGCCTCAGTTGTACCTTGTGTTTTGTTCTGTTTAGCCACTAAACTAATATGTTTGTGAGCATTCTCAACATTGTAGCTGCAAATCATTGAGATTTAAGAGGCACCCAGCAGCACTACAAGGAAAGGTTGAAAAAGGCTCAGCAACCAGGCCAGAGCCAATCATGCTCCTTTTAATGCTTGCAGAAATGGAAGCACAGCATTGTTTACTTTCAGTAGTGGAGTTGGATTCCATACTCCTTCTTTTCTGAAAGGAAGCAATGGAGGGGAGTATTTAAACTGTCTTAAGTGAAATGTATCCACTGGTTAAGGGATGTGCTGTAGTCATCAGTGTAATTACACTGAAAGCAGTTGTGGTAATACCACACCTGCAGGCTGTCTAAACCTGGTCCAAAACCTCAGGTACACCAGATCAGCTCAGATCGATACAGACAGGGTACTATCTGTTACTACACAAAATATTACAGGAAATCTTCTGGAAAGCTTGCACTGCTCACAATAATTAAAACATAAGGTACGAAAGGCAGTAGAGACCTGGAGAGATGGGGTGTTGCATGACATGCAAAAGGGCAGGGAATGGACTATTGTTCAATAGGAACCCAGAGAAAGGTCTATCCACTGATCTCAGGAGCTCTATAAGCAACATTGTTTGTAAGGATTGTTCATAAGAAGTCTGTTGCTCCGTGGGAGACGCCTGGTCTCACCAAAAGGCGAATGAATGGAACCCCAGCGTCTTGAATCATTACACATCTTATCACAACACATTTTCTGCTTTTACCGTATCATTTAACACCATCCACATTAAGCTTTTGGCAACATTTCAGGTCATAGTGTTGTATAGGAAAAAATCTGCACACAGAGGAGTTTTTGGTGGTTCAAATAAGGGCTTTTCTCAAGGAGAGTCCAGTGTGAAACCAAAAGTTACTGCTGCCCTGCTTTAACTGAGATCCATAAGTCAACTTACTTACCTTAAAATCTAATGATTAAAGATGGCACAACCAACAGAATAACAAACTACGGTTACGCTCACTTTGTTCGGTATATCAGGCACACCCATAGCGGAAACTAACACACTCTAATTTTTGTGAAGGTTGTGAAGTTTAGTTATTTTAAAGTTTATCATTTTGGATTCTGTGCTGCTGCAGACTTACATTATGTAATACTGAGTTTTCTAACATGTAGTCTATTCCTATTGAAATAATGTCATTCTGATTTACTGTGCAAATCAGAATTACAGCTAATAGGGTCTTTTACTCAGTGTGCTGATCAGCTCAGAACAGCACGTTAACTGCCTTAGGGTTACAGTGGTGTATTAGACACATGAACAGTATCCCATAATGAACAAACCAGTCAAGCTTCAGATGACAACTGCTTCCTGTGTCATGCCCCACAGGTAAAATGAAAATGATGCCCTTGAGGCGGTTCTATAATGCAGCTGCTGTTTTACATGATGTGCACTCGTGTGTACAACATGATGATGTATGGTAATTCTGACAGACCACTCGAGAACTAATGCATATCATCAGCGTACTGTCAACCTGCCGCACCAGGCCTTGTTTCAATTAATCTCAGAAAAATGTTGGAACTCCTTGTAGCTCCTCGGGCACTGCAATTTCAGACTGACTGCAATTAAAATGTGTTCTTGTTTCTTTCCTCCAAATTTAAAAAATGTAACTAAACTCAGTGTTGGACAGTCTCTGTCCACGCGGGTATTATCACATCCGTGGATGGCAATTAGTTTTTCTGTGCTGACAGGCTCCATCTTATTAGTGCATGTGTACGTGTGCATGCATGTGGAGAGGATAAGAAGGAGAGCTGTGGAATGAAGTGGAATGAAAACGTAATGCACGGCTTGTGCAAGGTGTTGAAGGAAATCATTATGGATTAGGTAGAAGTCCGGACATGCATTAGTGTGACAGATGAACTCTTCAATGTAACTTTTCCACCAAGAAAAAGTTTAGGAGAAAATTTGCCAATTAACTCAACATGTAAGAGATAGGTAGACCAATATTTCAGTGAAGGAGTCTGAACTTTGAAAATGACAAAACAAAATTATACCAAAACTTTATCTCACAGACTTCTAAGAAAGCCCCTCACACATTTATGTGAGAGCTTTGTTCCATCCTTTTTATTTTTATTTCCTCCAAACAAATGAAGGCCACATTTGAACTCTAGATGAATTTTTGTGAAATAACACAGCTGGAAAATCACAAAATTTAGAAAATGAACATGCCAATAAATATCAGCTTAAGCACACCATGTGGATAAGGTTAGGGAAAGATTGCAATCTTGGTTAAATTTCCAAGAAAAGTAAACATGAGACACCAAGCCCCCAAACCAACTCCCAGTTCTTATGAGTTCTCTGCGGTAAAATAAAAATGTAGGGTTTCATTCACTCAGAAAATATTTGCCTGTGAACATAATCCAGGCAGAGACTACCGCCAAGCAACGCTGTGCTAAACGCTAACATCAGCATGCAAACACTGACAATGTAAACACGCTGATGTGTATTTCAGTATAGAAAAAACACCTTACAGCTGAAGAAAGCAGATGTTATGTTTCTCAGCCTTTCCTAGCACACTTTTATTCCTCTCTGCCTGGGCTGACTGCTCTCTGGTATATCAAGGTGATCCACTCGGCTTGACTCACAGCAGGCAGAGACTGTTTAATTGATTGGGGGCCAATTAACTGAGTGATGGAGGTCTGCCATTGAAGGACAAGACCTTCCGACGTGCTTGGGTGTTGTCAGCTGCACCACATCATATAAAGATGCAATGTTGTCATTATTTACCAAGGTTACTCATGATCCTAGTGTGAATGCAGAGAGTTACATGAGGGGTTGTAAAAGGCCAGTTTGTTCCTTTTAATCTTAATTATCTTTTTATCTGAAGAAATCAAAAGACACAGAAAGACCTAATGAGCAAATGATTGTTCCATTTCATTTAATTGTGATTTTTTTTAATGATAACTGACAATCCACCACATTTTTCTCCCTGATGGAAACCAGCAGCAGGCCTTAAATCTGATAACTGTGTCGGTTTCCTGGAGCCTTGCAACTTTTCATCCTTGGGTTTTTGAATTTTGTTTTCTGCAATTAAAGTTTTTTTTTTTATAAAGTTGGAACCTTTCAAAAAGGTTCTAGCGTTTTAACCAGAAGTGACACAATTAAGAGTTATTGGGGTGTTTTCTGTTCACTGACATCCCTGTTAGTTGTTGCCTTGTTGACAGCTACTGTGGGTGTTAAACCATATATATATATATATATATATATATATATATATATATATATATACATACACACACACACACACACACACACACACATATATATATATATCTATATATATATATATAGCCCAGTTTTTCAGACCTCTACGCTATATAGACAAAAGTATCCAGACACACTTCTTTTTGGGGCTGTTTTTCAGGGATGGGCTAGGGCCCTTACTTCCAGTGAAGGGAAATCTTAATGCTTCAGCGTACCAAGACACTTTTGACAATGTGTACAGAGCCTTTCACCTCAACCCCATCCAACACCTTTGGGATGAACTAAAATAGAGATTGTCAGCCAGGCCTTTTGGTCCAACATCAGTGCTTGGCCTCACAAATGCTCTACTGCATGAATGGGCAAAAATTCCCACAGAAACACTCCAAAATCTTGTAGAAAGCCTTCCCGGAAGAGTGGAAGCTGCTATAGCTGTAAAGCTGTCTATGGATTTAGAATGCGATTCCATTAAAATCCCTGTCAGTGTGATGGTCAGTTGTCCTTATACTTTTGTATATATAGTGAATATCCAGCTGCAGTTGGAGGCTCAGTCGGGTTGGTATTGTGAAATTTACAGGTGCAGACTTTCTCTGTGAATATGTAATACCTGAAACTCGTATAGGTTTACACAGATGGGCTCATAACATAACATTACACAGTGTGAAAAAATGTAGCTAAGATACAGTTTGTACCATGTCTTTACACTGTAATATACTATCAGTGCTCTGGCGTGGGGCTTACAGGCTCTCTTATATTTTACCGGAAATATGTAGTCTGCTGTGTACAGAGCTTATTAAGCTTATTAATTATTTCAGTGCAGGCCTTCACATCAGCCGAATCAGATCAGACAGCAAAAAAAAACCAAAAAAAAAACATGCTATACAGAAAGAATTGCTCAGTACACCAGCAGTATCTGCAAATATTTACTTTACATGTCGTATTTAAATAATTTAGAATCGGAGAAAAAAACAGGCAGAGCTCCAGTGTAAAAAGTCATAACAATGTGTTAATAGTGATAGCGTCAGGTCTTGTGTTGGCGTGTTAATGCAAGAAACAATAGACAAGTGTGACATCACAAATAGTTTAATAGCCAGTTAAAGCAGAAACTTAAATCCTCCTCCAGTGCACATACGCTGAGAGAGGACTTTACAGTGAAAGATGGAACATCTTGTGTCCAGCAGCTAAACTTAAAATGATACGTTTGCATATTCATGTATTTTGGATTTTTTTTTAATGAAGGGGAATCAATAAGTGCCATTTTAAGGATTTTAATGAGGTAATTCTGTTTTTTTTCTGGGAAAATACGCATGTATCCATTTGCACAAAAAAGGCGTTTTTGCATATTCATTTTAATCAAATGTGAAAGAATGAGGTTAAAAAAAAAAAAATCCTCCTCCTTTCCTACTTTCTCCTCAGGGCCTATGGACATTGTGTTCAGACATTAGAAACAGGAAGCCGATGTTTTTGTGTGACTGTGGCCAAAAATAGTTTGGTCATTTTCCTCCAATCCTCTCTCAATTTCCTGTTCCAGAGTGCATCTGCTGAGTGGGTGATGAAGCAAGTAATTGGAGGTCAAAATATGGTATATGGAGAAGTGGGTCCTTTTGGTGGAATCTGTTCTGACAGCAGGAAATGATTGCAACATATATCCATTAATAAACCATATTAGCTGTACATCTCCTAAACACTTAAACTGAATCACTATTGTGGAAATTTCTGCTTTCACATCTTCATGTAGTATTTTCTGACAGGACTGAATCTACTCTCTTGTATCTGCAGAAGTTTAACATCCTTCACAGGTGATGTGACAACACACGAGCAAATCGTCAGCCATGCTGCTGATCCACAGCATAAGATGAGAGTATTCTCTGACGCATTTACAGCTTATTAAGCCTACTGAGGCTCAGTGTTTCAGTCTACCATAGTAATTAAAACATCAGTAAGCCAGTTAAATCTGCCAGCCCAATATCTTATAGCTCTGATTTGACACGGATGTTGCCTAGTATGTACAGTGGTACAGTAATTGCTACCAGGACATTTTTATGAGGCGCAGTGATGAACTTCTTCCCTGGAAATGTTTTGCTCAGTGTTTGGATGTGCTGATTTGGGGCTTTCATGCATGTGAGCATCTTTCCTGGCTTTCAGATACTTATGCTGAAGAAACTTTGCACATGTATGGCAGTATGATGAACAAATAAAGTTTAACTAACCAATAAGTTCCGGGGGTACATCTAGTCCAGTACCACCGGTTCTAGTATTACTGCAGTTTTGTGTGTAGTTTGTTGCCCAAGCAGAAGATTTTTCCTCTACCTGTGGTTGTAGCCACAAGGGCACAATAGGTCATTAAACAGCTTAATGCAAATTGTGTGATTTGTTTAAAAAGCCATGACAGCTTTTGGGGGGATGTATTGAGATCTACACTCTACACCCTTAAATATCAGGTCACCAAACAAGGGAGCATCTTTTGGAAGAATAATGTTTATCCAAACATTTTCATAATCTTACTCTAAAATTCTTTTTTATTCAAGTCTTTTTTGTATGGGTTTTTCCAATTTAAATTCCTCAGACTGCACAAACTTGTTCTTGATGTGCTTTCAGCTCGATAACTGCCACCCATTCATGGTGAGACTTTCATTTTAGGGATTCACACAAAAAAAAAAAAAAACAAATAAAAAAGAACATAAAGAGAAAGTACCGGAGTGTCACGTCGTTCTATCTGCATTCATCAGATAAAAACATAACAGCATGTCAGTATTTATATAACCAAGACAATAATAAAAATGAATACTTCAACAATGTCTCATCAGAGCAGCAGCATCAGAAAATGCCTTTTCAAAGCAAAGTGGTCCATAATGAGGAGCAGTTAGCGGGTGTGTGATAGCTGTGCAGATGTATAAGAAAATGTTAAACATTTAAGTGAATTTTCACCTGGGCAGACCTAAACACCCTGAGGTTTCAACTGCCAAGTGAGAGAATTTTCCTGAAAGCTATCGAACTGTATTATTATCATGTCAAAATATGCCATTCAAATCTTCACATCGGTTAGCCACAGTGCACGTGACACTGACGTTGGGAAACAGAATATGAGCATTAAGTCAGGGTCGCTTGTTTCGTTCACATCTAAGAGAACATTCTCAGTATGAGAAAACTGCCAGCGGTACTCTTAGATAACTCGTTTGTGACAGTAACGAACCGATTTGTTCGTCAGAGTGGTTCTTGTACGAGGCCCAATGTCGTATTTTCATCAGGATGTCCTCAGTTTTGGCCGGTTTTATTGGGATGGACTAATTCTTTGGTAGAAAGTTGTTCCAGTCATGATGTCAGACAGCTTTTAGACAGTTTGTGGTAAGCTGGTGAAACCTGATCCAAACCATCTCTGTACTAGACACATATTGTAAAATTATTTTCCAAAATGTTGGAATGTTTCTGTCAATCACTCAGAAAGATTTCCTTCTTTTTCAGCACAAATATTTCCAGCTTTTCCAACAGCCCAGAGTGGAGACAAAAAAGGGACAATCAGCACCTCCAGCTCAGCCTCCAGTGGAAATTGAGGTCATGAACTTAAGTCCTTCCTGTCTGTGCCTTGTTAATTTTCTCCTCTCGTCTCTGACCTCCAGAACATACTGAAGAGACCAGCACATATCATTATCTTCTGAGCTGAAGCTCAACATTCATCTTTTTGAAAATAACCTGAATAATCCTAGTCAAGAACGTGGGATGAATTAACATGAAAATATTTGACTCTGACAATTAATACATGTCTTGTCAGATGAAAGATGAGCTTTGTGACCTCTCTAACACACAAATAATACCAGCTAATACCATAGCAAGGCAATGGATTAACTCGGTAATTGCTAATGTGGGCTGGACATTAAATGCGTGTGTGTATGTGTGTGTAGGGTAAATGAAAGAGTTGAATGCGTCTACGCTCTCACGCTGCCGTTAATGTACTGCACATCAAAGAGGGGACGACATAAAGCTACTTCATACCGACTAAAAATGTGGCCGACATGTTTTGGCCTGCTGAGCGTCTGCATTTGACGTCA
This sequence comes from Scatophagus argus, assembly GCF_020382885.2. NCBI lineage: Eukaryota > Metazoa > Chordata > Actinopteri > Scatophagidae > Scatophagus > Scatophagus argus. The sequence goes on from NC_058513.1 coordinate 4,087,662, forward strand.
CATACTAACAGCTGTTCCACTTTAAGTGACACGTGAAAAGTGTGACATGTCGACAGGCTGCCAGATTAAATCATCTTGATTCTCACTTGCGCTGATCCCATTTTTGACGAGCATCGCTGTATTTTACATGATCACTGGCTGCAGTATCTGCACTTACACAAGCCAGCTTTCACGTGTTTAAAGCTGAACGCTGAAAGTTGTCTTTAAGTAAGACGTCATGACTCAAGTGTCTTAATTTCGAGTGAAATTTAAAGAAATCTTACAGGGACTGAATAGCTTGAAATTGGGTGTGACTGAGAGGTCACGATACTAAACCAATTTGGAGCGACTCCCTGTGTTGTAATGTTGGGATGCAGTCAGGGGGAGAAATAAATAAATTAGAATTTGACTACAGTTTTGGATATTTGAACAGTTCTTCTTATATCATATACTTGCATCATGTACAAATCTGACACATATAAGTCAATTGTCATGTCCAAGAAACAATGTTACATTTTTTGTCTTGTGTCTATGTTGTCTTGTGATTTCGTGTTTAATTTTGTCACTACTTCCTGTTTGTGTCTATTGTGGTCAGCTTTGTCTGTTTTCCCTCCTTTGGGATTACCTGTGTCCGCCCTGATTGTTTCCACCTGTGCCCTTACCTTGTGTGTGTATATATAGTCCTCGTCTCCCTTTGTCCTGTGCCAGTTCGTCTTGTCCCTTGTGTCAGATAACCAGTGTCATCTCCATGCCTTTGCCTTTGTCGCTGCATTGGCATTGCCAGGTTTTGTTATTTTGTTACTTTACTTGTTACTCTGTTTTCTTAGCAAAGCTTCAGTCTAGTCAGTTTTTCTTTCTTAGTTTAGTGTAGTTTTTTCCTCTGTGGAGAGTGAGTTTCAGTTTGTACTTTTTTGAATAAAAACTTTATTTTGAAACTTTGAAAGTCATGTGTTTGTTTTCTGGTCCATAGTTCAGTTGTGACATCAATGTCCTGAAGCTGAAGAAGTGGGAGAAAGTACCATTTCTACTGGTGTATCTGCTCGGTATGTCTTTTATACGTTTCTTTATCAAAAATTTATTTCATACACCTCTTGAATTTTCTTTTCTTTCTCTGATCTCATCCTGTCTTTTATTTTCTCTCTATGTCAGTTTTACTGACTGGTCCTGAGAGTAGGAAGTTTGAGTGTTTGCAACTGCTGTCCTCTCTGGGACCTCCTGTTCCATATCTTTCCCCTTCAGCACTACAAGGGAAAGCTGAGGCTACTCAGTGGTTAGGACTCCACTCACGTGTGCATTTCTTACACTTCTGCTCGAATGTGTTGTCACAGGTGCATGCAGACACATGGGGTGGGATTTTCTATGTAAAATTAAAAACTGGAAAGCATTTACAGATTGCATACCTGCTACAAAGCTGCACCATCCTGTAAAACCTGGGATCTTAACCTTCGCTAATGGATGTCTTTTTCAAATGTTATGTCATCACAGTCTTTGGAGGTATTTGGTAATTAAATACAATGAAGTTAAGCAGCAACCAGTGACTTGAATTTTGCCTTATCTACAAGATAACCAGAAGATTTCATTGTTATTCCACAGGCAGCATCAGCCATTAATAATTGCTGCAGATTCAGGGGTGCTTTTCTTTTTTTGGACAGCTCAGTTTTTTTATTTTATTTTTTTTTTTCTGTTTTTAGAGCATCAACAGTGAAAACTATACATTGACAAAAAGAAAGAAAGGCAGAAGCATACCCCCCTACCTCAGCATCAGATAACCAACAAAACAGTGCAAAATAAAATGCAGACTAAGGGCATATTTTAAGAAATATAAAAATAATAAATGATAATGATAATAAAAATAAGGGTTAGCGTAAGTTTTCAGTCATCTGACTTAAGCCTGCTTTTATGACCTAAAAAAAAAGCATCCAGTAGCTGTCACCAGGTGCTTATTACAACAGGTGGATGCTGTCAGGGCTGCATTTGTGAGTCATTTGATATCTTGGGTGTACGACAACAATGTTCCCATAACAGTGTCTAAATAGACTAGATGGTAATCACAGCAAATCCCCTGTTCTCATTGCAGCAAAATGTGTTAAATCACTTTAATGACGTGTGAACAGCAAGAAGAGAACAGCACGTATAAGTAATCCAGCTGTCGGTTCAGCAGAGGTCAACCCCTAACAATCACCATCTATTCAGAAAAAGGCAGCCAGAGCTTTTCAAATGAAAGACCGATATTCACGTTATCAGTTTTTCCACCTCGCACGTCTCCCTTTTGATACTGTTCCCGCCCTGCAATAATGTCTGTGATTGGGTGTCTGTCAGATGGAACTTAAAGGTCCTACTATGAAAAGGAAAGGGAGGACTTTCGCACAAAGGAAGGATGTTAAAGAAAAGTGAATGTCTGTTCGGTGAGTGACAGTTTTTCTTTGAGAGAGGAGGAGGGTGTGTGTGTGTGTGTGTGTGTTTTGGGGGGACAAACAGGCTGAAAATACGAACATTTTGTCCGCGTGTTTAAGGTTTAGTTTTTTATAAACATGAGTTTTTAGCAAAAGTCAACATGCTGTAAATCAAACTGAACACCACTTCGCAGATTACTTTCTTGTTCTGAACTTCAACATTGTGTAAATATTTTGCCGCACATTCAGTACATTTTTGACTGATGGATGAAACACTGAAATGTTTGCGCTGCTCTTGCACATCTATCTTTTGTCCCGGCTGTCTATTATGTGTTATTGTCTATTATTTCCGTCTCTGGAGAGTAGCAAGTCCTATAGGAGGGCAAACAACAGGGTAAAATACACATCCCATACTGACCATACTGTACTGTAAGGCATAATGCGTTGTACATAACGCAATGTGTGTTTCCATTTTCTCTAAATTGCGTCTACTGCAATCACCGAGTGTGTTTAATTGCTCCTTACAGACTGTACTGTGCATGTTGTCCTGAGCTGCATGGCCAACAGCGCACAGCTCTTCCGGTTTGTTCATGCTTTATCATTTGTGAAATCTGTTATAGATGACAGACAGACAGGCAGAGTGGTTGGCTTTGATTGAAGGGGAGAAAAATGCAATTTTGGTTTGCTTCCACATCAGTTAGTGCATGTTCCCACTGTCGTCGACTGCTCTGTGATGAGGTGCTGGCATGCCTTGTATTTCTGCACCTCTCTGCTGATCACACAGGCTCATTATTGTTCTACCTTTTTATTTTCTGCCTTTCACCGCCTGCTGCCTCATCTCTCAATAATAAAAAAAAAAAGTCAGTTTAAAGGGATCATTAAATGCTCTAATATCAGTTGTCATTGAAGCAGGGTGTAACGCTGTCCTCTTCATCCCCTCTTGTTTACTCTCTCATAGTTATACCATTTAGTGAGGCTGCAGCCAGTAAGAATCAGTGAAGCATAGTGTTTAGGAAGACAAACTATAAACCAAACTTTGTAGGCAGGGTACAGGGTAATGGGAACATTGTTATGGACGAAGCACATGTAGCCTTTTCCTTAAAGCAGATTTAAGGGTCTTGTCCAGCGGTTTCATAGACCCACTTGTATAACTAGCAGGAAGTAATTCAGAATGTGCTGGTATTTTGAAACTGACATTAACTCTGCAGATTATGGTCTACAGCACACAATAATGTATGGCCAAATGTATGTGGATGCTCCTGTCCTCATACTTTTGAGTACTTAAAGGGTGTACACTGAAGAGAAATCTCAATGCCAGAGCATAAAAATAGCAGTTCACCGAGTTTTTCTATCAAGGGCCCTTTGGAAGCAATTACTCCCTCCTCAAGGCATAAACTGATTGCATTTTTATCACCGGGTTACACTAAAACTAGAGTTAAAAGGAGCCAAGTTGAAAAATCTTTTCCCAAAGCTGCCAAAACTCGAAAGCATGAGCTACATTTTCACATTTTAAATTTCACTGAAATGTTTGCCTATTTAGATCCAGCTGTTGTTTTCTTTGTTTGCTTGTTTTTTTTTGTAGCACAGAACGCAGCACTCAGTAATGTTATATGTGTTTGATAATCAAGATAGGTGCTGTGAAAAGCCTCAATTCAACTTTCCTCCATCTGGTCATGTGCTTCTAGTATGCCATACTGGGTGTCAGTTTGGAAGGTTCTTTTGGCATGCAGTCAAACTGTCATTCCATACCTCCACAACAGAAACAAAACAAAGAAAAACCAAATTCTTTTCACAAAATGCTCCCAAAATGACATCTGTTCACATCTTAGTGACAAAGCCCCTTAGCAGGAGGAACTAAGCAGTCAGCTTGGAACACTGAGTGCATATAAAGATGGATGACATGATAGCTAATTGAAAGAAAAACATCTCTATTACCCCCTGATGGCTGACTGCACAGGTCTGACGGCATCCCGTCAGGCAAAAATGTTTGGATCAGTTGGCCACACTGCCCGCCACCTCACGCTGCCCGCCCAGAGCGCCGATCAGGTGAAACCGGATGGCCCACCCCCGGCATAGCGGTTGGGAATCACTGGCTTAAGTAGTCTGCAGAGAACCATAACCTAAACCCCATTCAACCCCTTTGGGATGAGCTGGAACACCGACTGTGAGTTAAACCTTATCGCCCAACAGCTGTGGCTCACCTCACTAATGCTCATGTGGCCAAGTGGGAGCAAATATTTGCAACCACCTTAGCAAAGCCTGAAACCATAACAGTGGAAGTGGTTACAGCAGCATATAGCAGCCCATGGTTTTGAAAAGGCAATTGTTTATCATGTATTATATAGTGTCTACATATTTTTGGCTATATAGTGCACACTTTTATTTAGAAAGTCACAGATTTCTGCTGGGCAAAATACTGAAAAAAGTCTTTGTATTTGTGTAAATTATTTCTTTGTGTGCATTTTGTGAGTGTGTGTGTTTTGTGTGAGAAAAAAGGAATGATTCAGAATGCTTAAAATTGGCTCTCAGGAGATAAATGGTTCCATTCTTTAGGTTCCCAGTTTGGACTGGATGTTTTTCTAATTTCAGCTCCTTGACCATGTCCTCCTACATCTTCCACATGCCTGAGAGCAACTTGTACCTCAAACTGTGAAGGCGAATCAGCACTAAGTCATCAAGAAATTAGAGCAAGTGTTCAAGCAGAAAATCTGTTTTTTTTTTTTTTAAGTGTTTGCGAATACACAAAGTTTCTCAAGTGTTGTCTTTGAAAACTAACCACATAAAAACAAAAATAAATGCCATGTAATTGCTAAACACTGCCATTATATGCTGGAGAAAGGCAGCTGGATGGCATTCTCATTCTCCGGGAGTTATTATCAGGAAAACAACTTATTGTGTGCTGGGAAAGAATGTACTGTGCAGTTGCTAATCGGCGTGCTTGTGCATGAAGCGTCTCTTGATGTGTGTGCGTGTATGTGTGTCTCTTCTGGCAGTTCCCCCTGTACGATCAGGGTACAGCATGACTCTGAAGGACGGAACAGGGAGCAGTGAGGAGTAGAAGCAGTCAGAAAAAAATAAAAACCACTGTCAGGTACTAACAGCAAGCAGATGGGCAGAAAAGTGCCTTGGCAATGCTGCATCTGTAAATGGAGGCTTTTTCAACTAATTTCCTTATGCAAAATTTCTGCCAACTCTGATCTCTGCCAAGGAAAGTGAAAAAAAGCCTAGGTAGAAGTAGAAATTGTATGGCACACCTCAAGCATAACTAAAGTGATTTTCTTACTAAGCTGCGAAGGCGTACAGAGATAATCTTATTGAAGCTGAAAGCCACCAACCATTTGACAAATAAAGAACAGCTGAGGTTGTTGTCTCTCACTCTGCATGGAAGTGACAATTATTGTTTTCTTGTACAGCAATGGAGGTAAATATCCCTTTCATCTGGGGCTGCAGTTACCTTCCCATGTTAAACAAACATGGGCAGGTAAAGTCTGCCTTATATGAGCTACTCCTTTGTCTGTGAGAGTGTTTAACGGAAGGTTAGATGAAGACCTAGATTTTCTTTATGGGGCTTCTCTTTTATTTCCATGTGGAAGCTGCCTCTTAGAAAACATTTACTAGAACAGTAATTTGTCTTGTTACAGCTTAGAACTTGATGGTTTGCAGCCTGCAGTTCTCTCTGTTATGTATTTGTTTAACATGAACTGCTTTGCTTTCTTGCAGAGAGTTAGATGAGATGATCAATGCCAACTTAGCATAAAGCCTGGAAACTTTCATTTTACCCTTAATACCATAACATCAGGATGTCTAAAATTAACAAGTCTAAATCACAAAAGTATTATTCTGTATATGTCCACTCACTATTCATCCATATTCACGCTCAAAATGGGTGAGACTTAAACTTAAGTTGGGTGAGGCTAATTTAAACCTAACACTAATATGGGTTGATCAGAGGTTGCTGTTATACAACTATTTATAGAACAGTCTCAGTTTCAGATCAATGTTTTTGACCACAAGGGTAAGAGAACTATTTACAGAACAGGTTTTTAATTGATTGACATTTTATTTGGATGATACTCAAACTCAGTGATCTGAACGACCACAAAATGAAATTAGAATCGGCCTACAAAGAGAGATCTTTCCCACCACAAAATCCTCAGTCACCATATACCAACTCCACAAGGAATGAGAGGGAGCATAAAAAATCTCAACATAAATACAAAAGCACAGTAATACAACAACAAAGAAGATTTCTGACTCATTCGCCAATGCATGCAGGCCCCCATTATAGACTTTGTTGTCATAGCAGACTAGTGACAGTGACAGATTAAAGATGAGCTGCACAGAATACACACATGTATAATCAGTACTGAAAACAAAAACTTGTTCATGTGATCACAGCATTGCTTGCGTGTTTGTGAGGAGGAAGTGGATGATTTCATCATTACTACAAAAACTTGTCTTCACAAGGCTATTTGATTGTAACAGCAACCTCTGAGACAGAACAGACAGCTGAATTCATGAAATGCATGTGAACTTTACTAATGGAATGTAGTTCACGTCCATGACTGAATTCAAAGAAGTCTGCCTCAATACTTTTGTCCACATAGTGTATTTTGCTTATGTCTACATGCTGTTCAGGGCACATTGTTGCAATGTAAATTCTAAAGGGGGCGGGGCGAAGTGTCTGGCATGAGAATTAGCACCTCCAAATCCGAGGCCATGGTTCTTAAGCGGAAAAAGGTGGTTTGCCCCCTTCAGGTTGGAGCAGAGGTTCTGACTCAAGTGGAGGAGTTCAAGTCTCTTGGGGTCTTGTTCACGAGCGAGGAAAGTTGGGAGCGTGAGACTGACAGATGGATCAGTGCGGCGACAGCAGCAATGTGGTCAATGTATCAGTCCGTCGTGGTGAAGAAGGAGCTGAGACGAAAGATGAAGGTCTCAATTTACCAGTCAATCTACGTTCCTACCCTCACCTATGCTCATGAACTTTGGGTCATGACTGAAAGTATGAGATCTCGGATGCAAGCGGCTGAAATGAGCTTCCTCCGCAGGGTGGTGGGGCGCTCCCTTAGAGATAGGGTGAGGAGCTCGGAGTAGAGCCGCTGCTGCTCCTCCACATTTAGAGGAGCCAGTTGATGTGGGTCAGGCACCTTTTTCGGACTCCTCCCTGGGGAGGTGTTCCGTTCATGCCCCACCGAGAGGCCCCAAGGAAGAACCAGGACACGCTGGAGGGACTATATCACTTGGCTGGCCTGGGAATGCCTTGGGATCCACCCGGAAGAGCTGGAGGAAGTGTCTGGGGAGAGGGAAGTCTGGGCATCCCTGCTCAAGCTGCTACCCCTGTGTGAGGGACCAGAGTGGTCTCCCCGAATAACGGGATCTCGGCAAGATCGGATTCAGGCAGAAGAGATTGAAAGTAGGAGGCAGCAAAGCGTAGTGATGGGACGAGCGACACTGGTGCATCAGCACTGTGCCGAGAGCTCAAGAGGGAAACCTCGTATCGGTGCGTGTATTGCTTTAAGAAAGAATCACGTGACCGATACAGGAACTGTATCGTTTGGATGTGCCGCGCCAAAGTGTGTTTATCAGGAAACAAACTGTATCAACATGTCGTGGGTTTGTCGGATGGAGTTTTGCTTGATCATGGATCGTTCTAGGAAGTTTTCCCCGGTGTGGAATAATTTTGATCTCGTGACGCCAAACAAGGTAAATCTTTTTCTCCTTTGAGCACTGTTTACTGTTATATACTATTTTTTTACGGTGGCGCATTGCACTCACTTTATCACTTTATCAAGTGAATGACCTCTGATACATATGATAGTCAGTTAAAGAGCCTTACAGTTGCTTTATTCATGTTATCATGTAATTATGAGATCCTGATCTCGTAATCATGAGATAGGGTGTCTATTTTTTTAACAAGTGATCCCAGATTTAAAAAGAATGGATTTGTTAGTCAGCAAAAGGCAAGTGAAGCGGTGAAGAGACTGCAGTCAGAATGTGCAGAAGAAATAAGGAGCCAAGAGCCTGACCCAAGAGAAGAAGAGCCTAGCTCTTCACATGGGTCAGAACCCAGTTCAGGTATGAAAATACATTTCTGTGGCACTTTGTCATGTGATAATAAACTAATGATTAACTATTTTTTAGGGCACAATCTCTGGAAAACTTTAGATATGGAGGTTGCAGAGACCCAGAAGACGACGAACGCAACAGCTGACTCCATTATTGAAGTCCAGCGCTACCTGGCAGAAACAAACACACCCAGAAACCAAGATCCTTTACAATATTGGAAATGGAACCAGAAAATATACCCACATCTTTATCAGCTTGCACTTAAAACTCTCTGCTCACCATCATCGTCTGTACCATGCGAAAGAGTATTTTCTAAGGCTGGGGAGCTGGTGTGTAAGAGGAGAAATCACCTTGGAGCAAAGACACTCCAAAAACTTTTGTTTCTCAATAAAAATTCATAAACTAATCACTTTTTTGTCTTTTATTTCATATGATTTAACAGTTAAGTTGACAAATGTGCACATAAGTTAAAAATTGTAACTCTGAATTTTTACTCTAATTTGCTATATTTTACATACCAACTCAGTTTTAGCATTTACACAAACAAGGAATTTCTTTACCTGCAATGATTTTATAACTACTGCAGGGGTCACTATTGGGTGACCAACACAGTATCAATACAGTGCCGACACAGTTTGTTTAGTGTGTCAATACACTCCTTGAGGTATCATCGTCCCATCACTAGCAAAGCGTCAGGTGCCAGGAAAAGCCCTTCTATTCTCCCAGAACACAAGGTTTTCACAGACAGGAACAATGCAGGAACCAAAAACACCAATAGCAAACACTCACAACAGCACATGGTAGTTCTCCCAAGGAATAACAAGAGCAAAATGAGGCTCCTTTAAATAGGGCTGCTTGTTGAGCCCAAATGGTCCAAACCATTATGGAGGGGATTACCAACAAACATAATGGTCCATACCATACACTAATCCTAATAAATAAATACAAAAAATAAATAATACATTATTTAATTTATCCACACACCAAATATTTACACACCAAACAATAACTTTATACAAACACCACATAGCCAACACCATAAAGAAAATAAAAACCCCCTGAGTGCAATGGGCCGTGCCCCCTTGCCCCGTGCTCAATAAAATCCGCTTCTGCAGCGGCGCGCGCTTCCGCAGAGGAGCAGTGGATCCGGACCGGGAGTGCAGGTGACTGTGAGTGTATGACAAACCAGAGTCTTTACAAACTGAAATGAAGAGGTGGAGGAGTAGTGGGTACCTCACCACACGCCTGGATGCTAAACCGGGGAGAAAACTGAAGTGGGTGAGTTGTGGTTGTGGTGAGTGAGCGACGCAGCGGGCTGATTCTACAGCGCCGAAGCGTCCATGGCGTACACCACGCCAAACATGTCACCAAGCATTTAAAATATATATCAACTGACGACAGAGTCCATTTCTCCGTGTGTGTGTGTGTGTGTGCGCGTGCGCACGCACACGCGTCCGCGTATGCATGCGCCACAAAGTCCAAAAAGTCTTTAATTTTCCGACGCTGCCTTGCAGCGTCACCAAAACTGCGTCCCTCGTGGGAGACCGTGAGAAGTGGGGTGCTCACCTTCTCACACCCTGTGACCTGGCTCCGGATAAAGCGGAAGAAGATGGATGGAAATTCTAAATGATGAAATGATGAAAATATTGAATTTTGGCAGGAGAGACAAGTGAAGAGCCACAGAAAAGGGCCACACATTTATCATCATAATAACATACAGTCTATACTGAGCAATTTATGGATTTTCCCCTCAAATTCAATTATTTCATATTTTATTCTTTACATGACGATAATGGATGAGATGAAAAAGAAAGATCAAACTCTGTTTTCATGTACTTTATTGCCAACTCTGTGTATTCATCAAAGCAAGCAATGAGATTATTTTACATCCTTGCAGGGTTTGGAAATTAGGTTAATGGAACCTCTAAGCTCCTTTGTGTCCTCAAGGCTCTGTCTTGGGCAAAATTTGGTTTCCGTTCCCCCTCCATCCTTCCTTGGTCCCTGTCAGACCCACACGGCTCTCGTTTTCTCTCCGCCAAAGCATATTTCCCATTTATTAAGAGACTCCTCTCTTGTTTTGTCTTGCATTTATATATCAAGCCTAGCAGCTTTCGATGAATCACTTCCAAGTTCTCTCATCTTTGACAAATGTGGTTGCCATACACCTGTGCAATTGCACTAAAAGCTCCAAAAAAGGTCTCTGGTTAATACTGATAGATGAGTGCCTTCTCCATTGTCCTGCACAGCTTTAGTTTTCCATGTCAGTCCTTGTCTGGCTTGTCCATTAGTGCCAACTGTCATTTAATGGGTTGTAACAGAAGTGGTTGTTGAGCCTGCCAGTCCTCTCTACAGCTTGGGTATTGAGACAAGAGGCAACGTGGTGGATAATGGCACACAACTAGCAGGATACAATATTAGAATGCAGTGGTAGTCATTCTTGTCACTGCCTTGCAGTTTTGAAAAATATACACACATTTGCTAGTAGATGATGATCATTAGTCATGCCGACTTCCATGCCTTCAGACTGTATACAGTATACCCATACTATAGACGAAGAATAGAGAAACAAGAAAAATACAATACTTTTCAAGTCTTCACATCACTTCCACAGCTGCTCTCCTCATATATCAGAAGATATGCTACAAGAAATGGCAGACACTATTAGAAATCACAAAACTACACTCACAGTCTCAACTCACAGAGAGCCATCTGGAGCAAATATTTGAGGTCAAAGAAGGGAGTGCCAGTTAGCAGGACCATTAGGGCAGGTGATTCAGGGAGAATTAGCCTTCTCTCCACTTTACAGACACAACAACAGAAAAACTGTGACCCAGCCATGTGAATTACATAATGTGCAAAAAAGGGGTGGGGCCATCCTGACACAGACACTGGGGGCCCCTCTTGAGTCACATAATTCCTAAAATTCTTCTGAAAATGTCAACTGCACTGGTATTAGTCTATGCATGTTAGATAGTTAGCAACGTAACCCAGGTTATTTTCTGTAACCCCAATTCACATATAGTATTTTCTCTCAACAGCTCGCAGACTGGATGTTGACAGAGGTATTATCAACAGCACGAACACTGTCAATCATTTCTTACCCAGGTAAGATTATCCAGGTTAGTTAACCACTTAAAGTGTTCAGCTGGTTAGCATTTTCTTGTAATAGAGTTGAATTGTATGCTGTTTTATTTGGAGATAAATGTTAAAGCAAAATCAGTGAGGATATAACATTGTGTATGATGTGAAATAGGCTTCACCATGGCCTTTGCAATGAATGATTAGATTGTCAGATTGTCAGAACGTAGATTGCCACGTTAAGTGGCACAGGTGCTGTCTGAAAGTCAAGGAAGTGCAACATACATGGCTGTTCTATTTAAACACATAAGACCATTTGTGTATATTTGAATTGTGGTTAAAGATAATGTGTATGTGATGTAAAAATGTTAAAGGATATGGGATAGATATGTGATATATGACATTTTAATTAGCTAACGGTTGTTATAGTTATTGTAATATGTTGTGTTAATTCTATGGACAATGAAACAGGAAAAATCTGACTGTATGTTAACTGTTCTGCATTCTTGTGTGCAGGCTGAGTTGACATGCTGACCCCATCGTCTTTGAGGCTTGTGGATGTCTTCATCTTGTCATGACTCTACCATCTGGAGATCGTGCTGTGCCAAGGCGGGGTAGGAACAAATCAAAGGAAACTTAACTGAAGCGATTTATAAATTTATTAGCATTTTTTTCTTTGGTCTTAGCTTATTTTTGTTGGCTCCACAACAGACAAAAATTACCATCTTAAAGAGACCCTTGCTTGACTGGTAACCTTAAAGGAACTTTCAAAGGAGGGAAAGAACACAGAAGATTAATTACCTGATATTTTCTCTATTAAACTTTTTTTTTGTTAATTGGTAATAACTTGATTTATTAATAACTTGTTTAAGTCAAACAGGAAAAGTTTGAGTTAAGGAAAAAGGAAAATCTAGCAGAGAAATTACAGTAAACTAAAGGCATTCATAAATATATATATATATTATGTGAGCGGCTGTGTGTGTTTTTATGTGCTGGAGGTCCTATTGCCCCTACGCAGAGTATGCCACCACTAATATTCTTAGAGAACCTTGTTGAATTTAGAGAACGTGAGAACAAATAATGCTTTAGATACTTATTCCCAATGAGCTGAAGAGATTCCCTCCAGTTAAATGTTACAAAAGTGTTTTAGTAACTAACTGTAAAATAACAAACCAAACTCTTAACAGCTCTGACCCCCCACTTTGAAAGAATGTTTCAATCAACCTCAGTTCAATTCAGTTTATATATAGTGGCAATTCACAACAAAAGTTATCTCACAACACTTTCCAGTTAGAGCAGGTCTAGACCAAACTCTTTAATCAAATTTTGTAATACAGAGAACTCAAAATTCCCGCTTGAGCAAGCACTTGGCGACAGTGGCGAGGAAAAACTGCCTTTTAGAAGGCAGAAACCTCGGAGCAGACCCCGGCTCTAGGTGGGCGGCCATCTGTCTTGATTGATCTTATATTGGAAGCTGGAAAGCTGGAAATATATCATCAAAAATAATTTTGGTAGGAGCATGTCTGGTTTCTAAGAAATAAGAACTGAATTTGTTATTCCCTTATACAAGTAGTGACATTCTTTTTTACTTATTTGTACCTATTTACCTACCTTTTTAATTTTCTTATTCTGCAGGACAATCACTGAAGTGGTACAGCCCTTCATTTCAAACTATAAAAGCTGAAAATGCAATGCTCTTGCAACAACAAGTTAGTAGTAACAATAGAGTAATCATAATGAAAACTGCTGTCATTAAACTATTGTATTTATTAAAAGCTTTCAAAAATCATAGGTTGCAAATTGCGCTTATTAGTCACTTCAAAATTACATCAGGTGACTACATCTAGGTTGTTTGCTCTTCAACAATGAGAAGATAACCTAATCCAACTACGACTGTAATTTAAAAACTGTAACAGTAGATCTGATGCTTTAAGCTTCATGTAACCCCCACTGCAAAATAAACAAAGACATGAACCTAGCTGTTGGCATGGAAACTGGTGAACTGTCTCTTTGTAGATGGAAAAACAATGTGGCTTTTCCTGTGACCTCTGAATAGGTAGCAAGACATTACACCGTCACTGTGTAGCTAATGTTTTTGGTGAAAGCATTGCATCATTGCTCTTGTGCAGTGTATCAGTAACTGCACATGTGAATTACTTTCTATAAAGAAGAGAAAATAGTGTTAAGGTTTAAAATAAGGAATACTCCATAGTCCATTCCTGATCAGTGTTAGTGTGTGTTTGTGCTTGAGTATGAGACTTGGTGACAGCCAATGCCAATTCAGGATTGACTGATGTGGCAGACTGCTGGGATGAAATATGCATTTTGTTGACTTTGTTGTGATGTAACAGATGTTGGGTAGTTGGTGATTCTCAAGAGTGCACAGTCTGTTAGCATCTCTGCCTGCAGCTGATAAATAGCTGTAATTCTAAATATAGTATGTACACAGTTTTCTGTGAGTCAAGCTTTGCCTCATGGACATCAAATGATTTTGCTTTATGATCTCACCTCTCAGAACAACTTACTTACTAACAGAGCATAGGCTACTCTTAGTTCACAGAAATTCACATTTTGTGAAGTGCTTGAAGTTCATTTGTTTCCCAGAGCTAAACTAGAGGACTGATGTCACTCTCTTGTCTGTCTTGAGTACAGAACTGCCATAGCCTGAAAGCTAAAGGTAACTTTTCAATTTTCTCTCTGATTCTTTAGCAGCTCTGTTTCTGTCTAGAGAAATATCAGATAATGAAAGAAGACACAGCCCAGTGCAGTTGAAATTATGGCCCTGCAAATGTGATTTTCAGTTGAAATTGTTCAGTTTCTACATTTCTCAGAATAGTTTACAATCTAAGCTATTCTGACATCATGTCTGTGTGTTTTCTGCCCCATGGCTGCATGTGCGTTCCTGATTTAGTTTCCATCTTTTCAGGAGTTTCTTATTTTGACATGAATGCAAAGTTTGAGTTTGTATTTCCTCGACAAAACATGGATGGAGCACATGGTGATGTAGCTGCTAAAGCATATCAGAACTGGATCAGTCATGTCCCGCAATACTTTCCCTGCTGCTTGTCCAAGGAGAATATTAATGTGTCAATGAGATCCTGTGCTGAAAGAGAAATGGCAGAAAATCTGATTTCCTTTTTTTTTTTTTTATTGTGTATAAGCTTATTGTACTGACTTGTATGTGTAGTTTATTCTTCATAAGATCACTTACAAACTCAAGAGTGTGCTGATACAGTAGCTCAGAAAAGTTCCACAATTGGTAATGTCTAAGTGTGGGACAGCGACACAAAAAGCCCTTTCTCCCTCAGTGTTGCGTCACTGTTCAGTATCTGTGTTTGCTTTGCTGTTCCATGTTCCACTGCCAAGTTGAGGCAGTTCAGCCCTGCTCTTTTAGTACATGCTACATTCTCACACAATATTTTTTTGTATGTGCTGCTTATTTTATTAAGTAATTCTCAAGCATGCTTGCCATTGGGATGATGTGGTAAGGTGTAAAATCACTGGTTGTGCACTGGTCATGATTATTTAATCATTAATAATTGCCAAAAAAAATACTTGTTATGCTTCTCAAACCATAGAGAATCCAATGAATACAAAAAAGTGGGGATAGCTAGTTAAAAGTTAGTAAAAGGTGCCAGCTTCAGACCAACCAAACAGCCGGTGCTTTAGGGGAACATTAGCAGTTTACCCTTTTGTGACAGATAAACGGGGTGCTGACAGTCCAACAAAAACTGACCAGTTGAATACGCCACTGATGATATCTGCTGTGATCAGTCAGACAAAAGCCGCACCTGCAAAGGAGACGTAACACTTCACAACAGGTATGTAATGTACGTGACTCTGGCCTTTCAGTGAAAGGCATTCGTCCTGGGAAATGTATCTTGTTCTCATGATGGAGAGATATATCATCAATGTATTATAAGGATGTGACTGACATGTCACAAGAAATGGCAATTCCACCGCCATGCTTCCATCAGTCTGGCTTATCTCTTTCACCACTTACCGAGATGAGTGCTGAAAACTGGATTGAACTTGCCTGAAAAGACTGGCTTGTGTGTCATTCTTCAGGGTGATAAAACTTCCAGACTAACACAACCTCAAAATTCTAATGATAGCACAATACTGTGATGCTGTGTGAAACATAAATGACAGAATGTGTCAATAATCTCGAAACTCGGACATCAGACAAGATCAGACAGGAGCAAGAAAGACAGTGAAAGTTGTGGGATATATCTGCAAATACTGAATATAATATAAAAGCTTTATTGTCATTGTGCGAGCACAACATAATTGCAGTCACATCAACCTCAAACGGTGCGTTGTATTTGAGATTAACACATTTACAAAGAATGAGTACACTGGCAATGAGGTGGAAATATAAAGACTCAGCAATTAAAAAATACATAATCTTTGCAAAGTAAGTATACAACATAAACAATATAAATTAGAAAATACTATTAACAATGAAATACCTTCAGCAGGGGTGCAAAAGCATTCAGCAGTGGAAATGTAGTATGAGGTGGGGTGTAACAAATATGAAGTGATGGTGTATGGGGGTTCAGATAACTTGGTATGGTTAGTGTAGAAATATTGCACATAATCAGTGAACTCAGCCACCTCAGAAAATGAAACCGTTTATGTGCTTTACCAACCGCTGCTGAGGGGTTGTCAGTTCAGGAGACGTCCTCTGTCGTATTTATGACTTCTCTGATAACCTTTTACTGCCTTTTTTCTATTTCAGGAGCCCATACTCTGGGATGTGTGTCATTAAAATGTGTTTGCTGGTACCATCAGCAACCACAGTCACTAAACCCACCAACACTGAAATGAGAACGATTACATTATACCCTGAAACAACTGAGAGATGTAGCGAAAACATTTCTCTTAATTTGGTCTATAACATGCTAGCAATGCTTTACAGGCATTTTGCCGAATGCAGTAATGTACATAAAAGTGAATTTACATAACTGTACATAAAAACACAGCGCGACTCTGAATGTTGGTCACATTGTGACGTCTTTACTGAAGAGTACAAAAGAATTACTGATCATGTTCACATGATTCTCAGTATTATGGTTACCATAGTTACCGTTACATCTTCCAGTTAGTTTTCCTGCTTTACATTATCACTGTAGACATCTTGCACTCTGGCTGAATAGACAGCTGAGTGATTACTAATTTGAACATGCCTCTGGCAGCTGAAGTAGTGATTAGTGTGAACAGTTTTTTTTGTGACTTTGTGCCGTGTTTTTCACTTACACCTCGTATATTGTACAAACGTATGTGTCAAAACCTGTTGGAAAATAACCCACTGAAACAATCAAGAATCTGGAATGTCATAAGTCTTTTTGTCTTGTTCATCAACTTGTGCAGAAAACACTGATCTGAACCATAAAGTACTCTGGGTCTGTCCGGCTCTGCGGCTTGCTAACTGCTAGCACTTCATATTGTATGTGTCATGATCTGCAACAACAGCAGCTGCTGTGTCTTTTGTATTTTATGAGTGTGTCTGTGGCATGAGAAAGATGAGAGAAATTGTACTGGACAGCATATTAGTAGCTGTAGATGAGGATGAATGCAATAGCAGGGCTTACTGCTATCAGTGTATTGGGTCTTTGGACTTCACTAAAGCTAGTCCAATAAATGTTCCACCCCCAGGTCACACTGAGCAAAAGCAGAGGCCAAATGAGCTCTGGTGCTCTGTGAAGCAGGGCTTTGATGAGCTGAGCTTTCAAATGAGCTTCAAATAAGCTGACATTCATTGCGGACTGTTTCATAAACAACATGTGGTTCAGCGTATTAAGTGGTTTAAAGGACTGAGTCATGGGGAAAATTAAAGGTGCATGCATGTAATTTTATATAACATCCAATATTCCCATCTGCTCTTTTTCATACCAGTGAGACTCTGGTCTTGACAGTCTTCTGAGAACCATGGAATAGTATATGTCCACTTTCTCATCAAGCTAATTTCCCCAGTCCTTCTTCCTTTATCTTACTCAAAAAACCTGTTACTAATCACTCTCTAAACCCTGATCTGTCATCAATCTAGAGTCTTAGTTTTTAATCAATTAATCAATCAGTGGTGTTACCTTGATCAGTCAACAGTGGGAGCCAACAAGAAGGATTAAGCTGTAAGTGTGTGGGGTTGCAGAGGCCCTCTGAACCTTCTGCATCCAAGTAAATTAATCTGACAAGGTAATCGTTCTCAAAAAAGACTTCAGTGAAACATAACTTAAAATTCTCCCAAACGCCATATTAAATAGCCTTTTTGTCTGTGTATAAGTGGCAGTATCACATATACCAAACAATCAAAGCTTCACTGGTTCAACCCATGTAACATAATACACGGACTTGGCAGTTTCACACATAACCGAGCCATTTGCCTGCTTTCAGCTATTGATCGCTTATCGATCCTGTTTTTTTTGTTGTTGTTGTTGTATTTAGCAAAATAAAGCTGTGATAAACCCACTGCACTACCTGCCCAGCACCACACAACAGATGGACAGAGCTGTTAGTTAAAGAAGAGCTCTTAGCAACAAGGTTTTTACAGATAAAGAGACAGATATTTTTCTCAGCAGTTAGTGGAAATCAAAATGTAGTTAAAAGGAGAACTAATGAACACGAGTTAAGCTGGGGCAATTGAGATGAATCCGTCTCATCCTTCAGTCCACCTGATGGATGTAATGTCCATGTTAACTACCCAGGGGGAAAAAATTGCGACATAAAAGGATATCAGAATATGTTGAGAATGTGTGGAGTTAAATAAAATAAATAAGTAAAGTTAGTAAATAAATAACTAAATAAAAAAATTGACTGTTCAGCTTACTTCAGCTTGTTTCATGTCTTTGGAAATGCAGCTTCAGCTTCACTCTTTGTATGGTTGTAATAGCTCAAGCAAAAAAAATCTGAACAATTTATTTTAATTGATATATTAATATTTCATATAGAGTTGAGATTAATGATTAACAGACTTGCCTTGTAATATATATATATATATTTTATGACAGACTCATTCCCAATATATGTCTGTGGCAGATGAATGCATGACTTGGTTTGATTGATGGGAACATTATTGGCTGTTTTGACTGTATATTCAGCAAAATCTCTATGATGGATGTTTCCTGGCTTTCTCTTGGAGGGCATCTGGTCAAAGTGTGCCCACAGTCATTTTGAGGTGTTAGTGAAATATCTTGAAGGCAAGTGGAGAGCGGTAGCAGGAGAAAAAGGGAAAAGGTGTGGAGGAGTTAGATTTATTGAGGCACAGCTCCCCTGTACTGCTGCTCGCTACAAAGTGTAATCCGCTTTCAGTATTGGGCCTATTCTTTACTCTCATTTTCCATAACTCTCATTTTATTGGATTCATGTCCAGAACGAAAATCACTACATGTTTTGTAATTTATGGGATTCTCACAGTGTTTTACCCAAACTTTAATTCAATAGTTTTTGCGAAAACTTGTTACTCAAACTTTACTGTTTGATGAGAGTGGGTGTGGTTCAGGAGGGAGAGCATGGCGTCCACTGATCACAGGGTTGGTGGTTTGAACCCCACCGCCATCTGTCTATATGTTGTGTCTTTGAGTGTCTTTGAGCAGGACACTGGACTCCTGATTGTCAGACTGGCATCCTGTGTGGTAGAATGAATAAGTGGCAAAAACCTTGTGAAATGCTTTGGATGTATAAATGTAGCCATTTACTATTTCTTTACTCTGCATTTAGGGTATTCCTCAAAGCTCCTCAAAGCGCACTCACACTTGCAGTTGCCTGTTCACACACACTGGTGGCAGGGGTGTTGACCTGCTCATCAGGTTCCTGGCCAAGGTGCCCCATGATATCTATGCTCAGCAATTCATTTATACACTCGCACACCAATGAAACACCCAGTCTGGTGTTTCGACATGGAGCCAGAGCCAGGGATTGAGCCACCAACCTTCCAACTGGTGGAGACCAACTTTATCTTCTGAGGGACGGTCAACCCTTTCACCTTTTCCTCTTCAGCTGTCATTTCAACTGCTTTCATTTCTTACTCTTCAAATGACAAGTCATCTGCTTTCACTACTGACACTGCATTCATCCCTTTCTCTGATTTGCATTCAAACTCCTTTCTCTCCATTTTACTTTATATACCCTAACCCTGTCAGGTCCCAGGTCTACAACTCAAACAAAAAAACTTCCTGTACTCTTCTAACTCACACACATCTGCAGTTCTGTCCTTTAATATTTTCCTGGCACACATTAGGCCCCTTAGCACCAACTGAGCAATGGTTTTAACACCATAGTCTATCTGAGGGTTGTTACTGAACTTCTGTGTATCATTTTATGGCCACAGTCTAACCCATCTGCTATGTCACAAGGCACACATCATCTCAAACTCCTTCCACAGACACGGCAGTGAGCGCTCCACTGGCCTCCACAGTCACCAAATCCCGATCCAGTTGTGCACCTTTGGGATTTGGCAGAACAGGAGATTGGCTGCATGAATGTGCAATGTGCAATGGTGTAAAAGAGTAGTGCCTGTGTTCTGTCTGGGTAAAATCTATGCAGTCCTGGACTGCAGTCACAACAGATCTGATTCCAGTAACTGTCACTTCAGCTAAGCAAGATGGACTTGTTTGTACTCTTCGCCATAATTTACTCACTGGTGTTCATCCCAGTTATGAACACTTAAATTAATAAAAATGAAAATAAACAAATCCAGACTGTTTTTTTTAAAGTTCTACTTTCTAAGCATGAATAATTACTGGCTGCCTGATGTCAAAGTCTGTCTCCTCAGTGCTTTGTTTTGGGGTTGTTTCCTGTAGTTCGTATGATAGCGTTCTTAATTCTACCCGACTGACTGCCACACATTTTTGGGTGGTTTCGATACAGTTAGAGAGATACAACTCAGGACACTTTAACACTTTAAAAAACGACAAGTTTCAAATAAAGTTCCACAATGGGGGCACAGTTTCTTGCTGGATGGGCCCTGACCCTCAATTTGAGACACTGAATACAGTGAGTGAAAGCTGCTTTATGGCATCTAATTCTGATTTAGGAAATTACAGTGAAATAACCTCGATCCAGAAAGAGTGCTGATGCTCCTGTGAATGGATAACAATTCATATGTAAATTGCTAAATTGCTGTGAATTGGATATGAAGGTGACACATTTGTCTGTGTGAGAACAAAGATGGAAAAAGAGGATAAAATTACAGATCAAATTTTTACATATTTCCTGGTCATTCTCCTCTGACTGCTTTAATCAGTGGCTTTTTGCATTCCCTTTCTTTCTAACACAGTGAAGCACACACTCATCATAGATACAGTGTCATAGAAGTTTAACACAGAAAAACCATTACCTCCTCTTACCTTACCTTACCTTACCTTACCTTACCTTACCTTACCTTATCTTTATCAATATGTAGTGTCTTTTTATATTTCTGCAGATTTTGCGGGGGTGTTTTGGGCTTGTTTAAAAGTGCAAAAGGAAGGATGTGCATGTGTGGGTGTCCAGAGGCAACACACACACAGAAGGACAGTAGAGTGAAAACTTCGCAAAGTGCCAAGATAAAAGTGAGGAGTTTGAAGAGCCACTTGCCTGACCCCAAGTTCCCTCCAATCACTCCTGACAGAATGAGGAAAAATGAGGAGGAAGCTGTCAGATACACATCTCTCTCTTCTGTGTCTTTTTTAGTTTCGAGTAATGGAAGTAAGGTATTACTTTGCACTCAGTGGGCTACGACATTATCTACAACAACGTGTGAAACAGCACAAATGAAAGGCTGCATGCACATAACATGCAATTACATATTTGCCAACTAAGGAAATTGAATGTGAAATTGCTCTTTTGAAATTTTCTTTTACTTTATTCGACCCAAGATAATGGGGATGATTTCTGAGAGAGCTTGCTAAAGATTATTGTGATATTTGTGGCTTCAGATTATCACAGTTTGAGTATTTCATTTTCATAATTCATACTCAGAATTAGCCACTCAGATCAAGTTTCCACCTGCTTGTTTACATCCTTTTTAAACAGAAAAATACTGCCTGTTCTACAGCAAGTAGTTAGTCTCACTCAAATATTCACATTTATGAATTAGAAGGCACATAATATATGCACAATGGTGCCAGTGAGTTTAATGAAGAACCTTTTATGCATTGTTCACTTTTGCAGTTACTGTCCCTGCCTCTTGAAATGTAATTGTGTCTTTCTCTGCTTTTCTGACAAATCTACACAGGTCTATATACTTCTATAGTCCTGCATAATCAGAACTGCTGTTGCATAACTTAACATCTGGAGTATAATCTGCACTATTGTTGAGTATATAGCGCTAATATGGCTCTGTCACAATAACTGCCCTCAAACTGCAAACTTATCTACTGAACAGTGTCAAAAAATCTGCTGTTTATTAGGTAACAGCGGTGAGCTGCCGGATGACTTTAAACCCTGATTTGCATATCAATTTGCCACAGCCCCTGCTGTTATCAGAGGGAGGGAAGGAGCTACACTGGGCTTGGAATCATCAGACATCTGTACTGATTTGCCACTAAATGTTTTAATCATCCAATGGGCCAAAATAGAAGCCCCCAAAAGGTTTCAAAGTTCACAAATTAAAGCTTATTGCGGTGTTTATTTCCAACCTGAAATACTTTGCTAATCTGCTCTGTCAGGACTATGTGGATGTGCTTTGATCAGATTTGACTGACACACTTTCCAATGTGGAAAAAAAATCTTTTTGAACTTTGTTTTTGAATTTTGCTGAATGACAGGTTAAAATAGGTTCTAGAAAGAAGTTAGCAGGGGCTTTGATCAAATGACTGACATGGAATTAAAACCCAATTGCGGTTTCCTTCAGCACTATGGACCATTGTAGTGCCTTTCAATTTATTGTTTCTGGGTTTAAGGTGCACTTAACTTGACTGTTTTATTTCAGTCTTACTCTTATTAATTTGTTTTGGCCATTTATAGCACAAAAGCTCCAGTAAATCAGATGTAAATTAGCTGCCCAGTACCAAACAATACCCAATCAAAATGAATAATTAGTGCTGTGAACATAGTGGAGTATTTAGTTATTAAAGAACCAAATATTTCTCATAAGTGGCTAAAAAACATGTTGCTAGCTGCTCTGTATATCTGTAGGTAGGTCCAGCAGTGCTATGAGCTAAAAGCTAACATATGCATGATAACATGACAGTGCTAATATTCTGATATTTGGCAGGCGTTTATCAAGTTTCCCATTGCGGTTTAGCGTGTTAGCATACTAACATTTGCTAATTAGCATATCTATAGCTAGTTAATTTATGTACTTGTCAAAAATATAGCAATCACATCTGATACTAATGATCTGTAAATACATTTTCAAATTTCTGGAGAAAAAAGATGAACAAAAGTAGATCTGACCTGCAGTTAATTATTCATTAAAACATAATTAGACTTATAAGTGTATTGTTAAAGTAGGCCTACTTCTTAAAAAAAAAAGAAAAAACATGAAAAAAGTGATTAACCCTAGTCATTTCTGTCACCTTTTTTTTGATCCAGAAGCCATATTCCTCAACACTTTTAAGGATAAATTTACCAGAGTAGATAAAAGGCTGTTTAGCGTTCCTCATAGAGTAGTTGGCACATCCATAAACCACAGACTTGCCATAATTAGATCAAGATTCAAATTCCTGAGTGTGTTTTGCCAGCGGTTGCAGGTGTGCTCTGCATGTGGAATTTTTCAAAAGTATGCAGGAAGGAGCTTCAATTTGAAACTTCTAGGAACATCAATACAAGCTGATGGCCAAATGTATGTGACCCTGAATGGAAATAGACGAGTACAATTGATGCAGATGGATTTTCAACTATAGGCTACATCTTCTATTCTGTAGGACTGGAACATGTCAGCCCGACTTTTCCACAGTGTTGCTATGTTTTAAGAATAGAATCCAAACCGAATGAGATACAATGATGAAACCATCTGCTGTTGGGGGACAGTTCAACATCCCTGTCACTGAAGAGAATAAGGAATAGGACAGAGAAATCAGAAATGAAGCAAGAATGAAGGAGAAATGCGGAGGTGAGAGCAAAAAATACAGAGGTGGCTAAGTGACATGAAAACCAAGGAGAGTGATGAAACATGAGGCACGAACGGTGGATAAACAAGCAGAAAATTCCACAAGATGTTGTACACAATTCATCAACACATGAGGACTGTTGATTATAGCTGACATTTACAAGAGACAAGTGAGCAGTTGTGTGCCTGACAAACTCACATGCTTCTCTTCCACAGGCCTCTTCTTTGGCAAGAGGACAATTAAAATGATGGTGTTTGTAAGGTCATCCTTATTAGTGAGTTAGATAGTTGCCACAAACATGCTTGTCATTGCAGATGTGACATTTAGTGGCCCTGTGGGGAAGCAGGAGTAAAGAAGTGAAGAGAGGAGCTTGTCAGCTCAGGCCTTTTAATGCTCAGCTCCACTTTAATCTAAAAGACGCACGGCCCCAGATGATTGATGCTCTTCATAATTATTATTGATACTGGCACGTGGCAACTTGGCTTCAGCATGTACTAAGAGTTAATCAGTGTGTGAGTGTGCCCCTCCATGATTTGGTAATGATGAGCCAATTAGGACAGAAGGCGGCTCCATCCATTCCTCAACGGGATCAGTAGGAGAGTGCGCATCCAAAAGCACATCAGTGCCTGTTCTCAACCACTTCAAATTAGGGATGTCAGGATATCAGAGTATCATGACAAGACTGTTGTGGTTTTCACACAATTTTTCTATTTTTAATCATTTAATAATTTATGGCAATATAGAATAGAAAATCTGAAAATAAAGCTTTTTTGACATGAATGAGCAAATGAATGAAGGAATTACGGATATAATGTTAGGGACGCCCCAATCAGGGCTTTCTGGCTCCAAGCCTGATTTGAATCTGTTAATGTTGGGTATCTGCTGGTTTTGAGTCCGACCAGATATTTATATGCTGATTAAAAATGACTGAAATGATTAATTGAACCTCAAAGCAGTTCACAATCAACTTGATTGATCGAATAGTTACAGCTATAATGCATAATTACCCAGTATGGTTCCAGACATCTGAATAAGTGTACCAACCTCTGAGTTTTTCAGTGCTTTTAATAGACCTGATGTTGTGCAAAAATAAAAACAAAGACAAACAAAAGAAAAATAACCAATGGGAGCTTTATATGACTGCAGATGTTCCTGTGCCAGAGCCTTAAAACAGTGAAGTATTTTTTTTTTAAAACAACCAGCAAAAGAATAAAATGGTAATTTAGCAAAAAAGGACTGCAGTCATAACATCACTGACAGTCAGTAATGGAATCTTCTTAGATTTATACTTTAACTTTGTCTTAAGATCGTTTCCAGTGGTGTTAGGTTTGATTTCTAGGATGATGATGAGCATTAAAATCGTTTCTTATGCAGCTTCTAAGACACCTGTGATCTATAAATGTCAAACTGACTTCAATTTACGGCACGTTTCTTGTAATTACCCTTATATAATGCCTGCACAAATGAGACTTTAATCAGGAATAGCCATGGACCGAAAGAGAAGATCTAACTTTTTGGAAGATGAGATCATGATGATGGAGAAGAGTGAAACCAGGCAACGAGTTTTATTTGGTTGACTGTTTGGTGCATTGACTAACAAAGCCAAACACACAGCTGCAGCGAACGAGGTGTGACTTAAAAACACATCAAGTCTAGACCTTGCTTCAAGATAAGATCATTTCTACAAGTTTGGATTAGATTTACTGTTAAACAAAAATCTGAAAAATATACTTTTATATACTGTCAAAGGTTTCCCCTCTTTCTGCTGTCTGATCGAAAATAACAGCATTATCAATCATGTAAATCTTCTCCAGATGTCGCGGCTTCACTCTGCGCTCTGTGGATCAAAATGTTCTGCTGGCAGTCGACTTTTCTCCATCTCTGCTGTAAATCTACATCCATTCTCTTGCCCTTGATGATGGCATTGTAAATAAGATCGTATTAATACTGTTTCTCCCCCTTTGTTTTTATCATTTGTTGTAAAAAGATATGTCATGGTTTTCCTCATGTCCTTGAATTTATTTGCGTCCACTCAACACAGTGTAGACAACACAAATACTGGAAATACACAGTGGATTTGTATTATACAGTTACCTGGGGGTTAATGTTATAAAACATTCACTGTAAAACCCCTGAAGAGGAAGTTCATTGTGAGGATGAACAGCCCATTGACACGATGTGAATTTACTGCAAGTGTTTATGTTGCCCCAAAGCAAAAAGAAAAAGGAGAAAAAAATCCCGGATTTTTTCATTGAAGAATCCAATTATTCATGATGACATACAGATGCCCCGCGACCCTGACAGATAAGTGATATAGAAAATGGAAATGGATGGATGGACATAGAGATGTTCTTCCAGAGCTCAGGGATGGACAGACTCTCCTGCTGGGGTGGATTGATTATCTTAGACATGCAATTGTCTTGACAAACTCCTCTGGGAGTGAGCTTGGTGCTAACCGGCACCTGCTGGACAGAAGACAAGTATGAGTATTTGCTTGACTGGAGGCAGATAGGCTGAAGTCTGTCACTCATCTTGTGAATACTCAAGGCCACAAATCCCTCTTCTGTAAGAACTTCATTCTCTTCTCGGTCCCTGACTGTCTCACGCAAATAAAAAAGAATGTGTGAGAGTGAAACGCAGTTCTGCAGGGAATAAAGGTAGACTGAAGCACAGTAGTGGCCATGGATGTCTCCCAGGTTGCAAGGATGCACCGTCTACTTTAGAGATGATACTAAAATGAAAGCTGTATGTTGCTCACAGAGAGAGAGCTGGAGTTAACAGTGTAAATACGATCTAGCAAGCCAGAATGTGAAAGAGGACACGGTTCTGCAAAATATGATGAATAGTACTGAAGTCACAAGATGAGATTTTGGTTTTGAATCAGGACCATTAAACTGATGATCACATCCCTTAATATTCCTCTCAGGTCTACTTTGCAAAGACAGGAGCAACAGCTGCTTATAAACCTGCTTCTCTGGTAAAGCTATTAATAATTTATTTATTTGTACATTATTTAATAAGGCTGATGAGCAGAAACTACAGAAACAGAAACGGAATTAGCAAGAATGTAGTACCATGAAGATTCTTTACTTTTACTGTGACTGTACCTCCAAATGCACTGAACTTTTCCAGTTTTATACCCGAATAAGCACAGGGAGTCTCAAAAAAATCAGCAGAGCCCCAGGAATGGTCTTCACAGGTTAACAAAAACTGATTATACAGTCTGACACCTGTGCAGAACCAATCCAGCAAACCCCAAAGCTCTCAAGTAGTATCTTTGGTATTCTTAGGCACACATGTAGCAGCAAAGTATATACAGAAAATGTCAAAGACAGCAAGGGGCAGGCATCACCGGCAGGAAGCTGTTCAGAGTTTGTAAGGCTGCAGAGGCCCCCACCCCCACAGACAGAATAAAGCAAGAGTCTAGCAGCTGGGGCTGTGAGCACAGCTGTGCTTTGATGTAATGCTGAAGTCGCCCTTTTAACACGTTCATAATGTTAACAACCTGATGTCAGACAATGTTTACCAATGTTACCTTTTTTGTTTATGGCAAGCTAGCATGCTAGCAACTGATAATTAGCACGCAGTGGCACACATGGCAACAGTTTTGCAGGGCTATAGTCAAACCAAAGTATAGTTGTACTTCACAAATTAATCTCATGCTGCTTTTAAATAGCCAAAAGTAGACATAACAGGAGAGTAGGCAGAGATGGAGAGCAACAACAAATTAAATTTGGGAATGGGAATTAGTCCCATTTCTTTTGATGAAAAAATTTAGAGAAAATTGTTGGAGGTGCTGTAAAGTCAAAGGGATCACCAAATTCCATGACAGTCCAACCAATGCTGGCAGACCAGCCAAACAACAAAACAACCAACATTACCATCCCTATAGCTGTGCCAACATGTTCTCAGGGGGCAGCTGTGGCCACTAATCATCAGGTCGAGGCATCAATTCAAGCCCCTGCAGTCTAAGTGTCCTTTTGCACGATTCTGAACTCTTGATTGCTCTTTCATTGGTGTGTGAGTGTTTGTGTGGTTATAGCTCCTGATGAGCAGATGGCACCTTGCATGGTAGCATGTGACACCAGTGCATGTGTGTGTGTGTGTGTGTGTGCATGGATGAATGCTGGCATGTACTGTGAAGTGCTTTGAGTTCACCATTTCCCATTCTCACCCTTGGCTGTCAGATACAGATGTCACACTGACACACCCCTCCTCACATGCAGGCACACAAGTACCCTTTAGCTCCCCCCTTTGCTCTGATCTTCTCCTGTCAGGCATTTTTGGAACCAAATAGTTCTGGGGACTCTCTGAGAGGAAGTGCCCACTGGAGGGGCTCGTCTGAAAACTCAGTGCCTTCAAGGGCTTTTTTTTTTCTTTGCATTTGCACTACTAATTGGAACACTACAGTGACATAAGAGCATCGGTGGTTGGTATAGCACTGTCGCTTCTGCAGGACATACAACAACAACAACAACAATTTGATGGTTGTTTGTCTTTGTTTTGTTAAGTTTTAAATTTTAAGTTACCAGCTTTGGTTTATAGAGCTAACATTTCACATGGGCATATGCCAGGACTGTACTGCATTATTATTTTGGCAATTATGGCAATTACTCACCACTTAACATTCCTCTTGTGCTGGTAGAGCGATCTAGTCTAAAGATGGAGCTAAAAACGTCCCTTAAAATGGTGTTCTAAGAATTCCTATTGTTACCAGTTTCATTGAAGCTGATTGGTTTACATAGGAACTTTAAAGCCCAGTGCATCAGACACTATAAAGCATGTTTGAGTTCGGATACAGAGGGACATAGCAAAAACAGTGGTATCTGACACAACAACCACACAACTCTGAGTACAGTCAGCTCTGTTATAATTATCTGTCATTATTTTAGTGTGTAAGGCTTTCACCTTGATTGCTGGCATTTAGATGTGCAAAAGCGAGCATGTGGGAGAAGGCATGTGCTTCGATGGGCAGCGATGGGCACAAAATCCCTGGTTGTGCTATGTTCTGGAAGAGATGTAGACCCTGAATGAAAAACAGACATAAAAAATGATAAGTGTGCATTTAAAGCACAGTGTCCTGTCTTCAGCTCAGAATGAGGCCTCTGAGTAAGCTGCACAGCCTTGAGACAGATGTGCTTGAAAAAAGACATGAGACATGGTGGCTAGAAAATCCCTTTAAATGAATTAGTACTGGAGCAGATACAGAAAAATGGAAAGGAAAAAACAATATACAAAGACATAAATTAAACAATGACTTGGAGACAGACAAATCAGCTCAAATGAGGCAGAAACTAAATGAAGATAAACTCAGGCATAAGTGGAATTTATTTAAATTATAAGTCATGGTGGATAGTGATTCATAATAAGGGATAATGAAGTCAAATAAGTTCAGGGGCACTTTGTCTATGTATTAGTTTTGCAACAGTCCCTGACAGTACTTATGTATTACAATAAACAAAAATAAAAATAGAATAAATGATGCTACACATCTTAGCGCTTTTGTTATGTGCTGCTGTGCTGCATGACACAGCGTAGACTAACACAACATGACACAACAGGACATTAGGTGATGAGGTGCTATGAGGCACAAAAAGTGTTACGTCCCACTTTAAGCAAAAGTGACGTTTTGGGAAATGGGAGTGGTGTTGATCGAAGACTCCTGTAGAAAGCGAATAAGTGTGTTTCCCAAAATGTATTCCTTAAGACCTGAGTCGTTCTGTGACGGGACAGCAACGTCATGAGACTTCTGCATGAACGAGCAATATATTGTGTTAAATATCTAGTGAAGGGCTGTCTTGACTTCCTACTTCTCACAAGGTTACTTTCAAAATATTCCAGGTGGCTGACCTTTGATGTGTAGATGGAGGACATGAGTCACAGTGATGTCTCCTGTAAACAGCACTGTAAAGTTCTCAAACTGACATCTTTGGCCCTGGAACAGTCATGCCTTTTAAGACCAGCTGTATATATTCGGGGTGCACTTACACGCCCAGTAGTTTTCTTTTCAATACGTGTTAAAATGTAGTTTGGAAACCCATTAAGTGACTCAAGCTAAGAGTGAATGCACCATTATTACTTACTGATCAAGTGCAAATATCATTAACTTAACTGCAATAAGTACCACTGGGTATGTGGAGTTAAGATAGAACATATTCACTAAAAACCTCTGAATCATGCTGATTGAGTGTATGCCAGCACAATACACCAATAGGTAACACAGCTGCTCATTTTGTACGGCAAGCTTCCCAGTATTGGAAGATACTTCTCAGAAATGTGCTGCTCTCAAAAACTACAAAAACTCTAAATCTTTTACCAGCACTGTACCCATTATTATAAAAGAAAAGTAATAATAATGACAAAAAGTTAAGGCTTGTCCCCTGAGTGATCTGTGCTGTAATAATAGCATAAGAAAGAAAGAAGCAGATTGGAAATTAAAATAACACCCCTGCACTTTCTATTGTACTGCAACAATTCCTCAGAAATGCCAAAGTCAGGTTTTCAAAGAAGCGAAAAGGTTGGGGGTAATACATTAGAGGGATGATTCATTTGTGGAGAGCAGCCGATGACGTGGGAATTTGCGGTGAGGCGGCCGGAGAGCAGCTGTCGGGGCATTGTTTGAGCCAGCCGGCACGCGCTCTGTAATTACATCTGTGCTCTCACACCTGCAGCCTATACAGACAAAGTTAGGATGGAAGAGTGTGAAAGACAAAGCAACAGAGACAAGGGGAGTTACCTCGTTATGTGATGAAACATCCCCAATCCCTTCTAAATGAAATTTGTGATGAAAAGATTGATAACATCTGTACTGCTGCTGTGCCAGCTTTGTCTTTCTTCATGTTTGACTCAAAACGTGCTCTGAAGTATCAAGAAGTATTTTTGCAAGTTTTAAATAACTGGAGCCATGCATCTCTGACAGAGAACATACTGTATGACATCTCATAACCATGTACTTTAGACGCAGATATTCTGAATGGGACGAGTTTTGCTCTTGAATCTTAGTGGATTTGATTCACTACGTGAACATATTGCAGGGGAGTTGCACAAAAAACCCAGCTTTCCTCCTCAGGCTCTTTGATTTACATTTTTTGTCATTCAGTCAGCACTCATTCAGAGTTACTCATTATAAACTTAGTGTAGATTGAGTGTATTTTACCTCAGCTAGAGGCAGCAGAGTGTGAGGCCGAGCATGTTTACTACTGTCTACTGAGTTTCATTGCAGCAGCATGAAAAATGTGGCAGAACCGTGGCCATTAAACTTCTCCAGAACATCACAATCACTCATCATCCCCAGGGTTGGAAAGAAGAAAAAAAAACAAACAAACATAAATTTGTATTCTTTTGGGGAATTTTCATTAATTTTTAATTAAGCTGTTCTAGCTGTCGCGACACGAACTGTTACTTGCAATTAACTGTACTTCAACTCCATATTTAGCTTTTCAATTGAGTTTTTTTCTTACTTATCTACACTATATAGACAAAAGTAATGGGTCGGCTGACCATTACCCCAACAGGGACTTTAATGACATCATGTTCTAAATACACAGACAGCTTTGCAGCTATAACAGCTTCCGCTCTTCTTTGAAGGCTTTCAACAAGATTTCAGAGTGTTTCTGTGGGAATTTTTGCCCATTCATGCAGCAAAGCATTTGTGGGGTCAGACACTGATGTTGGACCAAAAGGCCTGACTCACAATCTCTGCATTAAGCATTAAGATTTCCCTTCACTGGAAGTAATAGGCTGAGTCCAACCTCTTAAAAACAGCCCCATGCCACACCTGAATTTAATAATAAAACTGTTTGATTATGGTTGAAAGCATCAAATACAAATTAGTTTATTTCTTAGTTTTTACTTGTTTTTTATTAACATAATTTTGGTCAAACTGCAGGGCACCCTTGGGTGTTGTATAGCACACTAGCTGAGAACCAGTTTGATAAATGACTCAGGTTGACATATATTTTCCGGTTACAAGGCTGAAACTTAAATTCATCCTTGTTCACTTGGTCACAGATTGATGTCTACCGTGTCCCCAAAATGCCAATTTGTTTCTGAAGATACACCAAACAAACAAATCACACATGACAAATTCATGGCAAATGTTGAATATAAAAGATGAATTTTGTAAAATCATACTGAATGTAGTCAAATATTTTGACTAGATATTGTAGCATATTGCCAATTACCGGTTGTTTCCTGCCACTTAAACAAAGCCAGTAGAAGTGGAAAAAAAAAACCAAACCATGATTGTGCCAGCAATTGGCAGGGTCTCTTCCTATCAGTTCCAAACAATTTAATGCTAGCTTGGTTATTGTTTGCACATTTACTCAAAGTCATAGACATGATGATGTCCACAAGAGACAGAGTTAGACTCTGTCACAGTGCAGCTCTTGACAAAAAAGTCCCAGCTTGAGTAAGGCATGAAAGAGACAAGTCTAAGTGAGTGAAGCAGCCCAGTATATCAACTCTATAATTAACTTCAGTGGCAGATTAAGGTGCACTCTAAATGACACTTTGTCTGGGGCCCTGCACCCATCCAACAGTATCTGATAAACACAACCTGAATTTCTGACAGGTTTGAAACAATAGCCTGCTGGTGATATGACATAGCAAACACACACACACACACACACACACACACACACACACACACAGTAGTACAAGGTTCAAACACACAGATTGTGAAATACCTGTCGAAATAATTACAAAGCTTCTTTGGTACCACTGGTGTTTAAAATGACAAATCCAGCCAGCTGTGGAAAGTGAATCCCCTCTGAGTAGCAGACGAAAATCAAAGATGAGGCCTAATCAAAGAAAGCTGAGAGGAACCCAGTGGATTTGTGTCACTGTACTGGGCTTTTCCCAAAGCAACAGACATGGGCCTGCAAAAGTCTATCAACTTACACTATATAGACACAAGTATTGGGGCATCTGGCCACTACACTAGCAGGGACTTTAGTGGCATCACATTCTAAATACACACACAGCTTTGCAGCTATAACAGCTTCCACTCTTCTGGTAAGGTTTTCCATAAGATTTTAGAGTGTTTCTGTGGGAATTTTTGCACATTCATGCGGCAGAACATTTGTGAGGTCAGACACTGATGTTGGATAAAAAAGGCCTGGCTTGCAATCTTGGTCCCAGTAGGTACTGGATGCTACTCACTGTTTACTTACTCATCGACTAACATTATCATTCATTTGGAGATGTGCTTTCGAGCTAACATTTAACCTTCTTTAAAACCCTTTTCCCCCCTTTTTGCATCAACTCCTTAAGGAACATTAATGATTGTCAATTTGCTGTGATAACAATCTCTCTCTATAGTATTCAATTAGTTTTTCAACTGCCAAAATCATACTGTATAACCATAATGTAGGAATAATCAGGTAAAAACAAATAAACAAATGGTTGATATTGATTGTAATCAGTGCTGAATGATCTGTTATCATTCGTTTGTTTGAAATACTGTAGGCTTTACTTTTAAACTGCAACAAAGATGTTTGTAGTTTCACCTTATCGCTGTTGGTCCACAGTGACGACATTACCGACTGGCTCTTTAATGTGAATATTAGACAGCGCCGGCAGCGACAAACCCAATCAGCATTTCTCAGTAAGGGAGGTGTGAGTATTGAAGTCCGCTGGTAATTTTCTTTTTGATCAGAATTGTTGTGACAAAATTACCCTGAGGACATCTCTCATTGGTAGTGACTGTTTCAATAATCTGCAGCTGTAATGGTCTGTCTGCTGAGCGAAGATAGCAAAAACCTTATTGAAAGGCGTTTCCATCCACCAGCCACAGGGACCATGTTAAAAATATGCTAGGTTTCATGTAAAAGAGAAGCCATTCATCTAAAACCATATTAACAGCACTCTAGACACCAAAGTATAAAACATCATCTCTAATTTTGCCCACTTGAAATGATCTTTGGGAGGTTATTGCAGCATTAGATGGAAAGTAGTGTATGATTTCAAAAAGCAATATAAAACCCATTAAAAATAACAGTATCTTGAGTAACTCTAGTACATGCATAGCCTTTGAGTGGCCGTCAGGGAGGTACAGTAATCAGGTGAATATTAGTCTATGTCAGGTGTGGTTGCTGAAGAGTTTGGCTTCATTTGTCCATTTGTTTGGACTTAATTTCCACAGACTTTGAAGGGTTTTAATAGGGACTATTACTAGACAGAGGCAGAAATCTCGGAGATAGAATCCGGAAGCAATGAAACCCATCTGTATTAACAAATACCACAAAGACAATTGAGAAAACACATTGTACAAGTATAAAACAATGGGGAATGGCCCTTTAAACTGACTGAGAGAAGCAATCCTGCAGAAAAACAAGGTTTGCTTCTGTGAAGTACTGTCACTTCCACAATAGAATAAAGCTCCAAATATCAATACATCCCTTCAAATATGCTGGCATGATCTTCTCTTCAAATTTGTGGAGTTTATGATTTATTAAATGCTTAAATTCTGTCCAAGTGTGATCATCAGCCTGTTTGCAACATCTATAGTACCACGGTGCTCTCCATGGTGCTGATCCTGCTGCTGGGAGCATTAGAGCATTTTTTTTTTCAAGTTTCGTTCTCGTTTAATTTCTTTAAGTTTCTGTAAGTTATTAATAACTGTCACTTACTGAACCCGCCCGCCTGAGCCTGTCATCTTTTCTTGTCAGGTGACCCAAACCCACCCCACTCACAGGTGTTGACTCATGCATCACTGTTATTCACCGAAACAATTTCAGTGACAAGTTTGTGCTCTTCAGAACAGCATGTTACACGTGTGCTGCTGTGATTAATGTTTTGACTAGGTTTTGGATTAAACGCAGTTTGGTTAGCGTTATGGAAAGATGGGTTAGGGTATATATAGTGATACACTATATGGACAAAAGTCACTGACTTTGCATTCTAAAAACTTTAACATTACATTAATATGGAGGTGGGGCACAGTCATGCTGGAATAGAAAAGTGACTTCCCCAAAACTGCTTCCCCAAAAATGGAAACACAGCATTGTCCAGAATGTCTTGGCACACTGAAGGATGAAGGTTTCCCTTCACTGGAACTAAGAGGCCAAGCCAAACCCCTGAAAAATGGCCCCATACTACACTTGAATTCAATAACAAAGAGGTGTGTTTAAATACTTTCGTCTATATTGTTTATATATCTTAACAATAAATGTAGTGTATTAACTATATATTCTATCTATATTAATGTCACCTGACTTCTTCCTGTTTTCGGCCACTTACTGAAATGAGTGATGCTTTCATTCTTGGGATGGTCTTGATTAAAGAAACTGACGTTCAGTATATAGAGAAACCTCCCTGTCCATGGTGTCCCTGCTGAAGATATCAAGATATTACATAGATCAATAAAGGAGCAAAACTAAAATCACTTTGGAAATACAAACCTCCCCAGGACAGAGAAAATATTTTGACTCTCTACAGTAAGTGTAGTTTAGACATTTAAAATGATGCTGAGGGCAGCCGCTTTATTCAGAATGACTTGGCTGCAACAGTTGAGTTTATTTGGAGCAGCTTAGTGTGTTTGTGATTTTTGCTTTGTGTGTGCCAAAGGGCATGCAAACTGTGTTCTGTAATGTTGTAGATACTAAAGTGTCATGGTGGATATTACTAATACATTGTAGTATGTACTGTGTGTGGATGATTTATGGTAAATGCATTCTGAATCCAAGCTTATGGAAGCTTGCAAGTGTACTACGTAAAGTGGATGTAATGTCCCTCATTGCTTAATTAATACCCTTTGTTGTGATCACCTTGGAGTCTACCTGCCAGGTAGACTCCAAGGTGAGCAGTACACAACGTATAACAATGTGCAGCGTATAACTGACACATGGTTTAACTAGGTTCACCCCCCTTAAATTCTCAGCCCTGTCCTCTCCCACTATCCATTTACCCCCTTTAATTTGTCCTCTTTTCATGGCCTTTGTGATTGACACTGTGACACTCTACCTCTGCCCTTTCCTATCACTATCTCCTTTCCAGCTATCCACTCTATTTCACCTTCCAGCTCATATCAGACTTTGGTAGACCTTTCCTTTATTACTACTGTGCTTGTTAAATCTGAAAAGCAGAGTGTTTCTAATTGATGCAGGTTTTGCCCTTGAGTGCTATTTGGATGTCATTCAGTTGAACTTTCCACATTAAGCCTCCATGTCATCTCACCTTCCCTTAAAACTGTCATGTTGAAAGATTATGGTTTAGAATTATGGTTTAAAGAGTAGCTGAAAAGGCATACACAGCACAGAGGCTGGGGTAAATTAACCATAATTACCACACAGAAGACACACTTTGTGTTTAACAGTGATATATTATTGTGTGATGTGATGCAATTTAACTGCATCACATTAGGCCTGCTTGGCAACTGCTTAATTTCACTATAGGTCGAACATGTCAAATACACTGTAGGCTACAGTAAGTTAAAATTTGCATGTTGGCTTTTTGAGGTTGAGATGTGTGCCACCAGAAGCTTGAGACTTTCTCTGATGTCTTCTCCTTGTCCTCAGATGAAGATTCCTTGTCAGGTGAATATTGTCGGGTCATTGATCGCCCCGGCAGGGTTCACCCTGGTCTGGTCGGCAGTCAATTGCAGGGCTGCCATGCAAAGACAGACAACCACACACTCACATATGCACACCTAGGGGCAATGTAGAGTAGTCAATTAACCTAATGTGCATATTTTTGAGATTGTGGGTGGAAGCTGGAGTACCTGGAGAAAACCCACGCAGGCACAGGGAGAACATGAAAACTCCACACAGAAGGGCCAGACCGGGATTCAAACCTGGAACCCTCTTGCTGTGAAGCAACAGTGCTAACCACTGTACCACCGTGCCGACCACCGATATAACATTATATTCACAACTCAAATGTTTAGCTTATTGAAGAGGCTTATTGTAGGAGTTACTGGAGGTTCATTTTTAAATATAAAAATATTTAGGTCAGAGTGATACCAGAAGAGACAGAAGAGCAGATCTGAGGGATGTTGATGGAAATGCACACATATTTGGGGACTGAAGTGGAGGGGTGGCAGTGAATTCTGGCTGTCAAGTTGGCCATATGGGTGCTGATTTTATTTTATTTGTAAACAAAAAATACAGTACAGAAATAATACAGTTTTCTTGTTGGATGTGCAGTATGTGAGGTGGAGTTTGTTTGATCTGGAGGAGGAGATTAACCTGTGTTAGCTCTGACTGTGTATCTGTTGGTTACTAACTAACTTACATCACCTACTGCTGTGTGGGCTCAGTCACTCAGTCCATGTGTTGCACAGCTGCAGATATCACATTGGAGAATTTTTTTTCAAACAGGAAGCTTGAGTTAGCTCCACTGTTATTTATTTCCACTTTCATTGGAATATTAAATAATTTTGCTGGTTTTACAAATGCAGGTACAAATACAAATACTGGCCTCTTCTTAGTGCAAACATCCATGATGGAATATAGTAACAGCAGCAACAAAACATAAAAATAAGTGATATTTGCTTCTATTATGTTAAAAAGTGCTATCCATCCATTCAAAATTAAAGAAGGAAGATGATTTTTGTTTGTGTACCACATTTTGATTGAATTAGATTAGATTATTAGATTAAGATCTTGAAATTTCAGCACACTGAAAACTTTTAGGCTTTAAAGCTTTCAGCCGTCATTTGAGACAGTGATAAAATCTGTGAGTGTTTCACTTCCTCATGTTCTCGGTGAAATAGTACTGAGATGGTTTGGAACCAGCCTTGTTTTTTTATATTTTTAAATTTGTTTACTATTGTTTCCAGTTAATGGTACAGGACTGAGAGGCTCCATGTTATGGGCTCCTTGAGGCCTCACTTTGGTACAGCAATGTTTGAGCCATGTTTGCCATTCTAGTTTGGTTTGTTAGTATGCTAACATTTTCTAATTAGCTTGAAAAAAGGACCACTGAGGCTTGTGAGAACATTCACAGTTTTGCAAATGTTTGATTGTAAACTAAAGTTGGTTAGTTAGTTGAGCTCAGGAGATCGGCAGAGTTATTGCACGTTATCCTGAGGGAGACATCAATATAAGTAACAAATTTGGTGGCAATATTTCAGTTGAGAACATCTGTCAAGTTTTGGACTGACGATTGACAGACAGACCAACGGACAATACCATCCTCAGAAATGCCACAGGTATCCTGTTTGCTTACATAGATGTGCAGTGTCTCTTGCAACCTGCATGACAAACACTAACCTACAGTCAGAGTCCATTGCAGTCAACCTTGTGCACTCATCGATGTATTGTGAACTGTGGCACAGCCTTTGGAGCACAATGATATATGATACAAACTCGGTTCTAGCTATGCTGCAATTAGATGTGAATAGTTTGTCCTGAAGCACAGTGAAGCAGCACTGTGGCTACCGTATCAAAGACTCTTGGACATTCAATAACGGCAAACCTAATCAATAACTTGTCCTGGTGAGGAGCGACAGGGATGGAGAGAAGAAATAAGGGAGAGGGTGTACCCACAGAGAGGCAGAGAGTTTGAAGTGATGCATCAGAGAGAACCGTGTAGAAGTGATCACGGAGAGGCTTCAGAAGGCTGCAGGTGGGAGGTAAATAAGGGCATTGGTATGATGACAACGATAACATGCATGGTGACAATATTGTCCCATGCAGAAAGGGAGAGACGACAAAGGCAGGCAAGAGCAGCAAGGGAAAGAACGAATGATCACCTCAGCAGCACATAGCGGGGCGGCTGAGTGCGAAAATCATTCAGATGGTGATACGAGCATGAAATGGTGCATGTGCTTCACCATTAGCCTTATTATTAAGATGTTAACATTAGTCAAATGAAAATCCAACATGGTCAACAGTTTTTGGTTTGGAAAGAAACTTCATCTTGCAGTACATTTTAAACAAGGAAATAAAGCGATTTGGCATGAAATGTTGATGGAGCAGTGAATAGGTCAAGTACACAGCAAAATTGGCGTTTATGCATTTTGGAAAAGAGCTCTTCATTTGTAGAGTCCATTCCTGTTTTGAAACACTTACACATTCTATTTATACATTGTCTTGGTTTGTTTTATTTATTCATTAGTTTTGGAAGGTTTAAATCAATTTGCAGTATCAGTAGTACTGGACCAGCCATACGTGTTGACTGCATAGCTCTCTAAGGTCTGCATATTAGTGCCATGATTGACTGGTGGATGTTGGCAAAGTTTTGAGAAGAGAAATGTGGCCTCATCATACACATTCCAAGTGTCCCGAGCAGACTTATTTAACTTGCCTTGAAATGTTGACACAACATCAGAACCAATAAAAGCACAGAAGAACAGGATTCCTCCTGCTTTTTCTAGCTCAAGTGTAGAGCAGATTTCATGGACGGATCTATTTATATTTTCAGGCTTAGTCCTTGACCAAAGACAATTCAGTTTTGCAAGAACCGACTCTTGAAGGGAATGAAAACAGAATCCCGCCACTACAATCACATATGTTTCATTTAATCAAAACCTTGCTGCCATAGAGGACTGAATCGTTTGCATGCACAAATGTTCGTGTCTTTCTCTTCATGAGTGCAGGGAGATCCATTGTTGAGACACTGTCATGCTTGGTGTTTTCTGCTATGCTTTGTCTTTTGGTTTTGAGTCCATGTGTCATGTTCCATGTGTGTTTTGTGTTTCCATGTATTAGGTTCAAGGTTTTTGTCCTGTTTGATTTTGAAAGTCCTCCGTTCAGGTCAGGAAACCTTTTGTCTTGCCAGGCGTTTTTTGCCACAGTATTTTCTTAGATCCCTGGTCACAGTAAGAGTGAGCCTGTTTTGTTTAGTTTTTTGATTTTTGAAAATAAAGACCATTGTTTGGACCTCTGCCTCGCCTACCTGCCTTTTTGACTCTGCATCGGGGCTCAGCCTTTTTCTGCGTCAGCGACACCAATTGTGACAGAACGCACTGACCAGAATGAACTCCGCAGAGTCTCCTTATGCGGGCACCGGACTGGCGACCCGGCTTTCCAGTTTGGTCGACCTCTGGGAGGAGCAGATGTGCCGCTTCAGGTAGCAGTGTTGATGGTCGATAGTTTAGTATGTTCAAAGTTTTTGAAAAGTTGAAAGGTAAGCTTTTCACATTTTCCATCTCTAACGAGGATCTTCTCACAGAGAAGGAATATTGAGATCTGACCAACAAAAGAACAGCGTCAGAAGTATCAGCAGTAATAGCACCACAAAGGAACGAAGAATGTACACCTTCTTTTTTCTACTTTTATCATTCAGTGTTTGGGGTGTGACGATCCTCCATGATTTGATTTGACTTTGACAGTTTTAAATTTAATCTTTTTTTTCAGCACTGGCAGCTATGACCTTCAAGTCTTGATTTGTAAAGATCAACGGATGACTGCATGTGTGTTCTAGTAAAACTGAAGTGCTGGATTTTTTTCCCTTTTGCACAGTGTGCAACAATATTCAAGTAATCTTTATGCTATAGATTAGCACATGTACATGCTGATGAAATGCATGAATACATGACATATAAACACTTATATAAACACAGTAAAACCATTTTATTGTTAAATATAAGCATAAATTATGTTGCTGCAAAACAAGTAAATGCTGTAGCTGACCAGCAAAGCTTCAAAAAACAGTAAAAATGTAACAGAGATACTCCCTCTATTTGGATTCTCTGGCTCTCTGTCCCCTTATAGATCAGCACTGTGAAGATGGCACCACCATGTAGAACTCCATGTTTAGTACTTCTTAAATCAGGCAAATTCTTCTTATTTCTCTTATTTTTAAGGTAAAAGTTGTGATACATATCTTTTTTTTCAGAATTTTATTTAAATTCTGTTTTCAAGAAAGACATGAAAGTAGGAGCAAGTAGAGAGAAAGAGAGAAGGAAAGATACGAAGAGGAGGTGGTCTTAGGGGTTAGGGTAAAGGGTGGGGTGAGTTGAGGGAGGCGAGTCGTCCTGAAAAGGACAAGTAGCAGAAAAACTGCCTTTGCTGCTGTTCCATTTCTGCAGCCTGCAGCTCCACAAGTTCTTCTTCTGCTTGGGTTCTGCCTTTGCTTTTGTCAGTTGCTATAAAGAGAAAAACAGTGTGTTTTATTTCACGTCCACAAGTCCAATGAAAAATACTGTTAGAATCAAAAAGATGAGATGTGACTGCTTACCTGAAGCTGGAAGGGAATCTTTGTGAGGTGCTGGAGCTCCTTTTTCCTCTCTGCTTCTTCATTGTTCCATATTTTCTCTTTCACCAGCAGCGTCTCCTCCAGATCTCTCTTTTCTTGTTTCCACTGCTGGGCTCTTCTCTCCCAAGTCTCAGACAATAGAAAGAGCTCCTTTGTGGACTGAAGCTGACTGTCTGAGAGCTCCTTCTCAAAGCTCTGTTTTGCCTGGGAAAACTGTTTCTGGAAGCTCCTTTCTTTTTCTTCCAGCACTTTCTTGAAGCCCTTCTCTTGCTCTAAGAGCTTCTTCTGGTGGCTCACATTACTTTCAGCCAACTGACTTTGGATCTTCTGCTCCAAAGCCTCACATGTCTGTCTGCTCTGTTTCAGAGCTGACTGTGTGGCGTCCAGCTGGGCCAAAGTGTCAGTGTGAGCCTTAGCATGAGCTCTTTTGTCATCAGCTCTGCTGACCAGCTTATCTTTCTCTTGGAGGACTTCCTCAAGCTGGCTGACTTTCCTCTGCCACTTTTCTTCCACGCTTTTCAGTTTAGTGGACTTTTTCCACTCATCAAGAGATGCTTTCACCCCCTCTGCTTCTTTGTGCTTCAGTATGTTCTCTTTCACCAGCAGCGTCTCCTCCAGATCTCTCTTTTCTTGTTTCCACTGCTGGGCTCTTCTCTCCCAAGTCTCAGACAATAGGAAGAGCTCCTTTGAGGACTGAAGCTGACTGTCTGAGAGCTCCTTCTTAAAGCTCTGGTTTGCCTGGGAAAGCTCTTTCTGGAAGGTCTTTTCTTTTTCTTCCATCTCTTTCTGGAAGGTCTTTTCTTTTTCTTCCATCTCTTTCTGGAAGGTCTTTTCTTTTTCTTCCAGTTGT
This sequence comes from Scatophagus argus, assembly GCF_020382885.2. NCBI lineage: Eukaryota > Metazoa > Chordata > Actinopteri > Scatophagidae > Scatophagus > Scatophagus argus. The sequence continues at coordinate 4,129,202 of NC_058513.1, forward strand.
CTCTGGAAACTCCTCACTTTTTCTTCAAGCTCTTTCTTGAAGCCCTTCTCTTGCTCTAACAGCTTCTTCTGGTGGCTCACGTTCCTTTCAGCCAACTGACTTTGGATCTTCTGCTCCAAAGCCTCACAGGTCTGTCTGCTCTGTTTCAAAGCTGACTCTGTGACACCCAGCTGGGCCAAGGTATCAATGTGAGCCTTAGCACGGGCTCTTCTTTTGTTATCAGCCTGCCTGACCAGCTTATCTTTCTGTAGGAGGAGTTCCTCAAGCTGGCTGACTTTCCTCTGCCACTTTTCTTCCACACTGTTCAGTTTGGTGGACTTTTTCCATTCATCAAGAGATGCTCTCACCCTCTCTGTTTCTTTGCTCTGAGCGTGGAGCCTCTTTCTTACATAGAAGATCTCCTCTTCTTTCTTTTTCAGTTCATGCTCTGCCTTCTCACGCTCTTTCTTGATAGCTGTGTAGTAATTTTCCTCTAGAGCAGAGAGGTTGCGCTGAAGACAGCTGATTTTGTTTTCTTTGCGTCTGATCTCGTCTTTGGCCTCTTGGAGCTCAGCCTTTAATTTTTTATTTTCCTCATCAAAGGAAATGTCCTCCATTTCCATGATGTCCGCCTGTGTGAAATACATTTGAAGAAATACATGAAAACATCTTCATTTCACAGATTAAGAAAAGTGTTGGTGTTTGTTTTTTTGTCCATTTATTTGACAGTGACACCTAAAGCAAAAGAGTTTGTATGTGAAAAGACTTCACATTATGAATTTGTAATTAGTCGGAAATATAATCTCATTCATCAAATCATTAATCATTAATTAAATCAGTTTTAACAGCTGAAGCTTTTGAGGAAAAAAACTATGAACAAACAGTTAAACAAGAGGAAGTTTCTCTCCAAGAGCAGTAGTGACTAAAATGTGTAAAGTGTCTCCTGGTTTGAACATCTCACCCAGCTGGGTTGGCTGTCTCTTCTCTCCATGGTGGTGGATGATACTGACAACGAGCACGTGAGACGCAGGATAGGTTGTAGAAGTAAGATTTCTTTGGTCGATCAGATAATTTCCTCTGAAGACACACACGTTTTCTTTGTTCGACTGCTGAGGGTGAAGCGAGTGTGTTGGTTCTGAGTGAATGTACACAGTAGATATAGACTGTTAGAGTTCCATTCTAGAATGGATTGCATGTATGCAATGTTCTGAGTCTTCCACCATTGGTGGAAAGCAGCCAAATACGTTTTACTGTACTTAAGGTACAACCTTGAATTACCTTGCTTTACCCAAATCCACCACATATTGTTAATGGTTAAACAGTGGTAGCCAACTTTTTCGGGTTGTGACTCAAAGAATTGTATCTGGTTGCGGCTCCTTGCCATGTTTTCAAGTGTGTTTCCATCTATCTATGAGATCACATGAAAGTTTTTATGCTTGGCTGAGTTGGTTGGTTGTGTGTTTGAGTAAAGGTTCTGTTATTCCCTTGATGTCAGGCATTCAAAGTGAAAGCGGTATTTGCAAACTGAGCCTACATTCTCTCTAATCTAATTTATTGCACTTTTCGTTCATATGTTGTTTTCTCAACACCACTATGTGTGAGGCCAATCGTTTCATTGTTTAATGTGTTTGACATGTTTCAGAACGACTCATAAAAGACATGGATGATGTTAATATAGCGGGTAGAGGTGAGTAGTAATTAAATGTTTGAAAGTCTGAAGTTTTTCTGGAGCAGAGGCCTGTGCTGAGTTTATGAAACCTGTTGAAAACCTGGTGTTTTGCTCCATAAAACTGCCCCTGATAGTTTTCAGCTAAGCCAAAACAAAGCCTTTTGCTATTGCTCTTTTAAGAGAATGTTTAGTTGTTTGTCTGAGTCAGATATGTCAGAACCAAGTCTAATGGATTATAAAAGAATGTCAGGAGCGATTAGATCAAAAGAGTGCAGCCTGGCTCATTTTCTGGGTGACTGTGTCTTGTGTCTTGTGTCACACCCATCAGAGGGGTAATGCTACCAGCTTCAGTTATTTGATTACGAGAACTTGTGTAAATGCGTCTGTCCAGTGAAAGCGAACAGTTCAAGCATGAGTACAAACCATGCAAAGGTTTCAGAGCAAGCCTGTCTTTCTTCACCGACAGCTGACAGTTAATGGAAGTGCTTTCATCTGATGCCATCCTCCATAAGAATTTGGAAAAGACAGAACCAAAGAAAATGCCACCACAAGCCTTTGAGCACCTGTTAAGTGTTATTGAAAGTGGTGAGCTAAAAAGAATGAAGTGCAATCCTGCTGTGTTATTAATGAGATGCTGTACCACTTCGGACCGTGTCTGCTGCTTGCTATTCAAAAGACCACAATTCATAAGGGAGGCAAAGACAAACATGAAACAGGAAGATGCAGCCTTTTTGTCCCTTTGAGTTTACACCTGACAGCTGCTTTCCTTTTAGCTCCACGGATGAGACAGAAGGAATGGAGAGGTTGAGGCAGGGTCTGCACACAGCCCAGAGCTTTTAATGTTTGAACTCAATTGGTTTGAGTGTGTGAAGTGAGGTTTGGTAAGGTGAAGCCTCACAGAAACTGCTTCAGGGTACATTCCTATTCACCTCAATAATTTGGGGGTGACATGAAAGGGAATCAAAGGAAATGAAGACGTTAACTGTTGAAAGAAATTTCTTTTTCATACAAATACATAAGTTCATGTTCTGTTGTGCAGTTTCTCATTATTGCATATTTTTAAAGTGATCATATCCCTCCAAGTGTTCAGCAAATTTAGAACCATTATCATCAGGTCAGCAGATGACCATTTCCTAAACCCCACCCCTAAACAGTGATTAAAGTGTAAGGAATGTCACTATATGATATCAGTCGCACATGCACAAGCTTGTACGCCATTTTGGACAGCTGGGTACGGTAAAACCACTGGGACCACATGCACAACTGCCATACAGCCAGCAACTAGTTAAATTTACATTTCCTAGTGATTATGGCGGTGTGTGGTTGCCTGTTGTAGTGTTGTATTTTTTTTGAGTTACCCTACAATTTGTCCAAATATTTGTAAGTACACAATTACAGCAATATGAGCAAAAAAATGGTATGCTATAATTGCTTTCCAGGGAGTAGTTTTACAAATACAGAGCAGGTCTGTTCAGACATACCTCTTCATTATTGAATTCAGGTGTGGTATAGGGCTGTTTTTCAGATTGGGCTCAGCGCCCTACTTCCAGTGAAGGGAAATCTTAATGCTTCAGGATACCAAGACATTTTGGATGATGCTATGTCTCCAACCCTGTGGCAAAAGCCTGGGAAAGGCCCTGCTCCACCCTGGCCGGATATGTCCGGTGCAAAATACAAAATCCTTCTTGTCCGGACACGTAGATTTCATCCCCCCAGTGTTCACAACTCTAGGGCCATGGCCTTGCATACTTCTAACACTGGGACTAACCAGCTCACCACAGCAACACAGGAACAATAATGTTTCTCTGTTTCCCCATTGTCTACATGGATCTTTAACTTCTGGATTCTGACATGATATCATGTGGCAGCCATCAAGTACATAGGCCTCTTTTACAAATATCTTTAGGGACTGTAAAACATACAAGATAGGTTTATTTGTCACACACACAATCATACACGGTACAATGTGCAGTGAAATTCTTGATCTCCCTGCTACCAAAAAATAGGTAAATAAAAAATTTAAATATTGCAAAAAGAGAAGATAATAAAATTAAAATTAAAAAAGTGAAAATGTGCAGTATTTCCATGAATAGTATTTCCATCTAGTGCATGTAGTGCAGGTGGGAGTGGGATTGTCCAGATTAACGCTCACTGTTGAGCAGACGGATGGCCTGGGGGAAGAAGCTTTTCCTCATCCTCTCAGTGTTGGTTCTCAGGCAGAGGATCTTCTCAGCTCTCGACCTGCATTGTTTGATGTAAATGACTAGGTCGGGTAAAGTTGTTCTGATTGTCCGCTCAGCTGAGCGGACTACCCTCCTGAGGGCCGAGAGGTCCTGCTTTGTGCAGCTGCCCATCCATGTGGTGATGCTCCCACTCAAGATGCTCTCAGTGGTGCAGGTGTAAAAGTTCCTGAGCACCTTGAGGGGGAGCCTGAAGTCTCTGAGCCGTCTGAGGTGGAACGGGTGCTGCCTGGCCTTCTTAACAGCCCTTTGAATGTGCAGTGACCAGGACAGGTCCCGTGTGATGGTCACACCAAGGTATTTAAAACTGTCCACCCTCTCCACCTCAGACCCGCCGATGCAGAGTGGACGGATGTCCTTCTGCTGCTTCTTCCTGTAGTCCACAATCAGCTCCTTAGTTTTGCTGACGTTCAGCAGGAGGTTATTCTTCTGGCACCAGCTCTCCAGGTGGGTGACCTCCTTCCTGTAGGCCTCCTCCTTGTTGTGGGAGATTAACCCCACGATGGCTGTGTCGCCAACAAACTTTATAATGATGTTGCTGTCTGATGTGGACACACAGTCATGTGTGTACAGGGAGTACAGCAGGGGACTCAGCACGCAGCCTTGGGGGGATCCAGTGTTGAGGGTGAGGGGGGATGAGTTATAGGGGCCCACGCGTACCACCTGTTGTCTGCCAGTAAGGAAGCTGTGGATCCACCTGCACAGGGAGGAGTTCAGTCCAAGATCACACAGCTTAGTGAGCAGCCTGGAGGGGACTATGGTATTGAATGCTGAGCTGTAGTCCACAAACAGCACTCTCACATAGTTCCCCATCCTAGTGTCTACGTGGGAAAGTGTCTTGTGCAGCAGGAAGGTTATGGCGTCATCTGTGGATCTGTCTGGGCGGTATGCAAACTGTAGGGGATCCAGGGTCGGGGGCAGAGAGGAGGTGATGAATGTTTTGACCAGCTTCTCAAAACATTTCATCACCACAGATGTGAGGGCTGTGGGGCGATGGTCACTGTCAAGTAAAACAAGTAAAACATTAGGGGACAGCATTCTTAACCACCTTGCTCTATAGCTCTTCTTGTTTGTGTGTGTTTCTGCAGCATGAAATATGTTTTTACGTACAGATGAAGGCCAGAGAAAAATGGGGTTTACAGGAGGATCTAACACACCTTGTTTGGATTTTCTCTTTGATTTTAGAAGCTTTTTTGAAAGAGGAAACCAACTCTGACAAGCAACTTATAAAAAACCAAACAACAGAACAAAACTGTGAGGCAGTGTATGTACCAGAGTGTACCAGACAGACATTAAATGAGATTAGATTATTTTTTTCCTCCTTCTATTGAAAAAGAAATAAAATGCAAAAAGTACCAGACATAAAAATGGGAAGCTCAAGCTGTGTACAAAAATTTCACATGAAAAAATGCTGAGTACTGTATCTTTGGTAATGAAGTGTTCTCAGGGTTATTTCATCTCCTGAATTGAACAAAACAGCCTACACATTATAATAAAGTTTCTCTGACTTTCGGTCTGATTTGATCTCTGTGCCTCTGTTATTTCATGCCTTACACGCTGCTGAGTTGATGTCCTTCACATTATTGATCGAAACACTGCCAGATAACATGATGAGCTGCTTTCACCATCCCAGTAGTGTAGCTCAGGGAAAGACATGGTCCATCACTTTGGTCTGGATGAAATATCTCAATATTTGTTGCATGAAATGTCAGGGAATTTTGGACATCCATGTACCCTCCAGAGAAGGAATCCTGATGACCTTGGTGATCCCATTTTCAACTTTTTAACTAGCAGCACTACAAAGTCAAAATTTTAATTTGTGCAATTTGTCAATTGATCATCAATCACCACCTTCAGGTGCATTTAGGAGATTGGAAAATCCTCCAAGGTGGTGGAGGAAGAATGATTTCAGCTCACAGGAGGTGTGAGGAAGCATGAGTTTGTGTAATGAAAAACATCCACAATCTTTTGAAACTGCAGGCTGTTTGATTCCAGCTCGTCATATTCTGACACTGTGTCACACCCTTGTGCACTCAGATGTGCACGGTACCCTTTAGCATCTTTGACCGATGCTAAATTGTAGTTTAGGTATGAAATGTACATGGTTACCTTTATCACTTCTGATTCAGTCTTTCAGTTTTGTTCCTTTGGCAGGCAGAACAGCAAACGATGAGGTTTCCTGCTGTTGCTAAAAGAAAGGAATCCTGAACCGCACAAGCATTAAAACATTCACCTTTGTTCACCGCACACTAATCTTCTATGACCTGCAGGTTTAGTACCCATTCGTGCAGTATTCTGACTTTTCTTCATTTAAAGAATTTAATTGCCCCAGAATAAAGGCACTCAGTATGATGTTGTTTAAAGAGGCCACATTTTGCTCATTTTCAGGTTCACACTTTTGAGGGGACTCCTCAAATGGGTTTGCGTGCTTTGATGTTCAAAAAGTCCATTTTTTCTTATACTGTACACCGTCTCTATTCACCCTCTATTTGAAATGCTTTTTTTTTCTCTCAACCTTTTTGAAAGTCTTAGTCTGCTGTGATTGATCAGTACCCGTCACCTTTGTGAATGTTTTTGCTGCCAGGAGGTCCCTATAACTGAGTCTGGCTGCACTTTCTACCATAAACATCACCACAATGACCACTTCTAAACCAATATTGACTATTTCTTTTTCACACATGTTGTTACATTCAAGGCATATCTATAAAGTATAGTATTCCAGATTTTCAGTTGTTGCAGGGATGTATCTGTCACATTTCAATCAAAAATGAAGTTAATCCACTGGACCTTCTCATCCTCAGATGGTGAGGGTAAATGGTGGCTTTTGATGGACACGTTGCAGTTTGCCTACAGGCCAAACATGGGGGTGGATGACGCTGTCATCTACCTGCTGCACCGGGCGCTGACTCACCTGGAGAGTGCTGAGAGTGCTGTGAGAATCATGTTTTTTGACTTCTCAAGCCCATTCAACACAATTCAGCCGGTGCTGCTGAGAGGGAAGCTGGAGAGAGCAGGTGTGGACGGACATTTGGCTGCTTGGATCATCGACTACCTCACCAACAGGCCACAGTATGTGAGACTGCATAACTGTGTGTCTGAGGTGGTGGTCTGCAGCACGAGGCCCCCCAGGGATCAGTGCTCTCACCTTTCCTCTTCACCCTCTACACCTCGGACTTCACCTACAACACCAGCAGATGTCACCTCCAGAAGTTCTCCGACGACTCAGCCATTGTTGGCTGTGTGTCTGAGGGGAATGAGACGGAGTACAAGTCAGTCATCGTGGACTTTGTGGGCTGGTGTGAGCGCAACCACCTGTGCTTACACACCAGTAAAACAAAGGACTTCCGGAGAAGGACATTACCACTTACACTGGTGAACATCCAGGGCTCGGACATTAAGACGGTGGACAGTTTTAAGTATCTGGGTGTTCACCTCAACCATAAACTGGTCTGGTCACATAACACCGATGCCCTGTACAAGAAGGGCCAAAGTCGTCTCCGCTTTCTGAGGAGACTGAGGTCCTTTGGAGTGTGCAGGCCCCTTCTAAGGACTTTTTATGACTCTGCGATAGCCTCTGCTATTCACTAGGCTGTGGTCTGTTGGGGACCGGGACAGGAAGAGACTAAATAAGCTAGTCAGGAGGTCCAGCTCTGTCCTGGGCCGCCCACTGGACTCTGTGGAGCAGGTGGGTGAGAGGAGGATGTTAGCCAAGCTGACATCCATCATGGACAACACCTCTCACCCTCTGCATCAGACAGTGGAGGCTCTGAGCAGCTCCTTCAGCGGCAGACTGCTACACCCTCAGTGTGGAAAGGAGCTACCGCAGTTCCTTCTTTCCCACTGCGATTAGACTACATAATTCAGTGGTCTAGTCCTCTTTTCCTCTCTTATGAGGACTTGTATATAGCTGTATATTGTACTGTGTTTGCTGTACTTGTTAATTTATTTTACCTTTATATTTTTTTGTAAGTGTTTATGCACACTTCTTGCTTTTAGCACTCTTTTTCTGTTCTTGTGAGCTGCCACGACAAGTGAATTTCCCCACTTCGGGATCAATAAAGTTCATCTTATCTTAAAAGTGAAGCTGATGTGATAATCAGCTCATTCAAACATGAAAATAACTCCTTAACCAGAGATCAGTAAATCTCTTTTGCGATGCATTTGACAGCGTGATAAAATACAACAGAAGATGACAGGCCTTGACTGCTTTTCCTCCCATACACTAAATCTGCCAGCTTTTCATTTAGTAAAACCCCACTGACCCACCATGATGGCTGCTCACAGCGGCCAGGCAGTCACATTTCTCTGCTTCTGTTTTGTAGCAGCAAATTATCCAGCTGGCTCACTGGGTGGGAATGACAAAACAGGTGTGAGGGGGCTCTGATTTATATGTCAGAGAAGCAGGGCTGTCCCAAGGATTTCCGGGGCCCAAAGCAGAAGTACAAAAGCAGGGTTCATATCCTGTATACACCTCAACACTTCTACAGACACGAGCCCTTTAGCTGATTTTGTCTTGATTGTTAAGTATCAGCATGACAAGAAGCTTGATACAAATATCATAATTTGCCAATTTTGCAAAAAAATGGAAACATCTTTTCTGAAAAAGGTCTGATGTTGTCCTGGATTTCTTCTACTCCTTCTTCTTCTTTCTGGTTTGTGACCAACACAATTATAATTTGCAATAAACGTTCTGTAAAGGTTCAGAGAGAAGGGAAATGTCTATGAGTCTCACAAGCCCAGATTTCAAAAATAGAACAAAATAGAAACGCATTGCAATCATTTTCAAAAGGTGTTTGATGAGAACAGCTCCTGAGCCCATGTAGTAATATCCTTTATACAATCATGTGTTTGAGAAAATTATGAACCTCAGCACATCCTTGCTTGGAACCAACCGAGGGACAACTTTCATAGCCAATCACGATCCTATCACCTGTTAGCAGTGAACCTGTTGACCTGTGGAATGTTCCAAACAGGTGTTTTATTGAGCAGTACACAACCTTCCCAGTCTTTTGTTGCTTCTATCCCAACGTGTTTGAAAAGTGTTTCTGGCATCAAATTTGGAGTAAATGGATATTTACAAAAATCTATGAATATGATTGTAGAACATGAAACATTTTCAAATAAATGTCAAAGGGTTAGCAAATTACCTCTATATGTTTCACTATATTTATGTATTATGTATTATCTATATGTTTAACACATCATCCCAGCTATTTGTGAATCACGGTTGTACTTTGAATGCAGGCTCAGAATGTGTACACTGTATCTGTATTAAGCAGTTTGCTGAGGCCATGATGACACCAATTTAAAAGCATTTAATATGTAAATATGATTTGTTTGTATGTACTTACAACCCTCACCGCATTTGAGTATACATTTAAAAGTACTAAAACAAGAACAGCATAATACAGTAGATTGTCTGCAATGTAGAGACGGTATAATACAACACTGCAGCAAAGCAACTGTGGTGTCAGCAGTACTGACTGTATCAGATGTTTTTAGTGTAAATCTGGCTTTTACGAAAACGTTACAGAAAGACGTACAGCATCAGCTCACACTGTACATTTAGCTGTTCAGGACTTGGCCCCTCATGGTTGACATTGACGACCTGACATGATTTCTTTTTTTCAAAATGTTCAAACAGTAGATGTGTTTTCTGGTGTGTCTTTTTTGCTGTAATAGCCAGTCCTACAAAGGAAACAGCATGATGATCATTGCTGTTGTCATCACATACCGCTGCTTGGTCATGCCCTTATTCTTCTGAATGAGGCCCACATAGTCTTCATTTTGGCGTGTGTTCCTGCAGCAAAGCCTTTCTAACTTGTGCTTAACATGAACATTCACAGGGGGTGCAAACTCCTTTCCTCTGACTGAAGGTTGTGTGTGTGGCCCAACACTCAACCTCAACTCCTCTTGGGACTTTCTCACTTTGTAAACTAAGTTGCGTTGTGTAGTTGCTCTGATTGTATGATACTGACACGGATGTGTTTATACTGGAGGCACACTGTATCCTGCAATACTGCAAAATGACATGCTGGGAATAAGACCAAACTCTCATTGCACAATCAGGCAAAATGTTCTGGTGGAAACTACCAGCTGACGCTGACAAAGCTAATTAAATAATAAATAATAAAACACAATGTATTTGTGGAATTGCAGGCTGCAGAAATAGAACAGCAGCAAAGGCAGTTTTTCTGCTACTTGTCCTTTTCAGGACGACTCACCTCACCTCACCCTTTACCCTAACCCCTAAGCCCACCTCCTCTTCTCACCCCTAACCCATCTCCTCTTCCTCTTGTCCAATCCCAACTCCTTCTACCCTTCCTCTTCTCTCATCGTCCTCCTACCTTTATGTATTTCTTTAAAGCCTTCATCAAAATAAATCTTATTTATCTATGTGTCTTTCTGAGTAGACACATAAATGTCACATAATACAGCAGTAGATTTGTTTTCACTTTCTCATCATAACACAGTCAAGAATGAGAATTTATTCACTTACCACTAATTTATGACCAGCTATTTTTGGACAGGATTTTTTTTAAAGTTTTCTTACTGCAGGTTTATCAGAAATAAATTTTTTCTTGTTGCTGTTGAATTAAAAGGATCTTCAACATGCTTACTAAGGCTGAATGGTGAAGCCATCTCCACCTCTCTGATATATCCATGGTATAATGGTAAATTTGTTTACCATCTTAGTCTGGCAGGTTAGCATGCTAGACTCATATGAGCCATCAGTAGTCCGAGTTAGACAAATGGATATTTTCTAAAGTTACAGCCGTTTTCTCTCAACCTTTCTCTCTCTCTTTCCCTGGACACTGATTCCTCGTAATGATCACAATGGGGGCGTCTTGCTAAACAGACTGTAACTTAATAGCCACTTGATTTGATCTCAAACCACTGAAGCCTCTTATTAGCTTATGAACTTCAGAATCTTTGAACAGAATCAGGACTGTGGGTTTTGTCCTCTAACTCTTCCATTACAAGAAGTGGCCAATGTAGATGGCAGGAATGATTTCAGAGACCATTAACTCCTTAGGACAGTGTATCCTCTAACCAAAGCTAAGTTGAAGGTGTTTGATAAGAGTATAAACAAATTTACATTATATTATTCTTTTTTCCTTTATGTCATGCAAGAAAAAGAAGTCCATGTGTTTTTCCCATTTCGTTTCCCAAGTCATCAAAAGAACAGATATTAAACCAAATCCGGGATACATCACTACATACTTCTTTTCATCATATGTTTTGTACATATATTAAATATTTTCTCATTGTAATCTATAAATTCTGTGATTTTGATCTTTTCCGTTGTTGGGACATCTTTTGTATATCTGTCCATCCGGGGTGAGGAATCTCTGCTCTGTGGCTCTTCCTGGGATTTGTTTCCTGACTTGAATAAAGGATCTGAAATTACTGAATTGAAGAAGAAGAAGCAAACTGTGTTCTGTAATGTTGTACATACTAAAGTGTCATGGTGGATATTACATTGTAGTATGTACTGTGTGTAGATGATTTATGGTAAATGCATTCTGAATCCAAACTTATGGAAGCTTGCAAGTGTACTACTTAAAGTGGATGTAATGTCCGTCATTGCTTAATTAATACCCTTTGTTGTGATCACCTTGGAGTCTACCTGGCAGGTAATGGTGTGCAGCGTATAACTGACACATGGTTTAACCAGGTTCACCCCCCTTAAATTCTCAGCCCTGTCCTCTCCCACTACCCATTTTCCCCGTCTGCTATCCATCCTCAGCCTCTTTTCGATATCTCCCTCTCCACCGCACATAGCCACCTAATCCCCCACAGTCCACTTCTCCAATTTGTCCTCTTTTCATGGCCTTTGTGATTGACACTGTGACACTCTACCTCTGCCCTTTCCTATCACTATCTCCTTTCCAGCTATCCACTCTATTTCACCTTCCAGCTCATATCAGACTTTGGTAGACGTTTCCTTTATTACTGCTGTGCTTGTTAAAACTCAAAAGCAGAGTGTTTCTAATTGATGCAGGTTTCGCCCTTGAGTGCTATTTGGATGTCATTCAGTTGAACTTTCCACATTAAGCCTCCATGTCGTCTCACCTTCCCTTAAAACTGTCATGTTGTAGGATTATGGTTTAGAATTATGGTTTAAAGAGTAGCTGAAAAGGCATACACAGCACAGAGACTGGGGTAAATTAACCATAATTACCACACAGAAGACACACTTTGTGTTTAACAGTGATATATTATTGTGTGATGTGATGCAATTTAACTGCATCACATTAGGCCTGCTTGGCAACTGCTTAATTTCACTATAGGTCGAACATGTCAAATACACTGTAGGCTACAGTAAGTTAAAATTTGCATGTTGGCTTTTTGAGGTTGACATGTGTGCCACCAGAAGCTTGAGACTTTCTCTGATGTCTTCTTCTTGTCCTCAGATGAAGATTCCTTGTCAGGTGAATATTGTCCACATTATTCTCCTCTACCACCAGCCCTCCAGCAAAGAACATTGTTAGTAGTTCAGTTTGACAGTTGAGTCACAGGCAGAGTCAGCTAGGTTGACAAGGGCGTCACACACCCACGAGTCCCATGTATGGACTTCCCACAATTACTACAAAACAGAACTTTGAGAACAGAACAGAGACGAGGAGGATGGTGAGTTCAGGAAGATAACATGGGGTATCTTTGTTGTTCAAACAAACCATAGACTGTCCAGGGAGCCACAGAACAAGTAACGGGCTTTGGCTGGTCCCATCTGTCGCTGGGATTCTCCTTTCAACTCACATTTCACTGTCTGGCTGAGAACTGTCAAAATCTTGGTCTGAGATCAGCTGGTGAATGATGTAAGAGCCGTAAAGAACCAAGGGAGTGAGTTGGACCACATTTAGCATAGATGGTACATTCAGTTATTGGAGAGGCTTACACATGAAGGAGCTTTTATACAGTATCTTAGATCTTTACCCAATTTCTGATTCTGATATCACAGATTAAAATATGGGCAAAATTATGCTACACTACTGTTTTGTTGTGAACGGATTTACGAAGGCAGTTTTCTTGTTGGATGTGCAGTATGTGAGGTGGAGTTTGTTTGATCTGGAGGAGGAGATTAACCTGTGTTAGCTCTGACTGTGTATCTGTTGGTTACTAACTAACTTACATCACCTACTGCTGTGTGGGCTCAGTCACTCAGTCCATGTGTTGCACAGCTGCAGATATCACATTGGAGAATTTTTTTTCAAACAGGAAGCTTGAGTTAGCTCCACTGTTAGCTCCATTTTCTAACTTGCCTCCATAGTTAGTTTTTTATTTATTTATTTATTTCCACTTTCATTGGAATACTAAATAATTTTGCTGGCTTTACAGATGCAGGTACAAATACAAATACTGGCCTCTTCTTAGTGCAAACATCCATGATGGAATATAGTAACAGCAGCAACAAAACATAAAAATAAGTGATATTTGCTTCTATTATGTTAAAAAGTGCTATCCATCCATTCAAAACTAAAAGAAGGAAGATGACTTTTGTTTGTGTACCACATTTTGATTGAATTAGATTAGATTATTAGATTAAGATCTTGAAATTTCAGTACACTGAAAACTTTTAGGCTTTAAAGCTTTCAGCCGTCATTTGAGACAGTGATAAAATCTGTGAGTGTTTCACTTTCTAATGTTCTCAGTGAAATAGTAGTGAGATGGTTTGGAACCAGCCTTGTTTTTTTATATTTTGAAATTTGTTTACTATTGTTTCCAGTTAATGGTACAAGACTGAGAGTCTCCATGTTATGGGCTCCTTGAGGCCTCACTTTGGTACAGCAATGTTTGAGCCATGTTTGCCATTCTAGTTTGGTTTGTTAGTATGCTAACATTTTCTAATTAGCTTGAAAAAAGGACCACTGAGGCTTGTGAGAACATTCACAGTTTTGCAAATGTTTGATTGTAAACTAAAGTTGGTTAGTTAGTTGAGCTCAGGAGATCGGCAGAGTTATTGCACGTTATCCTGAGGGAGACATCAATATAAGTAACAAATTTGGTGGCAATATTTCAGTTGAGAACATCTGTCAAGTTTTGGACTGACGATTGACAGACAGACCAACGGACAATACCATCCTCAGAAATGCCACAGGTATCCTGTTTGCTTACATAGATGTGCAGTGTCTCTTGCAACCTGCATGACAAACACTAACCTACAGTCAGAGTCCATTGCAGTCAACCTTGTGCGCTCATCGATGTATTGTGAACTGTGGCACAGCCTTTGGAGCACGATGATATATGATACAAACTCGGTTCTAGCTATGCTGCAATTAGATGTGAATAGTTTGTCCTGAAGCACAGTGATTCTTCAGTCTATTTTTGATATGATTTGTAACCTGTTCTACACACATATTACTCCACTCAGCTGAACTATAAACCAATTCCTACATGCAGGCTTTTATGGTGAGACACCTTGATGGGAAAGAATAAATCCAATTTAGTCTGACAGTCACTCAAACTTCCCAATCCCTCCCACATCATTACATGGTACACATTTCATCTTACTTTCCCAACATATCCTTCGGCCATAAATGCTGCAGCTGGAGTCCATGGGCTCCCTTTTGTACCCCTGAGGAAAATTTGTATTTTTGTATAAACTTGATCTTTAGGGCTGCAACTAAGAATTATCTTAACAAATCATTTATAACAGCAAGTCCTCACATTTGAAAAGCTGAAACTAGCAAATGTTTCTACTAATTATGTTTCTAATTATTTCTACTTTAAAATAACTGGAATGATTAATCATTTATGGGGCGGCACGGTGGTGCAGTGGTTAGCACTGTCGCCTCATAGCAAGGTTCCAGGTTCGAATCCCGGTCTAGGTCCTTCTATGTGGAGTTTGCATGTTCTCCCTGTGCCTGCGTGGGTTTTCTCCGGGTACTCCGGCTTCCTCCCACAATACCAAAAACATACACATTAGGTTAATTGGCTACTCTAAATTGCCCCTGAGTGTGAGAGTGTGTGGTTGTCTGTCTTTGTGTGTTGGCCCTGCGATTGACTGGCGACCAGTCCAGGGTGAACCCCGCCTCTCGCCCGTAGTCAGCTGGGATAGGCTCCAGCTCCCCCGCGACCCTGACGGATAAGCGGTATAGAAAATGGATGGATGGACGGATGGATTAATAATTTATCAACAGAGCTTGTGACTACATTTTTCTACCCACAAAAGAGAGAACATTCATGTGGACTTAAAGAAGGTCAGTATTAGAAGATGATGAATTGTCATGTCCACAGTCTAAACAGGAAGCTTCATTGTCAAATGACTGTCTTGTATTCACATAAAATATATCTGTGGCAAAACAAACTAAAAAATAAAAACAACAAAATGAAAAAACATTCAAAGATTTCAAAACTAGACAAGAACATTTGTCAAAGACTGCTAGTTGTCCTTAAGCTTTTGGATGAGCCACGCTTTTCAATTTACTCCATGATTGTCTGTGTGTGTGCTTTTTTGAGTTTTGCTTTAATTAATAAACACTGTTGTTCGGACCTCTGCCTCGCATCTCAGCCTTTTTGACTCTGCGTTGGGGTTCAGCTCTCCCTGCGTCAGTGACGGCGCCATTTTGTGACAGAAAGCTCTGACCAGTATGAACCATGCAGAGTCTCCTTTTTGGGGCACCAGACTGCCAATCAGGCCCCCTCCCAGTCTGGGCCACCTCTGGAAGGTGCACATGTGCCGAGGTCCAGGGGAGGCCTGCATCCTGCGACAGGCTCCCCACTGCCGGTTCCAGCTCTGCGGACCAGGCGGCCAGCCGCCGTGGAGATCAACGCTCCTGTCCCGGCTCTGCGGACCAGGCCGCACGCTGCGCAGAGATCGGCTTTCGCAGAGATCAGAGACAGCTTTAAGGACACATTTTCACTTCAACAGAATGTTGCAAGGAGGTTGTACACAAGATGATTTAAGTCAAGTCAACGACTAGTCCAACATCGAACACAGGTGAATTTGAGTAAAGACTAAAGAAGAAGTAAAAAGGGGGGTCAGGATGAAGTTAAGTCCAGATGTTGAGGTCAGTTGTATCTAGTTAAGTGGAACAACCTTTCCTTTTTGGTACCATTTGAAGCAAAGTCACACACTAATGTTAGCAGGAATATCAGCTGTGAGTGCACAGAGTTGATCCTTTGTTGACAGAATTGATATTAGCACAGATAATGTGATGTCCAAGTAATAGAGGTGCTCAGTTAATACTCCCAACATTTCATGGTTATATTTTGCTGCTGTCCTCCCACATGACAAGAGAGAATGTGAAGCAATAGTAACTGTATCCTCTATTTTACAGAGGTTTAGTAAATAAGGAAAAGGCTTTCCATGCCGTTTGGCTGATGGGAATGTATTGATGGTTGTAATTTTTACCTAGTGATGGCGCAAGATGAAAGCTCAGGATATCAATGAAGTTACAACAAAATTACAATTCATCCTTTGGGCACCATTCGTGAGTGTGCCAGACTGGATGGCAATCTATGCATGAGACTGTGAGACATTTTACAGGGTAAGTAGAAACTCGGACCTGCTAGTGACCTGCTGGTCAGAATGTCAGCATGTTGACATTCTGACCTGTGACTCAGCATTCATTAAAGTATTATTAAATAAGTTGCCTGCTCAGTGCTAAGAAGCCAGACAGCAACCACATCTGAACTCTGTCTTCATTGTGATTTCCACTACACGAGAAGTTTTGTGAAATTAAACCTAAGTTGTAGCTATTTGTGGATATTTACTTTGGTTCCTTTTTTTTTAAACTGCATGTTGTGCTTTATGTTATATGGTTTCGAATTAACCTGCCACGATACTAAATCAGCTGCAGCAGTCACTAACAGACTTTCAGTGAAGCAGCATTGTGGCTACCTTATCAAAGTCTCTTGGACATTCAATAACGGCAAACCTAATCAATAACTTGTCCTGGTGAGGAGCGACGGGGATGGAGAGACGAAATAGGGGAGAGGGTGTACCCACAGAGAGGCAGAGAGTCTGAAGTGATGCATCAGAGAGAACCGTGTAGAAGTGATCACGGAGAGGCTTCAGAAGGCTGCAGGTGGGAGGTAAATAAGGGCATTGGTATGATGACAACGATAACATGCATGGTGACAATATTGTCCCATGCAGAAAGGGAGAGACGACAAAGGCAGGCAAGAGCAGCAAGGGAAAGAACGAATGATCACCTCAGCAGCACATAGCGGGGCGGCTGAGTGCGAAAATCATTCAGATGGTGATACGAGCATGAAATGGTGCATGTGCTTCACCATTAGCCTTATTATTAAGATGTTAACATTAGTCAAATGAAAATCCAACATGGTCAACATTTTTTGGTTTGGAAAGAAACTTCATCTTGCAGTACATTTTAAACAAGGAAATAAAGCGATTTGGCATGAAATGTTGATGGAACAGTGAATAGGTCAAGTACACAGCAAAATGACATGACAAGCTCAATTTTTTTTAAAATTGGCGCTTATGCGTTTTGGAAAAGAGCTCTTCATTTGTAGAGTCAATTCCTGTTTTGAAACACTTACACATTCTATTTATACATTGTCTTGGTTTGTTTTATTTATTCATCAGTTTTGGAAGGTTTAAATCAATTTGCAGTATCAGTAGTACTGGACCAGCCATACATGTTGACTGCATAGCTCTCTAAGGTCTGCATATTAGTGCCATGATTGACTGGTGGATGTTGGCAAAGTTTTGAGAAGAGAAATGTGGCCTCATCATACACATTCCAAGTGTCCCGAGCAGACTTATTTAACTTGCCTTCAAATGTTGACACAACATCAGAACCAATAAAAGCACAGAAGAACAGGATTCCTCCTGCTTTTTCTAGCCCAAGTGTAGAGCAGATTTCATGAACGGATCTATTTATATTTTCAGGCTTAGTCCTTGACCAAAGACAATTCAGTTTTGCAAGAACCGACTCTTGAAGGGAATGAAAACAGAATCCCGCCACTACAATCACATATGTTTCATTTAATCAAAACCTTGCTGCCATAGAGGACTGAATCGTTTGCATGCACAAATGTTCGTGTCTTTCTCTTCATGAGTGCAGGGAGATCCATTGTTGAGACACTGTCATGCTTGGTGTTTTCTGCTGTGCTTTGTCTTTTGGTTTTGAGTCCATGTGTCATGTTCCATGTGTGTTTTGTGTTTCCATGTATTAGGTTCAAGGATTATGTCCTGTTTGATTTTGAAAGTCCTCCGTTCAGGTCAGGAAAGCTTTTGTCTTGCCGGGAGTTTTTTGCCACAGTATTTTCTTAGATCCCTGGTCACAGTAAGAGTGAGCCTGTTTTGTTTAGTTTTTTGATTTTTGAAAATAAAGACCATTGTTCGGACCTCTGCCTCGCCTACCTGCCTTTTTGACTCTGCATCGGGGCTCAGCCTTTTTCTGCGTCAGCGACGCAAATTGTGACAGAACGCACTGACCAGAATGAACTCCGCAGAGTCTCCTTATGCGGGCACCGGACTGGCGACCCGGCTTCCCAGTTTGGTCGACCTCTGGGAGGAGCAGATGTGCCGCTTCAGGTAGCAGTGTTGATGGTCGATAGTTTAGTATGTTCAAAGTTTTTGAAAAGTTGAAAGGTAAGCTTTTTCACATTTTCCATCTCTAACGAGGATCTTCTCACAGAGAAGGAATATTGAGATCTGACCAACAAAAGAACAGCGTCAGAAGTATCAGCAGTAATAGCACTACAAAGGAACGAAGAATGTACACCTTCTTTTTTCTACTTTTATCATTCAGTGTTTGGGGTGTGACGATCCTCCAAATCCATGGTTTGATTTGACTTTAAATTTCTCGGTCACAGTTTTAAATTTAATCTTTTTTTTTCAGCACTGGCAGCTATGACCTTCAAGTCTTGATTTGTAAAGATCAACGGATGACTGCATGTGTGTTCTAGTAAAACTGAAGTGCTGGATTTTTTTCCCTTTTGCACAGTGTGCAACAATATTCAAGTAATCTTTATGCTATACATTAGCACATGTACATGCTGATGAAATGCATGAATACATACCCTAACCCTAACTGTTGGCAATAATTCCTATAATAATATAATTACAGTATGATACTATAAAACACAATATCATATTCAATACCAACAATTACGTCAGAATAAAACACAGTAAAACCATTTTATTGTTAAATATAAGCATAAATTATGTTGCTGCAAAACAAGTAAATGCTGTAGCTGACCAGCAAAGCTTCAAAAAACAGTAAAAATGTAACAGAGATACTCCCTCTATTTGGATTCTCTGGCTCTCTGTCCCCTTATAGATCAGCACTGTGAAGATGGCACCACCATGTAGAACTCCATGTTTAGTACTTCTTAAATCAGGCAAATTCTTCTTATTTCTCTTATTTTTAAGGTAAAAGTTGTGATACATATCTTTTTTTTCAGAATTTTATTTAAATTCTGTTTTCAAGAAAGACATGAAAGTAGGAGCAAGTAGAGAGAAAGAGAGAAGGAAAGATACGAAGAGGAGGTGGTCTTAGGGGTTAGGGTAAAGGGTGGGGTGAGTTGAGGGAGGCGAGTCGTCCTGAAAAGGACAAGTAGCAGAAAAACTGCCTTTGCTGCTGTTCCATTTCTGCAGCCTGCAGCTCCACAAGTTCTTCTTCTGCTTGGGTTCTGCCTTTGCTTTTGTCAGTTGCTGTAAAGAGAAAAACAGTGTGTTTTATTTCACGTCCACAAGTCCAATGAAAAATACTGTTAGAATCAAAAAGATGAGATGTGACTGCTTACCTGAAGCTGGAAGGGAATCTTTGTGAGGTGCTGGAGCTCCTTTTTCCTCTCTGCTTCTTCATTGTTCCATATTTTCTCTTTCACCAGCAGCGTCTCCTCCAGATCTCTCTTTTCTTGTTTCCACTGCTGGGCTCTTCTCTCCCAAGTCTCAGACAATAGAAAGAGCTCCTTTGTGGACTGAAGCTGACTGTCTGAGAGCTCCTTCTCAAAGCTCTGTTTTGCCTGGGAAAACTGTTTCTGGAAGCTCCTTTCTTTTTCTTCCAGCACTTTCTTGAAGCCCTTCTCTTGCTCTAAGAGCTTCTTCTGGTGGCTCACATTACTTTCAGCCAACTGACTTTGGATCTTCTGCTCCAAAGCCTCACATGTCTGTCTGCTCTGTTTCAGAGCTGACTGTGTGACGCCCAACTGGGCCAAAGTGTCAGTGTGAGCCTTAGCAAGGGCTCTTTTGTCATCAGCTCTGCTGACCAGCTTATCTTTCTCTTGGAGGACTTCCTCAAGCTGGCTGACTTTCCTCTGCCACTTTTCTTCCACGCTTTTCAGTTTAGTGGACTTTTTCCACTCATCAAGAGATGCTTTCACCCCCTCTGCTTCTTTGTGCTTCAGTATGTTCTCTTTCACCAGCAGCGTCTCCTCCAGATCTCTCTTTTCTTGTTTCCACTGCTGGGCTCTTATCTCCCAAGTCTCAGACAATAGAAAGAGCTCCTTTGTGGACTGAAGCTGACTGTCTGAGAGCTCCTTCTTAAAGCTCTGGTTTGCCTGGGAAAGCTCTTTCTGGAAGGTCTTTTCTTTTTCTTCCATCTCTTTCTGGAAGGTCTTTTCTTTTTCTTCCAGCTCTCTCTGGAAATGTCGCTCTTTTGCTTCCAGTTTTTTCTTGAAGCCCTTCTCTTGCCCTAAGAGCTTCTTCTGGTGGCTCACATTATTTTTAGCCATCTGACTTTGGATCTTCTGCTCCAAAGCCTCACATGTCTGTCTGCTCTGTTTCAGAGCTGACTGTGTGACGACCAGCTGGGCCAAAGTGTCAGTGTGAGCCTCAGCATGAGCTCTTCTTTTGTTATCAGCCTGCCTGACCAGCTTATCTTTCTGTAGGAGGAGTTCCTCAAGCTGGCTGACTTTCCTCTGCCACTTTTCTTCCAGGCTTTTCCGTTCAGTGGACTTTTTCCACTCATCATGAGATGCTTTCACCCCCTCTGCTTCTTTGTGCTTCAGTATGTTCTCTTTCACCAGCAGTGTCTTCTCTAGATCTCTCTTTTCTTGTTTCCACTGCTGGGCTCTTCTCTCCCAAGTCTCAGACAATAGGAAGAGCTCCTTTGAGGACTGAAGCTGACTGTCTGAGAGCTCCTTCTTAAAGCTCTGTTTTGCCTGGGAAAGCTCTTTCTGGAAGCTCCTTTCTTTTTCTTCCATCTCTTTCTGGAAGGTCGTTTCTTTTTCTTCCATCTCTTTCTGGAAGCTCCTTTCTTTTTCTTCCATCTCTTTCTGGAAGGTCTTTTCTTTTTCTTCCAGTTGTCTCTGGAAACTCCTCACTTTTTCTTCAAGCTCTTTCTTGAAGCCCTTCTCTTGCTCTAAGAGCTTCTTCTGGTGGCTCACATTACTTCCAGCCAACTGACTTTGGATCTTCTGCTCCAAAGCCTCACAGGTCTGTCTGCTCTGTTTCAAAGCTGACTCTGTGACACCCAGCTGGGCCAAGGTATCAATGTGAGCCTTAGCACGGGCTCTTCTTTTGTTATCAGCCTGCCTGACCAGCTTATCTTTCTGTAGGAGGAGTTCCTCAAGCTGGCTGACTTTCCTCTGCCACTTTTCTTCCACACTGTTCAGTTTGGTGGACTTTTTCCATTCATCAAGAGATGCTCTCACCCTCTCTGTTTCTTTGCTCTGAGCGTGGAGCCTCTGTCTTACATAGAAGATCTCCTCTTCTTTCTTTTTCAGTTCATGCTCTGCCTTCTCACGCTCTTTCTTGATAGCTGTGTAGTAATTTTCCTCTAGAGCAGAGAGGTTGCGCTGAAGACAGCTGATTTTGTTTTCTTTGCGTCTGATCTCGTCTTTGGCTTCTTGGAGCTCAGCCTTTAATTTTTTATTTTCCTCATCAAAGGAAATGTCCTCCATTTCCATGATGTCCGCCTGTGTGAAATACATTTGAAGAAATACATGAAAACATCTTCATTTCACAGATTAAGAAAAGTGTTGGTGTTTGTTTTTTTGTCCATTTATTTGACAGTGACACCAAAAGCGAAAGAGTTTGTATGTGAAAAGACTTTACATTATGAACTTGTAATTAGTAGGAAATATAATCTCATTCATCAAATCATTAATCATTAATTAAATCAGTTTTAACAGCTGAAGCTTTTGAGGAAAAAAACTATGAACAAACAGTTAAACAAGAGGAAGTTTCTCTCCAAGAGCAGTAGTGACTAAAATGTGTAAAGTGTCTCCTGGTTTGAACATCTCACCCAGCTGGGTTGGCTGTCTCTTCTCTCCATGGTGGTGGATGATACTGACAACGAGCACGTGAGACGCAGGATAGGTTGTAGAAGTACGATTTCTTTGGTCGATCAGATAATTTCCTCTGAAGACACACACGTTTTCTTTGTTCGACTGCTGAGGGTGAAGCGAGTGTGTTGGTTCTGAGTGAATGTACACAGTAGATATAGACTGTTAGAGTTCCATTCTAGAATGGATTGCATGTATGCAATGTTCTGAGTCTTCCACCATTGGTGGAAAGCAGCCAAATACGTTTTACTGTACTCAAGGTACAACCTTGAATTACCTTGCTTTACCCAAATCCACCACATATTGTTAATGGTTAAACAGTGGTAGCCAACTTTTTCGGTTTGTGGCTCAAAAAATTGTATCTGGTTGCGGCTCCTTGCCATGTTTTCAAGTGTGTTTCCATCTATCTATGAGATCACATGAAAGTTTTTATGCTTGGCTGAGTTGGTTGGTTGTGTGTTTGAGTAAAGGTTCTGTTATTCCCTTGATGTCAGGCATTCAAAGTGAAAGCGGTATTTGCAAACTGAGCCTACATTCTCTCTAATCTAATTTATTGCACTTTTCGTTCATATGTTGTTTTCTCAACACCACTATGTGAGGCCAATCGTTTCATTGTTTAATGTGTTTAACGTGTTTCAGAATGACTCATAAAAAACATGGATGATGTTAATATAGCGGGATGATTATAATTAAATGTTTGAAAGTCTGAAGTTTTGCTGGAGCAGAGGCCTGTGCTGAGTTTATGAAACCTGTTGAAAACCTGGTGTTTTGCTCCATAAAACTGCCCCTGATAATTTTCAGCTAAGCCAGAACAAAGCCTTTTGCTATTGCTCTTTTAAGAGAATGTTTATTTGTTTGTCTGAGTCAGATATGTCAGAACCAAGTCTAATGGATTATAAAAGAATGTCAAGAGCGATTAGATCAAAAAAGTGCAGCCTTGCATTTTCTGTGTGACTGTGTCTTGTGTCTTGTGTCACACCCATCAGAGGGGTAATGCTACCAGCTTCAGTTATTTGATTACGAGAACTTGTGTAAATGCGTCTGTCCAGTGAAAGCGAACAGTTCAAGCATGAGTACAAACCATGCAAAGGTTTCAGAGTAAGCCTGTCTTTCTTCACCGACAGCTGACAGTTAATGGAAGTACTTTCATCTGATGCCATCCCCCATAAGAATTTGGAAAAGACAGAACCAAAGAAAATGCCACCACAAGCCTTTGAGCACCTGTTAAGTGTTATTGAAAGTGGTGAGCTAAAAAGAATGAAGTGCAGTCCTGCTGTCTTATTAATGAGAAGTAAGTGTGTGCTTTTTTGAGTTTTGCTTTAATTAATAAACACTGTTGTTCGGACCTCTGCCTCGCATCTCAGCCTTTTTGACTCTGCATTGGGGTTCAGCTCTCCCTGCGTCAGTGACTGCGCCATTTTGTGACAGAAAGCTCTGACCAGTATGAACCATGCAGAGTCTCCTTTTTGGGGCACCAGACTGCCAATCAGGCCCCCTCCCAGTCTGGGCCACCTCTGGAAGGTGCACATGTGCCGAGGTCCAGGGGAGGCCTGCATCCTGCGACAGGCTCCCCACTGCCGGTTCCAGCCCTGCGGACCAGGCGGCCAGCCGCCGTGGAGATCAACGCTCCTGTCCCGGCTCTGCGGACCAGGCCGCACGCTGCGCAGAGATCGGCTTTCGCAGAGATCAGAGACAGCTTTAAGGACACATTTTCACTTCAACAGAATGTTGCAAGGAGGTTGTACACAAGATGATTTAAGTCAAGTCAACGACTAGTCTAACATCGAACACAGGTGAATTTGAGTAAAGACTAAAGAAGAAGTAAAAAGGGGGGTCAGGATGAAGTTAAGTCCAGATGTTGAGGTCAGTTGTATCTAGTTAAGTGGAACAACCTTTCCTTTTTGGTACCGTTTGAAGCAAAGTCACACACTAATGTTAGCAGGAATATCAGCTGTGAGTGCACAGAGTTGATCCTTTGTTGACAGAATTGATATTAGCACATATAATGAGATGTCCAAGTAATAGAGGTGCTCAGTTAATACTCCCAACATTTCATGGTTATATTTTGCTGCTGTCCTCCCACACGACAAGAGAGAATGTGAAGCAATAGTAACTTTATCCTCTATTTTACAAAGGTTTAGTAAATAAGGAAAAGGCTTTCCATGCCGTTTGGCTGACGGGAATGTATTGATGGTTGTAATTTTTACCTAGTGATGGCGCAAGATGAAAGCTATATCAGTGAAGTTACAACAAAATTACAATTCCTCCTTTGGGCACCATTCGTGAGTGTGCCAGACTGGATGGCAATCTATGCATGAGACTGTGAGAAGGTGAGCATCCCCCTTCTCACGGTCTCCCACGAGGGACGCGGTTTTGATAACTTGGCCTGCGAGGCAGCGTCGGAAAATTAAAATTAAAAAGACTTTTTGGACTTTGTGGCGCATGTATACGCGGATGCGTGTGCGCACACATACACACACACGCACAAGGAGAAATGGACTCTGTCATCAGTTTATACATATTTTAAGTGCTTGGTGACATGGCGCTGTAGAATCAGCCCGCTGCATCGCTCACTCACTACAACCACAACTCACCCATGTCAGTTTTCTCCCCGGTTTAGCATCCAGGCGTGTGGTGAGGTACCCACTACTTGTCCACCTCTTCATTTCAGTTTGTAAAGACTCTGGTTTGTCATACACTCACAGTCACCTGCACTCCCGGTCCGGCTCCACTGCTCCTCTGCAGAAGCGCACGCCGCTGCAGGGGCGGATTTTATTGAGCACGGGGCAAGGGGGCACGGCCCATTGCACTCAGGGGGTATTTTCTCTATGGTGTTGGCTATGTGGTGTTTGTATAAAGTTATTGTGTGGTGTGTAAATATTTGGTGTGTGGATAAATTAAATAATGTATTATTTATTTTTTTGTATTTACTTATTATGATTAGTGTATTGGATGGACCATTATGTCTTTTGGTAATCCCCTCCATAATGGTTTGGACCGTTTGGGCTCAACAAGCAGCCCTATTTAAAGGAGCCTCATTTTGCTCTTGTTGTTCCTTGGGAGAACTACCATGTGCTGCTGTGAGTGTTTTTGGTTCCTGCATTGTTCCTGTCTGTGAAAACCTTGTGTTCCGGGAGAATAAAAGGGCTTTTCCTGGCACCTGACGCTTTGCTGCCTCCTACTTTCAATCTCTTCTGCCTGAATCCGATCTTGCCGAGATCCCGTTATTCGGGGAGACCACTGCGGTCCCTCACATTTGGTGGCGGTGGGATCTGTGGCCATCGGAGAAGCTGGAGAGAAGAGGTGGAATGAGAGGACGAGCAGGGAAGCAAGACGGCCGAACTGGGGTGAGCATGGATTTCCCCATCCAGACCCCAGTGGACACAGAGGAGGAAGAAGAGGTGCAGACAGACGGTGAGGTCGGGGCCCAGGCGTCGGGCGGAGACCAGCCCAGTGAGTGTGACCTAGCCACCCTGCATCAGCTCCTGGTCAGGACCCTTCGAGCCCAGGAGAGGGAGGCATCGAAGCAGGAACAGAGATGGAGGGGTGTCCACCTCCAGCTGAATCAACTCAGGGAAGATGTTGATGCTGACCGTAGGCGTCCACCTCCAGCACCACCTATGCCTCAGCCAGGGGGTCTCCATTCCCCACTGGGCGGCATACCAGCAGTAGCTCCAGCAGCACCAGTATCTCCAGCAGCAGCAGGACCAGCCCCTGCACCAAGGGCCTGGTCCAGTGCGGCGATCCCCAGGTTTGAGGAAGGGGATGACATCGAACAATACCTCACCACATTTGAGCGGCTAGCTATGGCTTACCGCTGGCCAAGAGAGGACTGGGCGGTGATCCTGGTGCCCTACCTCTCTGGCAAGGCACGCAGTGCACATGTGGCAATGGACATAAACCATGCAATGAACTATGATCGTGTGAAGGAGGCCATCCTGAATAAATATGAGATCAACGAGGAGGTGTACCGGAGGAGGTTCCGTGAACCAGACGTCAGGCCAGGAGAAACGCCTCGGGAGCTGTACACCCGCCTCAAGGATCTCATCAACAAGTGGATTCGGCCGACAACGAAGACGATTGACGAGGTGACGGAAACCCTTGTCTTAGAGCAGTTCCTGCGAACCCTGAACCCTGACATCAGAGTCTGGGTGAAGGAGCACAATCCACAGGATGGTCAGAGGGCAGCAGAACTGGTGGAGAACTTCATGGCAGCTCGGCGGGTCCACAAGACCTTCCGGATGGAGCCACCACCAAGACCAGCAGCTCGAGGTAGGTCTGAGGGGTTTGGTCATGGGAGTGGTTCAAAGACTAGTGAGCCCAGTAGACAGCCTGTCCGAAGTTCGTTGCCCACAGTTAGGTCCAGAGAGGCCCAGCAACAGAAACCTACTGCAACGGTGGTTTGCTATCACTGCCATCAACAGGGCCACATTAAGCCTGAGTGTCCGAACAGGAAGCCCAAGCACTCCAGCCATTGCTGTGTCCCGAGACGAGAAGAGGGTGACACAGGGTTGGTGGGGAGGCTTCAGACTGAACCAGTTGGGGTTAATGGGAAGAGGGCTATTGCCCTGCTGGACACTGCAAGCACCCAGACATTAATACAGCCCCACGTAGTGGAAAAGAGAGACTATTTACCGGATGGAAAACTGAGGGTCTCTTGGGTAAATGGGGATGAGCATGAGTACCCGGTAGCTGAAATCTACCTAGAGGTCAGAGGCCAGACTTACCAAATGACGGTGGGGGTGGTTGAGAGACTAAGCCATTCTGTGGTCATCGGCCAAGACCTCCCTGTCCTGCCTGAGCTAGTGCAAACAAGCCGACCCGTCAGCATGGTAGTGACAAGGGCCCAGAGCCGGGCACAGGGTCCTGAAGAGCCCGCTGATGAGCCTGAGTCCACTAGCCTGTCAGAGCTGCCATTTGCCGAGGAGGACATCACTCCTCCTGCAAGAGGGAAATGCAGGAAGACCCGCAGGCAGCGCAGACAGGATAGGTTAGTGGGGACATTGCAGAGATCTGAGGAGCTACCGGTTAACCAACCAGATGATGAGTGGGTGAAGGGGGAAGATAATTTTGAGCAGCTGCAGAGAGAGGATCCCACCCTGCAGAAAGCTTACGAGAAGGTCCCCCACATTGATGATATCCCGACAGAAGCCCCTCCTGCTTTGTCCAGGGAGAGATATATAATGAGAGATGGAAGGTTATATCACCAGCCAGGGGAAGGCAGGACTGAGCAGCTAGTGGTGCCCAAACAGCTCAGGGAACAGGTGCTAGCTTTGGGTCACAAAATCCCTTGGGCAGGTCATCTGAGCAACACCAAGAGCCACGAGAGAATTGCAGCCAGGTTCTATTGGCCAGGGCTCTACAGTGATGTCTTAAATTATTGTAAGACCTGTCCGGAATGCCAGTTGACCAGTCGCAGAAAGACTAGCCCTTATCCACTTCAGCCACTTCCTGTCATCGAGGTGCTTTTTACCCGTATTGCTATGGACATTGTAGGTCCCCTGGAGAGAACACAGACAGGCTACCGGTACATTCTGGTAGTCTGTGACTATGCTACCCGTTACCCAGAGGCCTTCCCTCTGCGCAAGGTAACAGCTCGCCCCATAGCACAGACATTGTTGCAACTCTTCTCCAGGGTGGGCATCCCACAGGAAGTCCTTACGGACCAGGGCACGGCTTTCCTATCAAAGACCATGCAACAGGTTTATAGTTTGCTGGGTATTAAGGGCATAAGAACCACTCCATACCACCCTCAGTCCGATGGACTTGTAGAACGTTACAACCAGACGCTTAAAAGCATGTTGAGGAAGTTTGTGGCAGCCAATGGGAAAGACTGGAACCGCTGGCTGCCCTTCTTACTTTTTGCATACCGTGAGGTCCCCCAGGCCTCCACAGGTTTTTCACCCTTTGAGCTGCTTTATGGCCGACAGGTTCGTGGTCCCTTGGACGTTCTGAGAGAAGCCTGGGAGGGACCCAGGTCTCCCAAGACTCACAGCATCTTGGCTCATGTGCTGAAGATGAGAGACAAGATGGAGGAGATGGCAGAGCTGGTACGAACGAACCTGGGGCAGGCCCAGACTCACCAGAAGGCCTGGTACGACAAGACAGCCAGGCAGAGGAGTCTTCAACCAGGGCAGAAGGTTCTGCTTCTTCTGCCCACCACTGAGACAAAGCTGCTTGCCAGGTGGCAGGGGCCGTACAAGGTGGTGCGGAAGATGGGTCCAGCCACCTACGAGATTGAGCTTCCTGGGAAGAGGAAACCCAGACAAACTTTTCATATTAATCTCCTAAAGGAGTGGCATGAGAGGCAACCACAGTTGCAACTCAGTATGCTGGCAGTGGCAGAGGGGGAGGAGAGTCCTGAGCAGTTCTTCCCCATCAGCCAGCAGTCAACCACCCTAGACCTGCCGCACCTGACTCCTCAGCAGCAGAGAGGGATGGAAGCGGTCATCCCTGCAGGTCTCTTCCAAGAGAGAACGGGCTTCACGACAGTGGTCGAGCATTCCATCCCTCTGAAAGACACAACTCCGGTGCGGCAGCGGATGTACCGGGTGCCTGAGCGTCTCCTGCCATGCCTCAAGGCGGAGGTGGAGGAGATGCTGGCCTTGGGGGTGATTGAAAAATCCGCTAGTGAATGGAGCAACCCAGTAGTGCTGGTGCCCAAGAAGGATGGCACCATGCGCTTTTGCATTGACTTTCGACGAGTGAACGCACAGTCCCATTTTGATGCTTACCCTTTGCCGAAGCTGGAAGATTTGATTGAGCGCCTGGGCAAAGCATCATTTATAACCACCTTAGACTTGTGCAAGGGATATTGGCAAGTACCTCTGACTAAAGAGGCCAGGCCCTACACAGCCTTTCGTACCCCTCAGGGGCTGTTTCAGTTTCGGGTAATGCCCTTTGGCCTGCAGGGGGCACCAGCCACTTTTCAAAGACTGATGGACATTGTGTTGGCTGGTACAGACTCTTTTGCTGCAGCTTACCTCGATGGCATTGTGGTGTACAGTGCAACCTGGGAGGACCATCTCTGTCATATAGGTGAGGTGTTTCAGCGCATCCAACAGGCGGGCTTGACCATCCACCCACAGAAGTTTGCCCTGGCGAAGGAGGAGGTGCGGTGGGCCGAGGGGTGATTCGGCCGCAGAAAGAGAAGGTTCAGGCGGTACTGGACTGCCCACGGCCCCAGACCAAGAAGGATGTCCGGTCGTTCCTGGGCCTAGTAGGGTGGTACCGCCGGTTTGTGCCGGACTTTGCGCGACGGGCGACACCGTTGTCAGACTTGACCCGGAAGTCGGGATCCTCCAAGGTCCAGTGGAGGGAGAAGCAACAGCAGGCGTTCCTGGACCTGAAAGAGGCGCTCTGTAAAGACCCAGTGCTCCAGAGTCCTGATTTTGGACAACACTTCACTGTCCAGGACTGATGTTATTATTTATTTATTTATTATTTATTTTTTTGTATTTATTTATTATGATTAGTGTATTGGATGGACCATTATGTCTGCTGGTAATCCCCTCCATAATGGTTTGGACCGTTTGGGCTCAACAAGCAGCCCTATTTAAAGGAGCCTCATTTTGCTCTTGTTGTTCCTTGGGAGAACTACCATGTGCTGTTGTGAGTGTTTGTTATCGGTTTTTGGTTCCTGCATTGTTCCTGTCTGTGAAAACCTTGTGTTCCGGGAGAATAAAAGGGCTTTTCCTGGCACCTGATGCTTTGCTGCCTCCTACTTTCAATCTCTTCTGGGGAGACCACTCTGGTCCCTCACAGAGACATTGAGACATTTTACAGGGTAAGTAGAAACTCAGACCTGCTAGTGACCTGTGACTCAGCATTCATTAAAGTATTATTAAATAAGTTGCCTGCTCAGTGCTAAGAAGCCAGACAGCAACCACATCTGAAATCTGTCTTCATTGTGATTTCCACTACACATGAGAAGTTTTGTGAAATTAAACCTAAGTTGTAGCTATTTGTGGATATTTATGTTGGTTCCTTTTTTTTTTAAACTGCATGTTGTGCTTTATGTTATATGGTTTCGAATTAACCTGCTACGATACTAAATCAGCTGCAGCAGTCACTAACAGACTTTCAGTGAAGCAGCATTGTGGCTACCTTATCAAAGTCTCTTGGACATTCAATAACGGCAAACCTAATCAATAACTTGTCCTGGTGAGGAGCGACAGGGATGGAGAGAAGAAATAAGGGAGAGGGTGTACCCACAGAGAGGCAGAGAGTCTGAAGTGATGCATCAGAGAGAACCGTGTAGAAATGATCACGGAGAGACTTCAGAAGGCTGCAGGTGGGAGGTAAATAAGGGCATTGGTATGATGACAACGATAACATGCATGGTGACAATATTGTCCCATGCAGAAAGGGAGAGACGACAAAGGCCGGCAAGAGCAGCAAGGGAAAGAACGAATGATCACCTCAGCAGCACATAGCGGGGCGGCTGAGTGCGAAAATCATTCAGATGGTGATACGAGCATGAAATGGTGCATGTGCTTCACCATTAGCCTTATTATTAAGATGTTAACATTAGTCAAATGAAAATCCAACATGGTCAACAGTTTTTGGTTTGGAAAGAAACTTCATCTTGCAGTACATTTTAAACAAGGAAATATAGCGATTTGGCATGAAATGTTGATGGAGCAGTGAATAGGTCAAGTACACAGCAAAATTGGCGTTTATGCATTTTGGAAAAGAGCTCTTCATTTGTAGAGTCCATTCCTATTTTGAAACACTTATACATTCTATTTATGCACTGTCTTGGTTTGTTTTATTTATTCATCAGTTTTGGAAGGTTTAAATCAAGGGTGTCCAAACTTTTTCACTGAGGGCCACATGCATAAAAATATAGAAGGGGCTGGGCCACGTACTAGAAATTAGGTATATAGCCTTAACTTTAGTGTATTAAAGTTAGAAAAATCAATTAAAAGTGGGCAAATATGTTATATTGTTGAATATAATTAAAAACAAAACTGCCTTCATCACAGCTTTCCTAACTGATTTATTCAGAAAAAGCTCATTCTCAGAACAGCAGCCTCAGATTTAGAGAGAAAATTTACAGTACAGAGAAAAAAACAATGAAGTGGAAAATGGAACGGCTAAATTTCAAGCTTGTTATTTAAGTTATTAGGGTTAGCAACACACCTATTAACGTTCGTTTGAAACGGTTATCAACATTAACAGACTGAACTGGACTTAATAACAGGAGTGCATATAATTTTGGTGCTAATCCGACGCCACTCGTGCCAAAAATCCGGACAAATTCACTTGATCAAGGAGCAAATCTTCATCAGATGAGATCAGCTTTGCGTGTGCAGTGTGTGCGCTGTGCACAGCGGTGTGTACTCTGTGTGTTAACAAGAAAAACGCATATAATAAAGTGGTGCGCAAAAGCAGGGTAGCGACAGAATTGATGCGCATTATTGATATTTGTTGCACATGCATGCTTATTAACACACGGGTACTGTGGAATACATTTTACTCACCTAAAGTGGGAACGGCATTGCACTCAGTGGGAGCAGTGATGCTGCGCTTTGGATCGAAGGATGGCTGGCAGGTCTGGAGTAAACTTAGTGGTTCAGATGCGAAGGACATCATGGACATGGCTGTCGGTCACTTTTGTTCTCATTCTGCTTTAGTTCAGTGATAACAGCGAAAATGTTTGCTCACATATGTATGTTGAGCCAAACAGACTGATCATTCTTTTCGCGTGGCGTCTCATCAGAGGAAACTTTTCCTTTTCCAAGCTCCGATAGAACTCGGGGAGGGAAAGCTGCTGATGTTGATTCTTGAGAGAATCATCACACTGGATTTCGATGAGTTCTAATTGCAGATTCTCTTTCACTTCTTCGGCATCCACCAAGAAAGGAGTCGCGAATAGCTTGATTTCTTTTTCAATGACAGAAAAATCCTGGAAGCGCTGTCTGAATTCTGTTTTGAGACATGTAATCACAGACACATATTTCCCTTTTTTAGCAGAAAGGTTGGCCTGTGGATAAGCAGTTCTGATCTCGGACAACGTGGGGAAGTGCACAACGTTGAAGCTGCGCAGTTGTGTCTCAAAGAGATTGAGCTTCACACAAAATGCTTTCATGTGCGCATAAAGTTGTGGTACCAGCTGCTCTTTCCCTTGTAGGCTCTTGTTCAGGGTGGTTAAATGATCAGTAACATCAACTAAAAATGCTAGGCCTGCCAACCACAGAGAATCATTCAGCTCATGAAGTGGTCGGTCCTTCTCTTTCAAAAACTGGTCAATTTCTGACCTCAGGGAGTAAAAACGTTTCAGCGCGGCGCCGCGGCTTAGCCAGCGCACATCTGAGTGGTAGAGTAGATCCCCATACTCAGCATCCACATCAGAGAGGAAAGCCTGAAATTCTCTGTGGTACAGTCCTCTTGCACGAATTATATTGACAGTTTTCACAACTGTGTTCATTACATCTCCGAGATTGACTGTCTTGGCACAAAGAACTTCTTGGTGAACAATACAGTGCATTTTAACCGCCTCTCCTCCAGTCTCTTTCACCTTGGCGCACATCATAGATGCCATTCCTTTGTGTGCACCTGCCATAGCTGGAGCTCCGTCTGTGGTAACTCCACACAGCTTGTCCCATTGAAGTCCCATTTTGTCAATTGAGTCTGACACAGCTTCAAAAATATCCATACCCATTGTTGTGCCTTTTAGACTTTTAAGATCGAGCAGCTCCTCTGTAACTCCGAAGTTGTCGTCCACTCCCCGCAAAAAGATTAGCAGCTGTGCGGTGTCTGTGGCATCAGTGCTCTCATCGCATGCGATGGCGTAAAAATCAAAATCACAAGCTTTATCAGACAGTTGCAGTTTAATGTTGGCTGACAAGTCAAATTGTATTTCTGGACATGCTAACGTTGTTGAACTCCTGCACTTTTTCCGGGCACATAATTTCGGCGACTTTAACGAGGCAGTGTTTTATTAAGTCTCCATCTGAAAAAGGCTTGCCATGTCTTGCGACCTCAGTTGGGCGACCTCATAGCTGGCTATTGTAGCCTTTTCCTGGACTTTTTGAGCACGAAAAAAATACTGTTGCTGACCCTGCAGGTTAGCTACCATTTGCTTTACTTTCTGCTCTCGCTCAGCACCAGTGTAGGATGCATAGGCCCGATGTTTTGTCTCATAATGACGTCGTACGTTATACTCTTTCATAACTGCCACAGTTTCAGTGCAGATCAGACAGACACACTTCCCCTGAAATTCTTTGAAGAAATACTCACTCTCCCACCGTGTCTGAAATTTTCTGCACTCACTCTCTACCTTTCGCTTCTTTGGTTCTGCCATGTTGAGTAATTTGGGATAAATTTCTTCTCTGATTAGTGTCTTTTTTGCTGGAGCAACTGCCTTGAAGGCCCTTGATCAACAGTAGCTCCCCCTGGTGTTAAAACGGAGAAGTGCAATACACTCAGGCAAAAGTTGAAGTGTGGGCCATATTCTATTCTATTTAAAAGAGGGCCCACAGAAGGGCCGTAGCTTGGACACCCCTGGTTTAAATCAATTTGCAGTATCAGTAGTACTGGACCAGCCATACATGTTGACTGCATAGCTCTCTAAGGTCTGCATATTAGTGCCATGATTGACTGGTGGATGTTGGCAAAGTTTTGAGAAGAGAAATGTGGCCTCATCATACACATTCCAAGTGTCCCGAGCAGACTTATTTAACTTGCCTTGAAATGTTGACACAACATCAGAACCAATAAAAGCACAGAAGAACAGGATTCCTCCTGCTTTTTCTAGCCCAAGTGTAGAGCAGATTTCATGGACGGATCTATTTATATTTTCAGGCTTAGTCCTTGACCAAAGACAATTCAGTTTTGCAAGAACCGACTCTTGAAGGGAATGAAAACAGAATCCCGCCACTACAATCACATATGTTTCATTTAATCAAAACCTTGCTGCCATAGAGGACTGAATCGTTTGCATGCACAAATGTTCGTGTCTTTCTCTTCATGAGTGCAGGGAGATCCATTGTTGAGACACTGTCATGCTTGGTGTTTTCTGCTATGCTTTGTCTTTTGGTTTTGAGTCCACGTGTCATGTTCCATGTGTGTTTTGTGTTTCCATGTATTGGGTTCAAGGTTTTTGTCCTGTTTGATTTTGAAAGTCCTCCGTTCAGATCAGGAAACCTTTTGTCTTGCTCTGCCATGCCATGCCAGGCGTTTTTTGCCACAGTATTTTCTTAGATCCCTGGTCACAGTAAGATTGAGCCTGTTTTGTTTAGTTTTTGATTTTTGAAAATAAAGACCATTGTTCGGACCTCTGCCTCGCCTACCTGCCTTTTTGACTCTGCATCGGGGCTCAGCCTTTTTCTGCGTCAGCGACGCCAATTGTGACAGAACGCACTGACCAGAATGAACTCCGCAGAGTCTCCTTATGCGGGCACCGGACTGGCGACCCGGCTTCCCAGTTTGGTCGACCTCTGGGAGGAGCAGATGTGCCGCTTCAGGTAGCAGGGTTGATGGTCGATAGTTTAGTATGTTCAAAGTTTCTGAAAAGTTAAAAGGCAAGCTTTTTCACATTTTCCATCTCTAACGAGGATCTTCTCACAGAGAAGGAATATTGAGATCTGACCAACAAAAGAACAGCATCAGAAGTATCAGCAGTAATAGCACCACAAAGGAACGAAGAATGTACACCTTCGTTTTTCTACTTTTATCATTCAGTGTTTGGGGTGTGACGATCCTCCAAATCCATGGTTTGATTTGACTTTAAATTTCTCGGTCACAGTTTTAAATTTAATCTTTTTTTTCAGCACTGGCAACTATGACCTTCAAGTCTTGATTTGTAAAGATCAACGGATGACTGCATGTGTGTTCTAGTAAAACTGAAGTGCTGGACTTTTTTCCCTTTTGCACAGTGTGCAACAATATTCAAGTAATCTTTATGCTATACATTAGCACATGTACATGCTGATGAAATGCATGAATACATGACATATAAACACTTCAAATGAAATTATCCATGCAACTGATGTAACTGTTGGCAATAATTCCTATAATAATATAATTACAGTATGATACTATAAAACACAATATCATATTCAATACCAACAATTACGTCAGAATAAAACACAGTAAAACCATTTTATTGTTAAATATAAGCATAAATTATGTTGCTGCAAAACAAGTAAATGCTGTAGCTGACCAGCAAAGCTTCAAAAAACAGTAAAAATGTAACAGAGATACTCCCTCTATTTGGATTCTCTGGCTCTCTGTCCCCTTATAGATCAGCACTGTGAAGATGGCACCACCATGTAGAACTCCATGTTTAGTACTTCTTAAATCAGGCAAATTCTTCTTATTTCTCTTATTTTTAAGGTAAAAGTTGTGATACATATCTTTTTTTTCAGAATTTTATTTAAATTCTGTTTTCAAGAAAGACATGAAAGTAGGAGCAAGTAGAGAGAAAGAGAGAAGGAAAGATACGAAGAGGAGGTGGTCTTAGGGGTTAGGGTAA
This sequence comes from Scatophagus argus, assembly GCF_020382885.2. Classification (NCBI taxonomy): domain Eukaryota; kingdom Metazoa; phylum Chordata; class Actinopteri; family Scatophagidae; genus Scatophagus; species Scatophagus argus. The sequence continues at coordinate 4,164,777 of NC_058513.1, forward strand.
AGGGTGGGGTGAGTTGAGGGAGGCGAGTCGTCCTGAAAAGGACAAGTAGCAGAAAAACTGCCTTTGCTGCTGTTCTATTTCTGCAGCCTGCAGCTCCACAAGTTCTTCTTCTGCTTGGGTTCTGCCTTTGCTTTTGTCAGTTGCTGTAAAGAGAAAAACAGTGTGTTTTATTTCACGTCCACAAGTCCAATGAAAAATACTGTTAGAATCAAAAAGATGAGATGTGACTGCTTACCTGAAGCTGGAAGGGAATCTTTGTGAGGTGCTGGAGCTCCTTTTTCCTCTCTGCTTCTTCATTGTTCCATATTTTCTCTTTCACCAGCAGCATCTCCTCCAGATCTCTCTTTTCTTGTTTCCACTGCTGGGCTCTTCTCTCCCAAGTCTCAGACAATAGAAAGAGCTCCTTTGTGGACTGAAGCTGACTGTCTGAGAGCTCCTTCTCAAAGCTCTGTTTTGCCTGGGAAAACTGTTTCTGGAAGCTCCTTTCTTTTTCTTCCAGCACTTTCTTGAAGCCCTTCTCTTGCTCTAAGAGCTTCTTCTGGTGGCTCACATTACTTTCAGCCAACTGATTTTGGATCTTCTGCTCCAAAGCCTCACATGTCTGTCTGCTCTGTTTCAGAGCTGACTGTGTGACGCCCAACTGGGCCAAAGTGTCAGTGTGAGCCTTAGCAAGGGCTCTTTTGTCATCAGCTCTGCTGACCAGCTTATCTTTCTCTTGGAGGACTTCCTCAAGCTGGCTGACTTTCCTCTGCCACTTTTCTTCCACGCTTTTCAGTTTAGTGGACTTTTTCCACTCATCAAGAGATGCTTTCACCCCCTCTGCTTCTTTGTGCTTCAGTATGTTCTCTTTCACCAGCAGCGTCTCCTCCAGATCTCTCTTTTCTTGTTTCCACTGCTGGGCTCTTCTCTCCCAAGTCTCAGACAATAGGAAGAGCTCCTTTGAGGACTGAAGCTGACTGTCTGAGAGCTCCTTCTTAAAGCTCTGGTTTGCCTGGGAAAGCTCTTTCTGGAAGGTCTTGTCTTTTTCTTCCATCTCTTTCTGGAAGGTCTTTTCTTTTTCTTCCAGCTCTCTCTGGAAATGTCGCTCTTTTGCTTCCAGTTTTTTCTTGAAGCCCTTCTCTTGCCCTAAGAGCTTCTTCTGGTGGCTCACATTATTTTTAGCCATCTGACTTTGGATCTTCTGCTCCAAAGCCTCACATGTCTGTCTGCTCTGTTTCAGAGCTGACTGTGTGACGACCAGCTGGGCCAAAGTGTCAGTGTGAGCCTCAGCATGAGCTCTTCTTTTGTTATCAGCCTGCCTGACCAGCTTATCTTTCTGTAGGAGGAGTTCCTCAAGCTGGCTGACTTTCCTCTGCCACTTTTCTTCCAGGCTTTTCCGTTCAGTGGACTTTTTCCACTCATCATGAGATGCTTTCACCCCCTCTGCTTCTTTGTGCTTCAGTATGTTCTCTTTCACTAGCAGCGTCTTCTCTAGATCTCTCTTTTCTTGTTTCCACTGCTGGGCTCTTCTCTCCCAAGTCTCAGACAATAGGAAGAGCTCCTTTGAGGACTGAAGCTGACTGTCTGAGAGCTCCTTCTTAAAGCTCTGGTTTGCCTGGGAAAGCTCTTTCTGGAAGGTCTTTTCTTTTTCTTCCATCTCTTTCTGGAAGGTCTTTTCTTTTTCTTCCAGTTGTCTCTGGAAACTTCTCACTTTTTCTTCAAGCTCTTTCTTGAAGCCCTTCTCTTGCTCTAACAGCTTCTTCTGGTGGCTCACGTTCCTTTCAGCCAACTGACTTTGGATCTTCTGCTCCAAAGCCTCACAGGTCTGTCTGCTCTGTTTCAAAGCTGACTCTGTGACACCCAGCTGGGCCAAGGTATCAATGTGAGCCTTAGCACGGGCTCTTCTTTTGTTATCAGCCTGCCTGACCAGCTTATCTTTCTGTAGGAGGAGTTCCTCAAGCTGGCTGACTTTCCTCTGCCACTTTTCTTCCACACTGTTCAGTTTGGTGGACTTTTTCCATTCATCAAGAGATGCTCTCACCCTCTCTGTTTCTTTGCTCTGAGCGTGGAGCCTCTTTCTTACATAGAAGATCTCCTCTTCTTTCTTTTTCAGTTCATGCTCTGCCTTCTCACGCTCTTTCTTGATAGCTGTGTAGTAATTTTCCTCTAGAGCAGAGAGGTTGCGCTGAAGAGAGCTGATTTTGTTTTCTTTGCGTCTGATCTCGTCTTTGGCCTCTTGAAGCTCAGCCTTTAATTTTTTATTTTCCTCATCAAAGGAAATGTCCTCCATTTCCATGATGTCCGCCTGTGTGAAATACATTTGAAGAAATACATGAAAACATCTTCATTTCACAGATTAAGAAAAGTGTTGGTGTTTGTTTTTTTGTCCATTTATTTGACAGTGACACCTAAAGCAAAAGAGTTTGTATGTGAAAAGACTTCACATTATGAATTTGTAATTAGTCGGAAATATAATCTCATTCATCAAATCATTAATCATTAATTAAATCAGTTTTAACAGCTGAAGCTTTTGAGGAAAAAAAACTATGAACAAACAGTTAAACAAGAGGAAGTTTCTCTCCAAGAGCAGTAGTGACTAAAATGTGTAAAGTGTCTCCTGGTTTGAACATCTCACCCAGCTGGGTTGGCTGTCTCTTCTCTCCATGGTGGTGGATGATACTGACAACGAGCACGTGAGACGCAGGATAGGTTGTAGAAGTAAGATTTCTTTGGTCGATCAGATAATTTCCTCTGAAGACACACACGTTTTCTTTGTTCGACTGCTGAGGGTGAAGCGAGTGTGTTGGTTCTGAGTGAATGTACACAGTAGATATAGACTGTTAGAGTTCCATTCTAGAATGGATTGCATGTATGCAATGTTCTGAGTCTTCCACCATTGGTGGAAAGCAGCCAAATACGTTTTACTGTACTTAAGGTACAACCTTGAATTACCTTGCTTTACCCAAATCCACCACATATTGTTAATGGTTAAACAGTGGTAGCCAACTTTTTCGGTTTGTGGCTCAAAAAATTGTATCTGGTTGCGGCTCCTTGCCATGTTTTCAAGTGTGTTTCCATCTATCTATGAGATCACATGAAAGTTTTTATGCTTGGCTGAGTTGGTTGGTTGTGTGTTTGAGTAAAGGTTCTGTTATTCCCTTGATGTCAGGCATTCAAAGTGAAAGCGGTATTTGCAAACTGAGCCTACATTCTCTCTAATCTAATTTATTGCACTTTTCGTTCATATGTTGTTTTCTCAACACCACTATGTGTGAGGCCAATCGTTTCATTGTTTAATGTGTTTGACATGTTTCAGAACGACTCATAAAAGACATGGATGATGTTAATATAGCGGGTAGAGGTGAGTAGTAATTAAATGTTTGAAAGTCTGAAGTTTTTCTGGAGCAGAGGCCTGTGCTGAGTTTATGAAACCTGTTGAAAACCTGGTGTTTTGCTCCATAAAACTGCCCCTGATAGTTTTCAGCTAAGCCAGAACAAAGCCTTTTGCTATTGCTCTTTTAAGAGAATGTTTAGTTGTTTGTCTGAGTCAGATATGTCAGAACCAAGTCTAATGGATTATAAGAGAACGTCAGGAGCGATTAGATCAAAAAAGTGCAGCCTTGCTCATTTTCTGTGTGACTGTGTCTTGTGTCTTGTGTCACACCCATCAGAGGGGTAATGCTACCAGCTTCAGTTATTTGATTACGAGAACTTGTGTAAATGCGTCTGTCCAGTGAAAGCGAACAGTTCAAGCATGAGTACAAACCATGCAAAGGTTTCAGAGTAAGCCTGTCTTTCTTCACCGACAGCTGACAGTTAATGGAAGTGCTTTCATCTGATGCCATCCTCCATAAGAATTTGGAAAAGACAGAACCAAAGAAAATGCCACCACAAGCCTTTGAGCACCTGTTAAGTGTTATTGAAAGTGGTGAGCTAAAAAGAATAAAGCGTAATCCTGCTGTGTTATTAATGAGATGCTGTACCACTTCGGACCGTGTCTGCTGCTTGCTATTCAAAAGACCACAATTCATAAGGGAGGCAAAGACAAACATGAAACAGGAAGATGCAGCCTTTTTGTCCCTTTGAGTTTACACCTGACAGCTGCTTTCCTTTTAGCTCCACGGATGAGACAGAAGGAATGGAGAGGTTGAGGCAGGGTCTGCACACAGCCCAGAGCTTTTAATGTTTGAACTCAATTGGTTTGAGTGTGTGAAGTGAGGTTTGGTAAGGTGAAGCCTCACAGAAACTGCTTCAGGGTACATTCCTATTCACCTCAATAATTTGGGGGTGACATGAAAGGGAATCAGAGGAAATGAAGACATTAACTGTTGAAAGAAATTTCTTTTTCATACAAATACATAAGTTCATGTTCTGTTGTGCAGTTTCACATTATTGCATATTTTTAAAGTGATCATATCCCTCCAAGTGTTAAATTTAGAACCATTATCATCAGGTCAGCAGATGACCATTTCCTAAACCCCACCCCTAAACAGTGATTAAAGTGTAAGGAATGTCACTACACGATATCAGTCGCATATGCACAAGCTTGTACGCCATTTCGGACAGCTGGGTACGGTAAAACCACTGGGACCACATGCACAACTGCCATACAGCCAGCAACTAGTTACATATACATTTGCTAGTGTTTATGGCGGTGCGTGGTTGCCTGTTGTAGTGTTGTATTTTTTTTGAGTTACCCTACAATTTGTCCAAATATTTGTAAGTACACAATTACAGCAATATGAGCGAAAAAATGGTATGCTATAACTGCTTTCCAGGGAGTAGTTTTACAAATACAGAGCAGGTCTATTCAGACATACCTCTTCATTATTGAATTCAGGTGTGGTATAGGGCTGTTTTTCAGATTGGGCTCAGCGCCCTACTTCCAGTGAAGGGAAATCTTAATGCTTCAGGATACCAAGACATTTTGGACAATGCTATGTCTCCAACCCTGTGGCAAAAGCCTGGGAAAGGCCCTGCTCCACCCTGGCCGGATATGTCCGGTGCAAAATACAAAATCCTTCTTGTCCGGACACGTAGATTTCATCCCCCCAGTGATCCCAACTCTAGGGCCATGGCCTTGCATACTTCTAACACTGGGACTAACCAGCTCACCACAGCAACACAGGAACAATAATGTTTCTCTGTTTCCCCATTGTCTACATGGATCTTTAACTTCTGGATTCTGACATGATATCATGTGGCAGCCACCAAGTACATAGGCCTCTTTTACAAATATCTTTAGGGACTGTAAAACATACAAGATACAAGATACAAGATAGGTTTATTTGTCACACACACAATCATACACGGTACAATGTGCAGTGAAATTCTTGATCTCCCTGCTACCAAAAAATAGGTAAATAAAAAATTTAAATATTGCAAAAAGAGAAGATAATAAAATTAAAATTAAAAAAGTGAAAATGTGCAGTATTTCCATGAATAGTATTTCCATCTAGTGCATGTAGTGCAGGTGGGAGTGGGATTGTCCAGATTAACGCTCACTGTTGAGCAGACGGATGGCCTGGGGGAAGAAGCTTTTCCTCATCCTCTCAGTGTTGGTTCTCAGGCAGAGGATCTTCTCAGCTCTCGACCTGCATTGTTTGATGTAAATGACTAGGTCGGGTAAAGTTGTTCTGATTGTCCGCTCAGCTGAGCGGACTACCCTCCTGAGGGCCGAGAGGTCCTGCTTTGTGCAGCTGCCCATCCATGTGGTGATGCTCCCACTCAAGATGCTCTCAGTGGTGCAGGTGTAAAAGTTCCTGAGCACCTTGAGGGGGAGCCTGAAGTCTCTGAGGCGTCTGAGGTGGAACAGACGCTGCCTGGCCTTCTTAACAGTCCTGTTAATGTGCAGTGACCAGGACAGGTCCCCTGTGATGGTCACACCGAGGTATTTAAAACTGTCCACCCTCTCCACCTCAGACCCGCTGATGCAGAGTGGACGGATGTCCTTCTGCTGCTTCTTCCTGTAGTCCACAATCAGCTCCTTAGTTTTGCTGACGTTCAGCAGGAGGTTATTCTTCTGGCACCAGCTCTCCAGGTGGGTGACCTCCTTCCTGTAGGCTTCCTCCTTGCTGTGTTAGATTAACCCCACGATGGCTGTGTCGTCAGCAAACTTTATAATGATGTTTCTGTCTGATGTGGACACACAGTCATGTGTGTACAGGGAGTACAGCACGCAGCCTTGGGGGGATCCAGTGTTGAGGGTGAGGGGGGATGAGTTATAGGGGCCCACGCGTACCACCTGTTGTCTGCCAGTAAGGAAGCTGTGGATCCACCTGCACAGGGAGGAGTTCAGTCCAAGATCACACAGCTTAGTGAGCAGCCTGGAGGGGACTATGGTATTGAATGCTGAGCTGTAGTCCACAAACAGCACTCTCACATAGTTCCCCATCCTAGTGTCTACGTGGGAAAGTGTCTTGTGCAGCAGGAAGGTTATGGCGTCGTCTGTGGATCTGTCTGGGCAGTATGCAAACTGTAGGGGATCCAGGGTGGGGGGCAGAGAGGAGGTGATGAATGTTTTGACCAGCTTCTCAAAACATTTCATCACCACAGATGTGAGGGCTATGGAGTGATGGTCACTGTCAAGTAAAACAAGTAAAACATTAGGGCACAGCATTCTTAACCACCTTGCTCTATAGCTCTTCTTGTTTGTGTGTGTTTCTGCAGCATGAAATATGTTTTTACGTACAGATGAAGGCCAGAGAAAAATGGGGTTTACAGGAGGATCTAACACACCTTGTTTGGATTTTCTCTTTGATTTTAGAAGCTTTTTTGAAAGAGGAAACCAACTCTGACAAGCAACTTATAAAAAACCAAACAACAGAACAAAACTGTGAGGCAGTGTATGTACCAGAGTGTACCAGACAGACATTAAATGAGATTAGATTATATTTTTTCCTCCTTCTATTGAAAAAGAAATAAAATACAAAAAGTACCAGACATAAAAATGGGAAGCTCAAGCTGTGTACAAAAATTTCACATGAAAAAATGCTGAGTACTGTATCTTTGGTAATGAAGTGTTCTCAGGGTTATTTCATCTCCTGAATTGAACAAAACAGCCTACACATTATAATAAAGTTTCTCTGACTTTCGGTCTGATTTGATCTCTGTGCCTCTGTTATTTCATGCCTTACACGCTGCTGAGTTGATGTCCTTCACATTATTGATCGAAACACTGCCAGATAACATGATGAGCTGCTTTCACCATCCCAGTGGTGTAGCTCAGGGAAAGACATGGTCCATCACTTTGGTCTGGATGAAATATCTCAATATTTGTTGCATGAAATGTCAGGGAATTTTGGACATCCTGATGAAATTGGTGATCCCATTTTCAACTTTTTAACTAGCAGCACTACAAAGTCAGAATTTTAATTTGTGCAATTTGTCAATTGATCATCAATCACCACCTTCAGGTGCATTTAGGAGATTGGAAAATCCTCCAAGGTGGTGGAGGAAGAATGATTTCAGCTCACAGGAGGTGTGAGGAAGCATGAGTTTGTGTAATGAAAAACATCCACAATCTTTTGAAACTGCAGGCTGTTTGATTCCAGCTCGTCATATTCTGACACTTTGTCACACCCTTGTGCACTCAGATGTGCACGGTACCCTTTAGCATCTTTGACCGATGCTAAATTGTAGTTTAGGTATGAAATGTACATGGTTACCTTTATCACTTCTGATTCAGTCTTTCAGTTTTGTTCCTTTGGCAGGCAGAACAGCACACGATGAGGTTTCCTGCTGTTGCTAAAAGAAAGGAATCCTGAACCGCACAAGCATTAAAACATTCACCTTTGTTCACCGCACACTAATCTTCTATGACCTGCAGGTTTAGTACCCATTCGTGCAATATTCTGACTTTTCTTCATTTAAAGAATTTAATTGTCCCAGAATAAAGGAACTCAGTATGATGTTGTTTAAAGAGGCCACATTTTGCTCATTTTCAGGTTCACACTTTTGAGGGGACTCCTCCAATGGGTTTCGTGCTTTGATGTTCAAAAAGTCCATTTTTTCTTATACTGTACACCGTCTCTATTCACCCTCTATTTGAAATGCTTTTTTTTTCTCTCAACCTTTTTGAAAGTCTTAGTCAGCTGTGATTGATCAGTACCCATCACCTTTGTGAATGTTTTTGCTGCCAGGAGGTCCCTATAACTGAGTCTGGCTGCACTTTCTACCATAAACATCACCACAATGACCACTTCTAAACCAATATTGACTATTTCTTTTTCACACATGTTGTTACATTCAAGGCATATCTATAAAGTATAGTATTCCAGATTTTCAGTTGTTGCAGGTATGTATCTGTCACATTTCAATCAAAAATGAAGTTAATCCACTGGACCTTCTCATCCTCAGATGGTGAGGGTAAATGGTGGCTTTTGTGTTGGCTCTTGCATTCCCTTTTAGTTATACATCTTCGTATAGCTGACAATGGCAAATGCAGGGCATACTCACTGGGCTTTGCTGGGCAAATGGTCACCGAGCTGGAGGTGGTCATGTGTTATATAGTGACACAGACAAGTAATGAAATGAAAGGTCGTACTACAAAGAAGGAGAGCATTTCAGAAACAGTGTTTCTGTGGGAAAGCATAACTCTTCTTTGGTGAATATGAAGTTACAAAGCGTTCAACAGGTTTAATTCCAACCCCACCCCCTCTGCCACCCATCCTCTCCCCTCTTCAGCTGACACTACCACCATCACCCGACCATCATCAGACCAGGTGAGGAGAGAACTGAGGTGGCTGAAGAGCAGGAAAGCTGCAGGACCAGATGGGCTCAGCCCCAGACTGCTTAGGGACTGTGCTGACCAGCTCTGCGAGGTGGTCATGTACATCTTCAACCTGAGCCTCAGTCTGAAGAGGGTCCCTGTCCTGTGGACAACCTCCTATGTGGTTCCAGTTCCTAAGACTGCACACCCCAAGGAGCCAAACCACTACAGGCCTGTCGCCTTGACCTCCCACCTGATGAAGACCATGGAGAGGCTCATCCTCAGTCATCTTAGCTCTGTAGTGAGTACAACGATGGACACGTTGCAGTTTGCCTACAGGCCAAACATGGGGGTGGATGACGCTGTCATCTACCTGCTGCACCGGGCGCTGACTCACCTGGAGAGTGCTGAGAGTGCTGTGAGAATCATGTTTTTTGACTTCTCAAGCCCATTCAACACAATTCAGCCGGTGCTGCTGAGAGGGAAGCTGGAGAGAGCAGGTGTGGACGGACATTTGGCTGCTTGGATCATCGACTACCTCACCAACAGGCCACAGTATGTGAGACTGCATAACTGTGTGTCTGAGGTGGTGGTCTGCAGCACGGGGGCCCCCCAGGGATCAGTGCTCTCACCTTTCCTCTTCACCCTCTACACCTCAGACTTCACCTACAACACCAGCAGATGTCACCTCCAGAAGTTCTCCGACGACTCAGCCATTGTTGGCTGTGTGTCTGAGGGGAATGAGACGGAGTACAAGTCAGTCATCGTGGACTTTGTGGGCTGGTGTGAGCGCAACCACCTGTGCTTACACACCAGTAAAACAAAGGACTTCCGGAGAAGGACATTACCACTTACACTGGTGAACATCCAGGGCTCGGACATTAAGACGGTGGACAGTTTTAAGTATCTGGGTGTTCACCTCAACCATAAACTGGTCTGGTCACATAACACCGATGCCCTGTACAAGAAGGGCCAAAGTCGTCTCCGCTTTCTGAGGAGACTGAGGTCCTTTGGAGTGTGCAGGCCCCTTCTAAGGACTTTTTATGACTCTGTGGTAGCCTCTGCTATTCACTAGGCTGTGGTCTGTTGGGGACCGGGACAGGAAGAGACTAAATAAGCTAGTCAGGAGGTCCAGCTCTGTCCTGGGCCGCCCACTGGACTCTGTGGAGCAGGTGGGTGAGAGGAGGATGTTAGCCAAGCTGACATCCATCATGGACAACACCTCTCACCCTCTGCATCAGACAGTGGAGGCTCTGAGCAGCTCCTTCAGCGGCAGACTGCTACACCCTCAGTGTGGAAAGGAGCTACCGCAGTTCCTTCTTTCCCACTGCGATTAGACTACATAATTCAGTGGTCTAGTCCTCTTTTCCTCTCTTATGAGGACTTGTATATAGCTGTATATTGTACTGTGTTTGCTGTACTTGTTAATTTATTTTACCTTTATATTTTTTTGTAAGTGTTTATGCACACTTCTTGCTTTTAGCACTCTTTTTCTGTTCTTGTGAGCTGCCACGACAAGTGAATTTCCCCACTTCGGGATCAATAAAGTTCATCTTATCTTAAAAGTGAAGCTGATGTGATAATCAGCTCATTCAAACATGAAAATAACTCCTTAACCAGAGATCAGTAAATCTCTTTTGCGATGCATTTGACAGCGTGATAAAATACAACAGAAGATGACAGGCCTTGACTGCTTTTCCTCCCATACAATAAATCTGCCAGATTTTCATTTAGTAAAACCCCACTGACCCACCATGATGGCTGCTCACAGCGGCCAGGCAGTCACATTTCTCTGCTTCTGTTTTGTAGCAGCAAATTATCCAGCTGGCTCACTGGGTGGGAATGACAAAACAGGTGTGAGGGGGCTCTGATTTATATGTCAGAGAAGCAGGGCTGTCCCAAGGATTTCCGGGGCCCAAAGCAGAAGTACAAAAGCAGGGTTCATATCCTGTATACACCTCAACACTTCTACAGACACGAGCCCTTTAGCTGATTTTGTCTTGATTGTTAAGTATCAGCATGACAAGAAGCTTGATACAAATATCATAATTTGCCAATTTTGCAAAAAAATGGAAATATCTTTTCTGAAAAAGGTCTGATGTTGTCCTGGATTTCTTCTACTCCTTCTTCTTCTTTCTGGTTTGTGACCAACACAATTATAATTTGCAATAAACGTTCTGTAAAGGTTCAGAGAGAAGGGACATGTCTATGAGTCTCACAAGCCCAGATTTCAAAAATAGAACAAAATAGAAACGCATTGCAATCATTTTCAAAAGGTGTTTGATGAGAACAGCTCCTGAGCCCATGTAGTAATATCCTTTATACAATCATGTGTTTGAGAAAATTATGAACCTCAGCACATCCTTGCTTGGAACCAACCGAGGGACAACTTTCATAGCCAATCACGATCCTATCACCTGTTAGCAGTGAACCTGTTGACCTGTGGAATGTTCCAAACAGGTGTTTTATTGAGCAGTACACAACCTTCCCAGTCTTTTGTTGCCTCTATCCCAACGTGTTTGAAAAGTGTTTCTGGCATCAAATTTGGAGTAAATGTATATTTACAAAAATCTATGAATATGATTGTAGAACATGAAACATTTTCAAATAAATGTCAAAGGGTTAGCAAATTACCTCTATATGTTTCACTATATTTATGTATTATGTATTATCTATATGTTTAACACATCATCCCAGCTATTTGTGAATCACGGTTGTACTTTGAATGCAGGCTCAGAATGTGTACACTGTATCTGTATTAAGCAGTTTGCTGAGGCCATGATGACACCAATTTAAAAGCATTTAATATGTAAATATGATTAGTTTGTATGTACTTACAACCCTCACCGCATTTGAGTATACATTTAAAAGTACTAAAACAAGAACAGCATAATACAGTAGATTCTCTGCAATGTAGAGACGGTATAATACAACACTGCAGCAAAGCAACTGTGGTGTCAGCAGTACTGACTGTATCAGATGTTTTTAGTGTAAATCTGGCTTTTACGAAAACGTTACAGAAAGACGTACAGCATCAGCTCACACTGTACATTTAGCTGTTCAGGACTTGACCCCTCATGGTTGACATTGACGACCTGACATGATTTCTTTTTTTCAAAATGTTCAAACAGTAGATGTGTTTTCTGGTGTGTCTTTTTTGCTGTAATGGCCAGTCCTACAAAGGAAACAGCATGATGATCATTGCTGTTGTCATCACATACTGCTGCTTGGTCATGCCCTTATTCTTCTGAATGAGGCCCACATAGTCTTCATTTTGGCGTGTGTTCCTGCAGCAAAGCCTTTCTAACTTGTGCTTAACATGAACATTCACAGGGGCTGCAAACTCCTTTCCTCTGACTGAAGGTTGTGTGTGTGGCCCAACACTCAACCTCAACTCCTCTTGGGACTTTCTCACTTTGTAAACTAAGTTGCGTTGTGTAGTTGCTTTGATTGTATGATACTGACACGGATGTGTTTATACTGGAGGCACACTGTATCCTGCAATACTGCAAAATGACATGCTGGGAATAAGACCAAACTCTCATTGCACAATCAGGCAAAATGTTCTGGTGGAAACTACCAGCTGACGCTGACAAAGCTAATTAAATAATAAATAATAAAACACAATGTATTTGTGGAATTGCAGAAATGGAACAGCAGCAAAGGCAGTTTTTCGGCTACTTGTCCTTTTCAGGACGACTCAACTCACCCCACCCTTTACCCTAACCCCTAAGCCCACCTCCTCTTCTCACCCCTAACCCATCTCCTCTTCCTCTTGTCCAATCCCAACTCCTTCTACCCTTCCTCTTCTCTCATCTCCTACCTTTATGTATTTCTTTAAAGCCTTCATCAAAATAAATCTTATTTATCTATGTGTCTTTCTGAGTAGACACATAAATGTCACATAATACAGCAGTAGATTTGTTTTCACTTTCTCATCATAACACAGTCAAGAATGAGAATTTATTCACTATTCACATTTATTCACTAATTTATGACCAGCTATTTTTGGACAGGATTTTTTTTAAAGTTTTCTTACTGCAGGTTTATCAGAAATACATTTTTTCTTGTTGCTGTTGAATTAAAAGGATCTTTAACATGCTTACTAAGGCTGAATGGTGAAGCCATCTCCACCTCTCTGATATATCCATGGTATAATGGTAAATTTGTTTACCATCTTAGTCTGGCAGGTTAGCATGCTAGACTCATATGAGCCATCAGTAGTCCGAGTTAGACAAATGGATATTTTCTAAAGTTACAGCCGTTTTTTTCTCCTTTCTCTCTCTCTTTCCCTGGACACTGATTCCTCGTAATGATCACAATGGGGGCGTCTTACTAAACAGACTGTAACTTAATAGCCACTTGATTTGATCTCAAACCACTGAAGCCTCTTATTAGCTTATGAACTTCAGAATCTTTGAAAAGAATCAGGACTGTGGGTTTTGTCCTCTAACTCTTCCATTACAAGAAGTGGCCAATGTAGATGGCAGGAATGATTTCAGAGACCATTAACTCCTTAGGACAGTGTATCCTCTAACCAAAGCCAAGTTGAAGGTGTTTGATAAGAGTATAAACAAATTTACATTATATTATTCTTTTTTCCTTTATGTCATGCAAGAAAAAGAAGTCCATGTGTTTTTCCCATTTCGTTTCCCAAGTCATCAAAAGAACAGATATTAAACCAAATCTGGAATACATCACTACATACTTCTTTTCATCATATGTTTTGTACATATATTAAATATTTTCTCATTGTAATCTATAAATTCTGTGATTTTGATCTTTTCTGTTGTTGGGACATCTTTTGTATATCTGTCCATCCGGGGTGAGGAATCTCTGCTCTGTGGCTCTTCCTGGGATTTCTTTCATTTGTTTCCTGACTTGAATAAAGGATCTGAAATTACTGAATTGAAGAAGAAGAAGCAAACTGTGTTCTGTAATGTTGTACATACTAAAGTGTCATGGTGGATATTACATTGTAGTATGTACTGTGTGTAGATGATTTATGGTAAATGCATTCTGAATCCAAGCTTATGGAAGCTTGCAAGTGTACTACTTAAAGTGGATGTAATGTCCGTCATTGCTTAATTAATACCCTTTGTTGTGATCACCTTGGAGTCTACCTGGCAGGTAATGGTGTGCAGCGTATAACTGACACATGGTTTAACCAGGTTCATCCCCCTGAAATTCTCAGCCCTGTCCTCTCCCACTATCCATTTTCCCCGTCTGCTATCCATCCTCAGCCTCTTTTCGATGTCTCCCTCTCCACCGCACATAGCCACCTAATCCCCCACAGTCCACTTCTCCAATTTGTCCTCTTTTCATGGCCTTTGTGATTGACACTGTGACACTCTACCTCTGCCCTTTCCTATCACTATCTCCTTTCCAGCTATCTACTCTATTTCACCTTCCAGCTCATATCAGACTTTGGTAGACCTTTCCTTTATTACTGCTGTGCTTGTTAAAACTCAAAAGCAGAGTGTTTCTAATTGATGCAGGTTTCGCCCTTGAGTGCTATTTGGATGTCATTCAGTTGAACTTTCCACATTAAGCCTCCATGTCGTCTCACCTTCCCTTAAAACTGTCATGTTGTAGGATTATGGTTTAGAATTATGGTTTAAAGAGTAGCTGAAAAGGCATACACAGCACAGAGGCTGGGGTAAATTAACCATAATTACCACACAGAAGACACACTTTGTGTTTAACAGTGATATATTATTGTGTGATGTGATGCAATTTAACTGCATCACATTAGGCCTGCTTGGCAACTGCTTAATTTCACTATAGGTCGAACATGTCAAATACACTGTAGGCTACAGTAAGTTAAAATTTGCAGGTTGGCTTTTTGAGGTTGACATGTGTGCCACCAGAAGCTTGAGACTTTCTCTGATGTCTTCTTCTTGTCCTCAGATGAAGATTCCTTGTCAGGTGAATATTGTCCACATTATTCTCCTCTACCACCAGCCCTCCAGCAAAGAACATTGTTAGTAGTTCAGTTTGACAGTTGAGTCACAGGCAGAGTCAGCTAGGTTGACAAGGGCGTCACACACCCACATTTCCTGCTCAGCAGCAGAGTCCCATGTATGGACTTCCCACAATTACTACAAAACAGAACTTTGAGAACAGAACAGAGACGAGGAGGATGGTGAGTTCAGGAAGATAACATGGGGTATCTTTGTTGTTCAAACAAACCATAGACTGTCCAGGGAGCCACAGAACAAGTAACGGGCTTTGGCTGGTCCCATCTGTCGCTGGAATTCTCCTTTCAACTCACATTTCACTGTCTGGCTGAGAACTGTCAAAATCTTGGTCTGAGATCAGCTGGTGAATGATGTAAGAGCCGTAAAGAACCAAGGGAGTGAGTTGGACCACATTTAGCATAGATGGTACATTCAGTTATTGGAGAGGCTTACACATGAAGGAGCTTTTATACAGTATCTTAGATCTTTACCCAATTTCTGATTCTGATATCACAGATTAAAATATGGGCAAAATTATGCTACACTACTGTTTTGTTGTGAACGGATTTACGAAGGCAGTTTTCTTGTTGGATGTGCAGTATGTGAGGTGGAGTTTGTTTGATCTGGAGGAGGAGATTAACCTGTGTTAGCTCTGACTGTGTATCTGTTGGTTACTAACTAACTTACATCACCTACTGCTGTGTGGGCTCAGTCACTCAGTCCATGTGTTGCACAGCTGCAGATATCACATTGGAGAATTTTTTTTCAAACAGGAAGCTTGAGTTAGCTCCACTGTTAGCTCCATTTTCTAACTTGCCTCCATAGTTAGTTTTTTATTTATTTATTTATTTCCACTTTCATTGGAATACTAAATAATTTTGCTGGCTTTACAGATGCAGGTACAAATACAAATACTGGCCTCTTCTTAGTGCAAACATCCATGATGGAATATAGTAACAGCAGCAACAAAACATAAAAATAAGTGATATTTGCTTCTATTATGTTAAAAAGTGCTATCCATCCATTCAAAACTAAAAGAAGGAAGATGACTTTTGTTTGTGTACCACATTTTGATTGAATTAGATTAGATTATTAGATTAAGATCTTGAAATTTCAGTACACTGAAAACTTTTAGGCTTTAAAGCTTTCAGCCGTCATTTGAGACAGTGATAAAATCTGTGAGTGTTTCACTTTCTAATGTTCTCAGTGAAATAGTAGTGAGATGGTTTGGAACCAGCCTTGTTTTTTTATATTTTGAAATTTGTTTACTATTGTTTCCAGTTAATGGTACAAGACTGAGAGTCTCCATGTTATGGGCTCCTTGAGGCCTCACTTTGGTACAGCAATGTTTGAGCCATGTTTGCCATTCTAGTTTGGTTTGTTAGTATGCTAACATTTTCTAATTAGCTTGAAAAAAGGACCACTGAGGCTTGTGAGAACATTCACAGTTTTGCAAATGTTTGATTGTAAACTAAAGTTGGTTAGTTAGTTGAGCTCAGGAGATCGGCAGAGTTATTGCACGTTATCCTGAGGGAGACATCAATATAAGTAACAAATTTGGTGGCAATATTTCAGTTGAGAACATCTGTCAAGTTTTGGACTGACGATTGACAGACAGACCAACGGACAATACCATCCTCAGAAATGCCACAGGTATCCTGTTTGCTTACATAGATGTGCAGTGTCTCTTGCAACCTGCATGACAAACACTAACCTACAGTCAGAGTCCATTGCAGTCAACCTTGTGCGCTCATCGATGTATTGTGAACTGTGGCACAGCCTTTGGAGCACGATGATATATGATACAAACTCGGTTCTAGCTATGCTGCAATTAGATGTGAATAGTTTGTCCTGAAGCACAGTGATTCTTCAGTCTATTTTTGATATGATTTGTAACCTGTTCTACACACATATTACTCCACTCAGCTGAACTATAAACCAATTCCTACATGCAGGCTTTTATGGTGAGACACCTTGATGGGAAAGAATAAATCCAATTTAGTCTGACAGTCACTCAAACTTCCCAATCCCTCCCACATCATTACATGGTACACATTTCATCTTACTTTCCCAACATATCCTTCGGCCATAAATGCTGCAGCTGGAGTCCATGGGCTCCCTTTTGTACCCCTGAGGAAAATTTGTATTTTTGTATAAACTTGATCTTTAGGGCTGCAACTAAGAATTATCTTAACAAATCATTTATAACAGCAAGTCCTCACATTTGAAAAGCTGAAACTAGCAAATGTTTCTACTAATTATGTTTCTAATTATTTCTACTTTAAAATAACTGGAATGATTAATCATTTATGGGGCGGCACGGTGGTGCAGTGGTTAGCACTGTCGCCTCATAGCAAGGTTCCAGGTTCGAATCCCGGTCTAGGTCCTTCTATGTGGAGTTTGCATGTTCTCCCTGTGCCTGCGTGGGTTTTCTCCGGGTACTCCGGCTTCCTCCCACAATACCAAAAACATACACATTAGGTTAATTGGCTACTCTAAATTGCCCCTGAGTGTGAGAGTGTGTGGTTGTCTGTCTTTGTGTGTTGGCCCTGCGATTGACTGGCGACCAGTCCAGGGTGAACCCCGCCTCTCGCCCGTAGTCAGCTGGGATAGGCTCCAGCTCCCCCGCGACCCTGACGGATAAGCGGTATAGAAAATGGATGGATGGACGGATGGATTAATAATTTATCAACAGAGCTTGTGACTACATTTTTCTACCCACAAAAGAGAGAACATTCATGTGGACTTAAAGAAGGTCAGTATTAGAAGATGATGAATTGTCATGTCCACAGTCTAAACAGGAAGCTTCATTGTCAAATGACTGTCTTGTATTCACATAAAATATATCTGTGGCAAAACAAACTAAAAAATAAAAACAACAAAATGAAAAAACATTCAAAGATTTCAAAACTAGACAAGAACATTTGTCAAAGACTGCTAGTTGTCCTTAAGCTTTTGGATGAGCCACGCTTTTCAATTTACTCCATGATTGTCTGTGTGTGTGCTTTTTTGAGTTTTGCTTTAATTAATAAACACTGTTGTTCGGACCTCTGCCTCGCATCTCAGCCTTTTTGACTCTGCGTTGGGGTTCAGCTCTCCCTGCGTCAGTGACGGCGCCATTTTGTGACAGAAAGCTCTGACCAGTATGAACCATGCAGAGTCTCCTTTTTGGGGCACCAGACTGCCAATCAGGCCCCCTCCCAGTCTGGGCCACCTCTGGAAGGTGCACATGTGCCGAGGTCCAGGGGAGGCCTGCATCCTGCGACAGGCTCCCCACTGCCGGTTCCAGCTCTGCGGACCAGGCGGCCAGCCGCCGTGGAGATCAACGCTCCTGTCCCGGCTCTGCGGACCAGGCCGCACGCTGCGCAGAGATCGGCTTTCGCAGAGATCAGAGACAGCTTTAAGGACACATTTTCACTTCAACAGAATGTTGCAAGGAGGTTGTACACAAGATGATTTAAGTCAAGTCAACGACTAGTCCAACATCGAACACAGGTGAATTTGAGTAAAGACTAAAGAAGAAGTAAAAAGGGGGGTCAGGATGAAGTTAAGTCCAGATGTTGAGGTCAGTTGTATCTAGTTAAGTGGAACAACCTTTCCTTTTTGGTACCATTTGAAGCAAAGTCACACACTAATGTTAGCAGGAATATCAGCTGTGAGTGCACAGAGTTGATCCTTTGTTGACAGAATTGATATTAGCACAGATAATGTGATGTCCAAGTAATAGAGGTGCTCAGTTAATACTCCCAACATTTCATGGTTATATTTTGCTGCTGTCCTCCCACATGACAAGAGAGAATGTGAAGCAATAGTAACTGTATCCTCTATTTTACAGAGGTTTAGTAAATAAGGAAAAGGCTTTCCATGCCGTTTGGCTGATGGGAATGTATTGATGGTTGTAATTTTTACCTAGTGATGGCGCAAGATGAAAGCTCAGGATATCAATGAAGTTACAACAAAATTACAATTCATCCTTTGGGCACCATTCGTGAGTGTGCCAGACTGGATGGCAATCTATGCATGAGACTGTGAGACATTTTACAGGGTAAGTAGAAACTCGGACCTGCTAGTGACCTGCTGGTCAGAATGTCAGCATGTTGACATTCTGACCTGTGACTCAGCATTCATTAAAGTATTATTAAATAAGTTGCCTGCTCAGTGCTAAGAAGCCAGACAGCAACCACATCTGAACTCTGTCTTCATTGTGATTTCCACTACACGAGAAGTTTTGTGAAATTAAACCTAAGTTGTAGCTATTTGTGGATATTTACTTTGGTTCCTTTTTTTTTAAACTGCATGTTGTGCTTTATGTTATATGGTTTCGAATTAACCTGCCACGATACTAAATCAGCTGCAGCAGTCACTAACAGACTTTCAGTGAAGCAGCATTGTGGCTACCTTATCAAAGTCTCTTGGACATTCAATAACGGCAAACCTAATCAATAACTTGTCCTGGTGAGGAGCGACGGGGATGGAGAGACGAAATAGGGGAGAGGGTGTACCCACAGAGAGGCAGAGAGTCTGAAGTGATGCATCAGAGAGAACCGTGTAGAAGTGATCACGGAGAGGCTTCAGAAGGCTGCAGGTGGGAGGTAAATAAGGGCATTGGTATGATGACAACGATAACATGCATGGTGACAATATTGTCCCATGCAGAAAGGGAGAGACGACAAAGGCAGGCAAGAGCAGCAAGGGAAAGAACGAATGATCACCTCAGCAGCACATAGCGGGGCGGCTGAGTGCGAAAATCATTCAGATGGTGATACGAGCATGAAATGGTGCATGTGCTTCACCATTAGCCTTATTATTAAGATGTTAACATTAGTCAAATGAAAATCCAACATGGTCAACATTTTTTGGTTTGGAAAGAAACTTCATCTTGCAGTACATTTTAAACAAGGAAATAAAGCGATTTGGCATGAAATGTTGATGGAACAGTGAATAGGTCAAGTACACAGCAAAATGACATGACAAGCTCGATTTTTTTTAAAATTGGCGCTTATGCGTTTTGGAAAAGAGCTCTTCATTTGTAGAGTCAATTCCTGTGTTGAAACACTTACACATTCTATTTATACATTGTCTTGGTTTGTTTTATTTATTCATCAGTTTTGGAAGGTTTAAATCAATTTGCAGTATCAGCAGTACTGGACCAGCCATACATGTTGACTGCATAGCTCTCTAAGGTCTGCATATTAGTGCCATGATTGACTGGTGGATGTTGGCAAAGTTTTGAGAAGAGAAATGTGGCCTCATCATACACATTCCAAGTGTCCCGAGCAGACTTATTTAACTTGCCTTCAAATGTTGACACAACATCAGAACCAATAAAAGCACAGAAGAACAGGATTCCTCCTGCTTTTTCTAGCCCAAGTGTAGAGCAGATTTCATGAACGGATCTATTTATATTTTCAGGCTTAGTCCTTGACCAAAGACAATTCAGTTTTGCAAGAACCGACTCTTGAAGGGAATGAAAACAGAATCCCGCCACTACAATCACATATGTTTCATTTAATCAAAACCTTGCTGCCATAGAGGACTGAATCGTTTGCATGCACAAATGTTCGTGTCTTTCTCTTCATGAGTGCAGGGAGATCCATTGTTGAGACACTGTCATGCTTGGTGTTTTCTGCTGTGCTTTGTCTTTTGGTTTTGAGTCCATGTGTCATGTTCCATGTGTGTTTTGTGTTTCCATGTATTAGGTTCAAGGTTTTTGTCCTGTTTGATTTTGAAAGTCCTCCGTTCAGGTCAGGAAAGCTTTTGTCTTGCCGGGAGTTTTTTGCCACAGTATTTTCTTAGATCCCTGGTCACAGTAAGAGTGAGCCTGTTTTGTTTAGTTTTTTGATTTTTGAAAATAAAGACCATTGTTTGGACCTCTGCCTCGCCTACCTGCCTTTTTGACTCTGCATCGGGGCTCAGCCTTTTTCTGCGTCAGCGACGCAAATTGTGACAGAACGCACTGACCAGAATGAACTCCGCAGAGTCTCCTTATGCGGGCACCGGACTGGCGACCCGGCTTCCCAGTTTGGTCGACCTCTGGGAGGAGCAGATGTGCCGCTTCAGGTAGCAGTGTTGATGGTCGATAGTTTAGTATGTTCAAAGTTTTTGAAAAGTTGAAAGGTAAGCTTTTTCACATTTTCCATCTCTAACGAGGATCTTCTCACAGAGAAGGAATATTGAGATCTGACCAACAAAAGAACAGCGTCAGAAGTATCAGCAGTAATAGCACCACAAAGGAACGAAGAATGTACACCTTCTTTTTTCTACTTTTATCATTCAGTGTTTGGGGTGTGACGATCCTCCAAATCCATGGTTTGATTTGACTTTAAATTTCTCGGTCACAGTTTTAAATTTAATCTTTTTTTTCAGCACTGGCAGCTATGACCTTCAAGTCTTGATTTGTAAAGATCAACGGATGACTGCATGTGTATTCTAGTAAAACTGAAGTGCTGGATTTTTTTCCCTTTTGCACAGTGTGCAACAATATTCAAGTAATCTTTATGCTATACATTAGCACATGTACATGCTGATGAAATGCATGAATACATGACATATAAACACTTCAAATGAAATTATCCATGCAACTGATGTAACTAACTGTTGGCAATAATTCCTATAATAATATAATTACAGTATGATACTATAAAACACAATATCATATCCAATACCAACAATTACGTCAGAATAAAACACAGTAAAACCATTTTATTGTTAAATATAACCATAAATTATGTTGCTGCAAAACAAGTAAATGCTGTAGCTGACCAGCAAAGCTTCAAAAAACAGTAAAAATGTAACAGAGATACTCCCTCTATTTGGATTCTCTGGCTCTCTGTCCCCTTATAGATCAGCACTGTGAAGATGGCACCACCATGTAGAACTCCATGTTTAGTACTTCTTAAATCAGGCAAATTCTTCTTATTTCTCTTATTTTTAAGGTAAAAGTTGTGATACATATCTTTTTTTTCAGAATTTTATTTAAATTCTGTTTTCAAGAAAGACATGAAAGTAGGAGCAAGTAGAGAGAAAGAGAGAAGGAAAGATACGAAGAGGAGGTGGTCTTAGGGGTTAGGGTAAAGGGTGGGGTGAGTTGAGGGAGGCGAGTCGTCCTGAAAAGGACAAGTAGCAGAAAAACTGCCTTTGCTGCTGTTCCATTTCTGCAGCCTGCAGCTCCACAAGTTCTTCTTCTGCTTGGGTTCTGCCTTTGCTTTTGTCAGTTGCTGTAAAGAGAAAAACAGTGTGTTTTATTTCACGTCCACAAGTCCAATGAAAAATACTGTTAGAATCAAAAAGATGAGATGTGACTGCTTACCTGAAGCTGGAAGGGAATCTTTGTGAGGTGCTGGAGCTCCTTTTTCCTCTCTGCTTCTTCATTGTTCCATATTTTCTCTTTCACCAGCAGCGTCTCCTCCAGATCTCTCTTTTCTTGTTTCCACTGCTGGGCTCTTCTCTCCCAAGTCTCAGACAATAGGAAGAGCTCCTTTGTGGACTGAAGCTGACTGTCTGAGAGCTCCTTCTCAAAGCTCTGTTTTGCCTGGGAAAACTGTTTCTGGAAGCTCCTTTCTTTTTCTTCCAGCACTTTCTTGAAGCCCTTCTCTTGCTCTAAGAGCTTCTTCTGGTGGCTCACATTACTTTCAGCCAACTGACTTTGGATCTTCTGCTCCAAAGCCTCACATGTCTGTCTGCTCTGTTTCAGAGCTGACTGTGTGGCGTCCAGCTGGGCCAAAGTGTCAGTGTGAGCCTTAGCAAGGGCTCTTTTGTCATCAGCTCTGCTGACCAGCTTATCTTTCTCTTGGAGGACTTCCTCAAGCTGGCTGACTTTCCTCTGCCACTTTTCTTCCACACTGTTCAGTTCGGTGGACTTTTTCCATTCATCAAGAGATGCTTTCACCCCCTCTGCTTCTTTGTGCTTCAGTATGTTCTCTTTCACCAGCAGCGTCTCCTCCAGATCTCTCTTTTCTCGTTTCCACTGCTGGGCTCTTATCTCCCAAGTCTCAGACAATAGGAAGAGCTCTTTTGAGGACTGAAGCTGACTGTCTGAGAGCTCCTTCTTAAAGCTCTGGTTTGCCTGGGAAAGCTCTTTCTGGAAGGTCTTTTCTTTTTCTTCCATCTCTTTCTGGAAGGTCTTTTCTTTTTCTTCCAGCTCTCTCTGGAAATGTCGCTCTTTTGCTTCCAGTTTTTTCTTGAAGCCCTTCTCTTGCCCTAAGAGCTTCTTCTGGTGGCTCACATTATTTTTAGCCATCTGACTTTGGATCTTCTGCTCCAAAGCCTCACATGTCTGTCTGCTCTGTTTCAGAGCTGACTGTGTGACGACCAGCTGGGCCAAAGTGTCAGTGTGAGCCTGAGCATGAGCTCTTCTTTTGTTATCAGCCTGCCTGACCAGCTTATCTTTCTGTAGGAGGAGTTCCTCAAGCTGGCTGACTTTCCTCTGCCACTTTTCTTCCAGGCTTTTCCGTTCAGTGGACTTTTTCCACTCATCATGAGATGCTTTCACCCCCTCTGCTTCTTTGTGCTTCAGTATGTTCTCTTTCACCAGCAGCGTCTTCTCCAGATCTCTCTTTTCTTGTTTCCACTGCTGGGCTCTTCTCTCCCAAGTCTCAGACAATAGGAAGAGCTCCTTTGAGGACTGAAGCTGACTGTCTGAGAGCTCCTTCTTAAAGCTCTGGTTTGCCTGGGAAAGCTCTTTCTGGAAGCTCCTTTCTTTTTCTTCCATCTCTTTCTGGAAGGTCTTTTCTTTTTCTTCCAGCTCTCTCTGGAAGCTCCTTTCTTTTTCTTCCATCTCTTTCTGGAAGGTCTTTTCTTTTTCTTCCAGTTGTCTCTGGAAACTCCTCACTTTTTCTTCAAGCTCTTTCTTGAAGCCCTTCTCTTGCTCTAAGAGCTTCTTCTGGTGGCTCACGTTCCTTTCAGCCAACTGACTTTGGATCTTCTGCTCCAAAGCCTCACAGGTCTGTCTGCTCTGTTTCAAAGCTGACTCTGTGACACCCAGCTGGGCCAAGGTATCAATGTGAGCCTTAGCACGGGCTCTTCTTTTGTTATCAGCCTGCCTGACCAGCTTATCTTTCTGTAGGAGGAGTTCCTCAAGCTGGCTGACTTTCCTCTGCCACTTTTCTTCCACACTGTTCAGTTTGGTGGACTTTTTCCATTCATCAAGAGATGCTCTCACCCTCTCTGTTTCTTTGCTCTGAGCGTGGAGCCTCTTTCTTACATAGAAGATCTCCTCTTCTTTCTTTTTCAGTTCATGCTCTGCCTTCTCACGCTCTTTCTTGATAGCTGTGTAGTAATTTTCCTCTAGAGCAGAGAGGTTGCGCTGAAGACAGCTGATTTTGTTTTCTTTGCGTCTGATCTCGTCTTTGGCCTCTTGGAGCTCAGCCTTTAATTTTTTATTTTCCTCATCAAAGGAAATGTCCTCCATTTCCATGATGTCCGCCTGTGTGAAATACATTTGAAGAAATACATGAAAACATCTTCATTTCACAGATTAAGAAAAGTGTTGGTGTTTGTTTTTTTGTTCATTTATTTGACAGTGACACCTAAAGCAAAAGAGTTTGTATGTGAAAAGACTTCACATTATGAATTTGTAATTAGTCGGAAATATAATCTCATTCATCAAATCATTAATCATTAATTAAATCAGTTTTAACAGCTGAAGCTTTTGAGGAAAAAAAACTATGAACAAACAGTTAAACAAGAGGAAGTTTCTCTCCAAGAGCAGTAGTGACTAAAATGTGTAAAGTGTCTCCTGGTTTGAACATCTCACCCAGCTGGGTTGGCTGTCTCTTCTCTCCATGGTGGTGGATGATACTGACAACGAGCACGTGAGACGCAGGATAGGTTGTAGAAGTACGATTTCTTTGGTCGATCAGATAATTTCCTCTGAAGACACACACGTTTTCTTTGTTCGACTGCTGAGGGTGAAGCGAGTGTGTTGGTTCTGAGTGAATGTACACAGTAGATATAGACTGTTAGAGTTCCATTCTAGAATGGATTGCATGTATGCAATGTTCTGAGTCTTCCACCATTGGTGGAAAGCAGCCAAATACGTTTTACTGTACTTAAGGTACAACCTTGAATTACCTTGCTTTACCCAAATCCACCACATATTGTTAATGGTTAAACAGTGGTAGCCAACTTTTTCGGTTTGTGGCTCAAAAAATTGTATCTGGTTGCGGCTCCTTGCCATGTTTTCAAGTGTGTTTCCATCTATCTATGAGATCACATGAAAGTTTTTATGCTTGGCTGAGTTGGTTGGTTGTGTGTTTGAGTAAAGGTTCTGTTATTCCCTTGATGTCAGGCATTCAAAGTGAAAGCGGTATTTGCAAACTGAGCCTACATTCTCTCTAATCTAATTTATTGCACTTTTCGTTCATATGTTGTTTTCTCAACACCACTATGTGTGAGGCCAATCGTTTCATTGTTTAATGTGTTTGACATGTTTCAGAACGACTCATAAAAGACATGGATGATGTTAATATAGCGGGTAGAGGTGAGTAGTAATTAAATGTTTGAAAGTCTGAAGTTTTTCTGGAGCAGAGGCCTGTGCTGAGTTTATGAAACCTGTTGAAAACCTGGTGTTTTGCTCCATAAAACTGCCCCTGATAGTTTTCAGCTAAGCCAAAACAAAGCCTTTTGCTATTGCTCTTTTAAGAGAATGTTTAGTTGTTTGTCTGAGTCAGATATGTCAGAACCAAGTCTAATGGATTATAAAAGAATGTCAGGAGCAATTAGATCAAAAGAGTGCAGCCTGGCTCATTTTCTGGGTGACTGTGTCTTGTGTCTTGTGTCACACCCATCAGAGGGGTAATGCTACCAGCTTCAGTTATTTGATTACGAGAACTTGTGTAAATGCGTCTGTCCAGTGAAAGCGAACAGTTCAAGCATGAGTACAAACCATGCAAAGGTTTCAGAGTAAGCCTGTCTTTCTTCACCGACAGCTGACAGTTAATGGAAGTGCTTTCATCTGATGCCATCCTCCATAAGAATTTGGAAAAGACAGAACCAAAGAAAATGCCACCACAAGCCTTTGAGCACCTGTTAAGTGTTATTGAAAGTGGTGAGCTAAAAAGAATGAAGTGCAATCCTGCTGTGTTATTAATGAGATGCTGTACCACTTCGGACCGTGTCTGCTGCTTGCTATTCAAAAGACCACAATTCATAAGGGAGGCAAAGACAAACATGAAACAGGAAGATGCAGCCTTTTTGTCCCTTTGAGTTTACACCTGACAGCTGCTTTCCTTTTAGCTCCACGGATGAGACAGAAGGAATGGAGAGGTTGAGGCAGGGTCTGCACACAGCCCAGAGCTTTTAATGTTTGAACTCAATTGGTTTGAGTGTGTGAAGTGAGGTTTGGTAAGGTGAAGCCTCACAGAAACTGCTTCAGGGTACATTCCTATTCACCTCAATAATTTGGGAGTGACATGAAAGGGAATCAGAGGAAATGAAGACATTAACTGTTGAAAGAAATTTCTTTTTCATACAAATACATAAGTTCATGTTCTGTTGTGCAGTTTCACATTATTGCATATTTTTAAAGTGATCATATCCCTCCAAGTGTTCAGCAAATTTAGAACCATTATCATCAGGTCATCAGATGACCATTTCCTAAACCCCACCCCTAAACAGTGATTAAAGTGTAAGGAATGTCACTACATGATATCAGTCGCACATGCACAAGCTTGTACGCCATTTTGGACAGCTGGGTACGGTAAAACCACTGGGACCACATGCACAACTGCCATACAGCCAGCAACTAGTTAAATTTACATTTGCTAGTGTTTATGGCGGTGTGTGGTTGCCTGTTGTAGTGTTGTATTTTTTTTGAGTTACCCTACAATTTGTCCAAATATTTGTACAGTACAGTACACAATTACAGCAATATTAGCAAAAAAATGCTTTACACGCTGATGAGTTGATGTCCTTCACATTATTGATCGAAACACTGCCAGATAACATGATGAGCTGCTTTCACCATCCCAGTGGTGTAACTCAGGGAAAGACATGGTCCATCACTTTGGTCTGGATGAAATATCTCAATATTTGTTGCATGAAATATCAGGGAATTTTGGACATCCATGTACCCTCCAGAGAAGGAATCCTGATGACCTTGGTGATCCCATTTTCAACTTTTTAACTAGCAGCACTACAAAGTCAAAATTTTAATTTGTGCCACGCTTTGGTTTATAAGCAAATACCAGCAATACCAATGGCACATTGTTAGTATGCTGATGTATGCACATAGCAAACATCATACCTGTTCAACATTATCATGTCATCATTGTCATTATGAGCACATTAGAATTCTGATTTATCAAAGCACTGCTGAAGTACAGACACACAGAGTTACCAGCATGGCTGTAGGCTGATGCTTTTCATCAAGCCAGCATATGTTCTTGTTTCCCTCACTCCTGTCTCTCCCTCACATCTTAACTGAGATGAGAGAGAAGAACAGAAATGAGGTGAGGAGGAGCTGAAGTTACCAAGTGAGAAATCCTCGTTCCATAGCATCGGTCTTAAGCATCGTCAGCTGCTTATGATGTGCTGCACAACTGTGTAACCTGTCAAACCAGCTGCTATGAATGTTCATAGAAGCCCTTATTTAAGAACAACTTCAAAATCTTACAGTATCTTTTCATAATTAAATTAATCATCAATGACCACCTTCAGGTGCATTTAGGAGATTGGAAAATCCTCCAAGGTGGTGGAGGAAGAATGATTTCAGCTCACAGGAGGTGTGAGGAAGCATGAGTTTGTGTAATGAAAAACATCCACAATCTTTTGAAACTGCAGGCTGTTTGATTCCAGCTCGTCATATTCTGACACTTTGTCACACCCTTGTGCACTCAGATGTGCACGGTACCCTTTAGGATCTTTGACCGATGCTAAAGGGTAGTTTAGGTATGAAATGTACATGGTTACCTTTTGAAAAAAATTGCCAACTTGTGTTTCCTTTCACATGGGATGCGAACGATGCTCTCTTTGGTTAAGAGGCATGTGGGTCACCCATCATTGTATCCTCACCTCCACCCTTCTTGAGGACTTTCTTGCTATGTAAACAACATCATATTGTGCAGCTTATCTGATGACATGGATGTGTTTTCATTGTATGTACTTTAAAACTTGGCACATCTCATCCTAATGCACAACGGTAGCTTCTGCATCTGGATGAGATACAGAAGGATGTGCCAAGACACATGGCTCACCATTTCCATGTAGGGTATTTACTAGACCAGGTAAGTGGAGCTTATAGTGCATACGCCACATTACAGCACTGTAACGTGAACTGTCAAAACACACTCATGTCCAGCCTGCTGAAGCCTGAAATTTGATGTGTCAGTTACTTAAGCCAAAAAAAAAAAATCCTAATTTTGACAACATAGCTGAACCTTGGAGATGTGATACGGTTAGCAATCAGCAGTGACTATATATATATATATATATATATAATAGTCCAGGTAAGGTTTTGATTTCGAAAGTACCATACGTTAGAAGCAACATTATCTGTTTAAATTCTGATGTGGTTTTGTACTTGGGAGGTTTTTAGTTGTGGCCAAGACAAGCAATTACCACCCTTATTTGCAAAGATATATAGTGATCTACCAGACTGCTCTCCTGAAGCTCTTTCATTGACCCACAGCTCTCAGTGACAAATACTACTTAATTTGATAGGGGTGACCAAGCCCTTGAGTGCGAACATTAGTAACTTTTCCAACAGGATCCCTGTCACATGTTGTTTAATTCCAGCAAACTTAAACTCATTCACTTTTTGTCTCTTTCAAGGAAGCAAAAGCCCAGTCGCCATTTGTCAATTTCCGCCACAGATGCCACAGAATACTAAAACATTCTTCAAAGATAATGGGGGTGTGCTATTTTTTTGCACTGAGCTAATTTCATGTGGCACAAAGGATGGAATACTATGCTCCTTGGGTTTTGTAACACCTTTTGCAATATTGTCCTAATAAATTTTTCAGACAAGCCAAAAACTCTCATATAAGCTCTCTCTCTCTCTCTCTCTCTCACACACACACACACACAAATGAGAGTGATAAAATAGAAGAGTGTGTTGGTCAGAAATGGCTCAGTTCAGAGCTTTAATCTGCCTTTTCTCAGTCAGTATTGGTGTCAACAAATTATTGAGTTTTGTTTCTATAAATACAGCCCAAAGTCAAGATTTATATTAGCAACAGCAAATGTTCATGATGCAATGTTATCATTCCTATAAAACTTAAATTATTGGAAACAAAGTTTGTGAGCCAAAACCATCCAAAACCTGCTGTGCAGGCCATATCTTTGCCTTACCCCAGACAGGATTCATGCTAATCTAACAATGTAACCCTTAAAAAACAAGATGATTAGATGGATGCAAATCCACAGTTTATAATTTGTACAGAATCACTTCCTTACCCTGGCACAAGTTAATCCAGTGTTTGGCGGGGAGGGAAACCAGTCTCAGCATCCCAAAGTGTTTGTCACTGATTCCATCAGTCTCATCTTGAATCATGTCCAATTATACTGGAGAATTAGAGCTGTTTTGGAGACTGAGATACATGAATTCTTGTATCTGTAACATGTCTGAATGCAAGTGCAATGTGAATCCACTGTCATACACTTTTTAAGAACGCAATACTCTTGGGCTGTGCTGTAGTGATCAAAAAATTGTGACTACAGCAATTTTTGACCACAATTTTTTTTTTATATTTAAATATATATTTAAATATTTAAATGATAAGCCCTTGAAGTTCAGCCATCACTAGCATGTACTGTGACATATCAAAATGTCTTTTGTGACAGACCTATCACACACTGAGTATATTATATTTTATAGTTTTTATACTATTCTTGCATAGTAGTCCCTATATGAAAATACAGTATACCTGAGCACCATGAATGATCATCAAAATTCATCCCATATGTGTTGAGATATTATAGTCTGGAACAAAGAGCCATACCAACAGTGTGCCTAATAACATAACTAGCTACTTACCTCATGGTCCTTTTTTTGATAGATATTATTTGGTGCATTTGTCCATCCTGTGAGTTTTCGTCCTCCATTAAAGGAATTTTGGTCTTGGTTTTCTCATGTTGAGTGAGTGGTGGGTGGATGCCAACTTGGTGTCAACACAATACAGCAGTACAACTAAATGTCTGATTTACGTTCCACTACGGTACTGCTTTTGGCACTCGATGCATCAGCATCAAGATCTCTGGGTCTTCACTGCCATCAAGAATGTTTTGTGGCCTTGCCATTAACAATGAATACATTATAAATTATCTATAAATTAGATTAGATTAGATTAGGAGAGGTGAGCGTAATTCAAGAGGAAGCTGTGTCTTAAATTCTGAAATTCTAAAATAAGTGATAGCCCTGTTCAGTAAGCAGGTCCCCTCTGCATGATGAAAGACCTGAGGGAACTCGGTTCAAGGGTGGACACCTCATGAAGCTCATCCACTGTAGTTTTATTATGGACTTAAATTCACAGGTGTCATTTAGCTTTGGGCTGGCCAGGCTGCTGTATGATCTACACTGCTGGCAAAGTCATCAAATCCACAGAGCTGTTCAGCGTATGTCAGGTTTAAAAGGCTCAGAGCATTTTTGGGTGAAGGTCAAGCACATGGTTACACATAAAAAAAGCATGTATCTGAAGTGTATCTGAAAAGTATCAGATGCCAAGTACACCATTGTGTGCATGAATGTCTGATTCAGTCTTTCAGTTTTGTTCCTTTGGCAGGCAGAACAGCAAACGATGAGGTTTCCTGCTGTTGCTAAAAGAAAACATTCAAACTCATATGCTCCCCGAGGAATCCTGAACTGCACAAGCATTAAAACATTCACCTTTGTTCACCGCACACTAATCTTCTATGACCTGCAGGTTTAGTACCCATTCGTGCAGCATTCTGACTTTTCTTCATTTAAAGAATTTAATTGTCCCAGAATAAAGGAACTAAGTATGATGTTGTTTAAAGAGGCCACATTTTGCTCATTTTCAGGTTCACACTTTTGAGGGGACTCCTCCAATGGGTTTCGTGCTTTGATGTTCAAAAAGTCCATTTTTTCTTATACTGTACACCGTCTCTATTCATCCTCTATTTGAAATGCTTCTTTTTCTCTCAGCCTTTTTGAAAGTCTTAGTCTGCTGAGATTGATCAGTACCCGTCACCTTTGTGAATGTTTTTGCTGCCAGGAGGTCCCTATAACTGAGTCTGGCTGCACTTTCTACCATAAACATCACCACAATGACCACTTCTAAACCAATATTGACTATTTCTTTTTCACACATGTTGTTACATTCAGGGCATATCTATAAAGTATAGTATTCCAGATTTTCAGTTGTTGCGGGGATTTTTCTGTCACATTTCAGTCAAAAATGAAGTTAATCCACTGGACCTTCTCATCCTCAGATGGTGAGGGTAAATGGTGGCTTTGGTGTTGGCTCTTGCATTCCCTTTTAGTTATACATCTTCGTATAGCTGACAATGGCAAATGCAGGGCATACTCACTGGGCTTCGCTGGGCAAATGGTCACCGAGCTGGAGGTGATCATGTGTTATATAGTGACACAGACAAGTAATGAAATGAAAGGTCGTACTACAAAGAAGGAGAGCATTTCAGAAACAGTGTTTCTGTGGGAAAGCATAACTCTTCTTTGGTGAATATGAAGTTACAAAGCGTACAATCCATGGTGCACCAAAAGGAATTATGCTGCCCTACAGAAACACACTGTTACTGCACTGCCTGCCTTCTGTATGGTACAGCATAGTTTTTTTTTATTGAAATGTCTCATAGGTAATGGGAAGTCCCCACAGCCAGTTGTCCTGGGAAAATGATCTTCAGTGAGTGTTGTGATTGGTCTAGGTTTGGAGAATAAGGCGGAAAGGGGGAATAAGGTGTGATAAATAATTCCAGAGAAGTTGTAATAGGAAGAAAGCAAGCCATTACTGTGAAATCATGTGGGGTTCATGCCATGCTTTTGAAGAGTGGAAAGAAGGAATGGCAAATGAGAGACATCGTATTTTTAAAGACCAAGAATGAAATTTAGGTGGTTTCACATGACACCCAACTTAGCCAGGGATAATAATATTCTTTTTGTTATTTCCTCTAAAAGTGAAGTTGATGTGATAATCAGCTCATTCAAACATGAAAATAACTCCTTAACCAGAGATCAGTAAATCTCTTTTGCGATGCATTTGACAGCGTGATAAAATACAACAGAAGATGACAGGCCTTGACTGCTTTTCCTCCCATACACTAAATCTGCCAGCTTTTCATTTAGTAAAACCCCACTGACCCACCATGATGGCTGCTCACAGCGGCCAGGCAGTCACATTTCTCTGCTTCTGTTTTGTAGCAGCAAATTATCCAGCTGGCTCACTGGGTGGGAATGACAAAACAGGTGTGAGGGGGCTCTGATTTATATGTCAGAGAAGCAGGGCTGTCCCAAGGATTTCCGGGGCCCAAAGCAGAAGTACAAAAGCAGGGTTCATATCCTGTATACACCCCAACACTTCTACAGACACGAGCCCTTTAGCTGATTTTGTCTTGATTGTTAAGTATCAGCATGACAAGAAGCTTGATACAAATATCATAATTTGCCAATTTTGCAAAAAAGTTTTAATGCTCATTTGATGTGAGTTTTTCCTTTTTTGAAAATGAGTTAATGAGCTTAATAGGAAATGGAAACATCTTTTCTGAAAAAGGTCTGATGTTGTCCTGGATTTCTTCTACTCCTTCTTCTTCTTTCTGGTTTGTGACCAACACAATTATAATTTTCAATACACGTTCTGTAAAGGTTCAGAGAGAAGGGAAATGTCTATGAGTCTCACAAGCCCAGATTTCAAAAATAGAACAAAATAGAAACGCATTGCAATCATTTTCAAAAGGTGTTTGATGAGAACAGCTCCTGAGCCCATGTAGTAATATCCTTTATACAATCATGTGTTTGAGAAAATTAGGAACCTCAGTTCATCCTTGCTTGGGACCAACCGAGGGACAACTTTCATAGCCAATCACGATCCTATCACCTGTTAGCAGTGAACCTGTTGACCTGTGGAATGTTCCAAACAGGTGTTTTATTGAGCAGTACACAACCTTCCCAGTCTTTTGTTGCCTCTATCCCAACGTGTTTGAAAAGCGTATCTGGCATCACATTCAGGGTAAATGTATATGGGTTATATAGGTTTATCAGGAATAAATTTTATATCCATGGTATAATGGTAAATTTGTTTACCATCTTAGTCTGGCAGGTTAGCATACTAGACTCATATGAGCCATCAGTAGTCCGAG
Source organism: Scatophagus argus (assembly GCF_020382885.2). Classification (NCBI taxonomy): domain Eukaryota; kingdom Metazoa; phylum Chordata; class Actinopteri; family Scatophagidae; genus Scatophagus; species Scatophagus argus. The sequence goes on from NC_058513.1 coordinate 4,197,696, forward strand.
TTAGACAAATGAATATTTTCTAAAGTTACAGCCATTTTCTCTCAACCTTTCTCTCTCTCTTTCCCTGGACACTGATTCCTCGTAATGATCACAATGGGGGCGTCTTGCTAAACAGACTGTAACTTAATAGCCACTTGATTTGATCTCAAACCACTGAAGCCTCTTATTAGCTTATGAACTTCAGAATCTTTGAACAGAATCAGGACTGTGGGTTTTGTCCTCTAACTCTTCCATTACAAGAAGTGGCCAGTGTAGATGGCAGGAATGATTTCAGAGACCATTAACTCCTTAGGACAGTGTATCCTCTAACCAAAGCTAAGTTGAAGGTGTTTGATAAGAGTATAAATCTCTCCTTTGTGGCTCTTCCTGGGATTTCTTTCATTTGTTTCCTGACTTGAATAAATGATCTGAAATTACTGAATTAAAGAAGACTTGATAAAACTCCTAGGCTGCTGTGAGACATTTTTACTTGCCATAGTTGAAACGGAGCCATGATTAATATTATTAGTTCTGTGCGTGGTTTTCCTGCCATGACAAATCAATCGCAGTGCAAGTTTTGGTATGCTCACATCTGGTGTAGTAATTGTCATTGCAACAAAAATGGTAAAACACTTAAGCAATGACAGTTCCTTTAAGTTATGTTTATCTTTTAAAAAATCTGTCTTGCACAAGATGCACCGAACAACAAATGTAAGACAGATTTATAGCACTGCTTGTCTCACCTTGTCTGACTTGGCAGGTACAAACAAGAAGCAAAAAGAAACTAATTGCTCTGGGCAGTAACATGTTTAGTAGTTAAATGAGTATTTATTCACTAAATTACTGAACAGACTGGATGTTTTAAATTCCACACAGACGTCTTTGTTTTTCCATTAGATTTGTTGTCCTTAGACATGGTTCATTTGACTGCTTGATTCTACTTGTGTAATAGGTATTACTTTAATATCAGAATCTTACCTATCTTTCTCTAAAAGTGCTCCAGTATTTGGCCACCAATTGTTAGCTGCTGCTGTTATGGCAATTTCTTGTCTGTCCGTAGTGAGTTAAAAAAGAAAAAAACAACAAGACTGGAAGGGTTCCATATAGAAAGGAGGCAACACACAGAGCCACACGGCAGTAAGCAGTTCAGAGGTGTGTCCCACTGACTGACGACTTCATCCCATTTTTATACTCTCTGGTATGTGTCTGGTCCCTTGTTTGGAGCTTCACAAACATTCTTCTACAGGTTGATGGAAAACAGTCGGGTAAAAGGAAAAGGCAGTGACCCATTTCAGGCACTTAGGACTGGGTGTAATCTCCTCTGGGATCAAGATGTCATCCTGCCCTCTGCTTTACCCAGGAAGTTATTTATGATGGGGCTATAGCAGTAGGTTCATCAGGTCATTGTTTGGTCACTATAGCAGTGCACAACTAAGGTTACAGACTAATTACATCAAGTATAAAGTAAAAATTTTCTGGGGATGACAGAAAATGTGTCTAGAACAAACAGACTATTGCTTAGCAATCATCAGCTGAATCGAGTCCTGACCACAACAGAGTACCTGTTCTTATGCTCTTAGTGTAGTTACTCTCTCTGACCGGCCATCCATCCATTTTCTATACCTGTTTTATCCGTGCAGAGTCACAGTGGTCCTGGTTCTATCCCAGCTGACTACGGGCGAGAGATGGAGTTTACCCTGGACTGATTGCCAGTCATAAGCGGTATAGAAAATGGATGGATGATTGCCAGTCATTCGCAGGGCTGACTTACAAAGACAGATAACCACACACGCACACTCTCACACCTAGGGGCAATGTAGAGTAGCCAGTTAACCTAATGTGCATGTTTTTGGGACTGTGCGAGGAAGCCAGAGTAACCAGAGAAAACCTACAGAAAAACTCCACACAGAAGGGCCCAGTCTGGGATTCAAACCTGGAACCCTCTTGCTGTGAGGTGACAGTACTAACCACCCCACCTCTTTGCAGGCAAACACCATAGTTCTATGGTGTGTGTGGCTAAGGGAGCTGGCAGCTCAATCAGCTAATGGCTTATAGCAGACTGATAGTTTCTGTTCAGAGAAGCATGAAGTGTACACTGAACTGCAGTCCAGTGTGATCATCCAACAGTAGATACTTGAACTTACTTCAGCTGAGTACAGTCTGCAGGTAAAAGTGCTTTGAGTTTGGAGTCACAGCCACTTCACGTCAGGGTGCATTTGACTAAATTTGTGTCAGAGATGAAATTAACCAGATAGAAGCAGTGACCAAGCGGTGCAGTATTGGCCTCAGGACACAAAGACCTTAGGACAAAGACTGAGAGAATGACAGACTCACCAAAGTCTGTGTCTTATTTATTTCTCATAATTATATTTTTTCACATTATACAGATCACACCACTTTTAGTTTTGTTTCCAACGTATTTCTTTGAGTCCACCAAAAATAATCCAAGTATTTTTTTCCCTCAGCATTTTAATGTTGTATTAACAACTGTAGATGATAATGAAGAAACATTCTGATTTGTTTTCAGCAGCACTGGTATGGAAAGACTCCGAAAGTATGGCTCAATGCTGTTTGATCACTGCCAGGGGAATTTCAGATTTTTTTCCCCAAGTTTTATTTTGCCAGCAAGTGTTAATGCTTTTTCACTTTCACATCTGATAGAGAGACTGAGGATAATCTATTCCATGTATTTAGGATTTATTAAAGGCAACATTTGTTTATGCCTCCAGTTCATATGTCCATGACCACCCAGATTGATTTGCCAACAAAGAATCCACTGCTCTTTAATAATCTGATTGCTGCCATTTGAATTATCCAAGGGCAGACGATATTCAGAGATCATAAGACAATTGTGTATGCCTGCAGTCAGCTGTGCAATAAGTAAACAAAGGGAGATAAGAGTGTACCCACGAGAGCGCCTGTTCAGAGAAGATGATGTCAGAGACATTATTATTCAGTCTGACACACTGAGGTCTTGAGATAAGATAATCCTGGACACAAGCAGGAGCACAACTATGGAGGTAAACAAGACTTCCAGCAGTGTTTAACAAGCCCTTGCTGATTTCCAGGAGGCATTCCTTGGAGGAATTCCTGTCACCATGTGAAATGATTCAATACTCTGAATACTAAGACTTTTGTTAACTGCAGTAAATGCAGAGACTGGTGAAAATAGCATCATTACAGTAAAGTTTACTGGGCTGAGAGACAGAGGGCAGAGTTCAGATGATGTAGCAGGTTGCAAACAAACCAACAGGTCAAACAAGAAGAAATGAGCAAACTGTAGCAAACAATCCCTAAGACACTGATGTTGGACCAAAAGGCCTGGCTCACAATCCCTGTTCCAGTTCATCCCAAAGGTGTTGGATGGGGTTGAGGTCAGGGCTCTGTGTGGGCCACTCAAGATCTTCCACACCAAACTCATCCAGCCATGTCTTTATGGACTTTGCTTTGTGCACTGGGACACAGTCATGCTGCAATAGAAAAAATCCTTCCCCAAACTGCTGTCACAAAGTTGGAACCATAGCATTGTCCAAAATGTCTTGGTATGCTGAAGCATTAAGATTTCCCTTCACTGGAATTAAGGGGCCGAGCCCAACCCCTGAAAAACAGCCCCCGTGCATTACTTTTTTCTGTACTGCCAATTGATCCCATTCTCATTGTAAAAGTATTGCAATCAGCAATTCTGAAGGCTGATCAAGCCTGATCTTCTGATCGCTTGTGTTTTTGCCCTTTTGGTTCCTTTTTATTAATGTTGCCACCTTCGCAGTTATCAACTTGGTTGGTACCCTGTCGCCCTGTTGCTATCTGCCCACGCTATGAAAATGTTTTCCTTTTCGGCCTGGTCAGTGCAAATTGTACTAATACAGTAGATGCTGCTGGTTGGCCTCCATGTTATTATCTTGTCTGTCAGAAATAAATTGTATACTGAATGTATCCAGCTAAATGAAAATGAATGTGAAATCATTTTTGTGGTCCCCTCTAGTCAATTCCAAAACATTGCGTTGAACTTTCATTTGGAAAACTTACAAAAGTCTTTTTTTTTGGTGGTGATGTGATGTTTTTACTGTTTGCTCCTTTCTGTCATAACCCAAAAAAATCTGCACATGTTGATGGAAAGAATTTTTATGTGTGGTTTGTCCTCTCTTAGGTTTAGTCTTCAGGTTTAAAGGTAGTGAAACATTCATGCGGTAGATATTCATATCATACTTTCAAACCTTTGACTCTTGTGCAGCTCCTTCAAACAGTTTAGGGTTATGAGACTTGATGAAGGACGTCTTGACAGCAGCGGGTGAAGGCGGCGAAAGGACTACCAGCAGGTTTACCTGACTGCACGCATAAGAATGTGTACAACAGTTACACATGAGGAGATACATTATAGATTAGTGTGTCGGGTTGCCTATTTAAAGCAGCTCATTAGGGCTGTAGCTGAATATTTTCTCCTCCCCCTTGAGGATCAGCAGTCAATAATACTTACTGAAGTATAACATCGAGCTATAATCCATTTTTAATGGCATTTCTTCACTTTGAGACTTGTAGTGAAAACAGAACCCTCAGTAGATATGGAGGTGTTGAATCCAGCAAGCAACTAGCAAATTTTTTTGCCCGGTGACTCCCCATTGCATTCATCAGATGCTTTCCTTTTTTGCGCTGTTTTCCGCTTTAGGCTTGCAAAGTAGCTGGAACAGTATGCATTGTCTTGAAATGCTGATCAGCAGTGGACCTTTGGGACACCAATTAAGAGACTCCACTCAGCAAAGAGAGAGTCAGCACTATGTGCACTGAAGTTGAGTGCACTTCCCATGATGTACATTTAGCTGGAGCTATGGAGGCTTATGTGACATTATCTTATATTATTAATTATTTCTTTGCTGAACTGGCATGAGTAAATTTGCACATTTATGAAACTAAACTGACAGACATCACATGCTGCTTGGTATTCCAGATTAAGCTCAAATGAAGGCATTCAAATCATGCCATTCATTAAAGTTTATGTTGCATTCTAGGCTAAGGCACATGCACATGGTATGGCAAATCTAAAATACAGGCCTCAGGGTCTATGTTCAAGTGGCTGAGTGTTGTCATGGTGTCACATGACTCTGTGACTGTGCAGAGAGTTTTTAAGTCTTTCTGAGCTAACAGCGTTCTTTATATCAACAAAAACAGGTGTGAAAGGTGCAGTGGTTGGAGTCAGGCAATTTTACAGTGAGGTGGCCATGATGGGACCAGTTACTGTTACAGCAAGTTAAATCGTGCAGCAAATGAATGTATACAGAAGCTTATACAGCAATGCTTTTGATATGTATATGTATATTCTTCAAAGAGCTCACAAAGAAGTAAATGATTAAAAGTGTTATTAGTAGGGTATTATTATACTGCATTGTTATTAATAATGACAGGTGAAGACAAGATTGTGGCACCAACAACAAACAAAAAACAAACAAAAAAAAAGGCAATAACAATTGGGATGGCCAGGCCCCAGTCCACAGCAGCCACAGCAACCAGCTGCCAACCCCCAAATCTGCCTGAAAAAAGAAAAAAAGTTCCAAATTTAATTACTAATTAATTACGTTGCAAATAGTTATTCAATTTGCAACGTAATTATGGATTACTAAAGTCATTATAGCATTAAAAGTTAATTAAGACTAAATTTTCATACATAAGTTAAGTTCTAAATATCTATTTATCATTCCCAATTAGCTCTAAGTGCTTAGTGACACAAAACCTATTTGTTATTGTTATTGTAGAGTGCTGCTTATCTTTACATATCATAATAATTACACTTAATGAATAGAGAAATAAATAGAGTAAGGAGATGAAAACAAAGTTGAACGGATAAATAAAAGATCCACAAGACCTCTATGAGACCTCTAATTCTTGTTGTCTGATAAAATGAAAAAAAAAAAAAACGCAGATTCAGTTGCTGCCTTGATGTGACTGCTGAATGTCAGATGAACAACTTTTATAGAGAATGTTTAGTAATTGTTTTCAGGTTGCAAGAATGTAATGATGTCTCACAGTTACTCAGCGGCAACCAATGGTTTCTTCTGAAGGAACGAAAAAAAGCAAAATAGCTCAATTGCAAATGTACTAATTACTTAGAATACACCTTTTGTCATTTTTTCACTGCATTATACCCTCACCTCTTGTCGCATCTTTACAATTTTGATTTTATTTAATGTTCTTTCTCTCTCTCTCTCTCTGTGCACATGTGTGTGTGTGTGACTCCTGGATGTGCTATTGTGTTCTTTGGCGCTAATCTGTGATTTCTGATTCCTCCCCTGCAGTCAGAGCTCGGCACATCTCAGCAGGATGTGTGATAATGAAGAACGCTTCACGGGAGGTTTGTCTGTCGTTTCATTAGGGGTGCTGAGCAGGTTTCTTCAGATAACCCCTCAGCGGTACAATGCAAAGTCAGAATTATGATTAACCCAATTAATTATAGAGATTAATATCAATCCTATGAAGGACACAAAGACATTGAGTCACAGAGAGATCAAACTGTTTTTTTAAATGCACAAACACATAATTTACATCCCTCCTTGTCTTCACTTGAGAATAACAGCATCTGCTTCACACTGTGGCTCCAGGAGTTTTGTAAGCCGCAGAGAAAATGCAATTAGGTTTACACTGTGTACTAAAAAAAGGTCAGCTACAAGTATGAAGATGAATGTTCTTCATTTGCATGCATGAAATAAATCTGTTTTTAACTCATATAATTCATGTATATGCTTTAGTAAGTATATAAACATCTGGCTTTAATAACCAGTCTGTGCTTTATGTTACATTTATTAGAGGTAAATGTGAGAGTGTATCTACATGTACATATGACAGTATACATTTTAGGCTTGAATGGGACTGGATTGACAGTAGACTCGTGACAGACAGAAGCTTTGTCACGCCCTTGAGCATTTGATCCAGACTTGCAGGGTTTGGTATGTTTGGTATGCGTTTGAGCATGGAGCTTGAAGTGGGCATCCTGGGCTTCATACTGAATAGCTGATAATAGCTGAAAAAGCTATCCAGAAGAAGTTTTTTTATCCAGGTCTTTGGGAATAATAGTGGGATTACCACAAGCAGACAACAAGGATTTAATGTCTAAAGGGGAGGATGTGTTGCATGAAGGTTTTGACACTGACCTTAAAAGCATTCATTGGCTGTCCACAAACATTTCCAGCGGGGTACTGTTGCTCTGTGTCTGCAGCTTTGTTTTTTCTTTAGGTATCTTTTGGCAGAAATGGAATATAATATCATTATGTTACTATGATTAAGTAAGCCATCGTGTGAGTCACCAGTTGCACGAGAGACTTGCTGACTTGCCAGAGACTTGCCATTATTGAAGTACATTATTTAAGATCCTCGTATTCTATGATGATTGTATGCTACCTTCGATCAGATAACTCACTTATGTGTGATAATGAAAATAAGTGGTTTTGTTCTTTTACAAAGTTATGGGAGATAATGTATTACAGCAGCAGAGCCCACCCATACTGGAAGAAACAAAATATTTCATTTATCTTATTTACCTAATTTATGTGCATTTGTTTCATTTCAGCGCAGTGAGAGTCTTTAGTGTGTTTTTCTGTCACTCACAGTCGTGCTTGTTTCCACCGCTCTCTTGTGTTTCATCGAGGTCGGGGCCCCCCTCCCACACACAGAGCAGAGCAAAGCAAAGGAGAGAGGAAGTTTTTGTGAACGAGACCAAAGAATATTCGATTAAGAGAGATTGGTGATGCTGTTTTGCTTTCATTGTGCTCTGTGAAGTTTGCAGGAGGAAGTGATCTAGCCTTTTAAATGCAGTAGTACATGCCAGCAACTAGTCATATGGTACCCTAGGAGGCAAATTGGCTTTTTGCACTCTCATTAATTTGGCATACAGTTAGCACACCAGTTGTGATTTTGTTTTAATAAAAACCCCTGGCATCTGCTTCTCGTGTTCTTCACTACTGTGTGACATATTCCTGTGCTGTACAGTGGATGTCATTTCTGGCCATGTCAAAAGTGGTCTATTTGGATTTCAAGCAATAACTGATGAATCTTCAGTGAGTCTGCATTGGCATTGGCAATATAAATTAAAGTGTTCAATTTGAGAACGAATTTCAATGGCTGTAGGATGAGAATGTTTCAAGGTAAAATTAAATTTAGGTAATTATGTTAGACGTTAATTAGTACACTTTCACTTTAATTCAAGTAGAACTGGACAAGTTTCTGTCGATGTAGTCATTGCTACTGCCGTTACAAAGCAGACACCGAGTTACATCTAATGTTGAACTCATACGTTTAAACGCAAATCGCTTGTGCTTATGACAGCAGTTGAGCTGAGGGATTGACACAGCTAACTGAACTCTGAGATAGAGCAGTAGAGTCTACTATTGGTTTGTGATTCCAAATCCAAATCATGGTTCATATTAAACTGGACACTGAAGCTTTACATATTTGACAAATCAGACAAAATGAACTTTTAAATAACTTTTATTGTTTACCTTAAAAGGTTTAAAATCAGAAACACTCACTTCAACTCTTAGCACATATTGAACATACTGAAATGTAAAGAATGGGGCTCATTGCTATTATACATCATCATTATTATCATCTTTTCCTTTTCTTGTATCCCAAGCGATGTTGCGCTCTGCCAAAGACATCCAAACCTTTTTCATGCTTCACGGTCGGCATGCAGCTCCATCTGTGGCTGGCAAATTGATTTATTTATGACTTTGAAGACTCATACACGGGGTATGAAATTTGGGTTTACTTCACTGCTTAAAAGCACAGCCACTTTCGACTTTTCATGTGTACAGTATATATGAGTACAAAGCCAGCAGGATAGCTTTAAAAATGCTTAAGATCCCACTTTGAGATTGATGTAAATTATTTCCCACTTTTCAAGCTCCTGCATACAAATCCTCCCAAATCCATATACGAGATTTCTTCAGAGGATAGATTGGTTAAATATGCATCAGCCAGCATTTCACTTGATGCTCTGGAAGTTATATCAATAGAGGAGTAACAGCTTGGTTCCTACCTGCAATTCTGCTCACACTCTGTGTCCTTTTTCATCCAAATCGTAACATTATCAAGTGACCTGGTATGACAAAAGAGGCCTCTGAAGAGTCTCACAGATCTGAGAAAACGCACACAAAAAACGCTTTTGGCTTTTTAGTGTTTGTTATAATTGTTAGCATTGCACAGTAGCATGAAATAGCAGTATTGACATGCAAAAGAATTCAAATATTTGTAAACAGATGAAATACATCAGCAACAATATTTTTACAGAGATTTTTTTTTCAACCATATATTTAATTTAATAAGTCTTTTTACAGTTTATTTATAAAGTTGGGAGCAAGCTTCTGATGTTTTCATGGACTGAAGGAACATCTTGTTTTGCACATAGCATAAGGCTGCTGTTTCTCTTTATTTTCCTTGTTCAAGACAAAATGATAATAATAATAATAATAATACCAGAAAAGACCAAAACCAGCAGTGTGTTAGTCCACCTTTCAATACTTTGTCACTCAGCTCCAAGTCCATATGTTCCTACTAAAGGTAAAAATCTTTAAAATTAAGTCAATACTTAGTGCATTTGTTTTACATGTTTCCTAAAACACGTCTTTAGCACTGTAGTGTTTAGTAGCCTTAATATCACTCTCACAGGAGAAAATATTGCATATGTTGGGGACAACTGCCAGATTAATACATATTTCGTGTTAATATTTCCAACATCATGGCATATATTGCATTGAGTCAAAAACCGTACAGTAGTGATGGTGAGGAAGGAACATGTGCCAGTGGAACTGTGGCCCACTGATTCATTTTTCATAGCTTTTAGCCATGCTAGCGTAGTTCCTGTTGGTAGGTGAGAACATCCATGGTCCCAGGTATAACTGTGGTGATCCTCTGAGTTTTGCTCTAGCGCCACCATCAAGTTATTGTTGTTTCACGTTGTTGTTTTAAAACAAATTTTCACGTTCATGTCACCTTACTGAGGAATCTGTAGTGACTTCTAACCTTTTATGTAGCTCCAATTTTAATTTGTCCAATTCAGTGGACAACTCCACGGCCAAAGCAGACTGTACCTGCTGAGGAGATGGGTCCTTTGGAGTGCAGAGGTGCACTTCTCAGGACCTTTTTCAACTCTGTGGTGGCATCAGCCTTATTCTGTGGAGTGGGCTGCTGGGGCAGCAGCATCTCTACTGCAGATGGGAAGAGACTGGATAAAATCATTAGGAAGGCCAGCTCTGTCCTAAGGAGCCCCCTTGACCCAGTGCAAGTGTGATATCTAAGCTATCTGCTTTGCTGGGCAACAACCCCCCCCCCTGCATGAGACTCTGATGGCACTGGGCAGCTCCTTCAGTGGCAGGCTGCTTCACTCCAAATGTGTGAAGGAGCGTTACCGCAAGTCCTTCCTCCCACTGCTGTGACACTGTGCAACCAGCACTGCTCCCGGCAGACCCCACCCACTCCACAACAAACTGAATTTCAATAAATCATTATGCAATAATCTCCCAGTGCAATAAAATAACTTTGTTGTTTACTGCTAATAATGTAAACAATTGTGAAATAGTGTAAATATTGTGTACCTTTATTTGCTATCCTGACAATGTGAATTTCCCCACTGTGGGACTAATACAGGATTATCTTACCTTATTTTATCTTTGGTTTATCACTACATATCTGCAAAACTAATAACATTCATCCATCAGCCCCAGCTGTGTTTATTGCTAATCAGAGTATGTACCATGATAAATACCAAACTAAAATGGCAAAGATGTTAAAAGCTAAGATCGGCATGTTAGCCATATTGTGAGTATGCTAGCATGCTGACGTTAGCAGTTAACAACCCGCATACAGTCTCACAGAGCTGCAAGCAAGGCTGCAGACTCATCAATAGGATCCATTCATTTCTGATTTTGGTCTTTTCATTTGTTGACAGTAAGAGAACTACACAATATTGCCACCCCCACTGGACATTTACATCTAGAAACAGCACTGTGTTTAAAAAAAAGCTGCTCTAGTGTAGGCATGTTGCTTTATATAACAGGCAATAAAATGCGACCCACATAAGTCCAGCTGGACAGACAAATCAATGAGTTTGACTTATCAGACACCACAACATTGCACATTAATCTGATACCATGAGAAAGGACTTTACCACTTTACGACTGTGAGAAACAACAGAATTATGGCATTAGTAATCTAGTAATCTACCAGGAATGTGTCTCTGCACGTATATGATTGTAGCATCTTGCTGGATGATGTCACAATACCCCTTTTTGTGTGTGAGTGTGTGTGTGAGTGTGTGTGTGTGTGGGTGTGTGTGTGTGTGCATGTGTGGTGGTCCCAAATGAATGAGGGGGTTGTCATTTTTCACACGGTGCTGTTGTCCGTTTGTACTCTGCAGTAACAAAAATATCCCACAGTCGTTTACTGCAGTTGAAGCTCTGTCATGCATTTTGATCTGTCACGGATTTAAGTATCTCATGTACACTTTTTTTTTTTTTTTTCCCTGAAGCTCAACTTTCTCAACAATTCCCACATCATTTGCTTTTTTTGTAAATCAATCCACTGATGCTTCCATCATGTTTCCCTTACCTCGCCAGTGCATCCACAACATTACTCTGCTGTTGTCAGCTCCTCTCCTTTGTCAAGAGACAACAGGTTTAAGAATATTTTTTACATCAAGGCCAACAGAGAGCACTGTGAGAGTGACCCAGGGTAAACATAAGAGAAAGCATAGAAGTTGAAAGTTTTGGTTCTGTAAGACTTTCATCATTCTCCTCATGCCACGGGAATAAATACAGACTTGAGGGTGTCTACTTTGTAGCAAGCTTCTCATTCAGTCCCTGTTGGTGCTCATACAGTGTTGTTGTGTGCACGCATACTAAACCGCAAATACAAAAGACGCTTTGATCTTCCTCATCCTGTTTCACTGCCGTGCTGATGAGGAGTTCAGGGTCTGCAACTGTTGTGTGTCATCTCCAACAGGTTCGTCTTGTCCTTTCTTCCTCTTCCACAGTCAGCACAGCGTAGTCATGTCTGTATCAGGAAAACACAGGACAGGCTATTAATACTGTGGTTGTAAATCCTCTGAACACACACATACACATGCAGAACGTGCTCTGTTTGGAAACAACATGCTGGTAAAAATAGCAAATAAGCAGTCATAGTTTCCTATGTGCATTTAGAAAGGTAGGCACAGCGTTTTTTTTTTGTTTGTTTGTTTGTTTTGGATTTCATGAACACACATGAACATACAGAATTCAAACTCAAAGGAATCATTATTGCATGGTTTAGAGAGCATAGTTAACAGGATTGCCTGGAAGTATCAGATTAGCAGTGAAGAGTGTCTGTGGTTTCATTGCCATTATCCCGCAGGTGTCAAAAACACAGTTTATACTCATACATTATTTATGATTCCTTCAGATGAACCAGTTCTCTCCAGTATTGTGCTTCTGCAGAACTGTATGTAATCTTTGTCTCAAAATCAGAGATCCCATGAGATCTTTTTGACAGAAGAGAGTGTTTATCTGTTGTTGTCATTTCCTCAAAGTTTTTACTCGCTGATTTCACACAGATGATTTCCTAAGAATAGCTACTATTTGTGGCTTCCAAACACTGAAAGGAACAAGAACATTATCATGGATTATGGATGGTTATTTATGAAACTCTTGATAGATGCTCCGACAGTGTATGAAAGTCATTTAACTTTCCAACAGAAAAAAAAGAGGGTCTGCATCCAGCAATTTGTGTAATTTTCCAAAATGAAGAAGTGCTGCAGCAAGATCTCGTTGAAAATATCATACAAAAAGTAGCAGTAACAACTCTTGGCCTGATCTCTCTGCTCCACACCTTCCTGCTTGATTGATTCTCTCATGAATCATCAATCAAATCAATCACACAAGAAGACAGGGAGGTGCATGTGCTGAATCTGCACTTGTATTAAAGCAACACACCCAGTTCTGAGCTTTCTTTCCTTCATGAGAAAAATAAAATAGTTTGTGCTACTTTGCTTATTTAATTTAAATGGTTGGCTAATGGAAATGGTGCACCACAGATTTAAAAAAAAAAAAGCCACTCTAAGGTACTGGAAAACGTAGCTAGTAGTAGTAGTAGCTGCTACCTGCAGCATCCCTGCTTCCCAACACATCCAACTGAGCACAACACTACAAGTCTTGGTCATGAACTCCATTCAAACAGTCATCATGTTTGCATATATGACAGCATGCTTTGAGTGTAGCTGTTCATTTTTGCCTTCAGGTGTGCCCTGAGATATAAAAACCTTTAGTCTTAGTCTGTACTTCTAATTTGAATGTCTTCTCACAGCTCACAGCTTTTGTACCACTGTATCTGCATACTACAACTCCCCTCCTGCTTTTTCAAATCAAATGGAAGTGGGTCAGATGTAAATTCATTCATATAATAACTATTCATCTGCTTCATAAGATTTGGTCCGACAACATGAATAGTAAATAAACAATTCACTCAATTTGATGTACACAAATGTCTAATTATAGCACATACAGTTTATTTAATGCATGCACAGGGGTTGTGCCAAGTATTGCTGCTGGATATATTTAGGACCCATCTCTCTTGTCCTTCCTTTGGTGTGGTTCAAATCAGGTCTTCCCCTGGCAGAATAAATTCAGCTATAATCGACTCATACTTTCTGCTCTCTGCTTCATTTTCCTTTTCAACCAAAGGAATAATAAGCAAATATATCTGTCCTCGCAATTTCTCAACTCTTACTGAAATTAAATCTGAGTGCAATACAGAAAACCTCAGATATATGAATTAATTTGCTGTCTGCAGCATGTTAATGAAGTATTTCATTAGTTAGAGGGGCTGTTTCTTTTAATATCTGTAAAAAGGAAGAAAAAAAATCAATGGAATGCTCTCATCACCATAATATTAGCTATCCCAGTCATTTGAATCATAAAGTTTGTTTCCTTCGTATGAAACACTTTAATGTTATTCATTCAACTTCATTACTCCATTTGCATCAGGCTCACAGAGAGTCCTAAAATGTATGAACGCATCTACTGTATTTTTATTAATGAAACAAGAAATTGCAAAGATCATTGGGGAATACGAAGTACAAAGTACTAATGAGATGGAAAATGAAGTGATCATATTAGGTGCTGCTGATATATTTAGAATCTAATTTCTGGATCTATTTTTCTAAGTCAGGCAAGTAAAGGAATAGTTTTTCATCTTCAGAAACACATTTAGACACTTTCCTTTCACAAGCTATACAAGCTGGAGACAGCAGCTGGTTAGCTTAGCTTAGCACCAACTGGAAGACTGATTGTGAGGCACCAGTGTGCAGAACATTGTTATGCAATCATGATGAAACTGTTACAAACCATGTCTGAGATTTAAAATGTTTGTTATGTGACTCAGATTTATACAACTCTGTTTAAAAGACACAAGGAGATATAAATGATTTAACCAATTAGTGGCACATAGACTAATTTTATTTATCACTAGTTTATTACTATAAGAACACTGCATTGCATTTTTCTACTGGATTAACATCCTAAAAGTCACTGCATGTTATCTCTACTGAAAGGGAACCCTAGAGTGCATTACATTTTCTACATCTTAATTGTACCCATTAGTGCATTGTATTACATTTTCTGTAATGGACGGACCCCATAGTTAAGCCTTCTTCAGGTCTTGCCTGAGAGGGCTTTGCAAATGTTTACTCCTCTAGATACCATTTTCATTGTGGGGACCACTAAAGTGGTACAATTTAAACAAGGGTATCTCATATGATGAGAATTTTGCTTTAAGGTTCCATATTTTTACAACACTTACACAATACAACATTCTGTCATCGTGCAGCTTTGAATGCAACATGTTTTGCTGGAGAGCCGCTGGAATACCCTCAAGGACCCCGATGTTTCCCTGGACTTCACTTAGAAAACCATTGCCCTCAAGGCACTGAATCACATTTTCTCTATTTAAGTCACCCATTAGTGCACCGTTAAAGGACATGTCATCACTTTAACACTTCATCATTTCCTTGCACATGTAGTGGTCACTTTATTATACCCATATGGTCATCTAAGTTAGCACTTTTGCTTCTGCCATGTCACTTGGAGTAGTTCTACAAACAAATCCCTTAAAGCCACCATTATAAGAAACATCTGTGAAGCTGTTGCTGTTCACAGTCAATTATTCCTCTTTATGTTATGAAAATGATTGTTACATGCCTGATGAATGGATACATTATAAGTAATGACAAGTGGAAATGGATAACATTTGACTGTAATGTGAGTAGTAGGCTACTGGACCACCCAGTATCATCTGTAATGAAGTATACATGTGTTTGTACGTGATGCTGTTTGATGTGATGTTCACATCACTCTTTCCACATTCATTTTACAGGGCTCTTTCACTGGATCACCCTGACCTGTAAACGTGAGAGCTCTATTATTAAAGGATATGGAAAACACACTCACACACACACAAAACTTGGCACCCAGCGGGGGACACTTAAAGCCCTTTCCAGCATAGTGTACTGTTGTTGTTGGCATGCAAAGACGCTGACAGAGATGGTCTATGCACGCTGTTTCAACATCTATCTCTTTATTTGACTCTATCTTTCCTGATCTGTTCTTTCTCTCTCTAACACACCCTGCTGCAACCAGAGCTGCACTTTACTGCACTTTGGACTCAGTGATAACTTCAATGATAAAATCCAGTACTGCTTTAAATTTCTGTCAAACCTTAAGAATTTCAGCTCAAGGTTGCTTTGATTGACCTACATTTGAATATTTTTATCTTTCCAATTGTTAAAATCAAAAATCATGGATGGATAAGCTTGAGCAAAACAACGCCCATGTTGCTTCAATGAGAATATTGTGCATTGTAAGACTAAACGCTTATTACTCACAGTCACATTAACTACAGAATCAAGTTCATTTATTTGTATTGCACCCAACCAGGGCCTTGCTTTGAAATGCGATGCTGTATGGTCATGTGCTAATGAACAGTGAACAGTTTTTGTTTTTTGGGGTTTTTTTTTTAACAGCTGTAGCTTATAAGGTTTACCAGGAAAAGGAAGCGGTACTTTGTGACTCAGGGGTAAAGGCAGGAACAGCTGGGAACATAAACATAACATTCTCCACAGGACTGGACAATCTCACCTTCGTGGACCATGTCCTTCTGAATGGGGCACCCTAATTGAGACAAAGCTAAAATCTTTAACTCACAAGATGCAGAACAAATGAATATTTTGTTCAGTTAATGCATTCAGTCATGAGCATTGAGACAAGGGAGGGTTCATTTTATTAGTTTTTTTTGTGTTGTTGTGGATATTTAGTTAGTGTATTGCCTTTCTCATGCAGAAATCTAGGAGTTCATCTCACCTCTTTGGCATGTTGATATTGTCTCTGGCTCTGATACAACATAGTGGGCCTGTGTTTGAGCAAAAATGGTCTGCTGGTGTGTGTGTGTGTGCGTGGTTCTGACCTGGTGGCAGTTTTTGCTCTAGAATACTTTGTTGGTGACGCCTGACTACCATAGTTGTTGTGTTTTACATGCCCCATGAACTGGTGTAATGGATTTTATTTATCATCATCTACAAGCTGCAGGCTATACATTAAACAAGCAAGATACTGTAAGGTTTATAAGTTCATCTGAAGCACACATCAGCTCTGGGTGTCCTTCACACACTGGAGAAGTTGACGCCCCACTGATTTCCACTGTATAATTCTTACTGTGGTGTTGGAAGAAATAAAAACAGAACTGCTTTCAAGAAGAAACCGCCTGCTACGGTGGCATTTTCTTGCATGAGTCTGGTTATATCCCCTCATCAGGGCTCCTTTCACTTTCTTCAACCTGAGATTCATCAAATGCCATGAGATTTGCATTTTGTAATTTAATAAAAATTACAGTATGTGAGAAAAAAAAATTGGTTTCAGCCAATCGAAATGTACTGCTTTAAACTTCGACATTTTAACTAATTGCATGGTATTTAGCAAACAAAATGTCAGGTTTTGACATCTAAGTTTCCAGATAACAGAGAGGCATGACAGAAGACCAATGTGACGAGCAAACAGCAAGTGAATTAAGAAACTTTTCACTTTTGAAATAGAAAATAAATATACGTGCAGACATCTTGAACTGCGTATAATATTAACATATTAAAATTCATCATATAGTTTATCTCCATATTTTGTCAAAGTAGAGAACACTTTTTAAAAGCTGAAAGAGAATCTGCTTAAAAGACATAAAAGCCTGACTAATCAGCTATAAAATGAGGAACGAAACTCTGTCTACTTATTGCACTGTCCCCTGTGTGTCCCCTCACAGTTTTAGACGTGGTAGTACTGCAGTTCTAGGAATGGCAGTATCGGTCTGTTGGCCTATGCACCACTTTGATCCAGACTGAAATATTGCACCAATTATTGCATGGATTACACGATATGGATGAACACAATATGGCGCCTGTGATTGATTGCCTTCGTTGGTTGCCTTCGTTGGTTGCATCAGTTAGGTTTCGGTACAATAAGTTGACAGTTTGAGAATAGAGGCTGTACTATATGATGTACAGATACAGACTGTGTGCTGTTTCCCTGCCAAAGAAACTTAATTCCCAGCCTGCTGCTACTCCTCTCAAGGTCACTCCTCATTGGTCTTCACTGCTGGAACGTCTCTGAGCTATGCAGGGCAGGCGAGCTAGACTAGCACAACCTGTTAACTCGGTTTTTTAGTTTTCCATCACTCGATACTCTAATAAGCAGTAGTATTAAATTCATCATTGTTCCATCCAATGACAGGCAGAGTAGCCCAGATCTTTACAAGAAAAACAGGTTCATAATAAGGCAAAATAACCGAAAATGAACAAGCTGGTGTTTAACCAGTATGTTAACATTGTCATGTTTTAGCATGTATCTTAGCATTTTAGCTAGAACCAACATAATATAATTATAGCACAAACCGTTAGCACAGCTGTACATTAGTTTCTTTGAGTGTTTTGGATGAATGAATGGACATTTTCACCAACTACTGAACACAAACTTTAAAATGAAGAATATTCAGTCAGGAAGGTCAGAACAGCTGTCTTTTGAAATATGACTCTCTTTCAGATTCACCAGCTTCATCATTTCAGCAGACACCACTAATACCACAGCAGTGCCACATTTATCTCGGCACTGCCCACAGCTGATGCTCTTTGATCACAGAATTCCCCTGTACAGTCCAAATGCCAAAGACTTTCTGACAAGACCTAACTATCACATATCATCTGTTGCAATAAACCATTATCTCTGCTTCATTCACTTGTCTCTCCTAATTGGATTGTCTTTATCTCCCCTTTTTCTTCGTAGCATCTTAAGCCATAGCTTATCCCACTGAGCAAAAAAGAAAAGAAGACCTTATCACAATTTAATCAAATAATAATAATAATAATAATAATAATAATAATAATAATAATAATAATAATTTGATTAAAGCGTTCTGCTATTCTCCTTTAGAGACTTTATTGTGCAAGTTTTAATGCTTTTAGTGTCTTAAGTTGCTGACTTCCTTGTCCCTAATGCTGCAGAAAACAGAGTCAGGTTCAGTTTGGTTTGAACAGCAGTTTGCAGAAATTAGAAACCTGAGCTACTCTGTTCCCAGAGTCCAGTTATTCACTGACCACCTGCTGACTTGCTATTGCTATGCATTTGGCTGTGAGCCCTACCATTGATGTCTCCTTCATTACCCCCTCTATGCCACCCTCTCATTTTTGCCACTACCCTTTTCCACCAGACCTCCATTACTGTCTAAGTGGCAGCCATACCACCTTACGACCCACTTGGCAGCAGCATTCAGGCAGCGAGGTGAATATTTGCCCCTCTTTGCCAAGGTCTCATCATCAAGAGCTCATCAGAGACCATGAGTGTTGGAAATCAGTCTTGCGAGGAAATAAAGTGGCCTCTGCCATTTGCTCTAACTATACAGATATCAAATTATTCAGTTAGGTCAAAGAAGACGCAAACCACAGCATGCTTGCTACAAGGGATTGTGCTTCAAGGGATTCAGTAATGTTGACTGCAAAGTGAAGCATATTAGCAGCAGAGGAGTATAAATCTCCTCCATGACGTAGCTGGGGGGAAAGATTAATGGGGTAATTACTGGAGTTATCAGAGCTGTTATTGTTATGTAATTCACACATTGTGGACCACATTCAACCTGGTTTGCGACCATTTTAAATTTGGAATAGATTACTCCACTTGTGGATGAAAAATGCCCCGAGAGGTGCAGAATGTTAAATCGTATGTGTGTGTTTGGTCCATGCTGTGATATTGGGTGAATATCTGAGTAAAAGATGGGTCAGAAACAGCATTTCTGTTCCTGTTTTTGCACCATGAGAACATGAGAGTCAGAGTTGCCGGTTCTCTGCCTGTTATGGCTCCTGCTTCTTGCTCGCTCCCTCTCTGGCAGGACATACAGACCTGGCTTATCCTGCCTGGCTTAACACACAACATACTGGCTGGTTCTTATCTTAGGCTTGCAGTACTGCAGGCCTCATCCACACATGCAATTACACCAGTGCACGCAGACCACTAATAAGGACAGAATGTCAGTACTGAGTGTGCACACATGTGCCTCTGTTTACGTGTGCTTTTCAAACTGTCCACTGCATGAATACATTATACCAAAGACATTTATAGTCTCTTAAAATTACCAGATACTGGCAGCAAATGTATGAAATTTCAATTTTAACTTCAGAAATTAGAAATGTAAGGAATATAAAATTTTACACTCCATGCTTAATCCATGCTGATGTACATTTATTATCTTTTCTAATTGATTCACATGATTCATATGGTTTTCCAGAATGAGCCATTCAGTGTATTTGCCATGTGATGCTGTAGGCTATGTGATCCAGCATTATTGTTATTTCCCCCCTTCATTTATTTTAGCTTCATGTTTTTACTGGTCACTCACTTAATGCCTGTCAGAGCAAAGTTACTGCTAATAGGCTACTTACAAAAAAAAAATTCAGTTCACCTTAAAAGCAACTGACTGGTGAAATACAAGGTTGCTTTTATTATGAAGCAGCCACAGGAAACATAATGAATTTTTGACCAAGATTGAAAATGTGTTCGACAAACAACACACTGTCATTATTAGCAAGGTAATAAGCTCCTTTAATTGGAGCCTGCTGGCATGAGGAAAACAACACACATCATGTGCAGCATGAAATCAGTAGCAGCATGCTCAATGAATGCTGTAGAATTAAACTGCTTACTGGTAACCCCTGGTTACTTAAGCTAACAGATTTGTTTGCTTTTTAGCCTAATAGGTTTTTTGTAGATAGTTATCTACATTCTCCAGTAACGTCATATTCTTGTAATAATAAAGCAAGAACAAGCTGTAGCTCGGCAGCAATTTAACGTTCTAGTTATGCAGCTAGTTGTTCTGTTACCATCTGTTGCCGTACCACCAGACTGCAGAACGGCTTCTTTTCTCAGGCACACACCTCAGCTCATCAGAACTCCACAGACATCCAGCCCAGTAAGCAGTGAGGAAAAATAATAGAATAGAACTGCCTATAATCACATAAATTTCACGCCTGATTATGAACTGCAAATATTTATTTGGCCACAGTTTGGGTTTCACAGAGACAAACTTTACTTTTATTACTGACATAAATTTTGCACACTGGCCGTTTGAGCCAGATAAAAGTAGCTGTAGGCGTGCACAGCATATAGAACTATCAGTTTTTCAAAATAAATCTGTAGCCCCCGGGCCTACAGTAATAGGCGCTAATGATAGGCGCTTATGATAACTATTTCATTCACATACACACTCCTACATGCCTACACACAGATTTCCCTGAACCTTCTCTAATACACTCACCCCACACAAGACCAAATTGTTGCTATATTTGCATTATTTTGTTCAGCTCCTGTCTCTGTACATTAATATACAGTATGTAGGATTACTATATATCACAAAAACAAAGCTGACATATTTGGAAATCCTATTAATAATATATCTTTCAAGTTTATGCAAGAATACCACTTCCTTCACAGAGATAGGCCGAGGGATTATAATGTGTGCACAATTATAGCTCTGTGAAGCCTCTGCAGATGGTATCTTATTAACAAACCGAGATGAAAGCATGCTGTAAACTGGATGAGTCGTGAAAGCAACAAATTATACCATAACCAATTTATGATATAACATAAATGCATATACACAACCATTAATTATCAGTAATAATTTTTCTTCAGGATTTAAGTATTAAAAGCATAACTGATCATTTTGTTTGTCTGTATATATTTTTGGCTACAGCATAATTAGGTGTAGGAGTGTTTACACTCCACTGGGAGCTCTGTATTTGGGTTATTTTGGTCAAAGCTCAGTCTTGCTTTTCTCAGTGGTTAGAAATGTCACACAGAGGCTATGTCTTTGTGTAGCTACTCATGCAAATTTAAATACATGTGCAGAGGTCTTCTCGTGAGACTCACAGTCAATAACTATAGGGGCATTAGAATGTACATAAAGCTCGCTTCCATTAGCCTGAACAGCCCCTATAAAAGCAGGAAAGATCAGAAGAGTCTTTTTACATGTCTACATCCCCTGGATGCTCTTACAGACTGCCACGGTATGGCTTTTTGGTTTTGTTCTAGAGAACAGAAGGAGGAAGAAGGAAAGGTCGCTGGAAAAGCTTTGTTTAAAAGTAGAATAGAAAGAAAATTGCAATGATGCCTGCATCACCGGAGGATGCGACAGAGTCGAGAGCTGTTTCACTCCAGGGATACGTCAAAGAGAAATCCTCGACGCAGTTGCAGCAAGGGCACCCTTTGATCCCTTCTCATATTTAAATGTCTTTTCATCAAACTCTGGCACATCAACAGGAAATCTCAACATGCATTTCTGCCTGTATAAACTCAAAGTTTTCTTAGACTTTGTTTTGGCTCCTTTAATGTAGGCTAGTATGTGTGAGAGCAGATCCGTGAATCAAAGAATGCTTGACGAGCATAGCTCAGCTGCTGATGAACCTTCCAACAGAGCTGTTGTTCTTAGCGATCGTCTTTTTCCATTGCAACAGTCTGCGCCTTGATGCTTTGGGCCCAGCAGTTACTTCCATACTTGTAAGGAAGTAGGATGTTCAGGCGGTTGGGAGATACTCTCCCACCAGTTGCCAGCCAGTATAAAGAGTGTGGTGAGGCATTTGTTCTTATCTATGATCTTTGACTATGCTGGCTATTTAAATGTCATTTTATCTGACATCCTGATGGTAGTCTGTTACTTAATATAGAAAATGCATAAACAAACTGTGAGCACAATATTGACATTTTAAGTTGGTGAACCTTTTTTTGCAATAACTTACCAATTTGCACATCCAGAAGATACGGTGCAACATTAGCATTTATTTGAAAGTACTTCATTGTCTTTTTAGTACTGCTTTTGGTCTTCATCAGCCCCTGAAGGAAATATCTGCTCTTTGTCTGCTAAATACTACATTATGTACTTATGTTGTAGCTAATTTCTAACTTTGTCTGAGTGGAGTTAGTTTAATGCCAAGCACTATTACTGATGAGAGTGGTGGGAGTAAACTGAGGCCTTGAAGTTGCGTGCCACAAAACCAACACTTGAAAAACAGTGTAAAGCTTCACTGAGTGGTGTTAATATTAATTTATTTCTGAAGCTGATTCTGTTTGGTTCAAGTTTTGGAGTAAACTATTTTGATGCCACCATCAAAAAAACATTGAAATCCAACACTGTAACCTGCCTTTCATCAGTGAGGATGTTGAAATAAGGGAGTATTGCACATTTTATCCCACCCTCTCCCTTTCATTCAAACTCAAGACATGTGCACAAGCCTTACATGCACCCTGACCCTCACTTTCACACCTCAGTTATGTCCTCTGTGTCCCCTGACACCTCTTCTCACACCCACGTCTTCTGGACTTTGAAAAAAGTCAGGCACTAAGAGGTGGTGAAGGGCTAAACTGAGATGATCCTTTTAAGGTCTCAGATGGAATATCAGATTGAAGCTTTTGACTGCTTATCAAGCATAAATTATTGACGTAAGGATGCGTTTGAAATATTTCTACTGTCTGCTGGCCTGCCAAACTGTGTGCAGACTACTGCAGAGAACTTTGTCCAACCTGTTGCTTTAGCTCACAACATGACATGTTTTTTCCTTGATTCTTTCCATTACTTGTGATCCGTTCTTGTTGCTCCAAAACAATTTGATAAATCAGACCAAAATAGCTAAATCTGATCGAAACAAACCAGCGGCAGCATAAATGTGGTAAACAGAGAAGAGCTTTTCCCGCAAACCCACATTGTCTTTTCTTCTCCATTAAGTTTCATTTAGGTCTTTTTCCACACCTGTTGAACAACTGTTCTTTAGCTTTTTGATTTCACTTTTGCAAGATCTGAGGCTAAGTTTATTGGGTTTCTTTCATCCCCTTTCCTCTTAGCTCTGTCATTCTCTCTGTATGTGTGTGTTCATTTCATGGCTTTCCCCTTGACTATTTGTGTCAAGGTGGAAGAATATAGCATGGATATCTTTATATCCACGTGTCACATTTCACTCGACCAAAAGGAAGTAAGACTGGATGAAGCTTCCAGCACAGCATGATTCCTTCAGACACATTTCAGAACAACACAGGAATCATTTTGTCATTATTTTTGATAAAATAGCCAGCTGAATGACAGCACCATTGAATGTGCAAATTGTCCTGCATTCATTTTTTCTCAGGGTTGTTTGATTGTGTTGACCCTCGTGGAATGTTTTCTCTTGATCACCAGGAGCTGCAGACTAATGGAATGCTGATCAAGCTGGAGTTGGTAATACTCAGCACCAAGCAGGGGTGATAGAAACAGCTCCATGAAAGCAGCAGCATTAGCAATGGAAGGAAGAAGGGCTGCTCACAGGAGAAAAAGAGAAAGTCGCTTACCCCGTTGTTATCTAAAACATCTACTAAGATTACACTGAAATTCTTCAGAAATTGATTCAATAAAATCACATTCAAATTCTGAGGTGATTTATCAGCAATACAATCCCTCTGTGGAATTAGATGAATATTTCATTTCAGTATGATTGCTTCCATTTGATTGTGATGTCTCTTGTTTGATGATAATAATTTTAATTGACATGTGGCCATTTAGTGGAGAGTCCTTGAGGTAAATATTGTGTATAAAATGACTTTCCAATTGATTTTAGTGCTTCCAATATGCCCTTCAGCGTTATGCACTGTCATCAACATTCTTTTTATGATACATTCTTCATTAGCTGCCTGTCAAACCTCCTTCTGCCGTGTTCATTGCCAGGCTTTCACTGCACAATAACAGACTTTCATTGCTTTTTGTTTCTGTATCAGTAGTGTTGGTGCCTGTGATTCCAGGTTGCTGCTAATGGAAAAAAGCTGCTTGGCCTGGACTTTTAACATCTCTCATTACTCTATGCTTTTAAAAGCTCAAATCCAAATTGTTGTTTAATCCTCCTGCTTTCAGAGTCAGTCAAAATCTACATTTTTGCATTTTATAAAGACGGTAAAAACAGTTGTCAGTAAGGTGAGAGGTAAGAGGTATAAAATGAACCTTTTATTGGTTGTTTTAATCCATGAATTTTACACAAAATTAAATCATAATGACTATGAATTATTATATCAGTATGGTGGCTTATGTGTGCAGACACTAATGCATCACTTGTACACAGGTTCCTGATGATCAAGACTGTGTCCAAATGATTCTCAGTCTCAAATGGCCCAAGCTCCAATTCAGTTGTGGTGTGTTAACCACACCGTACTACAAAGTAGAAGGCAAAAGTACCTCAGTATGTACTGCCACTCTTTTTGATTGCGACTGCTTTTTAAGTCTTGACATATCGTGCTGCTGCTGCTGCCATTGTTGATGTCACCTCCATTTGGGTCTGTTGAGGTCATCCACATTTTGGATAGGCTGTAATTTTATCCTAAAATCTAATTTAGCCTTGTTCTGTACTTGGACCCCTTTATGGACTTTTTTCTCTCTTTTTTTCTTCTTTTTCTTTTATGCTCATCGGTTTTGCATGGGTTTTCAACTGATATTTTTAGAAACTTAATACTTGAAATATTTTGCTATACTATCTTACTGGTCTACTTTTGTGGGAATCCTGACTGAAATCATATCTCATCCACAGAGCTGAAAATGATTAATATAATATAAATTCCTCCACACTGCAGAGAACTGATCTCCACAGTCTTCACTAGAGGGAAGAGAGCTACCATGGGATTTGGTAACCAAAGGAAAACAATTTCATGTTCATCATTCCTGAAGTTTTAGCCTCACCGTCGACTGGTAGCCAGTAATCACAGAGCTCGTCTTGTGAATCCCACCCTCCACTGAACAGCAAAGCCTTTGATTGCAGTGTCTGTATGTGTAGTCGTAAAGCCTCACAAGTAATTGCATCCACTTGTTTACTGTACTTCACTTCTTTCATCAGGCTAGGACATGTCGTACTTGTATAATATTAAGGTCCTTCTCTCATGAGCCCTCAGGTACTCTGGACCCTTAAGCAATTCCTTTCATTAATGCTTCGTGTAACTGTCTTGATTGTGAGGAGGACAAAAATGTGTTTGTTTCGCCTTTGTAAACACTCCCTGTCCTTTTGATTTATCTCTGCAGGAAGGTTTCCTTTTGCTCACGTTTGTCTGTATAATTGTCTTTTCTTTTTAAAGTAAATTTTAAGTAAATAGCTTTTTCATTTATTTGTTTTAATACTAATCAAATCCATGTCAACCATTCCCTCCACTGATAGCATCAAGTTGAAATGTAAAATAAACCCAAATCACCTCTATATGTGCACATGAACTATTGACATTTTTCCTCATGAACTGATGGCATTTTCAATTAATTGTGTTGGCACATCAAAGTATGTAGCCTACATATCCTGGCATGTTTTCAAAAGTGTATCCCTAATTAAGGTCTCTCTACAGATGGCCTCGCTCTTGTCTGAAATGGCACATTGTAATATGCTCCTCACTGATAATGTTCCATTTGTGCTGTTGTGTTAAATTTAATGCTCCTTGACAAAAACTTTCCAGCCTATTACGAAAGGCAGTCATTACACAAGGAAAGCTTCTGAACAATGGACAAAATACTTTCTTCTTTGAAGTCTGACTAACATTTCAATTATTTTTTTGACAGGGGTCAAAACTGTAACCAAAAGGGAATTTTATTTATTTTTCTTCCCTGAATGCACTTCCCACAACAATGTTCTCTAGGTGACATATTTGGTTCCAATTGACATTCTCTGTATTGGAAGTGGATTAACTGGACTGATGCAATATCTGTAAATACACTAAAAATAGTTCATAATATGAGTTCATCACCAGTGGCCACAGAGGGAAGTTAACCAGCTAACACTAGTTTCGGCTCTCCCAAGTCTCCACTTTCAACGACAGCTAATGTTCGCCTATGTTTCACCTGTTACCTTAACCTTAGCTTAGCAATGTTAGCAGTGGCAGTGGAGAGTGACAGAACAGGAGACGTGAAGGAGTGATATGGAAGGTGTAAGCCCTAGGCTATAACATTTATCAGTCCAGAAAACTACTGGTTTACAAATAATAAAGGTAATATTTCTACTACTGTAGTATTTCTACTGCTGCTAGTCTCACTTGCATGCTCACAGTCTTTCACACAGGCCACACTGGTGTGTGGGGGGATGACCGTGACACTGCTTCATACATAGGGTGGTGGGTCCAAGCATCCATCATACTGTACATTTGTCTATAGTTATGAAAAGTGGATTTAGGATCAATAGTGCGATACAGTGGTTCTCAAAGACCCCTGTACTAACAGGAATTATGCCACTGATACCCATTTGTTAGGATTTTGTTACAGAAGAATTTTGTTTTTAGATGTGTGAGAAACCTATGACCAAAGCAGAGCTGTTACTTTTAGAGGGAATTATAGTGAAGTCAAATTATTCCCTGTTTTGCTTGGACACCCCTTAGAACCACCCACTCAAAGACCCCTGGGGAGACCCCACTTTGAGAACCACCAAAAATCTCCTGAGTTTTTAACTGAGAACATATTGTTCATTTAACAGTCACATTTGAATGCACAATAATTCCTGGAAAAGAAAGGCAGTGACTTATCATTAACAATACTAATAAACAGAAAAAGAAGAAAACCTGCTGTCACTGAACTCAGAATCTTTGAAGTGCCTGATAGCGCAGACTTTCTCTGTGCCTGGTAGAGTGCGATGAAATTCAGCAAACAACATGCCTCTCACTTTCCACTTTCCAACGTCTTCCATTGTTGGATGAAGTATTACAACAAGAGACGACAGAGAAAACAGAAGCTGTCCTGACAGGAAACAACATCTGTTTGCCACCAGATCACTGCAATGGCACTCTGGGTGACCTCATGAATAACACTGAGAGCAGACTGTCATGACACTTCCTGTAGCACAGTACAAAGTGTGCCCTTAACTTACTTGATTCTTTTAACAATCAAAGTTCCGTGGAGAGAGTTGTCTGCAGACTTCCGGATTAAACCAGCGTACTGTAATACCATCAAATAGCTGTCACAAGCTGCCGGCAGTCTGGAGCTCCAACAACTCTTTGCGGGTGCCTTTCCCCACTCAACTGTTGCAGACTGTACAAGGCTATTGTTGAAACTTTATCTTTCATGTCACTTATGTACATCCAGTTTATGCACAGGATAAGCCGGCTGATTCCACTTTCTTTAAGAAAGTTTTAGGAAAATAAAACTTCAACAGAGAGAATAAGCAAACATATTTGCCTTGAAAAAGTTTACCGTTTGTGTCCATTTTTTCTCATCCCAGCTTGTGAATTTAATACTGATGGATCAATAGGTTGATTTATTCAGAGCCTAATCCAGAATCTTTTAATGGGAAATTAAAGACCGTGTAATTTGTTAAGCTTGATGGTTCATTTTTGGCTTTGGAAACCACAGTTGACAGAGCTGTCTCTACTCTAACTCCACTTTACTGACTGGTTCTGGCGAATCTGATCACAGTCAGACTGAGTCCTGGTGCCCTGTACAGAAGCATCCACCGGTCCATGTGTATAAATGCGGTTATATATAATATCACCAGACTTTCTTCACCTTTGTGATTGCAGTACTTTATTCTCATTCTGCAGTTCCAAACATTAGTAAATATGAGAGGTGTTCGGTAAAGCCTTGCTAAGGGACACCCAGGCAGGCCAAGGTCCTAGAGATGCCTCACAGGCCCCCAGTGCACCTTTCTGATGGTCTCAGTCCTTCCCAATCTCTTTGAACAAAACTATTTCTCTATTTTCATGGCTTGAGCTGCTGATAAGTCCTTCAATCATTTGAAGTGCATTGTAGTTTTGAGTTTCTGGATGAAACATATAATTTCACGCTGACAATTTACATGTGTGTGTGTGCCTGAATGTGGCACATCTGCGGCCTTTCCTCTTTGTTTGTGTGTTTGGTTTCATATTATAGGAATCTCTGCGGGAAGTTGGGAAAAGTTCTCATTAAGCGAGCTGAAGTCCACCCCACTTTCACC
The DNA here is from genome assembly GCF_020382885.2 of Scatophagus argus. NCBI lineage: Eukaryota > Metazoa > Chordata > Actinopteri > Scatophagidae > Scatophagus > Scatophagus argus. The sequence goes on from NC_058513.1 coordinate 4,226,170, forward strand.
CTGTGTGATCTGATTATAGTAAGGCCTGCATCTGTCTACCATCAGCCCTCCTCCTGCTGTGCACTCATCATTTAATAGGCTCAGCCAACCTCTCACATATGGTCCTAACTGCTTGGATTCATGACTTAATTTCGATGGATAATCTATTTACCTGGGTGAGATGAAGACGGGCAGGATGTTTATGAGATTTCATCATGCCTGGGTTCACAAGGAGAATGTTTAGTTGTAATGTAGCATCTGTACAGCCATAATTGAGATGCAACACGCTGCTTGTTGACATAGGTACGTATATGCAAAGTTTCTGAGGTATGTGTACGTCGGACGCCACAGCATCAGGGGGTTATAGCTGTAATCAGCCCCCACAAATACTTTTAATCTCCGAAGGACTTGAACTTTGAGGAGCTTGGCTGACTCAGAAGGGGAAGCGGTGCTGGATGTACTTGAAATGTCCTTTTACTTATGGCTCACACTCAGCACTGAAAGTCCTACTCCTCCCTGTAGTGTACCATCTGATGAAGTACCAAGAAACAGAAATGTCTGATGGTAGATAAGTACATAATAAGGGTTAAAGTTTTAACATTTCAGTTATGAACAATTTAAAATCTTTGATTATGGAGCTCAAGTGCATATTGACAGTCATTACCCATTAGGTTTCTGGCTCCTTTATGCCTCTCTGTATTTGTTCACCTCAGTATTTTTGATGCCACGGCTTTACTTAGCTGTGCCTCACTTTAAAACGAGACTTTCGTGTCAGTGTAGTGCCCACAGTTAAATAAATTAGTTATTAGAAGAGAAATAAGCTGCTGCTCCTGGCTTCTTCACTGAAACACAACTTCAGAGTCGATATCATGTGGGTTAAATGTGCCTTTTGAATCTTCTAAGAGTAAATTAATGTTTTTAATTTGGATCAAATGATACAGAGTTCAAGCCAAAATACAGAGAATCCAGTGGAGTCACCAAATGCCCAAGTAAGCTGTTACTTATCTCATGATAAACTAAGCTAATCCACATGAAATAGAAAGCAGACTCCAGAAAACAACACAAGAGACCTATTGTACCCTCAATAACTTACATTCAGCTTGCAAATGAAAAGACATAAAGCAACATCATGCAAACAAACTTGTGCCTTCAGTGAGATGTCTGAGATCTTTCTGCTGTTTTAGTGTCAGACTTTAGCTTTAAAGTAACAGTGGTTTTACTTGAGTATAATATGCTAAAACTCTTCCCATCTCCGCTTACCATTAAATGATTTATGATATCTCAGCTGATGTGACTTCCATTACAATAACTTCATATAAAAAACACATGATCATATGGTTTATATACATGACATGGGCTACACTTTAGAGGTAACTCCATCATAACTCAGTGCAAACGGTAAGAGCTGCTAAAGGACTGAAAAAAGTAGTAAATCGACTTGTCCAAAGTGTTTAAGTCTCTCTAAATGTTCCTGGCTGTTGATTCAGGAGGTCTCACATCTACACAGTCTTTTGCGATGTGCTCCTGAGCACATACATAAAATGGATGGGTGCGTGCAACGTTGTGGAGGGTTACACAGTAAGCTCACTACCATAAACTAGACTGCACCACATTACAGTGTGGATGGAAGTCAGTCAAAATAAACCCCATTGTGTGTGTGTGTCTGTGTGTGTATTGTTTTAATGAAGGAACATGTCAACCAGTGTCTCACTGATGTGTTTTTATTTTATTAGTTTCTGGACAACAGCAGAGCTCTATGGCACAGGGGAATAAGATATATCAGGAACAATACTTACAAGTAGGATACTTTCATTGTTGGTTTTGGTCTACTTATTTTTTGTTGGCAATAAGAAAAATATATAGAGTATCACTGTATCTATCCTTTAACCCACAGGAGGATTAAAGTCAGACTATCTCGGCATTTGGACCGCTCCTTTTTAAATCTGTCTTTTGCAAGACCTCCAGTAAGTGCTGGACTAGCTCTTTTAAGGTTACAGCTATTATGATTTGACAAATCTATTAGACTTTGTAGTTCATAAATGCATGCTTTCTCTTCAAGGTAAGCGAAAGTAAAAATTAAAATTCACATGCGGCTTTACTCATGTCTATGCGCGGGAAACTGCTGGGAATGTTGCCCTTGTGAGTTGTGCCAGAATCCAGATTGCTTTAAGTAAACCAGAGGCCACATTCTCACAAACTGGCATATTTTTATTTCCACTAGGGAGACCCATCACGATTGTGACACATCCTTCGAGTGACTGTGCCTTAAAATGTTGGCCTCAATGAGTTTTGATGCCTTTTAAGGCTTTTTCTGCAGCTAAATATTTATTCACCAGGTAGCAAAAAAAATCTTGTAAGGTAATGTTGGATTTGTGTTTGAAATAACTGAATATAGATGCACCTCTTTTTTTTTCCGAAAAAAAACAATTTGAGAGTCAACATTCAAATTGCTTTGTGGAGGTGAATAATTTCCTTCTGTCTGGGACAGGAGTCTAAATTGTTAGTCCTTATTTTCATGCTATTAAAATGGAATAATGATAGTTGGATTTAAGATTAGCTGATGCATTTGGGGTTTCTGATTTGTATGTATGTGTGTGTATGTATGTGTGTGTGTGTGCCTGTGGGAGACAAAGAGTGTGTGACCAAACAAACCATTACTCTTGATCCTGGAAAGACGTCTATTTGTATTTGTAGACATGGTGTACTAATTGAAGTCGTGGCATTCTCAGAGCAAATGAGTCTCACAGGACAATTACTCCGTGAGAACCATCAGTAAGAGACATTTAATCCCACACTTTAATACATGAACATTAAAATATTCAGCATTATTAATCATCCAGATCGAACCCTGTGGCCGCTCCTTCCTGGCTTTCATTAGCTTCCTTAGACATTTATGTCTCTAGTTACAGGTTCTAGACACACTGCCAGATATCGTTATTTCCATACCTCACCACTTCAAATGTCTCACTTTCGCTGTCATCTTTCTTTCTGCTGCGCCCTCGAGCTATCTTTCATTCTCCACTTTGCTGGCTAGTTTGTGTGTTTTATGAGGTCAAAAGGTCCATACAAGTGGCTGCGGTCTCCTCAGACATCATTTGTCTTCTTCGTTCAAGCTCCATCTATCATTTTTGCCTTTCTGGAGCCCCTAATGTCAAAAACAAACGGGTGTGTGAAAGAGAACGAGCTTGTTTGTGTGTGGATTTGTTCACACAAGACCACACACATCCCTTTGACACTGCGAACAACCTCAGGACTGGTTCAGTGGTCACAGGAGAGAAGCACAACAACAAACCTTGATAGTTCCTGCCCTGTTTCTAGCTCATTGCTCTGCCCTCCAAAGCTATTGGAATCTATGTTCACCTTGTTTTCCTTCCATAGCCACCATACGTATACTGTGAGGTCTTCATTATCACAACCTCCTCCTGCTATATGGGCCTGAGCAGACTCACATTCACCTTTATATAAGTTTGAACGTCTTTATAACTATCTAGCCATGTAGGACACTGTGGACAGCAGTGTCCAAGGGCAAGGTTGGTCCAGCATTTTGTTTCGAACTGAAATATCTCAACTATTGGATGGATTGCCAGGAGATTTGGTAGATTCACATTCCCTGCAGAAACAGTGAACTGTAAGCTATTGACTTTGGTCTTCTGCTGAAGGCCTATCTGTGCTATTCTTTTTTTAAAATATATTAAAATCATGTGAAATGAGCACATATAATGTCAAAAGGGTCATATGAACCCTCAGAAACATATATGAACTATTTGAGTTAACAAAAAATAATAAGAAATGCAGCTTTAAAAGCATTTCAATACTTGACTTATGAATAAATACCTAAAAAAGCAACAACATTCCTATCAGCTTAAGCTGTATTGTGTGTTTAGTGCTAATTAGAAAACATCGGTAAGCTTTGTTAACACACGAAACCCTGCTTTAACCTCAGTGACACTGATGGTGTTGTTTGGGCCAAAGAGAGCAGATAACACTGTACGGCACACTCCCTATCTGCCAATTAGCCTCATCTACTAATTTATTCACACAACTCAAGCGCTCAGGCAGTGCTTCTACTGTATAAATAAGATATGGGTATGAAAAACACAGGCGGGGTGAAGTGGTACAGTAAATACACTGCAAGAAATAAAATCTTTATTGGTTTGGCAACTGCAAATCTGCTCACAAAAAGGTTAGGGAAGAACAGAGAAAATATGAATGATAGGAAAGAAAACTGCAGAGTCGGTGACATCAGGTAATGTTGCTGCAATCCTCCAAAATCAACATGCATTTAAAATAGGAACTTAATATACTATTTATAGTTTAATAAATCAGAATCAGAATTCCTGTATTTATCCCCGAGGGGAAATTCTTTATAGAGCTTTAATGAGCTGGGAAACTTAAAAATACCCACAATAAGACTGTCCCTATGTGAGAGGGGATTGGCCTGGTGCTTCTGAAACAAAATATACCTGAGCTGAGCTTTTAAACAACATTAGAAAGTACAAAGGTGATGTGCAGAGTAGTAGTAAAGTAGTTCAGCACACAACTTGTTAAACTGTCTGTTTGTTTCCTATAAAGGTTTAGGAAAGATGTTACTGACTTTGTGACGATGTGTTTTTCAACTAAAAGTTGTCAAATAACTGAATTAGGATGAGAGGTGGGAGAATGTCCTCAGCCCACAAGGAAATGCTGTCCACGAGTTTAATACAAATAATAATAATAAAATACAATATTAATAAGAATAATCTCTGTGTTGTATTTCCATCCATGTAGATTAGATCAAACAGCAACCTATAAACCAACACATTGTGCTATTTTTTCAATGTTTTATGATAGTCTAAGTTTATTATAATTTTATGGAGATGTTATAAAATAGAGTTGCTCTATGAAAACTTTAATTTTATATTTAGAATAAGGTTGATCAAGTCATTAACCTGAGTACAGATCTATTAAATTACTCTGCAGTGCTATTTCAAAATGGACACCAAATTTCCAGCTTACACTCAGTTTTCATTTTCCACTGTGCTTGTTGCAGTTATAAGTTTAACCATTTAAATATTCTGTTAGTTTTTCAATTTCATTCTGTATCTTAAAATTGCAATTTCATGATCTGATTCATCTGCAATATCTATTAAAATATCTGAGATTAGTTTTCTTTGTCATGTAATCATGAACTGATCATCTCTAAAAATTACTTCCAAAAAAACTGTTCATAGCCATGTTTTTTCAGTTGAAGACTCCAGCAGGATTATGTGCTCGCAGTGGCTCCAAAAGATGAGTGAGATGCCATTTTTTAAACCACCTTCGGAATGTGGAACATCAGGATGTTTCCCGTATTATCAGCAGATGCTGCATGATGCTATTGAGTCTGCATGGTCTCAATTATCTCTGCGTTACACTTCCAGCACCTGCATGCCTCAAGGTGTTGTGAAAATCTATCCAATGTGATACTAACAAGGTAAACTTGTTTATGGTTTTGCTTTGTGCACTTAGTAAAGGCAGCAGTATCTCAATAGGCCTCACAGGACATTTAGATTAAAAATGCAAACTCTAAATGTTTCTATTTAACTCTCATTAGTAACAATAGTGGATGCTCCCATTTGATGGATCACTTGATTGCTGTATTTGCTGGCTCAAGGTGACAGAGCAAATGCAGTGCTAAATTTGTGTTCTGTCTCTGAGGTGTTAAAACATCATCATGGAGGATTGCAGCATGGCCAATGACTGTAGATGATCACAATGTGAAGCAGGTCAATGAGGCAGAGATGGAAAAGAACAGCAATAGAGCAACATTTCAAAATTCAAATTACCACACCTCTGTTAAGTGTGAACATTAAGCTTTGAGTACACCATCTTTGCCCTTTTTAATTTGGTAGACTGAGTTGAACTAACACTGGTATATTATTTTCAGATATTGCGGGAGGTTTGCAATTTGTATTCTAAGTTGAGGCAAACGTCCAAATACTGTATATTATAATACATAGATATTTGTATATAATACAGACATTTAGGTGTATTTGGACATCAGTAACTCCAGTCACCAAGAGATTCTTATGTGATAACATTTTGATGTTGACCATTCATTTCCCATTAATTTTGACCAAATGGAAAAAGGCCAACAGTTGTGAGTTAATAGCAAATAAGTTTGGTATTTGGTCAAGCAGATCATGTGCTTTTCTTTACATTTATGCCCAGCAAGTCTATTTCTTCATCTTGACAGAGAGAGAGAGAGAGAGAGAGAGAGAGATGCAGGAGCCTGTATTATAATGCACTGCAATTTCAATAACTTTTAACTTTCTTTTCAGTATGGTGTGCCTTCCTTGTAAGGCTCTAGCTTCTGTCATGGAACACCTTACTGCCACAGCATGGAATGGTATTTCAGACAAAGACGGTGTGCTTCCAACTGTGTGGCAACAATTCTGGGAAGGCACCTTCCTGTTAACACATGACAATGCCCTCAAGTACAAAGCCAGGTCCATAAAAAATAGTTATCCAATTTTGGTGTGGAAAAATTGGACTGGCCCCCACGGAGCGCTGACCTCAACACCATCCAACACCTTTGTATAGTCAACGTGAATACTCATCTCAGTCATTTGCATTTCTTTAATATTGATCAAAAGACCATGCAGTGCATGTATGAAACATGGAAAGACACATAACATGTTTCCCTCATGTAACTGTTTTCAGACTAGCAAAAATATTATTTTTTAACTGAAGTGTATACTAGCAGCTACATGTAAACAGCTTAATGTATTGAGCAAACCCTCAGTTGGATATAAAGTTATCATCTTTTCATGAAATCAGACGATATCTTATATATTTCTGATATATTTCTTCCATTTTCAGCAGAGGTCACTCATTGTGTATTTACTGATTTACTCTCTTTGTGTCATATTTGTCATCATGGGTGGCAGAGTCTGCCATCACTATGCTGGATTCAACTTGTATGCCTGTATGTGTACATAATCCGACATGAACGTTTATAATTCTTATGTCATTGATATCCAAGTGTTTATAGCTTTTAATTTAAATTTTTAGCAAAACATTTTTATAAAACTGTTGCAAGTTAGAAAACTGAAGTCATGATTAAATTCTGGAACAATTATTGTATAACCAAGTGGTGATATCAAACTGACAAACTCCTGAGTTCCTGAGTTGAGAGTGAATTTAATACTAGAAGAGGAGAGAATTTAAAAATATAAATATAAAATATAAAAAGAAAATAAATTGGCTTTGACGGTGTACCTTGTTTGTCTGTCCACATATTTTTACCTATGTAGTGTGCATGGTTATAAAAAGAGAAAGCTGTGGTTAGATTACACTCTCTAGATGCTTTGTGAGTGCACATCTCCTATTGATTTTATCACATTTTTGTGACTCCTAGAGTGCATCTGATTAACCCATGCAGAAGGTGGACCTCTCACCAAACAAGTGCAAATATATCTTAGTTTACTGTAATGGAAGATCTCTATGTTCCCATGGATACCAGTACAATCTGACATTAGTGATCACTACAGGAAATCAAACATGTGAGAGTAGCTTCTTGGTATTCTTTTTCACCCTGTCCTTCAGTGAGCCAGATTGATTTTCTATGTTTGCCTGGGGAGATGGAGATAAACAAGATAGGCAGCTGCACCAAAAGAGAGATAGATGCATAGACTGGTAGAAAAATACAGAGAAAAAAGTAATTCAAAACAGGCACAGCAGTGGATAAAAAGAATTCAGCAGATTCCGGAGAAGTAAAGAGGGAGCACTTTGATAGAAGACGGCTTAAATAATGCATCCGCCTCATTCAGAGCCTTCCTGGTGTCATGATCAAACATGCTCCTGCAGCCGGGAAAAGTCTGCTGAGGGATGAAGATATCAGGTCTTCATCCCGCATGGCCTTGGGGAGGCCATTACAGCAGAACGCACTTGATTCAAATGAATTCTTTTTCCATGCTAAGTAATGCACTCATTTTGAAATGATCTCAGAGAAACTTTGCAATCTTGTTCCTGTGCCAACCGTGTGATATCCGACTGACAAGCAGCCAAGTCTCCCTAGGATTTGTTCCTGCTGGACGGTTCTATTTCCCTTCAAGGACAAGGACAGGATCGTCACTGCTTCTCTTCATTATCACAGAAGAAATAGCACAGGTAGAACTAATACTGTCAATAATAGTGTAGTTCAAGTATACATTCAGATGTGCCAGACCGAATTAAATGGCATGGAGCCACCATTAATGTTATTAGTTACACCTGCACCTATTGTGCTGTGACAAAGCAGTATCTCTGCCACTGAAATGATATTAAAGTACTAGTCTTTGCTCCCTATTCCCATTCCTTGCAGCTAAAACTGCATTCTTCTCTGAGTCATAAAAAACTCAAACTTGAACAGTCCCCAAAAACTCATCAGTCATCATGTTTTTCTCAGTGTTTTTCAGTGTCAAGGTAATCCAGTGATATCTGTCTGCACATCCATGCGCACATTTCAAACAACAAACGCCAGCAGCTAATCATCCTATTATTAACGGTGCCAGTGATAAAGTGAACCACCACATGGTCTGTCCATCGAGGCAGAAGACGTGTTGTTCTCCGCTGCTGCTTCTCTGAAGTCAGGCCTCCCTCTCCCTCCTCTGTCAATATTATTACATCTCCCTAGATTAATTAAAGATTTACCTCAAGATTTACCCCCCCTCCACTTCTGTTTTTGAAATAAAAGGGTAATTTTGCAATGCAGTCAGGGACTGCTGTGAGCTACACATGACCCCTGTCTATTTACAACTTCATAAATCAATGGATTTACACACTACTCTAAGGGTTAACAAAGCACTTAACCAAATAGTTTAGTCACCTGATCTTAACTGTTGAAAATGTTACCAATATCTGGGGTTTTGCACAATCATGCAGTACCAACCTCGTGTTTGGCCAGTGATGAAGGAGTAGAGGCTGGATGTAAAGGTTTAGTGTCAGTAGTACTACTGCCCAATCAATCAGATTCAGTTATTTTAAAAGGCATATTGCTCATTTTACAAGGTCAGCATTCTTCCCAGGATGCCAGACTGTACACGGACAAATGATGGCTCTGGAGTTCCATTTTCTGCTGTTATGAGGTGCGACAATTATTCATACTGACTGACACCACAGCAGTGAGAGTCTTCACAGTTCACGTCACAAATTCAGTTTAGACGGGAGAGACAGCAGAGGGAAGCAAAATTTCTGCAACGGTCCTGTGCACTTGAACATGGTGCAGCATCTTCCACTGAGCTGTATCATCAGCAGGACAGGAGCACAAAAGGAAACAACAAGATGGGAAGATGTCACCAGAAGCCAGCAGCAGGTTTTAGAGGTGTTTAACACAGTAGACATGGATTAACACGAATAAGCTAGGGGATGATTTTTAATGTCCTTTGTTGTTTGTGTACAAACCCCCCACCCCTAGTCTAGGATGCCAAATTGTGTGCAGATGCCAGACACTTTTGTCCAGGGTCAGAGGATAAGTATTTACAAGCATATGTGCAGCCGAGAACCTGAGGACTATAAACACACACAGCTGTCCTGGGTCAGTCACATGGCTCAGCACACACACACACACACACACAAACACACACACCTATCCACACAAAATTAATCCATATTCTTCTTAGCTTCTTTACTCAAAAGTCTCTCTCTCTTGTCTATGTATAGCATGCCTTTCTGTTATCCATGAACACATAAATTTCATCTATTTTCCTTGTCTTCTCACTGAACCAATTTTTTGCCTCTTCCTTTACTTTTGCATCGTTCATTTTCATGACAGTAGGGCTTCACAGGTTCACCTATCCTTATCTTTCTGTAAAAATGTATACCCTACTGACCCTCTCTATCATTCCTCTTCTCACCCTCAACTCTATATTCCCTCAAAACCAGAAGCTCTAAATCCTTGTAGAAGCAGCCTCTAACACCTTCTGAAGTGCTTACAGGCATGTAGGCATTTTGCATGCCAAGTGAGAGCTGAGGCTTAAAGTGCTGAAGAAATGGTTCACTATCACATTATAGCCACCATGTCCCCAAACCTTCTTTTTTGTCAGAAAAGAGCCAGCAGCCTCTCCAGTGGTGTGTACTGTACTATACTGTCCATGCTGACACAATGCAGCAGGTTTTTCCATTCAGGTTCAGCATGGTTTGTGTACAGTAAAGTGCGCATATACAGCAGCTTCATCTGACTGATACCAGACTGTGAAGGCTGGATTACCAACTGGGAAAAGTGGACAACTAGTGCTGGAAGGGATAGGTTTAGTGGGTGCCAATTAAATTACATGCATGGGCTGCGTGTAATTTGATTAAATGCAAATTCAGTGAAAGACAAATTACAATACCTGCATTAGTTCCTAATGTGGCCCTGTTTTGTAGAAGAGTGCTGTCTTGTTCTAAATGAAAATTTGAGAGGGGGGGGAGAGAGGGAGAGAGAGAGAGAGAGAGAAATTCACCCTGTTTCCCCATAACATTGCATCTGGCTCCTACACCAGACATGATTCAAAAAAGAGATGCCTCACTCGAACAAGTAATAGACAAGTTTCTTTTAATGTATCATTATGAAGCAAATGTTGATTGCATAGTGTAATGGCTACAGAATAATGACATCATCGGCATTTATGTAGGTTCCCTATAAACCTCAACTTCCTGATGCAGTTCTGTCTGCCACCAGGCAGGAAATCTGCTGGATAGAAAATGAATGCTGACTGGTGATCCAGTCAGGCTGGCAGCCAATGATTTCTGTCTGCTTTCATGCTTCCATGACTACTTAATGAATGAATGAGCTCATGCCTTTTTTAACAGTTGTCTACTCATTTATAAGAGTAGATAATAAGACTCATAAGAGTCATTTCTTGCTTCTGTGTCATGTGGGTTTCACCAGTGCAATGCTCTTGTAAAAGACCAGTGGTAGACCATGATGGTTTTCATTCCAATGGGAGAAGTGAGCGTCAGCACAGATTGTGTTGCAATGTCATCGTAAGAAAAGGACCCATTTTTCACTAATACCGTATATACTACATATACAGCGCCTTGCAAAAGTATTCACCCCCTTTGGCATTTTTCACGTTTTGTTGCCTTCACTCTGGAATTAAAATGGATTGTTTGAGGGTTTGCATCATTTCATTTACAGAATATGCCTGCAACTTTGAAGATGTAATTTTTTTTTTTATTATTATGAAGCAAACAACAAATAGGACAACAAAACAGAAAACTTCATCAGGCATAACTATTCACCTAAAGTCAGTACTTTGTAGAGCCACCTTTTGCAGCAATTACAGCTGCAAGTCACTTTGGGTAAATTTCTATGAGCTTGCCACATCTCTGGGATGCGCTGGGATTTTTGCCCATTCCTCAATGCAAAACTAGTCCAGCTCCTTCAAGCTGAATGGGTACCACTAGAGACAGGGATATCAGTGGAGGCCCAACAACAGATTTAACCACTAGACCCCTGTTAAAGCAATGTATATAAGCCCATTGAGCGTTACAGTTAAGTTAAATTAATTAAATGTAGTGTAATGTAACGTAATGTAAATTGGTTCTGTGGGTCTGAACTGACACACAGATTAGAATTTGAAACTGAATGTAAATAATTTGTGCTGTGCTCAGGTAGACTTATACTCTGCATAAATCATATGAGAACTGCAGAGATGCAGGAAATTGCCGTCTATGAGTTTCATAACTCTGACATGTTGCCAATCATTTAAATGTGAAAAGTGCAGCTCTTTTCAAAAATACCGTAATATTTGCAAGTTGAAGGGCTTAGAGCACAGAAAGGGAACTAGAAGCTGTCACCTGCTGTCACCCAAAAGAATTTCTTATCATCATTCCCTGCCTGCTTACTTTGCTGAACTCTGCACAAACAGTCATTCCATTACCAGTTCACATTATTTGACTGGAAACAGTGAAAGAACAAGAACATGACGCACAAGCTACTTAAAAATCTATGTGCTCTTAACTAATAAGGATGGAGTGATGCCCAGGATAAAGGGTAGGCTATGTGCAATATATTTATGTGCATTAAATCATCAGTGAAACCCATGTTTCAGATGTTTAAGACTTTTCTAAATGAAGGTTGGAACATAACATGAACCCTACTAAGATAAGAGGGCACCCGATCAATCGCAGTCTCTATGTAATCTTGTACACCAGCAGTAGTGGGTGACTGAAGGTGCTTACTGATCACACTGGGGACTTTCCCAGACAACATAGCTTATAGTTATTACAGGCAAAGCTTCCTGCTACCAATGATGAGAAAAGAACAGCAGTTTCCCTTTCCAATTCCCAAAATGAGCCCAGTCGATGTAATCAGCTTTCAGATATTTAGCTGGGAGATCAATAGTCCTTCCACCATCATGACTGAAAGAGAATGAGTTACTATGGGTGACCTTTGCAGAGGTGACCTCTTCTTCATTCTGCCAAGAGACCCTTCGTCCAAATGCTATTTCATTTGGCAGCTCAGATGGAAACTGTATGAGAAAAAAGCCAAGTTAATGAGTCCTTTATCAATATTTCTGTAACACGCCATGGTACAGCCTGTGACAGATTAGAATTGCTTTAAAGTGGGGCTAACGTGCAGCTGTAGACATGGGATTAAAGCAATTATGATTAAAGATGGAACATGTCTGGTCTATGAGGGAATGAGCATTTCATATCTAGCTCTAATAGTGGTCAAGGCTTTGCTCGTTTGATCTTTATGGAGTTTATGGGGTAAGAATTGGACACGGCTGCACCATGAACTGTGAGAGCAGGGAGATTTGACAACCTTGATGATTTATGCTAACAGCAAAACATGCACCCTTTGACGCTTATTTGACTTAGACTTTACTATGATTTCAACAAGACTGAAAAGCTGTCTATATATGCTATAAGCCATGGTGTACATTTTTGGTGCCATCTGTGACTTCTCCCTCTGCAAATGAGTGTCAAAACTATTACTTCCTATCTGACATAATTCTCTTAAGTTTTAATCATTTTGCTCCTTATAAAAAGGACACCGTGGATCATACAAGATGTGCTGCTTCTCAACTCCAGAAATTAGTCTTTCAACATCCATGTTAACAGAAATGTCAGCGTTGGTTTTCATCAATGAAAATAGACTGGAGAAAGAGTAAGTGTGCAAACCTTAGCAAAAACAGAACCAGCACAAATATTTTTTCAAATAAGCGACATGCTGCTGAGCCTGACACACAGAGGAAGTTAGGACATCACATTGCTTCCAATTAGCGCCTCTATAGGACCATAATTAGTCACTGTGTTGTTTTGAGCTCAATGCTTAGGTCAACATGCTTAACAAGATGATAGTGACAATTCTGTTTGGTGGGTATAATATGAACTATCTAGGTTCACCATCTATGTTTAACGTGTTAGCCTGCTAACGTTTGCTAATTAGTGCTACACACAAAGAACAGTTAGGACTGACTTTGGTTGGGCAAGCAAATCTCAAAGTTGGGCACTTTTAGGCACTCTTTTTTTTTGTTTTCCTTTCATTTATTTCTATATCCGCTCTTTCTGTGCATATATTTCCTCTCCTTTTCTGGGAGGAAAAGGGCAAGTGTTTAGACCTGTCACCACAACAATGAAAATATCAGATGTATTATTGTGAATGTGCTACATATGTAAGAAGTTATTCATAATGATATGTGTACAGATTATATGAATGTAATCTCTCTCTCTGTGTTACCATGTATCACAGCCCAGGCTATGGTTTTTATCCAGACACTGCCATTTTGTAGATAGTTAATACCAATGAGCAAAGTTGCCATAGATGAAGATAAGCAATATCAAAGCAACTAAACAAATGTTCTCATTCCCTTTTATTTCATTTACATTCCTTTAGATGGCAATTTTATACCTGTGTGTAGGGAATATTTATCCTTTATATGTACAGAATAACTAAGCATGTCAAAGGGGAGATTCCATATGTGCTTGCTGCTGCTGTGAATATTAAACCACAACCCTACAAAGCTGGGTTATAGTCCATGTTTTCCACGGTGATTGCTAAAAATTGCTACCATTTCCTTCGTCTACTGGCTGCTTCCTGTTGTGGCCTGCACTACATTAAAAATATGATTCTATCAGAGACCGTTAGGACTTCCACATAGCCTGCCAAGCAGCTGTCACCATGTGGATTCATGAGTTTTGCCTGAAACTTTTTTTTTATTGAGGAAACATTTATGGGTCACTTTAGCATTTAGCACAAAAACATATTAACTAACACTGACAGATTGTCAAGGGACCCTTTCACAAAAATCCACTTTGGGCACTGAAAGACGTGTGTGGAAACCAATAAAAAGAAAAAAAGGTGTAGCTTTTAAATAATTGTAACAGTTTAGACTAAAGTACAGTATATAATTCCATTTTCATGAGCCACTGAATTTTCCAAAAGCTCATTTACTCCTGATTTTCAGAATCTCTCTGAACAGGCTGTAGGCACCAATACTCACCAGTAGTCAGCAGAGCCAAGTGTGAAATAACCTTTGAGGAAGGGCGGAGAAGCAGCTGCTATCCAGTAATTAAATTTTAATTAAACATTAATCTATCATACAGAGATTTCTTTGCACAGAAAAAGCAAATTATACTATAGTTTCAAGCTCACGGAATACATCTTACATTTGCTACTGTTTTGCATCCCTTAGTGGTTACACAGTAGGACAATATCAAATCAATCCACGCTCCCAGTTTGATATTTTATATTATTTGATATTTGCTGCCTTGTTTTCCTTCCAGCTGGTGGGTTTCCATGTTTTTGATGGTTGTAAAATCACACTGTGTTTCTCCAGGGCCCATAAACTGTGTGTATCTTTATAATTGAATGCTTGCAAAGTATGTCCTGGCCGGTAAATTTAAAGACAAATTTCATGTTTTCCCATTGGCTCATTTTAATCAGCTTACATTGCTGCATTGACAAGAATGGTTGAGCAACAACTTTCAGTGGTTTAGGAGGTGTAGGTAGCAAGCAAGCATAAACTCCTCCCCCTCCATGTTAGCAGAGACAACGTGGGCCAAACTAAAAACTCAACGTACAGTCAGCAGTTATTGAAATTTCATGCTGATATATGTTCAAGTGTTCATTTAACTGATAAGTTTGGTTGAAATTAGTTATTTGATGTTATAAAAAGGGGGTGAATGTCATCAGTGACAGCTGGGTGCTGCTCGCAATTGCATCAGATGGGTTTATATGGGAACGTGATTCCGCTGCTCCATCGCCCAATCACTACTGTGCAGCCTCTGACTCCAAATAATGTGTGTGCGGTGTGCATGTGTCTGTGTGTGCAGGCACAAATATGGAGCCATATTCTCTGCCCTTGTGAATTATGGTAGATGCAACTCAGCACATTGGAGCTATTCCAAGAGAGTAGTAATATATGACTCACTGATCCTTTCTCTCTGCAGGTGGCCGTACACCACTGGTAATCAAAAGTAAAGCTGCTCCAATATCCTGTATTAGCTGAGTGCAAAGTTAGGAACAGGACTGTAAATACTGAATTTTTCCTTGTACCATCTTGTGGGATGAATTAGAATAAATAGTGAAATTATTATGGAATATATAGTCTATTTTCATTGGAAAGGTTATGGGGAACATGGTAGACACTCAGCCATAATATCTCGCTGTGTTAATATGGAAGTACTTTACATCCACATTCATTTTAGTTAATGTTTTGGCAGATGTTATCAGTTGTAAAAGAACAAAAAAATGTGTGCGCTACAAAACTTTCAAAGTGACAAGTTAATGCTATGTGTGTGGCTCGGCAAAATGCCAGTCCAGCCCATTCCAACCCACCCATTACTCCCCTGCTCTTTAACCTTCATTTCTCTTCGCTGCACTATGATTCAGTCCTCCAGCTTCCACTGCAGAGAACATTTGCAACCAACATCTAAAACCCATTTAATGCATTAGACAGTCATGCAGACTGATAGGCACATAAATAAATACACCACCCAAGAGTATTTATGCTTTGCAAGAATTGGGGCAACTGGTGAAATAATTAAACCTCAGATTCCAAACAACAGCCATCTTAACACTAATATCTCTTTTGTCAGAATCTGACCCAAATTATGTTATAAAATGAACAGGAAAGAAAAACATGAGGGCCTTATGGCAATATAAAATAAAATCTACAATACATAATGTTTCTTGATGGTTTTCTTGCAACAGAAATCCCAAGAGTAAAACTTAAAAACACAACCTGCTAGGTAAAGTTTAGCTGGAAGATCCCCATTAATAAATATTCATATATCTATAAATAATGTATGTACACTCTAATTATTTTTATACACTAAGAGATATTCAGAAATGTTGACTAATTATATCACTGCTAACAAAACGAAACCTCGATTCGGTGAGTATTGTTTGCATTGCCTACCTTTTCAGATCCACAGCTGTAAACTGTGGTGACAAGACCTCTGGTTTTAGGCTAGCTGAATTTATTTTCGCCTAGCTTATAGCTGCTAACCACCTTTTCATAGACTCGACCAATCCTGTCGTAAGGATGTTAAAGGTGACATAGTAACACTGCACCAACAGTGACTTCTGGGGGCAGTGAACACATTGCAAATTTCTCTGTAACTACTATCCACTGAGTATAAGTTTGATTTGTTCATACTTTGTGCCTTTGAGTTCTCCAAAACCTTTTTAAGAAGTTGTTCTGAACTTTCTGAATTTCAATTGCAATTATTGTTAATGAACATGTTTCACCAGCTCACCCAGTTCCATACATAAACATCAAGAGTGAGACTGTTTGTCCCACATGAACATGTTTACACTGAATACCAGGAAGTTGGAGTTCTAAACAGACATGTTTGAGGAGGACCATAAATTGATACCATCTGAAATCACACAACCCATCAGAAAAAGGCTTTCATCTGACAGAAAACTTGAACAAATAAGAAAATTACGGCAGAACTAAACTGTGTATAGGGAAAGGGTGTAGTTTAGAAACCGTCTTTTGTTTTTCTCACCAGTTAACAAAATCACAAATTTTACTCAGAAAAATCTGCTCCTACCTTACAAACAGCTGTTATGGGCTGGCAGGGAGGCTGTATGTGAGAGCATGAAGCTCTCAGTACACTGCTGACTGCTGGAAGATGGTGACCTACGTGGCGAGCGCTGAAAGCGACGACTCCTGCTGAAGTAGCTGCCAGCTGTCCAGGACCGCTTGTGCTTCCTCATGTACTCCTTGTAGTTCTTGGTGAGCAGTGTGTACAGAAATGGGTTGATGCAGCTGTTGGAATATGTCAGGCACGTGGTCAGGTAGTTTATGTTGCGTTTGGCTTTGGCGGACAGGGACTGTGAGAGTTCAAACTGATCGAGCAGCTGCCAGATCCAGAAGGGCAAGAAGCATGCCCAGAAGAGGAGCACGATGGTGAAGATAAGGTACAACACCTTTTGAGACATGAGACCACAGAGATGAACCATTAAGAAAAATCATGGGTGCACCTGATAGTGATCCATTAATGATGTCCATCCATCCTAAAAAACTCTGACTCCCTGCTCCAACATTACCACAGCAAGGAATCCACTGTCTAGGTAGCAATTTAGAGAGTAATTATTCCTGTACAAAAAAGTTTAACAGGGCATTTTCCCTTGCTTCAAGGTTCACGTAAATCCTTTGAGCTGCCTTTAATGCAACTGAAGAGCCTTATTGTTAATCACACAGATAAGACAAAATGAAGTCATCTTAAGGCCTGCTATGAAGCAAATTTTAACAGGTTTTTTCTCAGTGTGAACAGGGATCAAGAAGGGAATGTGAAATAAAGAAGCTACAGGAGCAGGAAGAGGATTGATAACAGGGTTGTTAAAACAGAGAGCACCACTGATGCTGCTAAAGTAATATACAACTGTTTGTCTTTTACGATGACATTATTTTTGGAAAACTCTTGCCCAAACAGGAGGTCATAATAACATCTCATAATAGCTTTCAGACAGAAGGTGAAAACTCTATAAGACCCCTCCTGCAGGAGTTGATACCACCTCTCCATGAGAAGTATAAACATCCACAAAGTCTTGCCTAGCGCCCTTCCTATTCATCAGGTTCTGCCTGATGGATGTATCTGGATCAATTTCCCAGTCTAGAGTAATGCTTGGCACCAAAAAATGGGACAAAGAAACTGGACCTGAGTTTGGTTTCTGGTTTCACAGCCAGCATTTTTGAAAAAGCAGAGAGGAGCATGATCATTCCCAAGCTGTAACCAAGAAGTTATTTTTGTTTACTTCTCCCTAAACAAATCATTCCAGTACCATAACCTAATCAAATCTGTGGCAGCAGTTACTGACACATGATGTTGACTTGACATGACTTAAACTTATATTTTCTCTTGTGGATGCACTGACCTTTTGATTGGGAGGTTTCTTGGTCTGTTTGAAGGTCTCGGTCTGTGAAACCCAATAGGTGCGTGCAAGCTGGATATAGAGATAACCAATGATCAGTCCTGGGGCGACAATGCTGGTGCAGAACAGGAAGGTGATGTAAATTTTGTAGGAGAGTTGTGACAAGGTGGACTGGCACATAACCTTGTTCCCCACTGTCATTAGTTGAATGCCCACAATCATTGGTATTGTGAGGATGAGAGATGCAACCCATACCAGCAGAGCGATGGCCTTCCGGTAACTTTTGGATCGCTTGACTGTGTCGAGTGGTTTGAGCACAGCAAAGTAGCGCTCCGTGCTCATGATTGTCAGGGTGAAGATACTGGCGTGCATTGTCAGGAAGTCCATGCTGATCAGAATCCGACATCCTGCATCCCCATAGTACCATCCCTTAAGGTAATGGGTGCAAACTACAAAGGGTATAGTAAGAAGATACAGCAGATCTGCCAAAGCAAGGTTTACGATGTAGATGTACATAGAGGCTGCATTCCTCATGGAGTGGCACATGACCACCAGGGTGTAGATGTTCATTGAGACTCCAACGAGGCACATGATCGAGAGGATGGTGCCAATGGCAAAGGTGGCAGCTATGTCCTCATGTGCATTCAGAGGGGGGTCAGTGGCATTGGTGCCCCTTTCCACAAGGACTCCTACAGGCTCCATGGATACTGTTGTCATATCTAGACATGTGAGAACAGAAACGTAAAGGGTGAGGGTGGTAGTCATACAGAAAAGACTTTTGGTCAAGGTCTACTAACTTGAAGTGGTCCCTGAGAGAGACTATGCAGGCCTGCTTGATTTCATTTATAATCTCCATTTGTGATAATAAGAAGAAATCAGGAAAGGACTTAATGAGCTTACTGTCATTGCAAAGCTTCATTTCAAGCTCGATCTCTCATTTGCAAAATCTGTATCTCTCAGTTGAAGTACCTCTGACTGCTTCCAATCAGTCATATTAGTCATGGCTTAAAAAGCAGCTCTTAAAAGGCCTTCAAGCTCCTTTCAATTCAATTGAATGTTTATGCAAATACCATGAATCTGTTCGTTCCCAAGTTTACCTTAATTGGTGATGAAATGAGAAGTTGGAACAGTTTTGGAAGTGTCTTTGCTTCTGACCTCGGGTTTTTAGATGGCAAAACTGTCCATTTGTGGAAGAATTGCTTACATCTTTTAATCAAGTGAAAGTAGCAATACTTTCTACTAAAAGTTAAGATACTAAAGCATGAGAAAAACATATAATATAATCTGCAAAGTGGCAAAACTACCAAATAAATGCAGTGGAGAAAAAGTACAATATTTGCCTCCCATATGAACCAAAGTTTAGATAACATAAAATGGAAATACTCAAATGAAGGTTCCTCAGAACTGTACTTGAATACAATACTTAACTAAATGTACTTCATTTCATTCCACCACTGCAACTACCTGGGCTGAGCGTGAACAGAAGTGTCACAGTCTGATTCAAAGATTTACCAAAGCATTTATCAAACAAAATGACAGCAAACTATTTTGGATGATGCATTTTGATTGCTCAATGCTGATACAATTCTTACAGTGAAAGAATTTCTATTTGAAAAGACAGCTATCGTTATTGGGAGATATTTTATTATTTATATCAGGGCTGACGAAATGCATGAAAGCATGCACCCAAGGCGTATATTAAAAAAAAAAAAAAAGCCAAATGTATCAGCCTTGATGCAACTGTTGAGGGAACACTGAGAACTTTTAACTCAGTCTCATAGCTTTCCCTTTTTCCACTTTATTGCTAAGCTGTGAGATTCAGATCATATTTGAGAAAGTATTCTTCCCTTGCGACATACTGTTCCAAAAGCACCAGGGCAGACATGCCTGGCAGGATTAATATTACATTTCAGTCCTTGCTAATACACCTGTTTGCTCCAATAAGCAGCACAGCCATTTGTCCATGCGTATAAATGCACAGTATAGCATGCAAGTGAATATACACAGTCTTACCTGGACTGCCTCCCTGGACAGAGGGGTTCAGCACTCAGCTGCTGTTTCATCAGCCATGCTTGGTATCAGTTTTGTTCCTCCAAACTTCGCACTGACTGCAAAAATTTCGCACTCCATAAAAGTCACAACAGATTCTACAGAGTGTCTGAGAGGAGAAACACGCAGGTGGAACAAAAAAAGAAGAAAAAGAAAAAAGGAAATCTCTCAGCACTCTCAAGGGAGAAAATAACCTAAATGAGTCATCCACTACAACAAAACTCCCTCCATTGTTGATCTCAACAGTAAATTACCCAACCCAGTGTGTCTAGATTCAGACGAAAGGTGCACTGAGAGCAGCCTTAAAAGTTCTCTTCCAATCTCTCTCTCTCTCTCTCTCTCTCTCTCTCTCTCTCTCTCTCTCTCGCCTGTACACCTTGGTAGCATCCAAACACGGGATGTCAGTCAGACATTTAACTCAGAAAAGAAAGAAAAAAAAAAACCAAGAGAACATCAATGAAATGATGAGGAGAAATGAGGATCACATTAAGCTACAGCTGGTTACGAAGAGTCCCCCCCTTTGACTGAGGGAGAGTAAGAGAGAGAGAGCTCTGAGGTAGAGAGAGAGAGAGAGCAATAGAGGGGGAGAGAGAGAGAGAGAGACAGGATCGAGCTGCTGGTGAGGCACTCTCGTCCAAAGTGGGAGGGAGAAGACGGAGAGAGAGAGGTATGCAGGAAATGTGTTCTGTTCTCTCTCTCTCTACTCTAACCCCTGTGCCATTTATTTCCATGCAGTGGGGGCGTGTGCCACACTTGAGAAACGTTACACGCTGACAGAACAACCCTGCTGACAAGAACACACATGCACTATAAATCAATAGCAAAAAAAAGACAGCCAGCACTGCCCATTTGTCCCAATGTGGAATATCCACTATGTATTATTTTAAAAGGATAGCGTTAGGTTCAATGTCACTTACTGCTGCAGCAATTTACCTAAGCAGAGTCATCAAACATCGTCTGCTGCAGGGGCGGAGATGGCAAGCCAAGCTAAACAATGTCTTTGACCTCTACAGAGGGACAAAGCTTTTGTTCTTTTTAAATTTATGCATTTATAAATGGATGGTAAATATTAACCTTTCTGACATGTGCTCTTCCTCACTGATGCTGCCATTTTAAATGAAAAATGTGAAAAATGAATGCATCAGTGTTCTGAAAATTCCGATGGCATTTGTTTTTGTTTTTAAAATGAATTCTGACTGTGTATGGAGCCCATTTTCAAGGCAAAATTGTTATATATCAAGTTAACAATAAGACTATATCATATCAATAAGACAAACCTGAAAATGTTTCAGCTTCTGCCATAGTCATTAAATGTATTTACATTCATTAGTTATTTTTTTCATGTGGTAATATGCACAGTCAGTGGTGGAGTCTGCCACATCAAGCCCCCTGGAATGGAGCTGGGGGCGCTGGAATGGGTGGAAGGAATGGCGAACCATCTCTGAATGCAGTATCCAGTATTTTTATTTACATCCATCGTACATATGCATAATTCACATGAAATGATGCTTGCACATACAAAAATCAAAACAGGCATATGTGCACATCAACATTTCATCATGCATCATGCTCAACTTGCTCATCTTCTGCTGCTGGATTTCCTACCTGCCATTTTGAACTGATCTCTTGTAAGCTGTTGCCAAATCAACATGCTGGATGTTTGGATTATAATAAGGATTCTGACTTTAAGATAAAAATTAGGACATACTTCAAGGCTAAATGACTCAATTTTATAGTTTTCAACACACAAAATTGTCTGGAAAAGGATAATAGATAGAATTAGTATTCAAATTGAACTCAGTGGCAAAGCTATACTCAGACACAGCACAGAGACACAGCACATGGTTGATGCATATGTTGCTGGGTGGGAACAGCTACTTCCTTTATTTGGGGTTCTTAGCTGTTTGGGGTGGAGGAGTAGATCATATAAGGTGAAAACTTGCTTCACATTAAGCCCGAATGCACCATGAGAAAAGTGAGACAGTCATTTTAAAATGATGTAGTCTATTTGTTGATTTCAGCCCACTCATGTCACCACGGCTGAGGTGTTCATTATATGTATCTTTAACACGGAGTCTTTAAATTGAACATACATAAATAATCACTGTCACAGACCATCAGCGGCTTTTAGCTCCCCTCACTGGTGAATGAAAACCTTATCAGCTCAGCAATTATACACAGTGTAGTTGCTGCCTGGTTAAAAGCTTATTAAAAGACCCAAAGCCAGCCCTCCTGTAATGACTTGCACATTTGCAAACAGGTGGCTACTGAGCTATTAACCTCATAATCAACTCTTGCATAGGCCTGGTTCTGAACAAAAGGACTTGAACAGACTGCATACTCGCTACTGAACTGAAGACGGAGAGAGGGTTATATGCAACTGAAGGGCATTTTAACAGAGATATTTTATAATGTGTTGTTATAATTGGTAGGTGAAGCAACTATTATTGTAAAGGATAGATAAAAAATGATGAAAATGTGAACTTGGTTTCTGAAGCTCCCTTAAGAAGCCAGAAAAAAGAACCAGTGCTTTAAACTGGGCTCCCTTTGTAACACAGGCTGTTTTCAAAGACTATTTACTGCTGTTATTCTGGAGTAAAATAACTTCTCTGGTAAACAGACAGTCTGCTTCTGCTACTTCTTCTTCTTCTTCTTCAGATGCACAGCTGGCAGGAATCATGAACTCAAGACTGTCTTTCAAAAACAGTAAAACTTAAACCTTTCTCCTCACACATATTTTGCTCAGTTGACACCAGACTTGCCAGGCTGTCCTCCACAAACGATCCAGCTAGATTATCAAAAATCTAGCCCACGTTGTATCAGAATATTTGACAGTATTCAGATACCTCAAATTCTCTCCAAATAAATCTCCAGTCTTCATGGGAACCAAGGATATATTGGATGTAGTGCGGTAAATTTCAGAATTTTTGACGATATTTTTCATTCTATCCTCATGTAAAATACTGCAGTCGATGGAAAATAGATCATCTTTAAACATCAGTTAAGGAGCACACAAAATTCTTGACACTGGGTTGAAATCTGCCTTTATGTGCAACCCTCCTGTGTGTAACACAAGGTCATCTAAGACGTAGTTCAACATGTTCGTGACTTGTCCTTGGTGTCTAAGGTTATGTGTTTGAGCCTTGGGTTATGCAGAAAGAATTGTGCCTGATCAGTCACTGTGCTGAGATCAGCCTGCCCTGCATGGTTTACATGTTTCCCTGCTCCAACACGCCTGATTCCAATGATCAGCTTGTCATTCAGTTCTACAGGGGCCTGATAACAAGCCCTCCATTTGAAGCAGGGCAACTAATCTAAAAGATGCAGGGCAGGGCCATAACTGAGAAGCTATTTAATTACTACGTATTTGTTTTTGTTTTTTTTTTATTAAAATTGTTCTGTTTGTTGTTATGTTGAGTGGTGGGAAATTTTGTGAGTTCAACACCTAGATGATGCAAACTGACCACTCACTCAAGTTGCATGAATTACATATATAACAATTTGGTTTAATGGTGATTTTGGTGCAGTCAGTTCTGCTGTTGAAGCCTCCTGTATTTCTCATTTGTCTTCCTCATCTTTTTTTCATCTTCCTACTTTTCCTTTTTACCTCTGCTTCTTCGAAATTCCTGGTCATTTAAAAAGAAAAGCAAATCAGATGCCTAGTGGGAGAAAAGAAAAATCTAACCAATTGTTTTTGTTAGCACTGAAGGCTAACATGAGTGCTATTTCCGAGTTGGTGGCTTACTGAGCCTGATGTGACTGCGGCTTTACCCTCCCATTCTGTGTGTCATTTGGCACTTATCTAATCAGACAATGCTTCCAGGCAGACTGATTTTATGCAGACACGTACACTGCACAGGCCTTTTATGTTTCTGTATTCACTGCTGTAACCTTTTAACCTCCCAGGTTAGAGTGTCATTTCTAACAATAGAGCCTCTCTTTTTTGCAAGTCAATATGTTGAGCCACTCAACAAGCCAATAAAGTGATACTGTTTCTCAGTCCCCATGTTGTATTCATGAAATTACAGCCACTGCAAATTGGAAGCAGGATTCAAATGATAAATGTCTGCTGGAAGAGACACTTAGGATGCACAAGAGAGATGCAAATCTTTCTTACGACATGAATTTGCTTTTACGACTGAATTACATGTCAAATAATTCCTATCATAGCTGAGCAGGTGTAAGTGAAATTAAACATGTCAGTCGAAAAATGAGCAGGTCTCTTCTCTGCATTATTAAGGATTTAAATTAAATCATTGTCTGTTATGTAATATTCGGTTCTGCAGGAATGTGTGTGTGTAGGAGAATTTACGATGCACTTGGAGTTTAGACCTCATGTTCAGAGGTCATCCTCATAAAACTAGAGACTATTTGTAAAGGGATTAAGGGAGCATTGATGAGAAGACTATACAACCAGATCAGACCTGGATATCTGCTGCTTACATAGTAAATAAACCAATGCAACTGCCTGTCATGGATTTCTACAATTTACAACATACTTTACAGGATAATACCTCCATTTCACTGATATTACACACACACACACACACACACACACACACACACACACACACACACACACACACACACACACACACACACACATACATACACATGCACACACACACATGAAAACAAAACAGAGCGGAGAAGGAGGAAAAACTGAGAGAGAGAGAAAAAAAAATAAAGCACATTATTTTCCCGACTAAACTGTTGCATATGTGTGTCTGTGTCTGCGTATGTTAGTCGTCCTACTAAATGTGAGTACAGATGCGGAGGGACAGCTGCATCAATCAGCTGCTCAGAAAATCACACACTTTGTCAAGTAAGCCTTAAGCCTCTGGTAAATATCAGTGTGACTGAATGCGTAAATGCATCTTCAAAGTGCACTCAATGAAATTCGTAATAGCGTGTGTGTGTGTGTGTGTGAGAAATGACAGGTGTACGTAGCTCTGTTTACCATTTGAAGCTGTACGAGTGCACGACATGCATAATGCATACTCTGAAGCAATGAAGGGGCTGCTGTCTGCTGTTCATTTGCTCTGTGGATAAAGGGATGACGCTTGTCAATGTAGCAGACAGATAGGAGTAGAAGAGAAAAAATGATACATTAATCAAATAAAATATACAAATAAAGCACAGTTCAAAACAAAAGAAAGAAACTGAAAAACACTCGTAGAACAAAATCCCAAAAATGAAAGTGAAAAATAAAAATTACTGGATCTGTCTTATTAACCACATCAAAACTGCTTTCTGTAGAAAAAGAAGAGAAAGAGTGAGAGCTGGAGTTATGCAAGTGTTAGTTTGCCAGTAAAGACAGCCGTTGCAAATCATTCATTCCACTGACACAATCACAGTCGATCCTCCCACATGGATCAGTCTCAATAAAGACACAAACTCACATCTAAAAGCACTGCTGTCAGCTCACTGTGCGTGTGTTTGTGTGTGTATAAATCATTCCTCCAGTTTGAGAAGGGATTTAACGCAACAGATTGTTTTGTTCTCTGGTGGGTTTTGGAAGCACATCTGCAGCCCATCACAATGCAATGCATTACTCTGTCATAGAGTACAACAGCAGGAGGCTCCATTCAAATGCAAAGTCTGGGGAAAGTCACAATGCGGGTGCGGGTAGATTCATTTTATGACAGTGTCAGACTTTACGTCTTATAATAGTGCAGCGTCTATCACCCCGTAATGTCAACAAATTCAGAGAATTCAGAGACAGATCTGGGTGCAAAAAAATGAGATATGTGTTTCTCATATTGCTATGAGATCTTCAAACAATCTGTGCAGTCTGGGCTCAATCCTGCCACATTTCAGGAATTTCTATATATTTTTCCAGAGAAGGGAGAAATGCACAGGGATGAGATACAACTTGATTTTCTAGATTCTAGAGTGACCTATTGGTCTGTGTTCTTTCAAGTTAGTAGACATTCATTTTGTCGTGCCTGTTAAAATAAAAAGTGGAGCCAATGTCTATTTTGGGCCTTTCTGACATTTGATTTTGTGCAGTACATGAGTGCATAACACAAGAGTGACTTATTTTTATATACACAATAATAGCAGTAAGTAGAGGGGTTATGACACAACAATGGCTGATTAAAAGTTTAATAACAACATGGATGGAGAAGGAATCAATGGATCAACTGGAGATTTACCACGTAAGACATCAGTATTCACACACTCACACACACACTCACATCTGTCCTATGTTGGAACTGAGAGGGGGACTGCTTCCAACAATTTCTAAAACGTTCCAAACGTTCTAACACAGCCCCTTCACACAGTCGTTGACCAGGTGTGTGAAGGTGAGAAGTATACAGGGTTTGACCTTCTCTGCGAGGCTCTCTTTTTCATTCTTTACACAACGACTTACGTCACTCTTCGCTTTTAAAACAAAGTATAACATAATACCTTCGAGGAGAGACTGTCCAAAAGTGTATCCCCGTTTGAACCATTACCACATCTTTCCCCTGTCTGTGACGGTAGGCTAAAAAACCTTGCCTTTAGACATCGTCAGACAACACACATGAATTTTGTTTTGAGTGTACTGACGTCTTTGGTCTGGGACAGATGGAACAAGAAACTCAGTGTGGGCAATCTGTCAAACCCAAGCCAATTATTTGAGGCTGCTATCCCCTGATAATACCTTAAAAGGGGACTCAGGGGAGAATGGGGAGTGAATGGTTGTGATTGAATGAAAGGATGCAGAAGATAAAAGGAAGACAGATGAAAAGATGTGGAGGGGGTTCAGAAAGGTGTGGCTTACAAGTATGGATCAAAACTGATGCCTATAAGCAAAAGAAAATGGCTGAACCAGGTATAAATGGCTTTGACAGCTGTGGTTGAGGTATGGCTCTACTCTCATACCATAACCATTCTTACATATCAGTTCTACGGTTAATGCATACAGAACGTTGTTGCGGAAGTGAAGCCAGCGTGGAAGTCCTAAAAACCCTAGGTCTTTCTAATGGCCAGCAGGGAGCAACTATGGTTGGAAAAAATAAGTCCAATCGTGTTACGTGTTGGTGAAGTAAGCCATAAATACTTCACCACTCATGCGTGTATTATTTAGACCTGGAAACCAAGGCACTACTTACTTGCTTCTAATTTTCCCCATTGGTCATTCACGGTATTCCAATTAAAAATTCCTCCTATAAAAGCATTTTCTCTATAGATCCCCATCAGACAAGAAATGCCTGTAAAACTGTAGACAGGACGCCTATCAGTTATGAGTCTTTTTATTATGTTTTTTTTTTCATTTTTTGATGCATGGAGGTTTTATGTTTGTAAAATTTATCTTGAGCTGAAAGTGATCTTAAAATCTCTGACATCATTACAACATAAAGTCTATGGACCAAGGAGGGCCTTGTGGCTGGGGAAACTGTACATATATGATCATTGGACTGAATGGGCACCTCTTTGGATCTGGTATCTAGTTCTATTATAAATCTATGGTCAAACTGGCTGACAAGGTGTCTATAAGTGTAGATGTTGGTGTGTGACAGACAGAGGTTGCTTTCTGTCTGTTGTCAAACTGAGGTTACATGACATATGCTGACGTTTTCTCTCGTGTGTTTGCATATGTGCAGTCAGATTGCCCACAGACTCAGACAAAAGCCATGAAAACACTGGCACTGACCTCACCACCACACCACCACAGACTAACTGCTGTAACCACACCTCCATAACACAATGCTGCTCACCTCCTTCCTCAGCTGGGAGTAGGGCTTCTTCTCATTTGTAAGGGTATAGGCAAACAAGGCTGCTGGGCCTGGAGCTGCATCTGTTGGACATGAAACCAGAAACACTGGTTATGTAGGGCTATCTTGTTAACACGTGAAATGGTTATAAAAAATACTGTAATTCACTGCAATGCTTGGTTAAAAAAATAGAATGCTGTAATCCTGAAAGCACCGGATGGAGAAATACAAGTTGAACAAAATTCAACATGCATAAAAGGATTAAGTAAATTGAGGGACTGGAACTGAGTTAAGAATGTGTTAAGAATGTGGGGGCAGCCGTGGCCTAGAGATTGGAGAAGTGGCTTGTGACCAGAAAAAAGAAAAAATTGGGTGTGGTGGAGTGATTAATCAATTCTCCCCCCTCCATTAGCCAGCTGATGTGTCCTTGAGCAAGGCACTTAACCCCCCCCCCCCGTTTGCTCCCTGGGTGCCTGAAATGGCAGCCCACTGCTCCTGTGTGTTTCACTGCTGAGCCACCACTTAAATGCAGAGATGAGTTTTGGTTTTGGAAAATGCACTTCAAGTTACATTTTGCCATATTTCCTCAGCTTTCTGTTTATTTTTTCACGAGTTCATGAGAAGTAACCATTTGTAATCTACTGATCTGTTAGAAGTAACCATTTGTAATCTACTGATCTGTTAGAAGTAACCATTTGTAATCTACTGATCTGTTTTCAATTGCTAATGCCTCATTCAACCTGTGTAGGGGAGCCATCATTTAACATTAACCTAACAAAAATCAGCCACATGGCCTCAGCTTTATTAAAGTTATATTCCACATGTTAACACAAGTTGCACTGTCAAAAAGCTGTAGCTTAACTTACAGAAATAAAGTAAATGGAAAAAGTTGCTCAGTGTTTGGGTTCTTTTTTTCCTGTTTCTGCAAAAAAAAAAAAACATGTTTATAATTAACATTAAGAGAATATCTAATGTTATAACAATTTTTAGCACCCCTTTGTGTGTGTGTGTGGGTGTCTGCTCATGTCTTCTCATACTCAGACATCCCAGTGAAAGAAAAGAGATGTAAGAAACAGGTTCTGTGGTGAAAGTGAACCAAACAAACAGACAGCCAGTTCTGAAGCTCCAGTTTCTTCTGGAAGATCTCAGACAGAACTGTATTTCACATGCAGACACAACATATTTGCCAAAATCTGTCAGTATGACTTAATTTGACTGAGAGTACCACTTGCCTTTAGGTGTTATGAGGTGCATAGACAGCATGCAAAACTTTAAAATATTTAGTATGATAGCATCAATCTTAAATGGACTGTCTGGGAGAATCTCTTGAACATAAGACACAAAAGGAAAGAAAAGTGGCTGGAGAAATCGAACTATAGCTGAAATGTAAACTGTGTTGAATATGAAATGTTTCGGTCTTCCTGCAGGAGAACAGTAGACTGTTGTCAGTGTGCTTCTTCGTTCATTGTTAAAACTGAAGGAAATCCTGCAGTGTGACCTCACGCTGCCCTCTGGCACCTGCTTCGCCCACATCTTTTCCTCTTTCTCCCCTTATCCTCTTTCGTTTTCATTACCTGAAACCATTTGTTGCACTGAAGCACCAAACTCCTAAAGAAACCACAAGAAACTGTGACAATTTCAAAAAGTTAATCACGTGATTGTTTTTGTTACTATGGCAACGAAGACCACATGAGTAAGTCAAGTTAGTTAACAGGAAAACCATTATTGTTTTGTCTTCCTAATGGTAAAAATAAAAAATGTTGGTAATTCACCAAATCCTTAAATACGGTCAGCAGCACATGAATCAATAGAAATGAACCTGATCTGCCAAACTAAGACAGACTGTTTTGATTTCTTACCACCCGTTTCCATTTACTTCACAAAGCATACTGTGTTAATAATTATTCCCTCTTTTTACTGCTCAGACAAGGCTGGAGTTAAGTCAAACAGTCTGCTGCTCTGCCGCTGTCTGAGGTTCAGGATGCAGCGAGATTAGACTGTAGCTAATGACAGTGTCAGGCTGCAATCAGAAAGAAATAATCAGCAGACACATTCACCAGCCACCAACCACCTGATGAATGCAAGTCCAATATTCACTCAGTTTTTTTTTTTTTTTTTTTGGCTCTTCAGCAAACCCTGATGGAAATGTCTGCTGTTTTTTTAAAAAAATAGCAGCTGTTTAATGCTGCAGGGTTCACTAGGTAGTTGCTAACTTTGTCTGTCTGTTGTTTGTTGCTGGGGAAACATTGGGAAATGACTTTTTTTTAGAAATCTGTTGTTGGACACTGCTGTGTGTTGTGTCAGCAAAAGATACCGATGAGAGTGGTCAGACTAAGGGGGTGATTCCATCCGGGGAAGGGAAGGGCTTACTTTTCAAAATCCTATTCCTGCTCTCCTCACCTCATAACACTTTCCAAATAGAGCAGGTCTTGACCGTGTTCTAATACAGAGAGACTAAACATGAACCAGCACAATCACGTGGAAAAACTTTGAAAGACGCATAATTATATCCTCCTTGTGTTTGCCTCCCACTGGCTCCCTGTTGGGTTTCAAATCGTTATCGCTTACACTTAAGACCTTAAATGGCCTTGTTCCTAAGTACCTGATATGTACCTCTTGATCATTGATCTGCAGGTTGAGCCCTTACTTCCAGGTAACATTTAGGGATAAAGGTTGACCAGACTATGGAACTGTCTACCTACTGAACTCAGACTGAGTCTCTCTTATCTTTTAAGTCTGTTTGAAACCTTTCTCTTTGTGAAAGCTTTTGGAAATGTTTGATGTATGTTTTTATTCATACCTTTTATTTCTATTTATTTGATTTTATTCATTTTATTCTTATCTGCCTGGTCTGGTTTTTATTTCTTTTGCTGAGCACTTTGTTGAAAAAAGTGCTACATAGAGTTTACTATAATTGTTATTATTATTATTATTATTACAGTGCTGAATTCAGTGCTGAATTTGGCAGAGCAGCACACTAATCTGAAGTCTGATCCAGCAGTTAAGCAAAACATCAAGTTTCATCATTTACCTGTAGCATCTTCCCACCCACTTGTGGCTACACTCCACAAACTGAGCAATTACATGAGATTTATTCCGATTTATTTACGAAATTTATTGCAATGGTTTTGTCTTTCTTGGCATATACATCAGGGTGTTTTACAGGTGGTGCTCTTTTAACTTTTGGAGACACATTAAAAATGTGCATAAAGTGTAATAAAAACATCTAAGTGGCAAATAAATCTTTTGATGGTGTAAAAGCACCAATAATCGAATGCGATGCAAAAAGAATAAGGGTCTGTATCGTTAACAACCTTATCTAAACAACTGTACTCATGAAGTTGAATGAACTTATGATGAGGAGTACAATACGACCTGTGAAAATGAATGTGTAACTGTTTCCACTGTGTCTGGGGAAGCTTTGAGTCTGAGGTGTTGACCCGTGATCTCAACTTGGCCTTGATTTGGAGACTTTCAAGTCTTTTAAAACGTGGGGTTTGGAGACTGAGCAAGGGAGGGTCTAATGAAAGATGCAATGAAGTTGTGTTATGTGAAATGTAAGATCTAGTATTTGTTTTGAGTTGACCCACATGGTGGACTACAAGTCTGGAGCATCCTTTTTAGCAACACTAGCTCTGTAGATTTAGCAATGGATGGTCCAACCACTCTGGAGGATGCTAACTAATGACATTTCCATCTGCCCTGCCTTGTACTGTGTTTAGTGTTACATAGCAGGTACTAACATACTAAGATGAGGAAATTAAGAAGCTGCACGCTAATTACATTACACACATTACATTACATACATTACACATTACGTTGCACTGTTTACTGTTGTATATTTACTTTTTATATTGCCTTGTATAGGTATTTTATATATGCCACTTTTTATTTTGCTATTTTTAACATTTTTTTTTGCTTGTTGTGTGTATTGCTGCTGCTGCTGCACTGCAATTTCCTAGCCTGGGATCAATAAAGTATATCTATCTATCTATCTATCTAATACTGTCATTGTAAACATATTAGATTATAGCTCAAAGTAAGGATACTGACTGCAGCTGCATCAGTTTTTAACATACTTTGAAAACAATCTATTTATACACCATGAAATTGATGGAGAACCCCTCCTTACTGTGATGAGGATAAACTGACAGAAAATTGTATGCACACCAGGGGATGCAACAAAGGCTAGCACATTCGAAACAATGTCTTTCCGTGTCTTTTCTCAATGTCTTTTCTCCTGAAAGGTACTGCCTCCTGTGTGTGCATGTTTAGTTTCTGTCAGTAAACCTGCTGATTTTTGTGTGTGTTGATATGACATGTAGACGCGTGTTTACTGATCTGTCTCTCTCTTTGCACAAATAGCTGGCGTAGACATCAATGACAGCCTCATCTGTTTCTTCTGGGATTCTCAGGTGGTGCTGGGATCACAAGGGTTTTATCATTTCCTGTGCAATCTTTCTAAAAACTCAATTTTATGTTTTCAATTTATTTGACTTCACTTTACAACCAGTAAGCAGGCCCAGTCTGGATGGATTTAAGAAGAATTTGGCATCACATCGAGGGTCTGCAGCTTGTTGTTCTTCTGCATAATGACTGCAGTGTCCCTTTTCCAGTGATTCACCATCAATGTATGACCTGCAGTCGCATCCCTGACAGGAAAATCTGGTTTGTGGGAGAGAAAAGTACTCTGGAAACCTGAATATTCCGGGCTTTAACAAAAAAAAAAAAAAAAAAAAAAAAAAAAAAAAAAACTCCAGACAGAGACTCTGAGTCACGACCTCTGTGAGAGAGGAAGAAACACGTAGAGACAGATGGTGAAATATGGAGCGAAGACATGCAAGAACAATTATATCTAAAATACTTTGCATCACTTCTCACATAGTGCTTCTGTTCATTTGTGTTTTAAGTTGAAAACACAGGATTTTGTGCACTTCAAGTAAAAATGTAAAATGATTTTGGACAGAAGAAAGAAAGCAATGCTAGGCGAGTGTGGTTCCGTCAGACAGACCCCTTTCCCTGGGGCAAACTGTTGTTGTGAGAAACTGAAATCTTTTACCAATTTCTGTCGATAAATGCAGCTGGAACCCCTTTTCACAGATGTCACAGGCAATTCTGTTGTATTATACTGAGCCATATGTCAGGTCACAGTGACAGACATAACAATCACACAGAAATGAGTTTGAAATAATTAAAATTGGGTTGAGTCAAGGGAGCTTTACAGTGATGCAAGTTATTACGTTAGTCACATTTGTTTTGCCCTCTGAACGGTCTTTCTTGTCTGACTTTTTAGTAAAAGAAAATGGTTATATGGGCTTCATGCTGAAAGTGGATAAAAATGAGTTAGTGTCACAACCAGTCATTCAAACTGTTAAGTAATGATTTGTGTTTGGTTGGTTCACGAAAGTTAAAGAGATACTGTATATAAAAAATACATCAGTATATATAAAATCTAAGAGTATTTCAGTATATTTAAAGAATAGTATATAGTAACCCCCCATCCCATGTATAAAGCAGTATAGAAAATGAATGGATGGAAATGCTCATTTATAAGTGGTAGACCCAACTGGTTATATTACTTTCTATATAAACATTATCTAACAATACTTCCTGACATCCAACTGTGATAAACATGAACAGCTGATTCCAGTCGTGTGCGAGAGGACTGATCTAATTAGCACTGCTGCTGCTAATAGTGGTTAATATGTTTTTTGTGAGGCTGTGAAGACACAAGGCAGTCACAAACAGATGGCAGCAACAGAAATGTCCTCGATGCTGTGATCCATAAGGCTGATACACAGTCTCATCTGTGTCAGCTAATGAAAATCCAGTGGGTGATTTCATGAAGTTTCTTAACATGACTGTAATTTAAAGTGTTTGTTTATCAGTAAGCAAGCTCCTCAAGTGCTGAAAAATATAAGGAGCCACAAATAAAATGCAAGTTTAAAAAGACAAATGATAAAAGACAATATTTTCTTTCATTTTTGAAGCTCTAATTACAAATCTTCTACTGGATTAAGCTGTGTGTTCTGTCTCGAGGTTCTCTAAATACAAGGGATGTGACTGGTTTGTTGGCTGACTGCAGGCGGTAACACATAAGTCAAACCTGCACATGTCAGGTCAGGCAAGGTCAGAGATGAATTACATTCACACAAATTTATCAAACTGCAGGTTCTATGAAGTCATAGAGGCAGTGATAGTGAACTAAGCCCGGCTTCTCAAGGAGCTTCTCTTCTTGGCCTGTGGTTCCTGACAGTAGACTGCAGCAAATGGCAGTTTTAAATGTTCAGCCAGTAAATGGCTTCCACGGAGCAATTACACAGAATGAAGTTTAGACTGCCTTTTGACCTTTGAGATGTGCTGTGAAACATATTGAATTGAAGACGTATGAGTGTAGTAGATGACTCTCATGAATCAAAATTATTTTGACAGGTAATCTTAGTCGAATTCTGTAGGTTTAAGTGCTGCAGTCTTTTTTTTCTTATCTCTGACTGCCCTGCACTCCCTAATTTGCAGTCAAGTTGGAAATTAGCAATGTGGAAATACACCACATGGACAAAAATATTAGGGCACACCTCTTTATTATTGAATTCAGGTGTAGTATGGGGCTATTTTTCAGCGGCTGGGCGCGGTCCCTTACTTCCAGTGAAGGGAAATCTTAATGCCTCAGCACATCAAGACATTCTGGACAATGCTATGCTTCCAACTTTGTTTGGGGAAGGACCTTTTCTATTCCAGCATGACTGTGTCTCCGTGCACAAAGCAAAGCTTCATAAAAACATGGTTGGAGAGTTTGGTGTGGAAGAACTTGACTGACCCACACAGAGCCCTGACTTCAGTCCTGTTGAACACCTTTGGGATGAACTGGAACAAAAACTGTGAGCCAGTCCTTTTCATCCAGCATCAGTGTCTGACCTCACAAATGCGCAACTGCATAAATGGGCAAATATTCCCACATACACACTCCTAAATCGCGTGGAAAGCCTTTGCAGAAGAGTGAAAGCTGCTATAGCAGCAAAAGGAGGCCTAACTCCATATTAAGGTCGGAGTACTCATGTCTCAATACTTTTGTTTATATAACGTTTATACAATGTGAGATTATACCAGTGCATTCTTGGACACTGTAGCTACCCATAGATGTATGTGACACACAAGGAGTGGCATCAGACTCGTCACCCACTGAGCTGTTGATGCTTCATATATCGGGCTTTAACAAAGGGTTCATATGGCATATGGACTGACTACTGAGCAGCGTAAGTTACTAATAATGGCATGTTGGAAGGAGTGTTGAACTTGAGGGAATCAGAGAAACGAGAGTGAAAGTAATGAGAGAGAAATGTCAGGATATATTGTACTCCTTTTCATAGTCGCAGGCGGTATGAAACTGAAATTGATTTATTTTGCCAGGTCAGGCCAGTTTCCAGTTTTGGAAAATGGAAATAAACAATAGCATACCTGATGGAAAACCACCGCTGGTTTGTAGCATCTAGTCAGACTAGCTACTATGATGCTACTCTCACAGTATTTTCTTTATTTGAAGCTAGATGATGTTTTGGAAGTCTGATGTATGACAAGTTAAAATCTCTGCTACATTCATACCTACACAGGTAGACTTACTGCTTATTCATTAGCAGTGGTGAGACCAAGTCATTGTCTTGCAAGGCTCAAGTAAGTCTCAAGACTTTGCTGTCAATTTGCAAGGCAAGTCCTAATACAGCCAGAAAAGTAACAGTAAAAATAAAAGAGTCCTACTTACTGCAGTTAGTTTTGGTGTTAATGTTAGTTGATTTAGGAAATAAAGGGAAACAACTGATTTTTGGCATGCTTTTGGGAGAACGTTTGAAACAAATTCAAGTCAAAAGGCTCAAGACTGACTGGAGTCCAAGTCATGTGATTCGAGTCCACGTTTCTGATAATTAGCAAACCAGGACAAATAAGACACGTTTTAAAAGGAGGATCTGGTATTCCTCCTAGTCTGGCAGAGCTAGCTGTCTCCTCTGTCCCTGCACCAAGCTGACACATCCCAGACCAGTCTGTCTCCATTGAAGACAAAATGAAATAAATGGTTTAAAACAAGATGACCATCCCAAAACTCTTGAAAGAGCATTGCTGCTAATGCATTACTGAACATTAAAAAATGTAATCTGTGACATGACTTGTGGCATTATTTTTTTATTCACATTATTGTCACTTATTATTTAGTCACTGAAGAAAAATCCACATGGTACTGACAAAAGTATTCCCTACTTTTGGTTTGTTAATAAAATACAGCATTCTGTAAAATCTTAAAATACAATTTTAAGTCAAAAATCAAACTCAGAGGGCCTAAATTACACCCTGCACAGTGCATAGAGCTCTCTATCCTTAAGGCCTCTTTTCAGACAAACATCAACTTCAAAATCAGTATATAAAAAAGGACTCACAGGGAAAGAATAGCTGGCAGAGACTGTCCTGTTGCCTGGCTTATCTTCTGTTCGGAATTAGCTACAGGTGTTATGTAAATTTAGCAGCCGTTCCTCTCTCTCAAGGTTGTGAGCAGAGTCTTACTGTGTTAATTTACAAAATTACTTGTACACAGGAAATGCAACTGAAGGAGTGTTGAAAACTATTCTAGGCATGGAGATGTGCATTTTCTACACACAAAACCAATGTTTATATCCTGATTTATAATTATTTTGTATTCCATACGCTCTCCCAGTGGACCGTTGCCTGTGTCCTGGACATCTGTGCTACTGTCTGGAGGTAATCTGTGCTTTCTATCAGCTGAACTGATGAGGATGTGAATAGTGATCGGTTCATAAATCTGAGGTGGATTGCACTGACTGCTATGTTTTATGGGAACACAGTCATTTTAAATACTAAGAAAATGCTGCCTTAAATGGGTATGGAATTTGATTGCGCAAAATCTTTTGTCCCAGTGCTTAGTTACACATTATTGGTCACAGACATGAGTCTTGAAATTTGGGTCTCATGAGGCCATGCAAAATCACCTGAATAATATTGAATAATATTTACTTTGAAGCTCTGGTGAGGGAGAAACATTCTTTTGATTAAATCTGTGACTATAAAGTGGAAGTAATACCTCCTTATCTCAACAAAATGGGGTTCTTTGGTTTGGTTTTACGGTGGATCTGGTGAAATTATAACCATAAGAATGACCTCTTCGCAGTGTACTTGTCTTATTTTATTGCTCTTCTGTAAGTTCAGACTGTTCTGTCTTATCCCTCCTTTACCTTTCCTTGACCTGTTCTCTAAAGCAGCTCTGCAAGCTTCCATACAATAACCAGTCAAGCAGACAGACTCAGGAGGAAAGGAAGTCTTTTAAGTTATGTAAAGAAGATCAATGGTGAATAACTTGAAGAATATGAGAATCCACAGCAGTTTGCTTATGGTTTTTAGGTGTGATATCTACTGTCTTCCAGATGGGTATAAAGGTTGGATTTGTGTGTGTGGATGTATGTAAGGATTCACGTGAGGATTTGAGTCAGCAGCAGAAAGAAAGAAATACCAGAAAGTATAACTATTGAGAAAACTCAGCCACAGAGTTACACAGATGGTATTCTGTGCTTCCAAATGAGAATGAAGTAACAAGATTGCTACTGTAATCAACTGCTCGTAGCTGGATCAACCAAGCCCTTTGTGGTGAGCCTAGATTAGATAAGTGCAGGATCTGATTAATGGCAGCTGATATTATAAATGTGTACAAACTGTACAACCTGACTGTCAGTGGTGCAAAAAATGGATGTCATGTAACTTCCTGCTCCTAAATTCTGATATACTGTCCATTTAACCTATTTGACACTGACACCACTTTGGTCAAGTTAAATTAATTAATTAACTCTCGATAACAGTGTGATTTGTCAAAGATTAACAGCCAAGGGTCTTGTTACGTGTGATCCCACCTTCCACACTGCTCACCACATTAAAGAAGCCACCGGAATCCCATTTTTTGCATCCTGTCCTTGGCTGATGCAAAGATCAAAATTCATGCCTTTGTTTCATTCGGACTTGATTATTAGAATGTTTTCTTGTCTGGGTACTGCGTGCTAGCACTAAAACTCTTCAGATGATTCAGTATGCTGCAGCTAGAGTCTTAACTGAAGCCAGAGAGTTTGAGCGTATTACACCAATTTAAGCTACACTTTTTTGACTCAAAGAGCTTCAGTGGGCTCGTGATCTAACCTCACTAGACCTCATATCGCATCTCCCACCATTTCTTCAGTTAGTGCTTATTCGTTGGTTAGTTCAGGCCTCACGATTGTCACCGCTGTCCTTTCAGTGGGTCACTCTCATTTTAAACTAACATCTTAACCCCACACTTGGACTAGCACCTCTCTCTCTCTCTCTCTCTCTCTCTCTCTCTCTCTCTCTCTCTCTCTCTCTCCTGACTGCTCCATCCAGATGTGGCTCTTTTCCTCAAGGAGATTCAGCCTCCTCTCTTCTCTTCTCTTCTCTTCTCTCCCTAATTTGGCATGTTTTCTTGTCACTCTGTCTTTGTATTTTTCCCTCCTATCTTCTCGAAAGCTGCAAGCCTTGTCTGTTTGTGTGGCCTGTACTTTTCCAGGTCCCCACAGTGGTGACGAGGTCATGCCGATGCATATTCTTCAGAAATATTTTAGAATCTATATATACCAGATTATGAAATATATGTGTTTCTATCTCTGTCCGTACCCAAGCTGGAAGATGAAAACTCTGATTTGTAGTTTTGGACAATATAAATAAAATTTAACTTGGCTTGAAATATAGATGATGAGAAACTGTAAGAAATGATTTCATTTTTAAGTCAACATTAAAGCTTTAAACTATAGAATTTCATCAACTCAGACTCTTTTTTTTGGGCCAGTGTATTGACATCTTGTAATTATCTCACAATTCTATAGTTAACTTCTGTCATTTTTCTTACCTAATTCTAGTGTCATTGCAGTCTAAGATGTTAATCAATATGGCGGAAAAGAAGTCGATCAGTGCCTGCACTGTGTATGGTGAACCCGATGAACCCAGTTCTTCACTGCATGGAGAAAATGGAGTAAAAATTGACATCTGTGCAGACTGCAAACAGCAATACTCACAGCTGCTGAAGCAAGATATCCGAGGCAAAGACAAGCTGATCGAGGAGTTCTTTATGGTAGAAACTCTCCATCCTGAGGGCCTCCGGTGTTGCTGCCTCTGTGGCCCTACCAGGTGCCTCAGGTGGTTTCAGCTTCTTCCGCCACCCTCCCCTGGCTGACATCGATGGGTATTTTGCCAGTCTGCCTAGAGGACCTTCAGGCCGAGTTGAGGCATCTCTCCCACAAGCAGGAGCTGGGTACAGGAGCGCCGGTTTTCTCTCACAGCCGTCGTGCCTGACCTGGGCCACATAGCTCCACTGCTGTTGGCGGACCCCAGTGTGGAATCTGGATTGATGCCTCTGGCCCCCACAGCTCCACTCCGAAACCATCCCAACCACTCTGGACCGAGGTGGTTAGCCACAGCTGATAAAGAATGTCAGCTGGTAAGGGGCATTACCACCTGTAGCCCCCTCCAACCGCTTTTCCTCCATGAAGGAAGAAGCTCTGGTTCAATGCGACAAAGCTGCGGTGGTTGTTACTCCTCCCATGGCCACCAAATCCTCTCCACCTGTTGCCAACATTGGTCGTATGGATATCCTGGTTATCCTGACTGAAACATGGTTATCTAAAGGGGACTGCAGTCCAATCATTGAGGTATCCCCCCTGAATTTTAAACACTTCCATCAACCAGGATTTTCAGGCTTTTCAGAGGGGTTTTCTGTCATCTTCAGAGAGAATTTTAAATGCACTCCTGTTTTACATGACCATTTTGTCTTTTTCGAACCACTTTACAATCCACTCTAAAATCCCTGTTACTGATTTTATAATCTATAGACCACCTAAGCCTAACAATGTTTTTATCCAAGAGTTCACTGAGTTTCTATCACATTTTATCTCAAGATATAGCAATATTCTCATTTTAGGTGATTTTAACATCCATGTCTGCTGCCCTTCTACGCCACTTGTGTCTAATTTTATGGACATTTTAGAATCCTTATCCAACCCATCTGAAAGATCACACTCTTGACCTGGTCCTTCACAGCGGTCTGAGTCTTTCAAACTTCAACTTCAAGGATATCTGTGTGTCTAACCATGAAGCAGTTCTATTCAATGTCATTTTAACTCACCAACTCCCTAATCACTCCACACCCATATGTCACTGGGTTTTTAACTCTACATCTGCTAGCTTGTTCTCTTGGCATTTTACTTCTGCTATTCTACAAAATCTTGATCCAAATTTTAATATGGAGGGACTTGTCTCCTTTTTAAGTGCACCTGTCAGTCTATCCTGGACTCCATAGATCCTTCCAAAGTTAAAAAATCGGCAAAATCATCACAGCTCTGGTTGGATGAATCCACCAAATTTTAAAAAAGGAACGTAGAAGGATGGAGCGTAAAAAAACAAGACTTCAGGTATTTTATCAGATATGGAAATTTAAAACATTAGAAATCTAAATAAACTACCTGATACTGATACACTGTTTTTTTGGGTTTTTTTTTTAAATTTATTTGTAATTTTAAGAAAATCTCACTATACTCCTTAGAAGATATTGTGGCACACTCAAATTCAACCAAATGCATTCTTCATGTTATTCCCACTAAATTTCTCAAAGAGATTTTTAATGCCATCAGTACCATTATTTTATTTATTATAAAGGTATCTTTCCCTTTTTAAATATGCTATGGTGCAACGTCTTTTAAAGAAACCTAACCTTGATCCATCTGTTTTTAGTAATTTTAGACCAATTTCAAAGCTGCCATTTTTATCTAAGGTGCTAGAGAAAGTAGTATTTGCTCAGCTTTTAGAGTTCATGTGTCATAATGAGCTCTTTGGGAAATTTCAGTCTGGTTTTAGATCACTGCATAGCACAGAAACTGCCCTCCTCTTGGGTGGGCATCTGGGGCACTGCACTCCATTGGCTGCGCTCTTACCTTCTGGACAGACTTTTTGCAGTCAGCATAGGTGAATACACATCATTCCCAGCCCACATCACCTGTGGTATGCTGCAGGGCTCAATTTTAGGTTCAAAGTTATTCTCTATTTATATGCTTCCACTTGCTCAAATCATACAGAGACACAATGTCTCCTTTCACTGATGACACACAGACATACCTCCCCTTGGGAGCAGCTGTGGCCTAGAGGTTGGAGAAACGGCTTGTGACCAGAGGGTGGCTGGTTTGATTCCCCCACTGGGCTGGCAGGAAAATTTGGATGTGGTGGAGTGAATAATGAGATTAGCTATTAGCCGGCTGATGCCCTTGAGCAAGGCACTTAATCCCCAGTTTGCTCCCCAGGTGCCTGACAGTGGCATCCCACTGCTCCTGTGTGTGTGTGTGTGTGTGTGTGCGTGTGTTCACTGCATGTAATTTGCTGGAATTGCATGCGTGTTCAACCAAGGATGGGTTAAATGCAGAGGAAAAATTCTACTGACTGTCTCAGTGATATAAACTGCTGGATGGCCCAGCACTCTCTTCAACTCAACAATTCAAAAACAGAAATCATACTGTTTAAGGTAAAATAGCTGCACACCAAATGAACTCTTCCACTGTTATCTCCACCAATCCAACAGATGGACAGATAGTGGTGAATGAGGAGGTTAGCCTTAAATAAGAGTAAGGTTAGGAGTAAAATCAGAGATAACAAGCTCAGTTACTGTAAGTTACTCGAACAAGTTAAATTTGCAAGTGGGTAGCAAAAGATAAAACACAAATGTTAAAAAGTAGAGAACACCAGGGGAATGCTGCTGCGGGGAAAGAAAAGAGGCAGTCAAGTAAGTCGCTGAGATAAACATGAGTTTTAATTAGTTTCAGCGGGTTCACTTATTCCTTTCTGTTCGACACAAATGTTTTTGATATCCTGTCCAATTTGTGAGTTAATACAAACATGCTCAGGGTCAAAGTTTTCAGTTTGTGGCAATGTGGATGAAGTGAACAAAGCTGGAGCTGGAGCAGAGGAGCTTAGATTTAAAATGTTTATAGTAGCACCATAAAAGCTGGCCTCATGGTATCAGGGAGCTCAAGCAGGGATAAAGTGATCGGACTTTTCCTATAATCAAGGTTTTTTTTAAGCCAACTCTCTGTGGACTGCTAGACTGAGTTTCAGAGATGCTTGTCACTGA
Organism: Scatophagus argus; assembly: GCF_020382885.2. Taxonomy (NCBI): domain Eukaryota; kingdom Metazoa; phylum Chordata; class Actinopteri; family Scatophagidae; genus Scatophagus; species Scatophagus argus. The sequence goes on from NC_058513.1 coordinate 4,268,384, forward strand.
ATGCAGACTGCAAAAAGACCTTCTCATCTTTGAGACTTGCCACAAATTGCAGTGCTGGCATCCTGCTGATATATTTTGCAATCCCAGTAAATTTGTAAGATGCAGTAAAGTCTCACTTTAATTCGAGAAGATATATTAGTTTTCCAGTTTAAAAATGTATATAGAGGAAGCAAGGTCCACACGCCACAGTACGTGTTTACAAACTCTGGTCTGCAGAGACACACTTCGGATTTATCTGAATTAAATCCAGTGAGAGGGATAAAAAAAAGTTTTCCACTAAATCCCAATGGGTAGCATTTCACTGGTGAGTTTCTAAGCTTAAATTCAACCACCGGCAGCAAACAGAAAAGATCAAATGGGCTCAGCATTAAGTCACAGTAATAGAAGATTACAATCGCCAAATGCCTCAGGTCCCTTTGTAAAAATGAAGTTGCTGAAATGGACCTGATGCCCCAGGTCTATTTCAGGGACTTTATTCTTACAAAGGTTTGTCTTTGTCTCCTTCATATTCGCCATGTTCAGGTCCTCCTGTTCAGCAGACTTAGAAAATCTGCACAAACATTTGCTTGCAGACAGTTTTGAAGTCATACATAAATAAAAGGACAAATTTCCATGTGGGCATACTATGACTAGAGCAGCTTTGTCCGCAATGTGCTCATCTCTATGCAGCTGACAATAGATCCTCAAACCCACACAGCCTCCCACAACCTGAGGCAGCAACACAGACCATTGTAAAGTAAGGTGTCAGTTTATACAGCAGCTATATTGTTAGCAGTGGGTTATATGATGTTGTTTGTCCCTTTATTTACTGGCTTGAATTGTGGGAAGTTACAACAAATATAACATAGCTGTATGTTCAAACTTATTGTTTTCCGTAACCATAGTTTTAACGAGTAAGTGAATTAAATAAAAAGTACTTAAAACAGAAGAAACACATACTGTATGGAAATGCTGCATGTTAGTCAGCCTGAATTATTTGTACCACCAGAAAGGATTTGGAACATAACAAATATTGAATCCAAGAACAGTTTATTTATGAGACCAAAGTTGTGTCTGGGTTGGGCAAATATATTAGTTATGCCAGGGGGAGTTTGATTCATCCAGATTACTTTGCTTTACTCAGCACAGCTGCTGTTACATTTTCCAACCCAGAAGGAGATGCTCAGTATAAATACAGTAGATATTCCCTAAGGTACCCTCAAAAAAATTAAAGCTGATTTATGCAGAATGTGCTCCCAGTCTTTCAGTGATTAATGATTACAGGCTAATCAACATAGCAGCAGTCTGACCTCTTAATTTATACTCCATCTGGTCTGGTCTGGTCTGGTGTGACCACCCTCCAAAATCCACTGCTGTTGCCTGTTTGTAAGGAACTCGAAGCACTGAGATAACATCATGGAAAGATCATGGACTTGGCTTGATATTCAAGAAGGTGGCTGGCTTGTAGCATGAGACACCTTGACTGATCAGCCTATCTTCATTATGTTTGATAATCAACATCTGATTCAATCAGGTAAATGAAGTGAACTGACCTGTGGTTTCAGCGCACTGCCACTGCTCAGGGGTTGCTTTGTCAGAAAGGCACAGAGACACGGGGTTGCTTCCTGTGATTAACATAACATTCAAACACTCTTCTTATTCTTCTTTTTATTTTTTTCTTTAGCAGATTACACATTGGGTAAATCTTGGAACTTCCCGTAATTGCTTTGATATCAGTTGCAAACTTGCATGACCCCAAGATAATTCTCTCTCTCTCTCTCTCTATCTCTCTCTCTCTCTCTCTCTCTCACACACACACACACACACACCACGCAGAGAGAGAGACAGTCATGTTTCAATCACTTTTGGGGACATTACATAGATTTACATTCATTTCCTGTAAGCTTAACCACCACCTAACCATAACAACAAACATTACTTGCCTAATCCTAAACCTTACCTTGACCTAACCTTAAAGCAACCTTACTAATAACTTTATTTAATGATTTATGTTGTGGGGACTTGCATTTTTTTCACCATAAGTAAGGCAGGATCTCATAATGTGACTGTTGTGTCCTCAGTTGTGTCCCCACAACTACAGGAATACACACACACACACACACACACACACACAACCATCACCTCCTTGCTGTACATTTTCTTAAGAACCTGTTTGTAGAGTGGTGTGTGAGCAAGCTCTATCTAAGAGTGGGGTTTGGTATTCAGTCACAGCACTCAGTGGCGGACAGGAGAGAGGCCGTGGCTGGTGTGCCGGAACGGTCTGGACTCAACCTCTGTGACAGCCCACAGGCCCTTCTTAACCCTCCCTATCACCACAGCCTGGAATGAGTCGAATTGGATGAGAGGTGTCAAAGCGTATCGGCCGTAGGGGCTTCTTGTGCCGGAGGTTTAAATGGTTCTGCAGCTGGAGCCTGGTAATAAGAGGGGAGAGATGGCACAGGGAGACAAAATAAAGAGGAAAAGCAGAAAACATTGTGTTCAGTTCTGTTTAGAGCTGTTTATCCTCCTCTTTGATGCCCCTCTGCTAACCTACTCACGTGAAACTTTGTGTTTATTAGAGAGGAAACAGACTTTTAAGTTCAAAGCAGAAAGATGTCACAGGCAAGGCATTCACTCTTTATAATGAGCATGTGTTGTATTTCTAATTAGAAGAGTCGTCTGCAGTGACTTGTGGATCCTCTCAAGTGCCAGAAGGGACAGCTTAGTTCCTTCGTCATCGATGAATGCTCTCTTCTGGAATTAGATCAGCCTCTACGTTGCTCCTTCAGGTGCAGTATCTGTCCTAATTCTCCTCTGAAAACCATGAGTCAGATCCCTAAGGCTGGCTGACAGCACTTGTAGCGCACTGTGGAACAAGTGTGTATATTCTCTTTGGAGTTACGGTCAAAATGAATTCCCTGTCAAGCAAGCAAGTCAATCGATGTGGTCCAAGAGCCTGTGTATAAGAGGTACGATAGATACAGTTTTGCCAGCGAGAGCTACTTGATGCAAATTCAGGTACTTATGTACAAGAAATGGAGTGTAACAGTGTGTGTGTGTATGTGTGTGCTGTTTTTCTTTTTCTTTTTCTTTTTTTTGTACCTCAGGTTGGTGAAATTTCCATGATTTTGAATCTAGTTTTAGTCATGTTTACAAATGTGCACTGAATGGATCAGTCATAAACTGACCGATTACTGTCACTAATACTATATAATACTTGTATTGTATATATGTCAATAAAGACGGACAACATAAGAGTGTTCCAAAAGTGAAACCAAAACTTCTTGATCACCCCCTAGTGACTGGCTCCAGAACAGGTCATAAACTCCTTCCCCTCCATGTTAGCAGGTGGGACATGCGCCAAACTAAAAGATTGAAGTACAAGTCCAATACATTTTTCCCAAAGACGGTTTCTGCCATTTTAAGTTCTTCTTATCATGCTGATGTATGTTCAACTGTTTTAATTAATTATTTGATGTTATAAAAAGGTTGTGAAATGGCTCAGGCTTCACCTGTAGACTCCTGAGTCGAACTTCCCTAAGGGTAACTGTCACATATATATAGTTATAATCTGACCATAGGGAAGCTTAAAAGTGGGAGGAGGCTTCCAGCAGGACCAATTATGACTCTTATTTTGTGTGTCTGTGTGTGACAGAGAAAGAGAGAGAGAGAGACAAGAGGAAACATGGGAAAGGGATCGAGAGAGAGACAGAGAGACGATTCAGAAGCGTGTAGAGCAGCTATTACGTGAAAGTGAAGCAGAAAGGAAAAAAGAGAGGTGATGAGCCGATAAAAGGTTAATGGTAGAGCAGCTAAGAGACAATTGATCCCTCGTAATCTTCATATGCTGAATGGAACACAACTTCAGCACAGTGACAAGGCTATTTGTGCAGTCAGGCCCCAGAGGGAGGAATAGCAGGAGGGTGTATTTGTCTGTACAAGGCCGTTTGTCATCCTAATGTCTGTACTGAACGTAACCTTGGAAAATATGGAGAACTTTTTATTCTCTTCTATACTCACAACATTGCACATGTGCAACACACACACACACACACACACACACAAATACAAATCCAGCATTTTCAGAATGTTTGATGAGTATTTTGAGCATATTTATGGTGTAATGCACTCCACTGCTTGAAAAGGAAAAAGTGGTAGTACTTGAATCACGTTGACCTGTGTATTGACTTCTGTTTGGAAATCATCAAGTATTACATTCTGACCTTCTAGTGTGAATAAAAGATAGCAGATATTCTTAGCATCCAGGTGTCAGATGACAATTTGCTATTTGCAAGTGGGGTGGAATAGCCAATGTGGCTTACACCTCGGTGTATATAGCATGGCAGAGAGAAGCAAGCACCCAGGTGTCCGTAGTCAAGAATATTACTTGCACTGTTAGTGCCCTCAGCTGTTGAGACACTTAGCCAACCTCCAGATTAAGATATTCAGTGGTGTTAGTTATGAATTTATGTCCCGAAGTCACAAGTGTTACCTTTTCTTATCCTACTGTGCTGTGACATGCTAGTACTTGTTGCTTCAGTGTGTTCTTTTGATTGTCAGGTTTTTCTAACAAAAGGTTAATGTTGTGAAGGAGCTAATATAATCCAAACTATGATCTTTTCCTAAACCGAATCAAAATGCAACTGAAAAGTCAAAATAAAATAAAATAAAATCAACAAGTCTACATTATTGTAAGGTTCATGAGGAGTTAACAGTCAGTCCTGATTTCCCTTTGGCCCGAAGCAAAATTCTGCTAAGGGGTCCTTCTACCTGACAGGTGAACCACGTAAACCTTTCACTATTGCCACACAGTCACACCCGACATCCCAGTCTGCCCACAACAATCCTCACCCCTTTATAACAGTTTAGTCCATTTGTCAGTCTAAAAGTAATAGAACACAATTAAGTAATACTTATAATGCTGTTAGAATACAGTATTTTATAAATTATTAAGATATGTCAATATTATCACAAATAAAAAACTGTACAAGCTTTGGCTCTGCTGCATGGTAATTAGCCCACGCAGTCCTCACAATAGTATACAGTTAGTCTTGTCTAACTTATGTAAACATAAGATAAGATAAGATGAAATAAGAAATAAGTCCTTTATCGATCCACACAGGGGAAATTCAAGAGGTCTAGAGCCTATGGATACTTAAGCTAAATAATCTAAAGTACCCATAGAAAGATTATATTGTTGAAGTTATACAGCTTTTAATTGACTACTGGTTTTAATTTGAGGAAATCTGTTTGTTACATACAAAAGGAGGCACTTAAAAAAAATGCTCTTTTTTTTCTTTTTGCTGTATGGCTTAAAAAAGCATGCAGCTACATACCGCAGCTGTATTATCTCCTCCATCTGTTGTCCATGTGTGGAGGGGTGGGGTCATGAGGGAAGGTCATGAAGGAGGGAGATTACAGGAAGGAGGTGAGATACAGAATCCGATTAGAGTCAGGACCACATCCGAACACACACGTACACCCAAGTCTGGGACAGGCTGCAAGGAAATATGACAGAAATTTGTACAGGTTGGATTGAACTTCAGCATGCAGTTTTAGGTACTTACCAAATAGTATGACTGTCATATATCTTGGAGAAGGGATGCAGCAATGGTGGAGAGTCTAAATTGTGAGCCCAAAGCTGAAAGGCAAAGATGCCAGGAAAGGATAACAAAAAAAAAAAAAAAAAGGATTTAGTGAGTGTGGCCATGTAAGAGCCTAGTGTTCACATCAGTCCTCATGTGAGTCCTCATGCACTGTATTGAAAGATTGGTAATTCTTTCACTTATTTATTTATTTTATTTTCATTTAAATAATTAAGTGGTGGTGCCTGGTGCCTTATGTAAGAAGCAGTAAGTAATAAAACAAAATGCAACTTTTTTATTTATTTTTTTATTTTTTTGACTTTTAGAAGAAGTTGATCATGCTGCAGTTGCGCTTGAAGGAGTTACTTGTTTTGTTTTTGAATTTTCTCTCCTGAGCCTTTGAATTCCCTTTAAAACAATGTGGTTCCAAGCACATCACAGCTGCCATCCTCCATAAAGGAGCAATATGTAAACCTATGAAGGCTACAGGAGGTGAGTTTGATATTCAGAACACAGATGTGAGCTGTTTTATTTCTTTCGCAGCCAAATCAGTCCTTCTTTAGTCAGTTTGCATTACAACACAACTCAAACAAAAATAAATAGCTTAAATCTGTAACAATTGAGTTTTTGGCCACTGGGGGCAGCAGAGAGGGAACAAAGACAAGACTGACATATTATCAACTTATAAACCTGTTATGGGTGACCTTTTAATAAACAGTGGACTATTTACTTTCCACATACAGCAGACATGGAGCAACATTAGCATTTATTTGAATGCTGGATGTGTCTGATATCCACACTTCTTTTTCTCGTTTCCACCATGTCCTGAAAGGGAGTATGTGGCTCTGGCCCTAAATGCTCAGCTTTCATCTTTATTTCGTAGAAAACAATGTTCCTCCTGAGAGTAATAAAACTGAAACAAAACAAGTTGAGCTGTGGGTGTTAAAACTGAACTAATGAGTATCTGACCAGTCATCTGACTTGTTGTTAATATACAGATATAGCGTATGTGCAGCTTTAATATCTCCTTTTAGTTCAATTACATTTTCTTGCTGGTGGATTTGCTGCCATGTAACAATTTTCTCAACTTAATCAACTAAAGAAGCTGAACTGAAGCAGTTTTCACCGCTTTATAAAGGCACTGGTACAGACAATGGAGTTTCTCCTTTATACACAGATACAATAAAACCGCAGGCTGCAATACACACTTCTCCTCACTCAAGTCTGACCTTGTTACAGCTGCAAATAGAAACACTTTGACAGTTACAAAAGTTGATTCTGCCCAAGTCTGACTAACTGTGTGATCACAGGAAAAGTATGACAGTAAATGGTTCCATTTGCTTCTTTTTCTTAAGTAATGCAGTATGCTTTTAAAAATGGCAGCTTAGTATTGCGTTCTCTAAACTGAAACTTTGAGGACGTTTGTGCAAGCTGGTTTGCTTATGTCCCTTGTGTCTCTTCAGATTGTTGAGTTGAGAAAGATATGAGGTTTATCTCAACAGGAGATGCACCCTATTTCTGACCGGGAACAGTCTGATTGCCTTCTGTGGGCATCACACATTAAAATGCTAATCTTTGCATTCCTTCTGCATTAGAAAATAAATTTGCAAGTAACACTGCACTGCCTCAGCAAACTAAATCTGAAAAAAAAAAAAGAATAATTCTGATCGTGTGAAATGAAATAACAGGGGAATATACACCTTGTAGTTTGTATATCGTTACACATGAAGGACTTTTCATTTTATTATCCACAAACAGTGTGCAGAAATTGCAGAAATTTATGCTGATTCAGTTTTATGCACAAGGCTGAATGATTTAACTGCATTTTCTTGGATAAAGCTTGCTCTTATAGAAAACCAGTACAAAGGGAAAAAGTAATCTATGCACGATGAACACACTGCTGAATGGAGCAGATAATGGGTTGTAGCGGAAAGCTGTGAGAGGTAAGGGAGCAGAAGACAAATGAATTTGCTGTCACTCATTCAGTAACAGCAGTCCTGACAGCTGGAGGCAAAGACACCAGAGACATCATTTTTATAATTACAGAGGTGTGTTTGGTACGTGTCACCTGGCACGCCTCGGGGTGGGTTCTAATTTCAAGAGTGCCTGTTTGTCTGCCACTCAGCTGTACCTCTGACTTCAGTCTCAGCTGTGGTACGTTCCAGTTTTAACATGGCAGCTAACACCCTCCTGAATTGTGGAGGACAGTAGACCAAATTACAATATTCCATCCACACTTATATTATTGGACTGATTTTTCTCATTCATGAAAGAGAACATCTTTTGAATCCAAATCTGGGTGTTCTTCCCAAGTCTAATAATAATATATGAGGTACACACTGTGATGTCCCATCTGGTTGGACTGTCAAAACACCTTAATTGCATCAGTCTCCTTCAAATCCAGTAGAATGCCTCAACTGCATTGTTTAACGGAGAAAACTGCATTAAAAGAAAACTGCATTAAAAGTTTAACTTGGCCAAACGGAAATCAGTAGCTGCAGCTTGTCTGTCATCTGGGCTGCTGAATATCAGGAAGATTTGCACAACAAAGCACAAAAAAACCTCCTCATATCTGTACCTTTGTGCTTCAGTAATGAATATTAGTAGGGACTCTTTCATTAAGCTGGTCTAAATGAAATAATTAATGGAGTCGATAAAAAGTTAAAGTGGCACGGTCTTGAATAATTTTCCCCCAGACTTCTCGCCTCAAGGCCGTGAATTGCATAAAAACAGAAAGATAAAGTATTCAGGTCCAGCTTTCAGGGTGTCAGTCAGGTTAAACAGTAAAGAGCTGCAGTGGAGTGGAAGAACACACAGCAATAGATACAATGATAGCTTAAAGAATAAGACTAATGATACTCTGTACACGTATTATTATTTTTTGTCTTTTCTTATAGCCTTTGGCCTCACTTCTACACAGTTGGAGAAAGTGATCATGTGTTTGTATTAGTTTCAAGACTTAGTGGTGGTAAATGAAAATGTGTTCAGAAAAAAAGCAATTGTTGATGCATTTTTCCCTTGGAAGTCATAACAATTGGCTGTCCAATACATCATATTACATCAGCTGCTTTCAGTACCAAAATGTTCTGACCCCAGTATTAGTAGGCATCAGGTGAAAACCAGATTTTGTGGTATTGCCCACCACTAGTCAGAACATTTCTCTTCAGTGTGTCTGCCTATTGGCTACTTTGTGTGTTAACATGTGACAAGCAAGGATGCAACACTCACCCTTGACGATGGTTCCATATCAAGAATCAGTGCCGACCAGGTTCCTGGCTGGTTGTGGGGGTTCCCTCGTGTTTCAAAGACAGCCATAACCTCGTTGAGCAACAAGCACCTGGGAACACTCATTCGGTTCAGTTTCCTCCTTATCAGTGTTCCTGCCTGATGAGCCTCTTTTCCCATTCCCGCACTCACAAGTGCACACGTTCTCTGTTATGTTGAGAGTGGGGATTCTGATTGTTTTGACTGTGTTACTATGATCCCAATGCTATATTTGAATTGTGTAGTAGCGTTGTTTAATAGGTTTCATTCATTGGTGCGCAGATGCTCTCTTTTCATTAATGATTAATGTCATCCCGTATTAATCAGGAGTTCTCAAGCCTTAATTAAACCGAGAATAGAAATGCAGTGTAATTATGCATTATAATTTAATTGGCTTATGGTTCATATTTAAATGTTAATCAATTATTTGATTTTCAATCAGATATTACAATGCACAGCTCGTTCTTTGACTATGCTGCTGCTAAGTATCACAGCATCATCAGCTGCAGCACCTCTACAGCATCCACCTGCAGACTCTGATTCTTTGTTATTATCAGTTTCTGCTGTGGCTCATTTGTGATTTGTTTACTTTTATAACTAGACTCCCATACAGTCATGAATCAATCTGTGATAAGTTCAGATACTTCCACTAATCTCCCCACTGAGCATGCGGGATCAGATATTTTCCTGTTTCATATGTGGAATCAAATAAGGCCCAGGTTTACAGAGCCATCTTATCTCTGCCCTCCACACTCAGCCTGACATCAATTACAAACACTGGTGAATTTCAAATGAAAGACTCGAGCAGCAGCCTCATGTGGGTTTCGTTGATTTAATGGGACTTTTAGGGAATCGATAAAGTGAAATATCGGGACCGGTTGATTGGATGCTGAACAAAGTTAGAAAAGTTGAGACAGTGGTGTTTTGCAGAACTCTGCACGCTGCATAAGGAGACACCACATCAAATCAATGTCAGCATGTGTTGGGGTTTTGTTTGCAACACACACTCAGTTGTCTGCACAGATATTTGAGCATCAAAGTCGCTTTGATCATTATTTAAGAGGATTTCACAAAATGTTCTTTGACGTGTCTCACAGTGTTTTAGGAGCTGTTCATTATGTGTTCTTATTCCACAGCAGGGGCTCCCATTAGCAAAAATACTGTGAGGTGATACACATACACTCTCAATAGAATTTAAGAGGCTTGCAGCAACACTCTCCAGAGTGAGTTCCAGACACAATGGCAGGCACTGTAAAGTTACTTCTTATATGTTAATCTTGTATATATTTGAGATTCTGATTGCTTTTCCAATAATTTTGTGTAAATCAGAATAATTATAAAATCATATTGCTTTTGTGTTTTCATTACACAGTGATGGTTGATAGGGTACTATAAATATTTTAATATTTTGAGTCTAACTTGTATTCTGTCCAATTCTGTTTCTCTATTTGATGGATCTGTACTCAACCCAGGCTGGGAAAATTGCAATCTTTCGAACTGAATTTAAGAAAAACTGTTTTTAAAAGACAGCATTACAGCACTTTAAGTCCTAGTGAAACAGGGACTATATTGTTGCAATATTACTGATTTACAAGGTCGTCTTCACACCAAAATATAAACTGCCTACATCATTTTCTCTGATACTTTAGCTTCTTTGATCATCTACAAATCAAATGATTTTTACTCCTCTGCTCACACCTTGACTTCTCCAGCTTCATTTTCTTCTTGGCTTTTCTTCTTAATAATTAAATAACAAAACATAATGAGGAATTTAATTTGAGTAGCTGGCCCAAGTGAAGGTAAAAAGTGAAAAAAAAAAAAAACTGTAGAAGATTAAAGTCTGTGATCGAGCTAATTATTATCACTAACACACAGTATGACTCATCTTCAATTCCATAAACTCAATTTATTTCAGCACTTACATATAAAGTGATGACTGACTATGCTGAGACTTCACATGTTTATAGCAACTGACATCTAAACATTTTTCACATGTTTACATTTCATCTGGAACAATTTCAGTAACTTCAACTCCTTTGAGTGCTTCAACTGAAATGGCGACTGCCGTTGCAATATTTCACAGGCATACAGTAGAATTAACAATTTAAGACAACGTCTAAAACCTGTCTGCACCTGTAATTTTGAATATAGATAAACCCTTTTAATGAAGATTAGTACATTCACAATTCATTTGTGTGTGTGTGTGTGTTTTCTACTATGTTTTCTGGTTCAGGAGATGGTTAATTTTAAAAATGAAGCATTGTTTGCACATGCTATACCTTGAACAGAAAATTGTTTGCTTTTAAAACATTTACTGGCATGTGTGACCCATACTAAATTCAGGTATTTGACAATTTAATGCCATATGAGCAGAGCTTCAAGTGCCAGTCCTTTTTTGGGAGGAGCAGCCATATACTTAGTTTGCCATGTTGGTGTAGCAAAAACCTGCTCTGATCTCTTTCTGCTCCAGCTGTTGTGGCTGATGTCCCAAAGGGCCTCTGCCAGACACTGGCCTACACTGGTAAACAAGAATGTTTTGTGTTAATGCCCATCAGTCCTTTGTTTTTCCATGCCTGGCTGTATTGCGTCACTAATTCTCAACCCTGTGGATGAGGTGAGAGATTGTTATTGGGAGGCCATCCGACATCTTAATTTGGTTTATTGAGGCTGATGGAGTGTCATTCTGTCTGTTCTCAGGGTGCCGAGGGGGGGTCGAATATAAAAAGCGTGGATGGAAATGAGATATCAGTTACAGACAGGGAATCATAAAGAGTTGAGAAGAAAGAACATTGGGGAATGTAATAGGAGACATAAAAGATCAGAAAAAGAGAGAAAGCAACCGTGAATGTGATGGCGTTCTAAATGGATTTTTGTTGGGTTGTGTCAGGCAATTTATTGGGTTTTTTCAAGGACAGGAGTAAGCGTGGAAATGATAGTCTGGATCATTATATAATATATTCACCCTCACCTGGGATTAGTTACACATGTCAATAGATTTCAGGTTATCTCCAAACAAAGTTAGAACATCAAAATATAAGTGATTCCAACTTCTTTTATCACTGCACAAAGGAAAATGGAAAATATTGCAACTTTAAAAGTCAATGCACTTTTCTTTCTTTTTTGCTTCTTGGGTCAACATGGAACATCATCATTTAATAATGGCCAAACACTGAATGTATATAAAGATGGATGAATAAATGGATGACATGACAGCTCCCTAAAAGTCAAAACATGCCCCTGGTGGCTGGCTGGCTGCAGTGCAGGCCCTAAATTGCAGGTATCCAAAAAGTCAATACAGTGAATTTTGAAGGTATTCCATCCATTCATCCATCCATTTTCTATACCGCTTATCCGTCAGGGTCGCGGGGGAGCTGGAGCCTATCCCAGCTGACTACGGGCGAGAGGCGGGGTTCACCCTGGACTGGTCGCCAGTCAATCTCAGGGCCAACACACAAAGACAGACAATTTGAAGGTATTCCCAGAATTGAAATCATTTTGAATCAAATTAAATCAATTTGAAACCTAACAGCTGCAACTTTAGTCCCTAACCCAAGTAACCACAAATGACATACTGTAAATTCTTTTGGAAAACTAAATACTAAACTAAAATATGAATGCATCAGTTTGTATGAACATATAAAATGTTGGAAAGACAATTCATCTGGATATTTACCCAGACAGTTCAACATATCTTTGAGGATTCTGGAGGACCTTGAGGAGATGCACTGACAACCTTCTAGGTTTTTCAAACATCGCCTGGCATGTGTTTTTGTGGTTCTGAGTCTACTAAAGTATCATCACTGTTAAAAGCTGCTTTGTTTCTACATCTCAGGCTCCTATTGTTATATCAGTTTCCAGAAGCAGTTGATTATTAACCACAAGCTCCTGAGGAATTCTTTTACACTCCTGCAGACATCATAGCACTTTCAGAACTACGTGAGTGATAATTATTTAGTTCAGCTCTAAACATAAAAATCAGGCCCAATATTTACACTTTGAAAATGAACAGATGTAGAGGCCAAATCACTGTGGAGAAACACATTTATGAAGTCCCATTCTTTTCCCACGTACCTTTGGTTCTGATGTCTTTAGTTTTTAAAACATTGTGAGCATTGAAGCAGAGATGGAACCTGTGCTTATTTGTCATTTGTACACTGCTTGTTATGAAATCTCCTGCCGATCAGAAACAGCCCAAATGAAGATTGTTTATACTAATATTTTAGTGCCTCGTTGGATATATGCTGTTCTGTTCATTCTGTGTTGCCGTGTGTCTTTGACTGTATGCTGCTGTTTGTCTGTGCTAAAAGCAGATGGGATATTTTGGGCTGCGAGCACATTTATCGCCTGTTGATGTATGTCATAATACTGGTGCTGTAACATAAAAAACCCAGAGCTTTACATCATTCTCATTGCTGTACAACCATGCTATTATGTATCTGAATAAGAAAGAAACCCTTATAAATAGCCTTTGCTGTTGTGGGAAGAACAAGACTGAAATCCTGTTCCAAATGGACAAATGTGTGTACATCCCATGGGACATAAGTTCTCAACTGATATACAGCTAAAGCTCTTTAATTTGCTGCTGCCACCAAACCGCTGATAACAGCTGACAAAAGGTGCAGATGTTTTAAAACAATGCATCCTCTGTGCAGCCTTCATTAATCTCCACTAACTGATCCCCAGTCAATACAACAGATTTAGGGGAAGGGGGCTGATTACAGCAGATATGTATGCTGCTGGTGTAGCTGCTTGTTTGTTGAGAAAGCATTTTTTTTCTCCTTAGAAAGCAAAATTCAGCCATTGACAACAACGTGGTCCCACACCTGTACGCCTACTGGAAGAACCGCTCTGTATTGGACGCAGTGACGTCTGTCATCCACTCTGCTCTCACCCACCTAGAGAGCAGGGATTCTTACGCAAGGTTGCTCTTCTGGACTTTAGTTCTGCCTTCAATACAGTCATCCTGCAGATAACAGTCAATAAATTACTTCTGCTTGGATTAACACCCTCCCTGTGCAATTGGGTCCTGGACTTTTTGATAAATTGGCCACAGACTGCTGAAATGCTAAAATGGCAACTCATCCTCCCCCATTATGCTCAACAAAGGTTCCCCACAGGGGTGTGTCCTGAGCCCCCTGCTGTACACGTTACTCACATACAACTGCTTACCTAAACACCTGAGTAACCGTACCATGAAATTTGCACATGACACAGCAGTGGTGGGTTTGAAATCCCACAAAGACGAGTTGTCGCAATGGCAGGAGGTGAAAGATCTTGCGTACTGGTGTGGGGAGAATAACCTCTTCATCAGTGTGGGGAAGACAAAGGAGCTGGTCGTGGTCGCAGTTTTCCAGGGATTTGACGTGGACCATGAACACCTCCAACATCATAAAGAAGGCCCACCAATGCCTTTATTTCCTTAGGAGGCTGAAGCAGGCCGGCCTCAACATTGCCGTGCTGACAGCTTTCTACTGGTGTGTGGTGGAGAGCACTCTCACCTTCTCCATCACCACTGGGCACAGGAACTGCTCCGCTGCTGACAGGAAGGCACTGCAGAGAGCGGTGAAAGCTGCTCAGAAGATCACTCGCAGCAGCCTCCCTTCCATCGAGGACACTTACCATCAGCAGGTGCAGGTGCAGGTGCAGGAGCAGAGCGACCTGCATCATGGGGGACCCTACCCATCTGGACCATAAGTTGTTTGACCCCCTTCCCTCTAACAACTAGGCTCAAATACAGCTTGTACCCAGAAGCTGTAAGACTGGTGAACTCTGTGCCTCACTGATGCACCCTACATAGCTCTGCTCTGCTGTGCTGCTGTTTCCCAACATGATGCTCTGTTTTTGTTAACTGCCTTAACCTCCACGGTTATAAATTATTCATTTATTGTATAGTTGTTATTTATTATATGTATAGCAATTAGTATTTAGCATTAAGTTATTACTATAGGTCTGAGTTATTATTTATGTTTACTGTAGGATTATGTTCACAGGTATACTGTTGGTCCGGAGGACAAATTTTGTTTCATATGAAAGCATGCAATGACAATAAAGAACCTTGAACCTTGAAAGTGACAGTGGCCTACTGACATGTACAACTGGAGTTACATCCAGATCATGTCTTTGCTTGACTCATACAGGAGACTTTTACTGTGGTAAACAGGTTTGCAGTACAGATGGCTTTGAGAAGATAAACTGAAAACACAAGAGAAAACACAAGAAGTCCAGGCTGACCAGTGACAGTTATTGTTGTCTCTGCTTGGTGCAGTATCTCTTTAGCCCCAACTCAAGAGTTTTGAGAAGGAGGAGGTTGGCTATGGTGTAGCTTCAGAATGTACACATATAGCTGCATGATGCAGTGTGTGAATGTGCTGGATTAATGTGGATTTCAAAGGCAGTACAATGAAAACCAATGTTCTACTTACCGAAGATGTCAATGGAAAGATCAGTTCCATCTCATGAGGCTGGTGCTCTTTGATTTTGTGTTAGTGTGACCCGACACACACTCACGTCTGAACATAAAAAGTTGGATCATCACAATCTATGAAGAAGTCATACTTAAATTGAGATTAAGAAAGAAAAGGATAATTAATTTTAAATTTTCAAATTGTTCTTCAGTCTGTGTTCACATCCTGCACACTGGGGCTGTTTGAGACACTCAAGAGAATCCAGCAATCAGTGGAAAAACTTTGACTGCAGCCACCCTTTTCCTCCAGTAATCAAACCACCACAATCTAATGCATGTGCTTAAAAATCCAAGCTCAGTTTAATGACTTTTTTTAATATATATATTTATATATTATTCCTACAAATACATGGTTTTCAGCACTTTGAAAAACGTTCACTTTCCTCAGTAAACCAAGAAAGCTAGAAATATCCTACAGTGAAAAAAGGGACAAAGACAACCCATTTTGACAAAAAAAACCCCAAAGAAAATCACAAAAAAGACATGAAAATAACAATAGAATGAAATTAAAAACAACATCCTGTACAAACACGATGGCCCAATAATTTAAGAAAATAGTGTCTCTAAAACGTTCATATTGCTTTGTACCTCCACTGACTGGGCAAAGCCCACCCTGTGCAACACCAGGCAGTTCAGACAGCGACCACAGAGGGCGCCAAATCCCAGGTGCTGATGTCACTCCAGAGGTTATGGGGTCAAGCTGCAGCCAGTGGCATGCAGGTGTAGCAGAAGAGAAACAGTCATGTTTGTGTTGTTGTTCCATGTGTTCTCTTCTTCTCTGGTTGTTTTGGCAGTAACAATACAAAGACAAGGGATGGTCACACTACTACAGTACTGCACTCCTTATGAAACCAAGGATGTTTTCACTGTTTGTTGTAGTTTTACCATTATTACTTTCTACAGCATTATTACTAGGACTATCACCATCACAGATACACCGAGTGCATCGTGTGTTTGTGTGTGTGGAGGGTTCATCTGGCTGTGTGTGTGTGTCTGTGTGTGTGTGTGTGTGTGTGTGTGTTGGAGTTATCAGTGTTCAGTGCTCAGAGCTTGTCTTCTCAAAGGAGAAACTGGGGAGAGTCAATAGCTTGGGGTTGGTGTTGGGGTTTGGCGAGCCTCCGTCCCGTCCTGAACCCTCTCCTACTCCCAGGTCAAAGGAGTCCTTGGAGTCACTGGAGGGCGCCCTCCTTCTCAGGCAGGTTTCCCGGCTGGGCAGAGGAGGGGGCATCCCTAATCCCACCAGCCCCATGCCCCCGAGTGCACCCACACCCGGGTAGAAGCCAGGCTGAGGCTCCAGTCCGTCAGGGGGGTCCACAGAGATGCATGGTGGACTCATCTTTTTCTTGCGTCTGGGCGAGGGCAGCGAGTTCTGAGTGGAGGTCTGACTGTGGATCTGCAGGCTGTCGGCTCGTGACACAAAGCCAGAGGAGGTGGAGGTGGTGCTGCGCTGGGGGCTAGACTCTACCGAGGAGCATACCTCTACAGAGTGGCGTCGTGGGTCGTCCAACCAGGAATAGGGGCGGGGGCGGGGCAGGAGGGTGCTGCGGCCCTGTGTGTCAGCGCTGTGGAACCTCTTCAGCTGCCTCAAACATGGACTCCGGCTTTCCTGGCAGCCTGTGTACCCTCTGTAACCCTCATTACTGCCATCACCACTGTCCTCTGTCATGATGTCATCGCTTCCAGCCAACCCCGTGTGGGTAATGAGAGACACTTCCTGATCGACCAATGCGTCCCCTTGCTGCCTGGCTGGTAAGTGTGGAGGAGGCAGGGAGGAGGAGGAAGAGGAGGAAGGGGAGGAGGAGGAGGGGGAGGAGGAGGTGAGGCAGTGCTGGTCATGAAGCTGGGTGTGCACGCTGCTAGGGTGCAAGGGTTTAGGGGAAGCGCCTGGTGTGGCGGGGACCAGACAGAGGGCAGGCTGCTGATGATGATGGGAGCAGGGTGAGGGAGAGTTGGAGGGAGGGGAGGAGGTGGAGGGGGATGGAGGGAGGCTAAGAGAGGCCACATTCACAAGTCCTTCATTGCTCTCCCCTCCGTCTGAACACAGGGCCTCCTGAGAATCAGCAGACACTGCAACCTGGAAGACGGGGCATGGAAGGGACAGGGGAATGGATGAAATATTCAGGAGAGAGGGGTGAGGAGATGGAGGTAAATATGCAAAAATATAGGTGTGGGGGGATCAGGGAAGATGAGAGGGGGAGACTGGTTAGTATGAGGTGATGAAGATGAGGAGCAGCAGTCTGGGTCAAAGTTCAGTCAGCGTATTCCCAGAATCCTCTCTGTACTTGTCATGGTCTTGAACTGAAATTGCAACATTTTTCCATGAGTTATAACATGGAAACACAAAGGTTGCACTGCATTACTCAATGGCAGAGTTCCATATAAAGATTTGTCAAGAGTAAGCTGAGTAAATAACTTCTGAAATAACTGGATGCGTTCTTCTGTTTTGTTTTATCAGTTTATTGTGCAGTGCTTTTGTTTAAGCAGAGCTATTAATTTGTATTCACATTTGAGAGTAGCTTTTGTTCTTGCATGACTCGGATGTTTGAGCTCCACTGTGCAGAGTGACTCATGTACAGAGTTTGACACTAGAAGACTGTTTCACATTCATCTGCTGGGGGAGAAAAGTTTCTAAAGTTTAACACGTGTACGTGCACACCAGCAAGACAATGCGACATCGCAGCTAGTTTGGATGTCAGTCCCGATCCAATATGCAACATAGTGTGATGTGGAAACTTTAAAACCCCCAGTGCAAAAACACTGAAGATACATTATTTAGTGGAGTTCGAGACATTTAGGCATATTGATAGATTCTGGAATTTATATTTATGAGGTAGAAGGAGTAGAAGTCACAACATCTAGTAAATTAAACTTTTTGCTGCTGAAAACCCATCTCAGAGACAAGTGAGTATTCAAAGCAGAATATTTCAATTGTATTAAAGCATGTCCTTGAACATCCCGGAAACTCAAACCACAATGGTCAAATTTTTTTGCTTTTTGGACAATTTTGCTCACATTTTTATACTTTTTAATTTTGTCTTTTTAATTAGGAATATGATTGTGGCCAAAAATTACTTCACTTGTGGCACTAAACCATGTTTGAATTCAGCTGACCAAAGGACGTTTCCAAGTATGTGCCAATCGATGTGAACAATATTTCCAAATAAGAAGCTCCCATTTACTGTTTTTTGTCCAGGCACGTGCACACTGCTTTTTTTTTTTTTGTTGTTGTTGTTGTTGTTTTTGTTTTTAGATGGACAGAAGGACTGACTGAGTGCTGGCTGACACAGTGAACTCTGAGCCAGACCACCTTACCCTCTAACTTTTGACCATTCACACAAAACCCTGTGAACCGTCAGAAGGATGGTTTGTAGTTAAACTTGTGACCAAATTCTTAGGAGTGTTTCCATGCTGTCATCCTTAACTCTGAACAAAACCATCTACAGGGTATGAGGCCAATAGTAAGAGGGTAAATGTAACATGTAGCTACTGCAGGAGAAGAAGAGTTAGTAAACGCAATGGTTGCTAAAAAAAAATAAAATGTCCTCATGAACTCATGACTTGTTCCTCATAGACCACAAGCTGAGAAGGGGGAATAAGCAACATTTAAATATAATCGTGTTGAATCAGGTCAATTAAAACATCTTGAATCTACAGAGATGAGGAAACAAGGCATGCATGAGTTTTAGGGCACAGCACTTTAAAGGAGAAATGTTTGGAATCATGGGCTTCCCTGCATGAGCCTGAATAGTGTGACCACAGAGACACCTAGTGGTCAAAGGAATCACAACCACGCCAGGCCAATCACCAGCCACGGCAATACAACACAGAACCACTAATAATAAGAGTGCATACTGCAACATGACGAAAAAGTGACCACCCTGTCAGACTTATGAAGCAAAATAGGGGTAAGTGCAATAACTACTGTACTCTGGTTAACATCTATGCACATTTCAAGCACTAAGCTAGTCAATAGAAAATTCACAAGTGCTCTATCAATGCGGTGCTGTGTGTACAAAATGGCCAAATGCATATGGACAGCACTTGCTGTTCTGTAGCAATCCCCTGAGTTGTATAGTTTGTAGCGTAGTAAGTGCACTGCATTGTGGGTAGATTTCTCAGCCAAATAACATCTTTGTCTGGCTTGAATACATTCTATCACTCAATTACCAAATAATCCATAGATGCAATGTTCCACTGTCCTCCTGCCACTTGTATAAGAATATAATTAACTCAAAGTTTTAAGTATTAAGGTTTCCTGCAGGCAAAAGCTACCTGTTAGAGAGTTTTAGATGCTTTGTGGCTGATGGGTAGCTGTAAACCAAAATCTCATGGTTAACAAAGGAAAAAGAGGCGGGAAGCCTGTTTGTGTTAGTCTGTCTGTCTCTTGGAAGATGAAGATGGAGTCTAGTGTTTCTGAAATGCCCAGTGGGAGCTAAAGACTGCTGTTTGATGCTGTTTCAGAAACAGGAGTATCTGTGCTTGAGCAGTAGCTCAGGGTCAGGCGGCTTTTGGGCCCAGCTGAGCTGCGATCAGAGGGTAACAGATACAATATGGAGAATGAGACAACATATGCAATATCAACAGATAGGAATCCAAGGAAGAAGGGGAGAAAAAAGGAGAAAGAAAAGTGATATTGTTTAGAGCATGCAACGAGGAACGAGATTTAGGAGAGCTTTGAGCCTGTGTGACAGGGTCACAGGGCCACAGTTTGAGGAAAAAAAATCAGGTCATCTGATAATGAACTTGAACTACTTTAAGAAAAATATAATTTATTGAGAATTTAATGCGAGAATATAGTCTCATAACAATAACTCGTCATTTTAAGAGCCATTAAAATTAGCAAGCAAATCTTATATGATATGACAACAAGCTCACAGCTCGGTGACATACTTGAATGCTTTTCTTAGGCCATTAACTTATGTTTTGATCTTTGTGCTCTTTGGCGCCACTGTCTGCAGGAAAACACCCACTGCTTCAACACACAAGTCATGTCATTGGTTTAAATCTGCTTGTAAAATCAGAATAAATCTATTTGTCAAGAACACGGCAAACATATTGGTGATGACTATTCTATGGTTCTAAAATGTAAGATATTTATCATGTAGTTATATCAAGGGTAACTACACTTTCTGAGTGGTGGTAGGAAGTTAGCCTCACATCCTCACTTTCCTCAGTATGACATAAATCTCATAAATAGTAAGCCTGTCACCTGTATACCCACAATTCTTGGATAGAATTAGGGTGGTCACCATATCAACTTTTCACTACATGATTATCGTGGCCAAAGCAATTTATGGTAATGATATCACAATAAAAATAATAATGCCATCAGTCCAAATCCATTGAGGTAGAGAGAACAGGTACACTGAATGAAGAGGGGAAAGATAACCAGCTGATAAACTAAGATTCAAAAGGCCTAACATCATGTTTATTGTTAACATGACATCAATATTTCATTTTAAAATGTCATGATTAGACAGAATTCTACTAGTAAATGAAAATAATAGCTGGATTTCTCAAATACTGCATTATTATTTCAAAAACATTATTGTATAATTCCAACTTAACTCTGTAATTTAATAATAATATTATGAGGGTTTTTTTCACATAACATTTTCACACTTTTTCTAAAAATGACATAACTTAAGTTTCTTTCCTCAGGCTGTGTGACTCCTGAACTTGAAAACTTTATTTCTGTAATATATTTATATTTATGCTTTAATTAGTTCATAGATTTCTCCATGTGTAGCATAGGGAACTATAATCCCAGCTGTGTTGCTGTATAGTGACAATTAAATGAATCTTGGAATAAAATCTTTATTTTCTTCCCCAACTGTAGCCCTAATACTCTGCTTATTTATAACCCAAAGGCCTGTAGGTTTTCATTTTCACCGAACACCCCAGCAGCTGTTTTAAGATATGTTTCTTCTGTTTACTGCATGCTTTAATCAGTAAAATGAGCTTCTGTGGTGATTGGTATGAATAAAAACTTCCAGATCAATGGGCCTAAATGGCACATGGCTGAGAACCATTGATATTAAACACAGCTTTCATCACATACAGTACACACACAGACCATAAAAGCTGAAATCAGAAATGGGGTGATTTAGTCACCTGTCTGCGGAGCGTGCGGCTGAGTGTGTGTGTGCGTCTGGGAGGGGGTAGTCGTGGTATACTCTCAGAGTCTGAGTGGCTGTGGGGGCTGATGGGTCTAAACAGGTCTGTGGGAACAGTCAGCTGTTGAGAAAAGTCCTCCGGCTGCGAACGCACCGAGCCACTGGAGCCTGCACACAAACAGGCACAGCACTGAATATGACAGGTAAGTAAGGACAAACGGCACTCAGACGACATGATTTGTATCTTCCTACAGCCATCCTGCAAGATCAAGGCCTCCCATTTTTATCCTAATAAGGCGTTACAAATCCTGTATCAAAACAAATAAATATGCTACAATGCTGTACCCGTGCTGTCATACAGTACCTGATTGGGCCCTGTGGGTACCCAGCACATGCTGGGGCTCCTGTGTCTGTGCTAGAAGGTGAGTTGGAGCTGCATGGCCTAAGGGCTGCGGGGGGAGGAACATGTAGCTGTCGTTGGGCAGGGAGTGTGTGCGTCCCACCGTAGGCTTCCTGACGCTCAGCAGGTTGCTCTCCAGTGGCTCCCCAGGATCGAGCTGCTCTGGCTGGTGGAAGAGAGAAGAGGGTCAGAGTCCCTCTGGAGATGGACGGGTTGAGGCTACTCTTTAACTCGGGCACTTTCATACTCTTTCTAACACATTCACAGTTGATATATTACTGAGACACAATGTGAACAGAGAGGCAGTAGTCATCAGCATACACAGAAAACAAGACAGGCTCTTTGCATGTTGGAGTTGACTGGCGCAGAGCTGCCACAGATCACAGATACAAGACTGTGCTGGGTTAAACTTTCCAAGCATTTTTGTTTTGTTTTTAAATTGTTTTAAACATGAGATCTCTTATGTCTGCATCTACCCCCATAGTCGTGAAAGTTTATGTAAGCCTGCTCCGTGATTGTGTGTCAGCTGGGGCAGTGTCCTGCAGCCTGACCCATTACAGAACCAGTTCACATTCATCACAGAGCTACTGGAGATCCAGCACACGTGACACCTTAGTGGCAAACACATGATAGCTCGGATAAGAGTGAAAACTACTGCAACAGCAGAGGACAGAAGACCGTACAAACACAGAGAAAGACTGATAGGAAAGGACGATGAGAAAAGACGTAGACTCACGTGTAAAGCACATAGGAAAAAGACAGAGGACGGGCAAAAGGACAGAGAAAGAGTTAGAAGACAGACACAGAGAGAGACAAGAGTAGTAAGAGTAGAGGAAGGGGAGCAAAAACTTCAAACTGGCAGGTGAGGAGGCGCACTACTCTACTGGACTGGACTGGACTGGAGCGTCACACACATTAGGCTGGAAAGGTGGAATGAGAGAGAGAATAGAAAGTTGGGTGCACATGGTTAGATTCACAAGGGTCTTTCAACACCTCTTGTGCTCCTCGACCTCTTCACTCCCCTCTTTTCCTTCCTATTTGTCCCAGCATAATCCAATTAACAGTGATTTCATTTCATGCATTGGCCAGGATTCTCTGTTGGTGAGACTGATTTTATATAAAGGAAATCAATCCCACTGCATCACCGGCTGGGGCCAAGGTTACAATGACCCTTTCTTAGGAAGATATGTGACTGCAGGGAAACTGTGGGGTCATTAATGAGCCAAACTGGTTGTTAATTATACCCTGACAACCAGATGACATTCAGCTCATTTTCAATTTAGAGGGGAGATGTCCTTTCCCTTGATGACAGCCCTCTGGGACAGGATATCACAGGGGGATGTATAGATTAATTCTCATGAGGACGCATACATAAGACTTGCTTTGGTATGAGAAAATAATGGCTGACAAAGTGGTGGTGACAAAGAGCACTGTGATGTGAAGCAGCTGGGTTCCTTCCAGGCACGTACCCAGGATGAATACAATACATCCATGTATAAGTATTTTGGGTGAGGCTTTATTTTATGGGTCTATAATTTCCTGGTAATTTCCTAAGAAGTTTCCTGGAAAAAAAAAATATGCAACTTGAGACTAATTATAAAGAAAACAGTGACAGGGTTATTGAAGTTTGGTCAGTTGTTAAGTTTAGGAGCAGCAAAAAGCTTAATTTAATATCAAATAAGTATTCACGAATTACTCATTTATTATTGAATATATTATTTTCTATATATGTTGAATAGTATGCTTGCTTTTAGAGAAAAAATCATCACCTTTTCATGTTCAGGCAACCTGCTGTTCACTGGGAGTGTTTTGATTGAACACTGCCTCCAGTCCCTGTAAGTAATAACAAATTGCACAGTTGTTTCCAGGAACTTTCCTATAAACTTACAGTTACATGTAAGAAATTATAGGAAACCATTGGACCTGTATAACAAAGCACTAACATGTTTTCTGTAGCCATCATATGTGGTCTCATGAGTAGTTAAAAATGAGCATTTAAGATTAGATTTTTACATTTCCGACTTTGGCGCCCCCCACTGGTAGCATCATAGAGATACTATATTGTCAGTATTGACAGACTGTATTAAAGAGCTGTGGCTGCTAAATGCTCTACTGCATTCACCAGGTAATTGCTAACTCTGTCTGCTGTTGTGTGTATTGGGTTCTGTACAGCGAAGCAGAACATGTTGGTTTGATGGGAGGAGTGACAAATTCGTCAAGTGGTCATGTGATCCATTATTATTATTAAAACAAACTGATTATAGCTGCTTTAAATATTTTTAGATGTGCTGGGACCGCAGCTGTTAATGAGCTGTTTGGCTAATTTAGTGGTTTCGGCGGACAAGAGGCTTTGAAAGTGCCCAAGGAAAGGAAACACTACAAGATACTGCAGAGAAGGAAGAGTAAGAAGAGGGATGAGAGAGAGAAAGGGAGAAAGAGAGGAACTGTCAGTACATTGCATTCCAGACTGGTTAGAAAGAGGGGGTTAAAATCGTCGGGGGCCGAGTCGTCTGTCAGAGCTAGGGACCAGGATTTCTCAGAGGCCAGAGACAGAGCTTCCATCTCCGCTAGAGGGATCTAGGCAGGAAGAGACAACGGCTGGTGAGCAGAGAAAACAAACGCACACTGCAACACACAAAAATGACGCTACACACAGAAAAAAACCCTGTAGCTAACAGGAAAATACATGTTTGAAACATATAAAACTGGAGGTATTTAGCAGAGCACAGAATGAAGAAAAGAGACAAATTGCATATTATTGTACGGCACTGGTATTATTGGATTGAGGTGTTACCAACAGCAATATTATGTCACACACACAGACACACACAAATGTACAACCTGATGATTTTGAACAAAAGACACACATGATGCAAATGAGACAGTCACACTCTTCACAAACAACAAGACAAGATGGGGATTCATTTATATTCTATACGTCATCATGGTGGATGCATACATTTGACACCTCTGGGAACCTACAAACCTTAATTCACCGAAGATGCCAAGATTCTAGTTTTGAGTTAATGAACATCACTTAACTCTGCAGATCTTTCAGCCCTGCGGTGTTTGGAAGCCTTGAGCATTGCTGGCCTCTGTATATTTGGCCATGTAGCTGCTTAAATGTGGGAAATGCTTTCTGACAGGGAAATGGGTTCTGTGAGCGGAGAAGAGCAGGGGCCGAAACTCAATGGAAAACATTTCTGCTAGGTGAGAGGTGGCCTATGGCATCTAATCATGACATCCCAAACCCATTTAAAGCTTTTAGAAGATGGGGTTTTGCAATGCTAATGAAATTGCCCTCAAATGTGGAAAATAGGAAGCCAGATGTATTATTCAGCGGCTCAGTGATCCATAGCTTATTGATTGAACCATTGCTCTGTAGACTCAAGGGTAAGAGTGTGGTCTGCTTGTTTCAGGAATGCGTTTGGTGGGTTTTCACTTTTGGCATAGACGGGTTTCACACATATAAACACACAAACATGCCGCACACAAATGAAGACATTAAGCTGCTTAGAGAAAACAACAATTCTAAACCATGCCACTGAGGCTGCTGAACCAGACGAGCAACCTGCCAAGCACTGATGAATGTAAGTGAGAGGAGACATGAGCAACAGAATGAGATCATAGCTAAGGCGAGATTTGATGAAGGGCCGGTTAGAAAGGGAAAAGTATTCTGTGGAGGAATGCCAGTACAAACATGGTAATGGGCGTAGGGCTGCACGAGATGTACAAAAAAAAAATCACATTATCATATTTTTTCATTTATCTGATGAAATTAAGTTTTTACTTGATTCCTGCACAACTAACTTTTATTTTGTAGCCCAGGGATTTTGTGGTCTACAGACTTTATCCATCTTTAAGTAATTTTGTCTGGAGTCATTAAATTTCTTTGTTTTATTAAAGCAAGTAGTAAATCCTGCCAATAGCGGTGAGATAATTTCACCTGTTTTCAATCAAAATCGATTGTTTCAACCATGCTCATCTCCCTACTGTGCAGTTTATTTAAAGGGTCAGATCACCCAAATTAAAAACAAACATACACCATATGGACAAAAATATTGGGACACCAGACCATTACACTAACAGGGACATTTTTCTGTGTGTTTCTGTGGGAATTTTTGCCCATTCATGCAGTAGAGTGCAAAAATGCCTGGCTCACAGTCTTTGTTCCAGCTCATCCCAAAGGTGTTGGATGGGGTTGAGGTCAGGGTTCTGAGTGGGCCAGCCAAGATCTCCCACACCAATCCCATCCAGCCATGTCTTTATGGACTTTGCTTTGTGCACTGGGACACAGTCATGCTGGAATAGAAAAAGTCCGTCCCCAAAAGGGTTGGCACAAAGCTGGAAGCATAGCATTGTCCAAAATGTCTTTGTCTGCTGAAGCACTAAGATTTCCCTTCACTGGAAATAAGGGGCCAAGCCCAACCCCTGAAAAGCACTCCATACCACACCTGAATTCAATAATAAAGGGGTGTGTCTCAATACTTTTATCTATATAGGGTATATTCTTTCTTAGCTGGGGTACAGATGGCACCAACCTTTAAGGCAAAATGAAATATACTTGCAACCTCTTATTATATACCTATGAGTTGAGACCATTTCAACATTACATACATTTAAGAGAAGAGACTGAGAGATTACAGAAAAGAATTTTGATAAATTAACAAAATTCTGAATAACAGAATTTTAATGAGGTCTGCAGATTATCCTGAGCAGCAACCAGAACATTGTTTCTGACTGTTTGATGTTTAACATGTCATTATTAACAACAACCACAATCACCAATCACAATCCCATTCAGCTTTTTTTTTTTTTTTTGCACAGGGGATTGGAGACAAAAAAAGATAAATATCTCAAAATTATTGGGTTCTTTTGGGTGAACAGGCCATTTAAGGACATTATCAATTGTTTTAAGTAAGTCGTGCAGAGGGATGATTATATTTTCCTTGTGCAAGTGAAAACAAATCTATCTTCAACACTTCTGGATTTTGTTTTTGATAATCAAAAATGACAGCAGCATCTGCTTCGTTGTTCATTTTCTCATGTATACTTGTGCAGCTCTACACATCTGTGAGAGATAAGACCCACTGGATATATGAAATGGAGGAAGTGAGTCATAGCTCTGGTGATTATTGACCTTCTTGTCGGTGTTGTGCTTGCTGGGCTTGGGGGGCAGCGCGTAGTAGTGGCAGATAGAGCCAGACAAGTTGTCCATCAAACTCAACTCTCCCTCCATTGAACCCTGGATGACCAGGGAGACCGAGTCAAACTGCGCTCTCCGCTGGACAAACTTAGATAATGCAGAGAAACAAGATAGCAGAGAGAGAGAGAGAGAGAGAGAGAGACAGAAAGAAAGAAAAAAGGGGCAGAAGTTTTGGAAAAAAGACAGGGATGGGAGAGAAAGAAAGACAGAAGTCAAGACACACACACATGAATAAACATTGAAATAAAGAATGGATAACAAAAAAAGAAAGATAAGGAAATAGGCAGTCCATCAGGAAGAAACAGATATACAAAACAGAAATAAGACGAAAGAAACACGGCCAAGTAGAACTATATTATCTGGCAAACTGTAAATATTTTATTATGTGACTAGCAGAGCAACTGAACATACTTGACCTGCTCCTGACCGACATCTGACAGGCTCTCCTGTGTTACCACTTAATACCACAAGGGGTCACTACAATACTGCAGCAGAACAGGTCTCCCATAGGGCTGTAAGAGAAACTGCGGCTTAACCACACATATTTTGGAAGAGTGGCCAAGGAAGACGGATAACATCTTAGGGGAGGGAACATAACGACAGCGAGACCTTTATTTCCTATCCACAAAAAGTTCCCTGCTGGCTGGAAATAGCTGTTGAAGTGAACAACCGGCCCCTGTGGTCCAGCTTTCCCATGGCACTGTGACCTGTCTGTGACTGGCATGTCCTCAACAGGGACCAGCTACACACACATACAATCATGCACCCACACAAACTGTAAAACATCCTGATGTGGGTCAGTATGGCTTACACAGAGTAATGAATTTGAATATATTTGTAATATTCTGGATATTTACTTGGCATAAACTCTAACTATGGAGTCATTATCAAACAGTGTCTGAAATGTGAAAAGAATACATCAGTTTTCTGGACGCTGTTCATCATTGTTTTGGACGTGTCACTTATAAATGTGTCCACTTATATTCTGAAAGGATGCCAGAATGTGCAGTGAATATATCCTAATATGGCCATATCCTCTTTAGTTTGTTTACATAGGAACTACAGTCAGTAGATTGAGACAATGAAGGGACATTCATCCCAAGAAATTCATTATTTCAGATACCATCCGGCATTCTCAGCCCTCAGCATGGGCCAGCAGAGAATTAACTAATGCTCTGGACTGGAGTCAGATGACTGGGTCATCCGACTGGCCGCACAGCCTGGCTCCCATCAGGAAGTGACCCAGGAGCATCTGTCACATTGTGCACGATGCTGTGTGGACCACTGAGAATCGAGCAATCTTACCTAGATGTTATTTGAATGTGCGTCTAACTTTTACTTATGCACAACAATGCAAATCTTGAGAATGTATGCAGCGAGACAACAGTGCGATTTATGTAGACATAAAGTCCCCAACATGACATGGTGTTTTTTAAAGTAGCCTCAGGGATGTCATAAATGTATCAGTGCAACTAAACAATCTATCTACAAAATAAATAATTCAATTGTTCTGATTTTTGAGTAAATTAACTTTGTTTCCATTATTCAGCACAAACCTGACAGGTGTTTTGTGAGAACATCTTAACATGGCTGAAGAGGAAACCACATACTGTATTAATTCTTAAAAACACTATGTATTTTTAATTAATAGTTTATATATATGCCAAGATTTCTGACAGTGGTTCACGTTGTGTTGTGTTTAAATGGTTTCCCAGCAAACCACTGCATTGTAACGAGATGGGCAATTGTTAATCACTTCACCAGTCTACGGTTTTAACATTGTGGTTGACTGTTATCGGATATAACATTTATGTATATCGTATTATATTGAATCTCTGGTCAAATTCTTTGCAAAAACACAGCCCTACATACAAACATATACATAACATATAAGCAACTTAAAAAGATTTATCACCTCCAGTGGGGGCTCCAGACATGAAGCGGGGTCTGCTCTGATGTTAACTGAGTCTCTGGTTATATCAGCTGTGGGAGAGTCCACTGGACCGCCCCTTTCCGTCTCCCTGCCCCGTCCGACAGTGGACATCCAGGGGGAACCGCCAGAACTTGACCGGTCTATGCCTGTTGCCATAGGGTTTAGCTGGGGTGACCTCGTTGCCATGTCATCTGCCTGGAGACGGTTCTCCAGCTCCAACTCAGCCTCCAGCTCTGCCTCCTCCTTGGCTTCCTTGTTGCTCTCTTCCAAGTGTTTCATCAGGACAGCGATGACAACGTTGACCAGGACAAATTGAGCAGTCAAAACGAAAGAGACGAAGTAGATGGGAGAGACCACAGTATTGTAGCAGGTGCCGGTGTCATTAGCACAGTCCCTTAATGTGTCCTGGGCAAAACATGAAAACCGTACATTAGTACATTTGCTTGAGACTCCACCAGCTAAAAGGCAGAACATTGATAGAGGATGACCTGGCAGAACCCTGGATTACATTCAGCAGTGAAAGTTTGGAATGCCCAGTGGCAATGTTTTTAGGGATGGGAATGCCAGTCAGTCCACTCAGTCCAATAATATCTCAAGCATTGTTGTAAGGATTGCTCTGGTATTCTATATGGACACTCATGGCCCTCAGAGGACAAATCCTCATGACTTTGGTGGTCCTAACCTTTCATCTAGCACAACAGACGTTGACATTTTTGAATTACACAATGAATATTTATGTTGTGATCAGCTTTTTATTAGTGCAGAAGACTGTCTAGCTACAGTATGGTTAAAGTTAGGAAAAGATCATGATCATGGTTCAAAAAGCTCTAAAATGGGGCAGAAAGTCAGATCTCTGGTGCAAAAGTCAGTTCACTTTGCCCATTGATCACCAAGACCTCCACTCTTACTATCTGCCTCATTACACAACTGACACTGAACGCTGACATTGGACTTGTGCTGCATAACCTTCCCATATACATGTGAAATGTAGGAATAAGTTAGGGATAAGTTAAACAACCACATAAAAAGTGCATGAAAATTAGATGAGTTATTTTAAAGTAGTAGGCAAATTAGTATCTAAATTGCCCTTAAGCCAAATTTGAAGCAGTATGTGTATGCATGTCTTCACAGTCCCAAACTGCAGTCTTAGTTTCACCTTCATTATGCCATTCCAGTTGTCTCCTGTGGAAACTCTGAAGAGCAGTAAAAATGCCATCCCAAAGTTTCGGAAGGTAGCATAGCGCCCCAAACCTTCACATGGGTGCTGCTCATCGCAAACTGGGAAGACGAAGAGGAGCAGGGAGGGGGAATGAAGAAGGGTAGGAATACCCAGAGAGACATGAAGAAAGAGTTTTTGAGACTTCCATGGCCTTTTGAATTTCACAATGCACACAATGCACACAACACAGGGATTTGCAATAAAATGATAACTGTTATACTGTTGTATTACTTGAAAGAGAGTAGCTTCAATTAGAAATCAGTTTGAGAAATCAATAAGGTAATTCAACAAGGACTTTAGAAAGCAGCAAGATCAGAAAGATTAAACCCATAGCCAGAAGAATTAAATACTTGGTGCATGCCTGTGCATGGACTGAGTGGTATGTATGCACGTGATTCTCTATGTGCGCTTTGTCTGGTATGCCTGACTGCCTGTATGCACGGTGTGTGTATCCTTACTCAATTCACCAAACAGCTCCACTCCCAAGGCTGCAAAGATAAAGAAGAGAAGCATGAAGAGAAGACCCAGATTCCCCACCTGCAGAGAGACAACAGGAAGAAAGGGGGATTAGTCAGAGCAGAGAAATCCCTGGCAAAACAAACCAATGATGAGGGACAACAAACAGCTCTTTCCATTGAGAAAATAAATGGAGGGCCATGATGAAGCTACACAACAAGAAATGTTTTTATTCATGAAAAACAAATCACAAACCACAGTGGGCCAATATAGGCTGTTAGGCTACTGCAGCTGTTAAAGTAACATTTAGCCTATAGAATGATTATGAACTTTAATAAAACAATCGATGTAGTACGCTAGAGAGCAAACAGTTTGTGGAGAGAGGCAAAGCACCAGCAAATACGGATTGAAGCAGAATATTTAATTAGACAAAAAAAAACAAATAATGAATTTTGGAAGTGATTACAAAATCTTAATCTGTCCATGGAAAAATGATTTTTTAAGCAAGTGATGCTTCGGCACAATGCGCTTCCAAGCCACAGTTGACAGTCCACAAAACTGAAATGAGCTTGAAATGAGAATCTGCTTTTGCCTGAAATCGAGGATGCATTGTTTCAAGAAGTTTAGGTCGTAAATCTTCCTCAGTCATTGCTGTAAACTGATTATGTGTCATGCATGTATGCTGCATAACACAAAGGAGTAAAAAAGCAAAATATGAAAAGAAATATGAGGAGCTAATGTGCAGCTGATCATGCAGAAGAGTGTAGCAGATAATAGGGAGTAACAGCTTTACATATAAAAGGGCTTGGGTAATAAAAATCATAAGGGTTTGCTACTTCTGCTACTGTTAATTCTAATCAGCATGAGGCAACATGCTTACACCTCCACCAACCCCTATTATCCAATCTATTAATTATGAAGACTACTGACGAGCTTGAGGCGGAATTAGCCTGGAACAACACTCAATCTCTCTCTGAATGACAGCCGTAGCATCAAAGAACGCTGCAAATATAGGAGTGTTATTTTTTTTTTTCTCTCAATCCAAACACTGCCAAAGTTGTTCTACTTTACCAACTCCACCACCCTCAAATCCACCCACCATCGTTCAAAACAAATCCGCGAGCTACACTTGCTTCTCTTTTCTGCAGGGAGCTGGTTATGCAAATACGGGGCTCTAGAGTTAGCAAAAAGCTCATGGGAAACAACAGCGCCCCGAAAAAGAAAATGCCTTTGGGATGTAATTTTAAGGACAGTTTTTGTGAGACATGTGAGGAAGTGAGAGATCGATCCATGGAGGAAAATATAGACAGAGAAGGAGAAGAAAATTTAATGGCTTCAATGGATGTTATTTAACACCATTAACTGTGTACCTGAGGCAGGGCTTGCATAACGGTGTCCAGCAAAGCTCTCATTCCTACTGCCATCTTCAAGAGCTTCAATACTGTGGAGACACACAAAAACAAAGAGAATATGAAAAAGTGTCTTACCAATATTAAAATTGTTCAGTCTTACGTAACAGGACAGGGACTTGTGCCATCACGCCTTCTGTGAAAATGAAAGGACTCAACATTTTCCCGAATAATCCTGCTCCATTTGTGTCGTTACAGATTTCCTTTTATTAAACACCATCAAGATTTCACATAGCCTGACTGAGGTCATATCCTGATTGGGGTTGCAGTTTGATGAGGTCACTGCTATGCCAATGTGGTACACCAAAACCAATAGATAATGCATAATAATGAATGGAACAGTAGAGATACACACACAGTTTTTTTGACCTGGACCACTGGTTACCAACCTCATAGCAAGGAGGTTGAGGGTTACTGAAAGTTACGTGCGAAATATCCAGTATACACACATATTGTAATTACAAAGCACCAACAATCCAAACACTTGTTGCTACTGTTAGGTAGCTTAAAGAAAAAGTTCAAAGAGCAGAAATATTTTGATCGAACATGGTACATTGGCCAGGACGATCAAATGTGATTACACTGGAGCTACTGTGTAATCCAGAAATCTGCACTGACCATCTGAATATGCAATGCATGGTGACGCACATTGCCAAATACACACACATTGCACACAAGATCACGTTTGTGTCTTCGGTGTGTCAATATCGACTTCCATGCTGCTCCTTTTATTACACGTTCAGTAATCAGACAACACAGCTGAGCTTCCCTCCTGTCCAACTTATCTCTTCTTTCTCTCAGCTCTCCTCCCCCACCCACCCCCTCCAACCTTCTCTTATCTTTAATTACCTGGACAAGTAATCAGCCTGAAGCACATGGGCTGTTAAGCGTTTCTTCCTCTTCTTCTTCTTCCCTCCTGCCAAATCTATCCCGTCTCTTTAACTCGACTTCCACCCTTTTCCACCCATCATTGTCTCTCCAGATATACTTTATGCTCTCTGTCTTTCTCACCCACCATCATACCTTCCCTCTATTCATTCATCTGCTCTTTTTGAGTTCTTGCCATCTTCTTCTAATGTATTTTCAGGTCAGAAGATCTTCATCACCCCTGCTTTTTTATTTCTCTTTTCCTCCCTATCTACTCTCATTTATTCCCTCCATACCCAGTCTCTTACAACTTAATTCACTTACTGTCTTAATGTGTCTTGGCTCTCTTCTATGCTCAGCTATCTTTCCTCACATCTCTCCTGCCTCAGTATTTGTCTCTATAGTCTTCTCTCTCCTTCTCGGTGCTGTGTTTGTCAGTTGATCATGTTCCTCTGTGCCATCTGGTCGACTCACACCCTGCCTGAACCCTGCTGAGACCCACCATGCAAAAATGACAAAGAGGGGAGTCCCAGGGACGTGGCTGTTTTACAAGACATCTTAAAGGTACAGCACCATGAAAGAGACTACAGAGTGTAATTGTCTGTATGAGAGAGAGTATCAGGGAGAATGGGTGAATGGACAGGACAAGGAGCAGAGGGTTGATACCTCGTGCAATCCTCAGCACTCTCATGATGCGGATAATGGTGGGGTTGATAGGCAGAGAGGCCTCCTCAATCTTCTCCAGAGTAATGCCCATGATGGACAGCAGCACAATGACCAGATCCAGTTGGTTCCACCTACAAACAAACACACACTCATTAAATCCCTTGCACAAACTGCAATTACTTTTTGTTGCTGAAACCTGAAAAGCTTGGTTGGCTTGAAAAATGGATCTAAACCAACCATGAAAGTCATTCATTTCTAAGTCATTTTGCTTTAGTGAAGGAATGTGAACTTGAGCGACCTTGACTTGAATCACAATAGAGTCGTTGGTCTTCACTTGGTGTTAAAAGTACTCACATATGCGAGGACCCAAAGCCAAATCAGATGATTTCATTATAGCAGACACAGTCCACCACCTGCCACTCACACAACCAATCACAGGGGAGGGACACACACCTTGACATTTTTGTATGTTTGCTGTTTAGAAGGGCTCAAAAGATTTACATTTCTCAAGAGGTGGATATGAAGATGGATATCAGTCAGAAGGCAGCTAGCCAAGCACACAGATCAAAAAGAAGGCAGAAACAACTAGCATGGCTGTGATGATCTTGTTGATTATTAAACCTAGTATTATTTCATTAATGTAAATGCAGGAGCCATTTCTAGTGTATGTAGAACAACACATTGGTCCAATAGGTGTCACCTTTGTGCTTTGTACCACTTACAACATAGGCGAGTAAGAAATATTCTGGAAAAGACAAGAAGCAGAAGTCAGACTCTGTTATTTCACCTGCACCTGCTAAGTGGTTCTACGATGAAGACGTCAGTTATTAGCCTGTCTATGTAGCCCTTCAGTAACCTCGGGTTTAGGCTTAGCTGCTACAGTACACATTTAAATTACATACTGACATTATTTGCACTAAAATGTCATGTCTTCTCAGCCAGATTTTGCTTTATAAAAAATTACTAATGTAAACAAGGCTGGTAAACTGTTGTGTCTAAGACTTCCAGTTTAAAAGTCGCCGAAATTGGTCGTTAGAAGCATCTTTAATAACTGTTTTGATTTGGTTTACTGACATCAGCATTTCTCTGTGTCTGTGAAGCCAGTATGTCAGATTTTGGTTCTGTATTTCAGTGATCAGGTTCCGCCACATTTCTGTTGGGATGAAATAACTTGATTTTCTGTCAGTGCACATGCATGCTTGTTCATAGTGTCAAATAGAAGCTGTACATAAAGCTATGCTATATGTTTTACAACTTTTCAATCATACGAGGGTGTGTATTTCGCACTGCAAAGATAGATTTTGTGTTGACTATTACTATAATTATCCATATCCATCCATAAAGCCCAAACTCCTGTCATACACAATTAACTAATCTCACAAACTTTACATTGAGAGACCTATCATTTCCAGGATGCGTGAAAGTATGCAGGCTATTTCAATGTTATGAGGCAGATTAAACAGAGCAGCAATTGAATCATTTCATTTCAGTGTATGATAAAGATAGTTCAGTCAGACAACTCACGATCATAGCGATATAGCGGTGCAGCTCAAGTTGGCTGCCTGAACTACCTCGCTCCATATATTCCCAACTCAGATCAAAAATCTGCAGGCTACTTTCTTGCATCAATTCTGTGACTTGACCAAACCTTATTTTCCAGCTGCTGGACAGTATATGTGCACTAAACAAAATGTTTGGAAGAGAACGGACATGTAAAAAGTGAGGAAAGAAAGTCGTGGGCGGTCGTACTTATCGGGTTTTCAATTTCCATTGTTTTCCACAAATCTGCAGTTTATCCCTCACATCCTCATTTAGATACTCAAAGAGCCAACACAAGAAAATCAACTTAAAATTCAATGGGATAGGCCACTAGTCCTTGACATCTTGGCCAAATGTTTATCTCTGTGTGTGTATTCCTGTATGTGAGTGAGGGAGTGTGTGTAGTGAGGTAATATCAAAGTGGAGCACTGCCAAATCCAAAAATCATAATGGTCTACTCTGGCAAAGAGAACGGACATCATGGAGCCCTTGGTGGTCAGCTCTGAAATCATGATGCCTCTGCTGAGGAGTGTGTGCGTGTGTGTGCGTATCCATGTGAATGTGATGTGTGCTATTATACTTTAGTGTTGTTGTAATTGTGTTTGTGTATTATTGTGTGGTTTTCAGCGGGACGCCAGGGATTTTGAAGCTATGAAATCATCTAAGGCAGCATGTTTTATGGGCACTTAACGAGGCCGTTTGCATTCATGCAGGCCTCACTGAGATCCATCCACTGGAGCACCTTAGAAAAAGCTCATTTAAGCTCTCTGAATGCTGCCTCAGATTTTCCACATGACTCAGAGGTTAAAGAACGGTACCTTTAACCACTAATGTATTACAATATCACAGTCACTAAAATGTCAAAGCCCTACACTTGGAGGTTAATGTTTATTTAGGATTTCTGTCTGATCTGTGTCCAGGATCTTTAGGAAAGGTCATAACTTTAGGGAGCACGGCAGTTACATAAATACTGACTTGTCCTTGAAGAAGCGCCGGAAGCCGAAGGCCACCAGCTTGAAGACGGACTCCAGCACAAAGATGAGGGTGAAGATGTAGTTACAGATCTTCAAGGCCTCGGTCAACTCCTGAAGATATCAGGGATAGACATGATAAGGATTGATAAACTTCAGAAGTACTATCAGTCAGATGTGGCTTGCCATTGTTACTCATTTAAAGGTCCAGTGTGTAGGATTTAGGGGGATTTATGGGCATAAATGGGACGTAATTTTGGCAAAACTTTAATATAATATTCAAAATTATATTTTCATTAGTGAATTATTACCTGAAACTAGGAATCATTGTATTTTCATTACCTTCGAATCCTTCTTTTATATCTACATCTTCTGTAGAGCCATGTTCCTCCTGTAGCACAGACGGAAGAAACCAAACACTGGCTCTGGAAAGCACCTTCTGTGTTTGAGTTGGTTGCAAACACACCACTAGATGCCACTAAATGCTACACACCAGACCTTAAATGAAATATGTTGAAAATCAATTCAGTTATCTCACTCTGTTGGTGTCTTTTCACTTTTTAATGGGAAAACAATCTGTCAGCTTGACTACAATAAATTACTTGGCTATTTTTTGCTGTGTAAATATGCAACTTTGCTGCATGTAAAAAGTGACCTTTAACAGACGAGGAGAGAACTGGTGGTTAGGAGGGATTTTGCTAACTGGTGGCAATTCATTGACTCACAGCCAGTTCCAATTGATGATACGTTACCACCTCCCACTCTCCCCCATTCCCATCTACCATGTCTTACCTCCTTATCTATCCTGTAACCTTCTATTCTTCTAACGTTTTTTACTCTGCTGGCCTTTTCTTTCATGCTGCATCTCTGTTTATCTTTCACTTTTGTGGAATCTTGCTAAATACAATCTCTCCCTCAGCCTTCTTTTGTTCTACCTCCAACTCAGGGTTCTGATCAAGCAGGTGGCCAATAATATGTAAAAGAAAAAGAAATATTTCTAAAAGGAGTGGAAGACAAACCCCAGCTGGAGCCCCTGC
Source organism: Scatophagus argus (assembly GCF_020382885.2). Classification (NCBI taxonomy): domain Eukaryota; kingdom Metazoa; phylum Chordata; class Actinopteri; family Scatophagidae; genus Scatophagus; species Scatophagus argus. The sequence goes on from NC_058513.1 coordinate 4,305,494, forward strand.
CTGCTGGTGATTAAAACAGGGGCTATAAAATCGAAATATCCAAACCAGACCTTGGTTATGAATTTGTATTACCTTTCAGGTTTACCAGCTGGGTGAAACTTGCTGTACCCCATGTTAACTGGAATGTCTACAGTTTGAGACATTATTATAAACCCTTTTCATTCATCTTTCCCTGTTTTACTGACTGTATTAATCTCATATTTATTGTTTGGCCTCCCTTTTACAGTTCACCATTGCCATAATAGTCCTTAGCAATTTTTTATCTCATTTACATTTTTTTCTTTTGACATAATGCCTATTAAGGATGGTTTGAAAGGTTTATTTGTTTTATTATTGGTATTTTATTATTATGGTACAGCTAGTATAACTGACAGTATTTGAAATCCTCTGAAGCCATAAGCCTGGTTTTCCAGGAAAGGATTAAAGCTAATATTCCAGTGACATTCAATTAAAGACCTGTGCAGATGAAGGTCTTCTTCAGAATAAGACCTTTAACACCCAGTATACAGTATCTTTTAAACTTCAACATTTTCATTCCAAAAATGGTCTTAAATATTTGCATAATATTTTAGAACTCAGTATTTCCTCAAGAATAGTTTACAACCAGACTAAAGGACACAGAATCAGTTATTTCCTTTTTAGTCAGTGTAGGACTGACCCAGCATGCAAACAAACTGCATCGATTTCAGCCTATCATTACCCCACCTTCGTCCCCACACATCTGACCTCAGGCTGCTTGTAGTGCTCCATGGACATGGCGATGACGTTGAGCCCTATGACAATGGTGATGAACAGGTCCAGGTAGTGGCTGGTGCACATCTTGTGGATGAGCAGGCGGGTGGGGGAGTAATCGGAGTAGTAGGGCTTACTCTGAGCTTCTGTTGGAAGTGGGAAGTAGTGGGGGGTGGGGTATCAGGAGTGGGGTAATGAGGAGGGGGAGGAGGAGGGCGGGAGGAGGAGGTGGTGTTCATAAAGTGAGATAGGAAGTAATACACTGGGATACTGTACAGTAGACCTGCTGTGTTGAGGACTGAAGCCACCAACGCTGCTTTGAAAAGAGGGTTTAGTGAAACACGACAACACATTCACAGGTGTTAAAGTCACTCAAGGCAGTATTAAGAATGTGCAAAGAGAGATGTGAAGAGATTAGAAAAGAGGAAGGCAGATCAGATAGTGGACAAAGAGAAAAAGGGAGATTCCAGCCAAGCCCTCCTGTGGTCTACATTCATGACTAATCAAATCAAATCTCTCTCATTCGATCAACAATTATTTAAGTGAACTCTCTGAGTGAGTGTGATGGGAGATAAATAACACTGCCCAACATGTGTGTGTGCATGTGTAAGAGACTCCATGGAGAAGGCCGTTGGTCTGGAGATTTCTCTTTCTCTGTCTATCTGATCATCACATGACTCAGCCCCCCTCCTTTATTCCTTTCACTTCCTCTCAAGAAAAGAACTTAACGCAGGATGTTTATCACCTCTCCATCCATCCGAAGAGGATGGATGGACAGGCTGGGAGTTAGGATGAGGAAGAGAGAGGAAGCACGCTCCATCTATTATGTTATCAGTCTATAAGTGAAGGAGAGGCTCTAGGTCACACACACGCTGTGCGCGCACACACACGCACACACGCAAACACAACACTCAAAAGGTAAAAGTCCTTTGGGTGTTGGGAGAGCTCCCTCTATGCCCAATTAGCCCAGGTGTGCTGCTGCAGTTGCAGCTGTACTGGGCTCGAACGATTCCCATAAGAATGTGGATGTGCGTGTTCAATTCATGGTGCGTGCCTGGTGGTTTCCCTGTTGGAGAAACTCCACCTATAAATCAGGGAAGAAGATGGGAGAGCTGAGTAGGCAGGCTACCCATCCATCCATGACGTTAAATATATATACCTGCATCTATTGGAATTTAAATGAATCTTAAAGAAATAAACCCTTAAAGGTACAGACTTACCCTCAGTGGGGGACCCAGAATATTCTGACGTATATGGTAGATGCAGTGTTTTCTAGTTGTTTTTCTTTAATTATTTCTAATTCCTTCAACTTGGCTGTTATGTCATTCAGGATTAAGTTACTGGGAATTAAACTCAGCTTTCCCTGAAGATGATGAAAATGATGCCCTACAAGCTAATATTTTACTTTTAATGACTTTTAATGTGAAGTGTTCAGTTAGAGTTTAAACTTTTTGACAGAAAGCTTATGTTTCAAACCAGCGGTGTGGATTTTGAAAAATATGACCGTTTATCAGGCAGGGACACAGCAGCAGGTAGCATCAAAAATGTTAAAATAGATGCATAATGACAAATGTAGGATCGAGGTTCTACAGCGGAATTAAGAGCAACAGAGAGGTAACTAAGACATGACTCATGACTGTTGTCGTGTGACATCACTTTCTATAATGAGGAAAAATGTTATAGGGAAATTTACATTTAACCTAAATTCATCAAGGTGAACATGAAAAACCTATTGATTTGGCATAACAACAAACAACAAATCAAAACTGGGCGCAGACCAGCAAACAGGGAAAACTTCTTTAAAAATATATTGGAGAATATTAAGAATTAAGGAGACGTGTATCTAATGTAGGTCTGTTTAAAATAAAAGCTATTAGTGTAACTAATAACCATAGCAACAGCATTGCATGTTGAAGAGTTGCTGAACTAAAAAAGTCAGCACTCTGAAAAGTGCCTTGAAGTTAACTTTTTAATGTTAGTGTTCAGGGTCATTTTATAGGGTAATTTTGTGCCTGCTGGTAATTATTGATACTGACAACAGGGGAGCGGAACCTGACTACTGGTGGTATGTGCTAAACCGCTGGGCAGTCAGTTGGAGTTTGACTGCTCCTGCACTCCTACAGAGCTGTGCGTGCCACGATGTGAAAATAATGTGGCTTCTGGTGTGCTTGGTCTTGGGCTCTTCAAATAAATGCACAAGAACAGCATGACTTACTCAGTCACCTGCTTTGCTCTTCGGCACTTCAAGTAGTGGAGCTGTCTGTGCGCTTCCTCAGCTTGTCACCTGCTCTTTGTAAATGAGGCTATACTTTCGGACATTCCACCATATGGCCCACCGAGTAGACAGTGATAAAGAATGCTTAAAGCATCTTGGGTGCATCTGGTTATATTTCTTTGAATCAGGGCAGTTAGGTATAGTCCTTGTGGGATGCATTAGCTTCATTCACCGGGAATTCCTAGTTACATGGTCCTCCATCATCTTTGGATGAACAAACATTATTTTTACTCTGTTCTACTTACTGTCTGCAGGTGCGTGGTGCACTAAGTTAGACACACTCCCACATAACAGCAGTCCCTTTGTTTCACATCCTCCTTTATACTCCCTCATTCATCTAAATATGCTGCAAAAGATGCTGCACCCTTTTCTCTTCCTAGTGTGGCATGTCTGCCGTCCCATTTACATCGCCATATAGCAGAATACATTTACAGGGCCGAGAAAACAAGTCTCATATGGCACGGGATAGCTGAAGTAAGCCTGCTAAATTGGTTCACCTTCTCCCTAAAAAGTAATCTGATGAAATAAGCAAGCATTACCCTTAACATTATGGATGGGGCAAGGAGGGCAAGACCCAACAAGAGATAAGGGGCTAAGGGAGGAGAAATGGAAGGAAAATGAGAGCGAAACCTTTTGGCTAAAGCTCAACTAGTCTCTAGATGAAACAGAAGGGAATGAAGTGACGGAAGAAAAGGTGAAAGTTTAGCAAGCTAAATTACACTTGGTGCTCCATCTCTCCTGCTCTCACTTCCACTGCTCTTAATGGAGTTTTTGCTGCTCCTGCTTTGAGTCCATGCTAGTACTAAAATTAGTATTTTTTTGTGTGTAAGGTAACATAAGAAAGATATTTGGTGAAATGAAGAAAACACACTCTTCCCCCTCCTTCACTGATGATGTGGCTGCCTCCTCTCTCAGCTCTCATCATTTTGAAACGGAACGAGGATGGGTCCAAAGGTCATGCAGGTCACAGCACCTGCACTCTGCATCTCCATCCTCAAATTTAACAAACCACCCAGGACATCATTTCATGGGAACTTAGGTCTCATTATGTTTGTTAAATAACTGTTCTACATGTAATTTCAAGAATCTCTAGTGAAGGCAATTTGTCTTCTTATTCTTAGGTGACCCACAAAAAGGAGCTATGCTGATTTCATGACCAATGTCCACCGGATCTGGCTACAGCGCACTTCAGCTCCATCATGGCTTCAGGAGATGATTTGCTGCCATTCTTACTGGTGAGGTCATATTCATCCATGTTGGCAGCTCCCTGCACATTGCTCTATTTATTTTTAATGCCATGTCCACATTTCAGGTTTTCATTTCCACATGCCTATCTGTATATGTGCAACTCAACTGAAAGTAACATTTTTTCCTTGGGGAACCTCTGTGCTATCTATCCATTATTTAGTGTTTATTACTGTTCAGATTTGTTGTTCTAATTTGTTGCCATGTGTTATTGATTCTGGTTTTGTCTCAATGATGCTCCATGTGCAAATTCATTGACTGGACAATAAAAAAGATCCAAAATTAGTTTCTTTCCCATGCATTTATACAAAACTTCACTTGTATTACAGCAAAACTGCACAATATAGCCAGGAGTGTGACAGACACAGATTAGTTTATAGCTCTGTGCTGTCCTTTCCTATTCTCTCTGATTATTTATACCGCACTATACTGTATCATTTACACTGTGGTGTCAATAAAATTATTATTTATTTCATTATTATAAAATCACTGACATTTCAAATGAGCGATCACAGCCGTGGACAAAAGGTCGTCTTAATGCCACACAGCTCCAGACCCTCACTAGCAGGTGTATTGTTGTGCAAAAGCTCGGAGAAATCGAATTGGTGAAGGTGGTAGGCCCAAACTAAGAGAAAAATATGTGTCTATTCATTTTATCCACCAACTGATGCCTTATTTGGGCACTGAGCAATCCAATAATGAAATCTATTAAAGTACAGCTATGGTGTATGGCTATCTGGTACCACAGCTAAATGAGCTGCCAACATGTAGTGTAAAACCATATTGTGAATGTAGCCGCAGAAGAACCAACTCAGCGCTTCTGAAACACTTAATTAGGACACTGAAACAGTGATGGAGAATTGATGTGAGCTACAGCACAACCTGAATGCAAAGCAGCTGGATCCCGTGGACATTCAGTTTACTCAGTGACTTCACTGACTATGGAGATCTAAAACCCCGTTGAAAATCCGCCTGAGGTCTGACAGATAAGAAGGAAGAAGGAAAAACATTATTAGAAAAGACAAAAGACATAAATAATTCCCTGTCCAAAAACAACGCCAAGAGCCTCATTCCTTGTTCCTTTCAAAGCACTCACCTCCCCCTCTGTGGACTGGCAACTCACCTTTGGGGGTGAGGATATGAGTGGCAGGGGATTTGGCCTGGGAGTTGCTTTTGGACGCGTCCACGCTCAAAAACATAATTGATACATTTCCGAGGCGGTCTTTGTTGGGAAATACAGACACAGTAAGGGTCCTTGGTTGTGGGACCGATGAGTTGGAACAGCACAGCACAGCACTGTGGCTGTGTGGGCTGGACTGGGTATGTAGAGAATGGGTCTGGAACACAGCGGACCTACAGCTGTCCAGGATGTGGTGATCTCGTGAAGGTGTCCACAGTAGGTTGTGAAGCGGAAAGGATACTCCAATGAAAAGGAGGCCTGACCATGAATCTCAGAACAACAGGGGACAGTGCTATGACTTTGGTCCGAAGATACTATGGTTTCTGTTTAGCTAGATCTCATGTGAGTGTGCCTGAAAGCTTTATGGGGCTTGATAGTTCCATCAGAGATTTAGAGATGACTGGAATATTGGGGTGAGAAGTGTGGATTGATATGGCTGAAGGGAACAGAGGAGATGTAGGGACTAGAAGAGACTGAAAGTTTGGATCCGGCATGATAAAAAGAATGGCTGTGAAAGGAAGAGCAGGACAGTGGGCCACAAAAGCAGCGACAGTGCACTTTAAAGGTAAAAGATCTTGATGGAAATGGGGAAAATGTCAGTGACAAACACTTATATTTTCACATTTTGGAGGCAGTGGTTTGGTTGGATGCGGCTGCTGCTTTCATGCCCCTGTCCTTCATGGTGAATGGCTCAGAGGTAAACCTTGAGACTCAGTGTCTGCCAGGAAAAATGTGTCAGCGGACTGGATGTCCAATTTTGAAATCCAGCAAACACTGAGTCTAAAAGAAAACTGTCAACATAAACAGTCACTGTAAAACAATCATAAAAAGATTTAACTGGAATTCCTGAATGCTCTGCTGCCGTGCTTAAATATCAAAACAGAGGGAAACAAAAAGGTACACGTACAGGGACAAAACAGACAAAACATAAAAAAGAGAAAATAATTAAACTGTAGGATAACAGGAAGGAGCAGCAGAGCAAAGGAGTCCAGAAGAAAAGAGGCAAAGAAATAACAAAACATGACATCATTCAAAATGACAGTGCATGATAACACACACACACACACACACACACACACATACGCACACACACACACACATCTGCACTCTTTAACATACAAACACATATTGTGCTGGGTCACATGGTAGACTGACACACTTCTTTCTGAGTCATACTTGAGCAGGATGGACCAATTGAAATGGGGGACTGTATGGTGAAGGCAAGCGATTGGACGGTGTGAGTGGAGGGCGGAGTAACAGGGATAACAGTGATGACAAGGTGCAGACCGATGGGAAGCTTTTTAACATTAAAATGACACGGCATTTTACCCTTTCTTCCTTCGTGGAATCCATGTTTTTATCCAGAGCAACACTGTCAACCCTGTCAACTACACACAACAAGAGATGGATCCCTTAACTACCTGAGCCTTCTATCAAGTCCCCAGACTTGAATTTAATATAACTCTTCAAGCAAGATTCTCAGTTAAAACAGTGTAAAACCCATTCAAACCTATAAAGCACACATACAATTGCTAAAATAAATCTCATTGTCTATTTCACTCCAATATCATCCTTTGTCTCTAGCATTAACCTGAGAAGAGATTTTTAAGATTACTGAAACCTATTAAGACTTGACACCATGCAAATGGAAATGATGACTATCTGTAGTCTGTTTCCACCACCGTGCACTGATCATTTAGAATTGACACTCAGAGAGTAACACATGTTTAATGACTGAGTAAATACAAAGAACAAAATAGTGGACATCATTTCTACCAGGACTGCACTCGACAACCTGAACAACCCCTTTAGTCTTGTCACAAGTTCCTATATCAGCACAGAAACAGACATATATTGGAAATTACATGGAAAAGGCAACGAAATAGTTGTAGGAAAAAGGGGGTGGAGACTCTACATAGAGACAAGAGGTGCTGCACTGAAACCTGCTGGATTGGACTAATAATTCTCACTCTTTTTCATTAGCTTACATGGCTGCAGGGTTAACAACATCAGTCTGATGGCTTTGGTGCTTACTGAAATATCTCAACTGCTGGATGCGTTGCAATAAAATTTTATACAGACATTTATATTCCCTAAAGGATGAATCCTACTTCACTTCACACCTAGTGCCACCAATGAGGCTACCTTTTCTCTTCATTTAGTTAAATGTCTTGAGAACCATTAAATTGATTACCGAGAAAATTGGTTCAGACCTCCACGGTGACCAAAGGATGTATATTTCAGACTTTGGGGATCCCCTGACTTCTCTTCTGGCACCACCATGAGATTGACATTTCTGGATTTGAGTAAAATATCCTCAATAATATCCCAAGAATATCTTTTGGATTGATTGCTCTGAAATCTGGCAAAGACGCCAACGCCCCCCTCAGGATGAACTGTAATATTTTGGTAATGCCTCAAACTGTCATCTACTGCCACTGCCGGGTCAAATTTTTGGTTTATAACCAAACTGATTACTTTGCCTTTCATTCTCAGGCACAGCTGATTTATGTTAATTAGCTAAACATTAGCATGTTAGCATTTTAGCATTTAGCTCAAAGCACCACTGTGCCTAAATGCAACCTCACAGAGGCACTAGTGTGGCTTGGACTCTTAATCTTCACCTGTTATTGTTTCTCCTGCCACTTAAGTAAACATGGTTAGATTCCATCTACCAATTTCAAACTGGTACAGACTGGAACAGAGTCCATCCAACTTAGTCACCTGTGATGGAAAAATTAAAAGTAGCACCATTCCAATAATCAAAATGCGTGATGTGTCCGGCTTGATTTAATCACACACACAGCTCATCTGCTACTGCAGCATTTGTGCTAAAGGCCTGATCTTGAATTTTAGCCATGGCTTTTGGTTTTGGACCCCTGCATAGAGAACTCCTCTGCTCAGGAGAAATAACAAAAATTCAAAGCCCACCTCTTGTCCCTTTCATCACTACATGTAGTGCAACAGGGCAGCAGTACGGTATAAGCCTGTCTGCCACTCTGCTCCATGCTGTTCTCTTCTTGACATTTCTGTACATGAAATATTCATGGAGAAAGTTTCCAATATGAAACATTCATAGTGAGTGTTGTGGGGGCAGTTTTTCCTCCAAAGAATTTCTTACAGCCTTTCAGGCATACAGAGTATTTACTGTATGTTCTTTCACATCAGTTAATTATCACAGTTATTAATGAACATCTCATTTGGTGGGAATGAATGAGCTTTATTTCTCATTCTATTACTTTTGATTTTACTCTCAGGCATATCAACGATTGTGCTGTCACTTATTTAGTACATATCCATCATCAGTCACATTTATGGATGAACTAATATATTTAGTGTTTCCAGGAGGCAAATGAGCTTTGTTAGCTAGTTTATTGGAGGAAATTACATTAATACATCACATGGTTCAGTTTGACTTTATAGGAGACGTATCAGGAAACTTTGATGCACACCCACTGGCACACCCTCAAGCAGTTGCAGTAACATGGCTTCCAGTTGTTGCTAACACCCCAAAAGTTGTGAAAGATTCATCACAACTGACACCTCACTTAACACTGCTACCTACACCTTGTGGCATCAAACGTTTACAGCCCTGAGGAACATCTTGAAAGACTTTTTGTCAAGATATTTCACCATCCCTCACTCTTTCTCTGTTTCCTTCTCCCACACACACTCTCTCTTGCTCTCTTGCTCTCTCTCTCTTATCCGCTCTCTTCCCAAAGGACTGGTGTTATTAATTACGTCTCTACAACAGAGGAATAGAAGAAAGAAAGAGGGGCAATGTGAAACTTCTGTGAGATTCATCTCTGTTAGCTCTGACCCAGATACAGCTGGGAATGGCTTCTCTCTCTCTCTCTCTCTCTCTCTCTCTCTCTCTCTGTGTGTGTGTGTGTGTGTGTGTGTGCTAATAGATGAAGAGCAGCTATTCAGAGAATGTCAATCTGCTTTGCATGTGCCCACACTTACGTTTTTGGATGTCTTGTATGTGTGTTTGCCACACGGATAAACGATGTGCGAGGAGATGATCCTATTATCCTCGTCTTGTTGTCGACTGCTGGCCGTGTACTGACAGCAGAGATTAAGACCACAACATAGGGAACAACTTTGTTTACCCACCTCAAGGTGATGAGGATTTACGAATCTACTTGGTAAATACAACAGTCACATTGTTGCTGACTACACTATCTGCTCAGTTGTAGGTGTACTTTTTGCAAATGGAAAAACCATTATATGGAACTGAAGTTTAAGCCCTATTCCATTTTTATTCTGACTGACTAAAACTGACCGACCTTAGATACAGAGACTTATACTATGTGGCAGCTTAGGTTCAGATTTACATATTCTTTGCTGGACTTAAAAAGGTTCAAAAGGTCTGAAAACCTTGTGAACCTCAGAGTAATTCTGACCTGCATTATGGTTTGTTACATTTATGGTGAAGTCTACAATCCTAAAGGCAGAATTGGAGTATTCTTATTAGGTTTAATATGAGCAGATGTTTTCATGCCGTAATTACAGTCTGTAAATTAGTCAGTTCATCACTTTGTTTAATTTGCATTGTTATACATTAGTCAATGTCCTTGTGTGGTTTTCATTAATAAATAAATTACGCTAACAAAGAAAAGGTATTTAGTAAATAAGCAATTCAGAGATAAATATGATTCATTACTGCAAGTTCTTTATAATTAGATAATTGTTAGAATTGAAAACAGGTGACAGATCAAGCTGTCATCACTGAAGGCATCCAAATTAACTTAACTCTACTTAACAAGAGGCCATTAAACTGATTGTGAAGGAACTCACCCACAAGAACTATCCAAAAAAAAAAATGGATAAAAGACTTAATGTTTTGGAACTCTTTTGGTTTTCACAATGAAGTGGGTGCATTGCTTCATTTCTTGGCTGGTTACTGCCACCAACTGTAGCCTGAAAGAAGTGGCAGAAATACGCATTGCATTACCCAAATGCTTTAGAGAGTGCACTATACAAACACAATGGGGAAGCCGGTATCAAAAACATTGCTACATAGTGCCATTTAGAGGTCAAAAACTCCACAGGGGAGCTTTAAGTTGTTTGTATCAATGAATTGTTTTTTTCATCGCTTTCCAGAAGGTGGTGGAAAGAGGGAAGATATCACTTTCTTCTTTTGTCGCACTACTGACAATGCTTAGGGTGGTTTTTTAACAGAGTTAAAGGTACTGTATGGAGTTAAGACCACTAGTGGGATGTTGCTAAGGAGCAGTATCTTAAGACTGGGTTCCTGGGTTGTTTATATTCAGTGCACTGTCTTGCTGATGATTGCACACTACTCCACAGATTGACAGTCGGTGGTGGTAGTCGGAGTCGTGAAATATAGAAATATGCCAGAAAAAAAAAAAAAATAGAGAAAAGGTTACCGGAAATCAAACATGATTGTAAACAAGGCTGGTTTCAAATTCATCTAAAAATGGCTCTGCAAATGTTTTATGAGGAAGGAAATGCATTCAGCATGTTTGTTTGTTCTCATGGATACACATAACGTGTTTTGGTGAGAAATAGTAAATGTAAATATAACTTCTTCATTTAAAAAAATAAAAAAAAAAATCCCAGAGGGCATCTTTAAGGTTCTGTTTGGATTGTGCTCCCTGGCTGTGTGCAGTTAGCTTGGTCACATACAAAAACAATGAGTAGACAGTGGGGAAGAGCTTCTTATTTATTTATTTATTTTTTTGTGACTCTGAGTAGGAGGCTGATTTACAGAAAGCACTGCAGGTCCATTATGCACTGCACTTGAAAATTAAGTAGCACAAAAGATCTGAGTCTGTTATTTTGCCTGACACCTCTGGCAATCAACACTTAAAATATGTGAAGCAACGTGTGTGTGCCACCAACAGGGGGGGCAAGAGTTTAAAATTATTCAGTTTAAGGATAACAATCTTACCAAACTGGTAAGGAACTGAAACTGTGATGCATATACAGTAAATATAAAGATGACTATAGACAGCCCAGTGTTTAAGGTGTATACATTAGTTTGTCCATGCACACGTATTCTTTGATAAGATGACTGTTTGGGGTGAAAAGTGATGAGCGAGTGTTGAGATGGAGAGAATTCATGCGGGGGCTGACCCAGACAGAGCTGCTTGGGCTACAGTGTTGATCTGTTCGGCCTGTTTTGGAAGCCTGAGGGCCATCTGTTAACATGGCAGAGACACAATTCTCTGACTGACGTACAGGAGGAGTCCAAGCATGGCACACACGGTCAATCTCATATCCTAAGCACACAAAGCAGCATCTAATATAACAAAACATCCTCACAGCCCGGACACATCCATAGGATAGGCTGAAGAAAAACACACCACAGGTTGCATAACTTCTCCCTTCTGTTGACAGACGTTAAGACGGTGTCGGATACTTTCTCTCTTCTTAGATTTCCTTGTTCCTTCTGTTTGTGTCTCATACCTTCATCATCTTCTCTTACTTTTCATCCTTGTTTACTAGATATTTCTGCCCTGGTGTTAAACACCACAATTAAAAAAAACAATATCACTCCTAAAAGCATCTGTTTTTATATTTAGTTATCATTATAAGATGGTTTGCGGCTGTGTTTCAGCAATGTAGTGAAGTGTAAACCTAAACATCTAAACAACTTTTACCTCACACGGCTTATAAGATGGATGTAAATGCCCATAAATGAATGCTAAAAGTTGCTACTTTCATCTCAGAATTACTTTCAGAATGTTCAGTTTCAGATACCACTGTCATGTGCTGGAGTACAGGGACAACACCAGTGTGTCACTGTTCAACTACTTCCTGCTTCACTGCAGCTTATTAAAGCTTACATCTTTTACCAGTTTAGCTGTTTGTTGAATCTAAATTACATGCAATATATTTAGTATCAATATGTAACAGCTAGTTTTGCTTTGAAGGAAACCTAATGCTATTGTACATTTCAGCATCATATCGATCACTAACAATCACTGATTTAATCTGACTGCATATATAACATACAAATTGAAAACAGCACTCAGCTGTAACACATGAAAACACATCCTGCATGTCCAGATAAATGCCTAATCTTTATGAATTTAGATTTGTGTCAATATGATCACACAACACTTCTTAAATATCAAACAAAAAAATTCAATTTGAGAAGCACTAAAACTGAGAGAATAGCTTTGCAGTTACAATATCAGCTCTCTCGATCGCACTGCCTGACTCTCTGTTTGTAGCTGTGACGTAAACCTCTCGCATGGGCGGGCTTTTTCAGCGACTCATTCCCATTGGCTAATGAGTTCTGGAGTGACAACTCAGTGACCCAGATATTGTTTAGTACGGCAAGATCACATAAAGGCAGCACTTAATGTTCAGTGCCCGCCAGTTAACTTTACTGGATTCTTACAAGATTAATGAAGTGTAAGTATTGATCAAACTTTTCGTTATGTTGTGTTAGAAGTACAGCTCAGCTTTTACCTAATTACCATTAGCTAATTTGCCATCTTTAGCGATTGCTGGAGAGATCATTTATAAGATATGCCAAGCACTCCTGGAAAGCAACGTTCAAATGTTTGGAAGCATTTCAATCTGACACCACAAAATAAGGTGACAGCAAAAGGACATAAACCATATAGACAAAAGTATCTAGACAGACCTCTTTATGGGGCTGTTTCTCAGGGGTTGGGCTTGGGCCCTTTCCTCCAGTGAAAGAAAATCTTAATGCTTCAGCATACCAAGACATACTGGACAATGACTATGCCTCTGTGCACAAAGCAAAGTCCATAAAGATGTGGTTGGATGAGTTTGGTGTAGAAGAACTTGACTGGCCCACACAGAACCCTGACCCTCAACCCTCAACCCCATCCAACACCTTTGGGATGAACTGGATCCAACATCAGCATCTGACCTCACAAATGCTGTACTGCATGAATGGGGCAAAAATTCAGACACTCCACTGTATTTAGAATGCGATGTCTATAAAGTTCCTGTCAGTGTGATGGTCAGTTGACAAAATCAATAGTTGACAAGATTACACAAATAATTTGTTTGCAAGTTTTACAATTCAGATGATTTTTTTTTGCTTCAGTGAGTTTTATCCTCTATCCAAAGATTCACTATCCAAAGAATTTTTGCTTGATCATATTGACATAAATCAAATTCCATACAATGACAGAAAATGAAGTCACAGAGCTCACACACGCAGTTGGAAACACTGAATTGATGGGACATTGCATTTTTCTTCACTGTTCTAAGCTTTGGTTTATTCTACACAGTTCAGCTTTAAGAGTGCCCTGTGGCAGACAACTGACAAACACAAGTCTTCTCTATCACAGCCTCGAAAGACTGACTGTTCCTATAAGATTATACTGAGAAAAATCATCAGTCGACTGTTCATTCAACCTACGTGTGCTACTTTGGTAGTTTAAAACCAATAATCTTTGAATAAAATCAGAAAGTTGAGAAGGATTGTGGTTTGGTATAATATCGAAAAAAATCTGCATCTAGTTTAGCCACCATCTTTCCCTAAACTAAATCAAAGTATTTTTTTGCCTAAAAACTAACCACGATCTGTTGTGTCAGAGTCTTGCGTTTTGTACGCCCACCATCCGCCCTGACCACCCGCCTACAACTTCCGTGCAGTACATGAATTTGGCACATTGTTCCCTGGAAAAACACATTCAAACCAAACATAATCCTGGCAGCAATTACACGTCTTACAAAATGTAAATGGAAACACAAATGAAAAGTATATAAACATAATAGGAAACAGGGTTAGTCCGATAACTGTTTAAAATGTGAGGATCAAATGTTGCCTTAGTATTATTACTTATTCACGGAGTTCCCAAAGACTTTGAGGTATGGCATTAAGGTATGTGATGCTGAAAAACAGAGAATGAAATAGCAAAGTATAATTTTTAATTCAGCTTCTTGCCGAATATTAAGTACTAGCTCGTCCAATGTAAGTATATATACACACACTAAAATACTGCATATACACTGTATAATCACATCATTGATGGGCAATGAATTGGTTAATTCATTATTGCTGATATCTTGTCTCACAAATCTATATTTCAAATACTTGCTGTAAAAATACAGGTGACGAGGGTTTTTGAGTAATACTAATACTACCTCTACTGCCTCTGCTGCACGCAGCAGCCAAAAGCCTATAGAAGTGCAGAAACGCCAAAAACATCATTACCCCGATACAAGCTGCTGTCCGTCAAAATATCCAGCATGCCATCTCTCTGATAGCTCACTGAGGGTGGAACGAGGAGGAAATAATATGAAACTATATTTACAATTTGCAGCATACATCATGAGCAGTGTAGTGTAGCATCTCCTGATGTGTCTGTCACAAGCAGCTGGCTCTGACTGCAGAATGCATGACTCAACACAACAAGTCAGCTCAAACAGGGAGACACTTCACACTGACCCTGAAGGGAACTAGTGCCACCCTGCCTGTGTGTCTCTTTGTGATTTTGTGAGTGTGTGTGTTTCCTCTTCTCCTCCTTCCTCCTTCAGTCAAAATCTTAATGTGCCTCCTCTATCACCTCCTCTCCTCTCTTTGTTCCTCTCTTCTTTCTTGCCTCTACCAAACGCTGCTTCCATGCAGTGCAAACTGAAGATAAGAGTCCACACACTCACACAAAAAAGCACTGTGCGTGGCATGCTTGCACACCCACACACACACAAACACCTTATTCTTTCAGTGTCGACCATCCTAACACAATCACACTGTGTGTGGATGTTGTATTTTATGAGTGTTTTGTACCCATGGCACTTCTGTAATTACCTTTGGATAACAATATCAAAATACTGCAAGCAATTGTGAAATGCTGCATAGGATCAACAGAGGGGTTTAGGGTCCTGCTCGCCTCTCAGAGAGGCCTCCAGACCGAGAGGAGAGGGGATTTGGGGATGAGAGCTGCTCCTGCATATTTTACAACCTGTTCTGCAACCATCTGCTCCCGGACATGCTCGCATATTGCATCCACACACACACAAACACAAATACAATCTAGCACGGTCAAGTCTACCTTCTAGGAATGTGCCCGTTTAACAAACTTTGCACCTGGTCATTGATGTGCAAAAACCACACACACACGCATACAAATTTTCAGAATGCAGATTTAGGGAAGGGGTTTGTCATTTACTAACATGCCTCTCAGCAGCTCCCACCAATCATAATAATACCTTAAGCAGATTGCCATGGAAACAGGTTGGCCGCAGCAAACCAGAGGTGACCTTTATGCCCAACAAGAGCCAACTGCTGTTAACGAACCTGCTGTGGTCTTGCTTAATAAGAACTTGTACTGCTGTGACCTTTGTACACAGTGTGTTGTAGTAAATCAGCTGTTAGGTCGAGATAAATTTATGCAGTTTGGCAAGTGATCTTATTTAATTTTAGATCATGACTTAATATTGGTATGCTACTGATGTACATCTCACAAACTAGGAATAAATGTTGTTTTCCACCACAGAATCTATTTAAGTTATCTTTGTAAGTAAAACAAGCTATTTGGAGCCTTAACTGTGAGGATTACAGCTACAAAACTTTGCTGTAATTTAATTAATTGTCAGTATATTTACACATTTTGCCACTGGTTGTCTTAATTTAAGCTTTAAAGCCCAGACTCATGAGAATAATAGTGTGTAATAACAGAATGGTCCTGATTGAATTTTTGTGGTCCATTGCTCTTTAATGGAGGCCAGTGACCTTTAATAGAGGATGCTATTAGATAAAGTTAGCAACAGAGAAAGAATCTTTTCATCAAAGATAGCATCTGCTGGACACCCTGAAGAAGCTCTCTAGTCTCTCTGGATCTGATCTACTGTAACTGCTTTGGGCTAAAATTACAAGACACAATGAGAGCGCGATACCGCAGTCAGCCATGTTTAAAGAATAATTCAGAGTTATCATAAGTTGAGTCTCATTGTTAGAACTCTGGCCACCATTCCCATTTGTGATAATAACTTCATCCTCAGCAAATCAGACAGGCAAAGCCAAACTTATTTTGAAGGAAAACATGGTCAGGAGTAAAATGATTACATAAACTCATAAACATTGCCCATCTGTCATTAACTATCTTAACAACCATGATTTTGGTGTTCTGTTGACTTTTTACCTAGAGCCACAAGAAAGTCAAAAATGTGACCTCGTCTAATCTAGGAAACATCTCAATATCTTCGGGATGGAAATTTGGTACAGTTGTTCTTTGTTGCCAGAGGATGAATCTTAATGACTCATCATGACTCAACATTTCACTGTGCCCAACATCATAGTGTATGACCAAATACCTACTAAAATTAAGCTGTGCTTTGTGTTCACGCCTAATTAAAAATGTTAGCATGCTAACCTACTAAACTAAGGTCTGTACTGAAGCATTGTCAAAACTTTATTATTGTTACAACCTGCTAGATGTTTCTTGCCTTATCACACTTCATTATAGCAATATCATCAGGTTGATCATCACAGCAAACAGAAAAGATGTCTCCTGAAAGAACTGAATGGGACTACAGTTTCCTTTCCTTGTCTTGAAATGTCTATCTCAGTTACCCTGCTTCTATAACTAGGCAAGAGTCCTCTTTTTTTAGCGGTGATGGTGCAGTGCTGTGGACGGTGGATGGATCGAGGACAGCGTGAAAGAGCTGTGAAAGACAAAGCCACAACAGAAAAAACAGGTAACAGCATATCCAGCGGACTGAGGGCTGATGGGAGAGAGGCAGGGGGCGGGGACGCGGGATGGGACCCTACCTCCCGTGATCATTGAACTTAGAACCCTAGCCACCATGGTGGGTGGTCGTGGTCAGTGGTGGTGGTGGGGGTTTAAAGGGACACACAGAACATGCTGGAAACTCTGTACCTTTCAGTGTGCCTTCAGAGAGGGCCCAACTCACCCCCGGAACCAATAAATCTAGAGGAATGAGACTGTGTTAGTCAAGGAGAAGCAGTAGAAAGCAAGGAAGGAAGGATGGAGAGTTAGAAACAGGAGAGAGGCAAAGAGAGAGAAAGAGGGAAAGAAGGATGGAGTAAGGCCAGAAGGAAGCGATGAAAGATTAAGCTGGTTTATGTTCCTACGTTTCGTCTTTCCAGTGATTCTGAGTCCAGTTCATGGGGGTTTTGTTTTGTCACAATTGGGAAGCTGTTGTCTCTTAAACCAAAGAAGACATTTACAACCACCTTAGAAAGTGTATCATACCGAGTTACAACAGTAAGCGCCTGCCTTTTTGTGTTGCTATTTTGCTAATAAATATAGCCGCTTCTTCACCCTAAACAGTACTCCGCATGAAAAGGTGGCAAAAAAATACAAAGCCCCAAAAAAAGAAGTCATACTTCAGTTAAACACAGTCAGAAATATAAAGGATTTTGTGTGATTTCAAAACCTTGTGATATAATGTGTACGTGTTGGACCGAGTGTGCAAAGGTGTGGAAGAGTCTCTCGATTGGTCGGATACCCTTGGCAGACGCCTCCTGAAAAAGGAAGATCAGTCTCTATCTGTATTTCTCAAGAGTTGGACAGAAACATTCCTCTCAAATTAAATTATCATGTCATGTAGATGGAAACAAAGGAATTTACTATTTCAGCTTTAAGAAATGAATGGTGTCCACTGCTCCTAGTAGATATTTTTTTAAAAAGTGCCTTTGGATTATGTGAGTGAAACACTTTAAGTTTAGGCACTAAATCCACAAAAAGCGTAATGCTAGCTGAGCTAGCACCTGTATTTTTATTTTTAGGAAGCAGTGGAAAGAATAAAAACCAAACCAAGCAGTTCGTCACCAACTCCTATACAGCCGAAGGGGAGGGGGAACAGACAGGAACAGGAATTAGCTAAATCTCTCGCAGTATCTCAGATCTTAGCTACAGGAAAACCAAAGAGACTCTTCATTTTCTCTGAGATTTTAGTCTATCCCTGCCCCTGCGGCTGTACTAAACCACATGCAGAAGAGGGGAAGGGAGGGGGGTTGTCTTGTTTTTGTTTAGGGCGATTAAATTATCAACAACTCCCCCTCCCTCTAGCTCCATATACCCACCACCATGCAAGCCCCGTCTGTCAGCACTCACTGGGCATGCTCCAAGGGGCCATCCCAAGCACGGCGTCTATGGTAGTCCAGGCAAAGGAAGGGGGAGGGTAAGGAAGGGGGGCTAAAATTAGCGGTCAGCTGCCCTAGCTCTGCAAAGTGGCTGATTATGGAAGCTTTTCTTAACATCCAACTTGGTAAAATTGATATTAGAGTTGAAGAGGAGCCTCCACAGTCTGCAACAGAGTCTGCAGAGCCAGAAAAGATAGCCACCGGACTGCAAGAAAAACTAGGCAGAGGGTCTACCGGGAAAGGAAAAGAGGAGGGTTGTACCGCAGAGTAGTTGGTACTAGCTCACTAATTGCGTTCTTCTGATTTCGGCCAAACCAAATCAAAAAGCAAAATGTAAAAAAAAGGTTCAAGCTCAAATCAAGCAGGACTCAGAAAGAAGTGGAAAGACTACCGACCAGCCAGCTCCTTCTCCTTACTCCGTCTCTTTTTCTCCATGCGTTTCAGTCTCTTCTCCTCCCTGCGCTTGGCCTCCTCAGCCTCCTGGTGGCGCCGACACTTGTGGAAGTTCTCCACCACCACACCAACGAACATGTTGAGCACAAAGAAGGCCACGATCAGCAGAAAGGAGATGAAGTAGAGCAGCATCCATGGGTTATAGTTCATAATTGGCTGAAACATACACAGAAAACAAACAATTTTATAAAGATTTACAGTAGAAGCCCTCTTTTACTTTATGTAGTTGTTAAAGTCATATTGACTGTGAACAGACAATATTAGTACATAATTTTGGGTGGATTGCCTAAAATGATTTTCTTTGGCTGTAGCCAAACAAAATGTGCTCTGGTACTCTGGGTGTATTTTACATGTGCGTCATGAGTGTTTCTGTATACAGATGAGAAAGTTTGAATGTATTAACCTGTTGATCCACTCCTACGGCATCTAGTCCATCATACATAATATCTACCCAGCCATCTTTTGACGCCAGAACAAACAGAGACATCAAAGCCTGTGACAGAGAAGGAGAAGAAGGGATGAAATAGAAATACAGCACTAATAGACTTCCATAAACTTCATATTGCAGCCATTCAGCAAAATATTTGTTTATTTTTATGATCAGAAATCTGGACATTTCTGAGGCCTCACCTGTCCCAAGTTGTCAAAGTTGTACTTGTGTCTGACCCATTTGTATTTGGCCAGCAAACAGTCTGACTTGTTGGTAATGTTCCTTACATCTTCTCCCTGACAAACAAAGAACTTCCCCTTGAACAGCTGGGAAGACAAAGACATACACATCCTTTACTTTCCAATGAATCCAAACAGAAAATACATTACTACAGTATGCTTTCTGCAGTAGGTTTGGTTTCAGAAATTGAGAGAGGGGTCAAAATAGGTCAGTTTAGTTGGTAGTACTTCAGTAGTACTTCATGTATGCATACACTATTGATTTTCCAAAATGTTTTTTTTTTTTTTTTGTCCTTCCATAGCTGCAGAAGTCTAACATATTACAGTTACAAATGCTGGTAAGTTATTTCAACTTTGTTCAAGTCTATCTTAAAACAATATTCATTTTCCCAAATACATATGTTAAAAGAGTTAGACACACTTCCCCACTTTCTTTACATGCATTTAAATAAGTACATACTGTACATCTCATATCCAGAAGCTTCATATGATTTCAAAAATTTGCTGAGGAACCCGATAAGTCATTTTCTTGTGTTGTTTTGTTTTTATCCATGCACAGGAGAGCTGCAGTTGGGCAATATCTTTGTTTTATTATTGATAAAAAGTGGGTTGGTTTCCAGCGGCTCTAAGACCAGCTTGAAGCTCAGCAGTAGACCACAGAGACGTAACACCGCTGGTGATACAGGGATCAGTCTTCTCAACAGGGTGGAGAAAACAGCAGAAAGGCATAAACCTTCTGATCTAACTCTTGTCAAGAAAGCGATTTACAGGATTTATTTACATTTTTAGAATGCATATGTATCATGATAGATCCTTACCACCTTAGCTTTAACAACAACAACAAAAAAAAAATCTGAGACAATACAATGAATCTGTTTTCCTGAGAACACGGCCTGGCAAAGTATCCAGTCAGGCTATGTCAGTTAAACAGGTTTGGGTTATATCGTTAGGGTAATGGCTGAGCTGATGGTCAACTTAAAGCCTACAAAATACAGCAATAGCCTCTTGGTGTATATCAGAAATATGTAAGAAAAAATGTAGGTCACTGAGTGACCACACCCAGCTGGCAACATTTCAAATATTTTCAATGCCGAAGGTTAAGGGCAGTGCAGTGAATTCCATGGACGTCTTTTAATGAGCGACAGTCACTGCCTCTTGGTATCGTCACAGCCATTAACCCTTCATGACACTTATTTTTGCAGACAGATGGTTTATGGACATAAACATGCTGATGACGGATAGCAGAAGTCTGAACTACGCCAAGGGCAAAGAGCTCGTTGGTATAGATTGAACCTTGGGCTGTTAGCCATGAAACCTCCATTGCGACTAGATGAGCATACATAATTATCCCAGCATGTGAGTTATAGTGTACAGAGTGCATGGAAAAACTATTTTTCTGCTGAGATTTTTTGATGTATATACTACTAAAATGGGACAGGAGAAAGTGAAGAATTGTGGGAATATTTGTCACAAGTCAAATTCTTGCAGCGTACAAGGAGGAGGGATAATGTTTCGGTGTAATGGCCGACTAGACTGTGGTCTCACTGCCTTTTTCTTTTCTCATTATTTCTGTCCTCCCCTTTGCCCAGTCTCCCCTCTCACCTGTACTCCCAAGATGCCAAAGATAATGAAGAAGGCGCAGCAGATGACCACGATGTTGCCGATGGGCTTCAGTGACGACATCAGGGTCTCTACCACCAGCTTCAGCCCCGGGGCTCTGCTGATCACACTGGAACACAGCATATAATAGGTTTTAGTGCACTGCCTGTATGTGTGTTTGAGTGTGTATATGTGGGGCATTTACAGTACAGCTCATACCAGATGGAGCAAGGACGCCTGCAGCCTTCCAACCCACAACCCCAGCACACCCTCAGGCCATAACCCTGTCTGCACACACACTTCTACACACATAAACCCCTTTATTTCCGTTGTTTTTTTTTATTTGACCACAGTCAGAAACCCTTTTTCTCATTTTCACACATTTTAGAACTTGTCAAAGCAAAAACACTTGTTGGCTTCAAGAAAACTTAACCTTTCATTTATTCACTGCTCTTCTTTTTTCTCTCTTTCACACCTTTCAGTTTAATTCCATTTCTGCAATGAAGGAAACAGACATATCTAATTAAGCCAATGGACTGATGAGGATGTTTAATTAGTGCCAGCATGGTTCCCGGCATGGTTCTTCACTGCAGCTGAGCTTCTCCAGCAGGGTAAAACACAGACGCACATATAGTACAAAAAAAATCAGCACGCACGCTCTGACAGCACACAGGCTTTTGCACTGTGTGTATATGTGCATGCATGAGCAAGATGCAACAGCTCCCCCACCACACACACACACACAAACACACGCTCACATACACCCCAAAGTCAATGTGATAGATAAGATAATACTTTAAAAAGTCTACAAGAGAATAACAATGCTACACAGTCAAAGAGGCTGTCAAGGTGATAATCTGCTCTGCCTTTGACTATCAGTCTTTGTCTTCATCGTATCTTTTCTTCCAAGCAGACAGTTGAGTGAAGGGAGAGTCAATAGCACATTAAGAGAAGACATGAGATAATAAAAGGCCAGGGCTGACCAAGGCCACTGATCAATAGCCTTGATCAGAGAATAACGAGCGTATAGCTACAACTCATCACTTTGCACCTCACTGCCTTTCATGATGTTCTGTTGAAAAGCTATGGACTGCAGTACCAGCACTGAGCTATAGAGGGTACTATTGTTCAAGAACTGTATCTGCATATTAGGACTGATGCAGTTATGGTGGTATGGGAACACGTTTGCATTGAAGTCATTGACCAGGAGGGGATCTGAGTCCAGTTTCAGTATATTTGTCTGGAGAATAGTTTACCTTTCAATTCGAGCAATGCTGACTCATATTTTTACAGTTAAATAGAAATGCAAAGCACTAAAGACTCGCTGAAGATGTTCATTGAATGTATCCTTTTAGCTCAAATGTTTAGCTCCTGATCTAGACCAACATGCCATTCTGCGCTTGTCTCTCTAAAAAAGAGAGAGTTATAAAATTAGTTTAAGAATAAAATAGATGCCATAAAAGTGGAATTACAAAGAAAGAAAAAATAAGATACTTGCTGGTGAGGTCAGAGAGTTTGCAGATTTCATCTTCTCTCAGTTCAGTGGCTCAGATCACACATTACCTGTACAAAGAGATGTTTCCACACATTGCTGCTTTGCATATGAAAACCCCAAGTCAACCTCTCCACTTCTTTACATCATGTTCTCTTTTTGAGATCCACTCTAACAAATGTGCCGAAGTGAAAAGGCTTAAGGAGGGAAACGCAGGAGAGACGAGCTTCTTATTACGAGTCAATACACTCTGATGATGCGGTGTGTGAAGGACACACACTGCGATGGGCTCTTCTCCGTAAAGTCTATTTGCATATGACATAAAAAAGAAAGGATAAGGAGGAGCTGGCTGGAGAGAGCTGGGGAGGGGAGTAAGCGCTCGCTTCTTCTAATCTATCTCTCTGCATAATTTCACAGCAGTTCGCAGTGTGTCCTTTGTGTGCTCTACAAAGGAGTAGGAAGGATTCTGCTGCGATGCACAACACCTGCACACATGCAATACTCATCTCTCTCTCCTCTACCAGTATATCCCTCACACTTAGGAAAGAGAACAACAAGTAAGGCAGTAAGTGGCAGGCTTGTTCCCACAGCACAAACACTGGGTGTAATTAAGAGACGTGGGGAGGCTGAAACAGGGAATGGAGGGAGGAGGGCTGGGGAGTTGCAGGGATAAAAAGGGAATAAAAAATCAGGCAGCTACTGTTTTCTCACTTTTTTGTCTAAACTTTGTTTCTCTTTCCACCTTGCTGTGTAAATCTCTTCCCACTCTCCTCTTTTTCAACCCACAGCCGTCCTTCCCTTTCAGCTGTCAAACTTTACCACTCGCTGTTTTTGTACCCGCCGACAAATGAGCGAAATGTAAACCGTGGGCCAGAGAATTCAGGTGGCACACTGAAGAATCAGGCCCTGAGTTAATTGGCGACACCATCAGCGGTGTCACACACAAGGCGTGAGGGTCAAACAAATGTACACACTAAGCGAGAAGGCACATAAACTACCCTGTGGAAGCCTTAGGATAATTACATCATCATCAAGTGATAGATGAGCTCAAAGGCTGAGTCGACAGGGGTCAACCACGGGGGTGTGTGTGTGTGTGGGGGGGGTTATCAATAAAGAAACCTGTTGGCCAGCCATGACCTCACAAACACCACAAAGCTGTTTAGATCAGTCTGTTGGGTGGCAGGTACAATTAATGGACACGCGCCAGTGTGGAGGAGTTGCAGCTGAACTGTCAACGAGGTGTAGGTGGTGTTGGCTGACATAAAAGTGCCATTTGGTGACACAGGGTACTAATGTCTGGGCTTCCCTGAGGCCGGCCCTCCGCTCAGGTTGTAGGTTTGATGAATGGCTGCAGAGGTGTGTGTGTGTGTGTGTGTGTGTGTGTGTGTGTGTGTGTTCTGTTAAACAAAAACGATGCATCATTCTGTCAGACGCACACGCGCACTCTCATGTTCACCCCCGTGGATCCTCCTCTCTTGTGCAATCCAGTGCCGGTCATCTCTAACGAGGAACAGACTCACGCACACAAACACATTCACACTCGCCAAAAGTCACCTGTTTGCTGCAACAACCCTCACACAAACACATGTAGCAGGCAACTCAAGATTATGCTGACGGTGGCGCCCGTGTGAACCCCACGTGCGCTGCGCTGCCAGAGGGGAAAACACAGACAAGCTCATATTTAATTCAAAGAGCCAGCGAGCGCCAGTCTGCCACAATCGAGCTGCAGTGACAACAAGCTGATATTGAAACTCACACAGAAGAACGACGAGTGACAAAGCTGTGCCTGCCTCGTAACTGTTTTTCTCCAGAATGTGCCTGTCAAACCGTTTGACACACAGTATGGAGAAAAATAGTTTTTAACTTCTTGGCTTAGAAGTTTCACCCATGAAAAATGAAACAATGGAAAAATCATTCTCAAAGTCATTACAGCCTATTGTGGTGACATCACATTTTTTTAATTACATGTAATTATACATTTTTAAAATCACACATCTAACAAACAGGCTCTTTACTGAAAGAAAATGATATATTTGTTGTTTAGAGCCTGACTTTAACTTGATTTGTTTACTATTGCTATTGAATTAAACTATTCTTGTATTGAATTCCACTGATGATGATGAAGATATGTATTTGAGTGATGAGGAAATTTTACCGACTGATTTTATAACTCTGCAAACTATATGATAATGTACCATATAAATATGTCCTACTGGTCTGCAGTTGAAAAAAAGCTGTCTAGCATTTTCCGTTAGCATGGCATCCTGATGATATGCCACACAGAAAGATTTGGACAATGCTGTTTTTTCAGACCACCATCATATCAGATGTGTGTGTGAGAGAGGCTGTGTTTCACTATTGGCTGTGATATCTTAAGAAGTAGTTCACCATGTGGTTAAAAAAGAAGAGACACTAAGCTATATATTTAGTCTATAGCCACCATATACACTAGCAGTAGTTTCTGGCACTGCATCTGAAACATCTAAACATTTTGATCTAAAAGATCAAAATGAGAAATTCAAATGTAACCACATGGCATAAAGGAGAAGATGTGGTAATGCCTGCCATCTTTCAGTCAAACAATGAGTTTACTGAAATGCAACTCCATGTCTCCACAAGCATGGCATTTGTTCACCAGGCTAAATTATCAGAGTTTAAAGTACCTGCTGTACAAGCCATGCAGTACACCCAGCAGCACACTTACACTTTAATATGCTGCAGCCTTTAAATGCTGTGCTACTTGTTTGGGTTGAAAGTTAATAACAACCTTAAAAATGATTTTACAGTATTGCTTTCTCGTAACTCATCTGCAGCCTCAGGGGAGCGAGAGAGACAACCAAGCTCGGCTCTTTCCTCTTTCTTTTTCCATCGTCTCCTGTTCCTCCCTTGCTCACTCTCTGCCTGTCTTCATGCAGTCCTAATCCCATTTTTCTCTCTCTGTCACTTTACATTTTTCTCAAACTGAAGACGTCTCTCCTGAGAGAAGAAGTGGTTGCCCTTTGCTCCTGGGAATACTTCCCCCAAACTTAAAATTTGTCCAATTTTCTCCTGTAATTGCTACATATTTTCTAATCTGACTTTAAAACCTTCCATACTCGACATTAATGCAGCCTTAGCCTCATGGCCCTCTGGGGATTAAATAAGAGAGGGCAAACAGCAGAATAATTTGGAGACAGAAGATTCAGCAGCAGTTAAAATGAGGTGCTCTTTTCAGGCGCTCGGTTTGTCACAGTTGCACCAGATCTAATTAGAAAGGCCCTTGTTTGACAGCAAGCACACTCTCTAATGTCACATTAACATTTTCACTTCTGATCAACGTGCTTGTAATTAATTACGAGTGGCATACTTAACCAAATTCTGAATTATGTTTCAGCATGTTAAATGAAGTATTAGTAGCTTTTTACTCACTCACTCACTTGTTGGCTCTGTTTCCTCCTGCACTCCCTCTCAATTTTCAGTGCCACACCAGAAAATATACCTAGGAGCTCTACCCAAGTAGGTGTACAGATTAAAATTTGTTAGATTTGACTTTGATTGGTAGCTTGTATCAGCAAACACCCTGAGTTGAGAAAGCTATGCTGCTGCTTGCCCCATCTCCACCCCTGCATCCACCTGTAGATTCGAGCCTGAGGAGCAAAGGTTTGTGACTTCCCACTTCCTGCTGGGCTCTTACGAGTGCTTAATCACAGGAAGCGACCAGGTTAGATGCCAAACATCAATACTACTGGTATTCTACATTCACATTAAAATCTTTCTGGCTGACTAATTGGGTTTAATATTTTAATAATTTTTAATATTTTTCCTGTTAAGACTGTAACAGTCACCACTCATCACTGATGTTTGCATGTTCTGAAAGTCTGTTCCAGTATTCCTGAACATAGCAGAAAAGCAGATAAAAAAAATTTGTTTAATTTGGGGCGAGTTGATCAACTGATTGATCTGCTGTGTGACAGAAAGTAATACATTGAAGGCAGGGGGTGTGTAAGATTTCAATTTCATGTCAAAGATGAAAGTTAAAAGAAAAAATACAGAAAAGAGCCATGCTTAGTGGGTAAATTTGGCAGAATGAAAATTAATATTTGATTTTCCTGCTCTTGCTAAGAACTGTGATAAATATTCAAGAGAGGGCAAAGCCCTGAGAGCTCACATTCCCGAGATGAGACGCCAAGCATGTGGCTGTGAGTCAAGTCAAGCGTGAGGCCACATGCATGCAAATGGGACACACACAAACACACACTGGGGCTAAAACTAATGCAGCAAGCACACATGAGGAACCTGTCTGACATTAAAAAAGGACACACACACATATATTTGGAGACGTAAGTGCAAATACAGTCCTCAAATTGGTGATTTCCGCCTTATTTTTGCCCAAATAAACATTACTGAGCAATAGTGTACATGCTGACAATAACACAGGCATAAATGTGCACTAAAACAAATGCCTACACACATACAAAAATACACGCACATATCCCAAAAGCGCCAAAAGGTGGAACATGTCAGAGCTCTGTTTGTTTCCACCTCCGTTCTAAAACAAAGCATCCACATCAGGCAGCTTTTATCGTCCCATGACTTCCATGACATGAAGATACTGACTTCTTAAAATTAGCCACCATGTTTGTCCAGCTAGTGATTTCTTTAAGATCATATAATATAAAAAGTAAGACTTTATTTCGTTCCCCTCAGCAGTATCCGGGGTGGCTGTCTCGTCTTCTCAGCATGTTTGTTCGTCCCTGCGAGAGCCACTTACCGTAACGGCCTCAGGGTCCTCAGCAGCCTCAGCACTCGGAGCATGCCCAGGATCTTGGTGCCCGAATTGGAGATGAGAGACACCAGGATGTCAATAACAGAGATCATCACTAACATCCCGTCCAGAATGTTCCAGCTGCTCCTCAGGTAGGCCTTTTCCCCGAAACACCAGCCCAAAGCTACGATCTGAACATAAACGAGACATAACAGATATCGATATATAGTAGACAGAGATACTATGCTGAGCAGACGACACAATGAGTAAATTGCTGTGGTTACATTTGCCTGGGATACATTTAAAATTTTATATGAAATCCTGTGTAAGTGGCATAAAATTATAGACAAATCAGTAATTCAATATCCACTCTTGTCTGTGTGTTTTGCAGATTTGTTTGTTATGAAGCCATTTTTTTGTACTTATTCAAAGTCCATGCTTAATATCCTATGCACAGTTTATTGACTTTGCAGAGATTGTTTACTTGGAAATTGCCGGCGAAGATGATAAAAGCTGCAAGCATTTTCCAAACCCAATTTGTAATTGTATAGGTTCCACTCATCATTTATTCTGCCCATCTAGTGATCTGCATTTCAGAAAATAACAGAGACTGGCTGGCTTTGTGCTTTTTAGCTCAGGTTTATTAAATCAGGACAACTATTTTAGAACTATTTATGTGTTGCTATATACCTAATGTGACTGAAAAGAGGAAAGAGTAAGAAAGGGGGGTGGGGGGGGGTGGACTTAGTCAACGCTAATCAATGCATAATGGTACATACTGTATGTGAATAATTAGGCAGGAGAATCATTAAAGAGGCGCATCAAACTTTATCAGCACAGATGGGTCACTTTGAAGCTCAGACAGACTTTTCAGATTCTTTACATAAGTAAAAGTACTGATAAAACAATATATTGTATTACAAGTAAAGGTCCTGCATTTCAACTCATACTGGTGACTGATATGTTATTATACTACATCTTTATTAATACTGATGCATCAGTATGCAGCATGTTACTGTTGTAGCTGGTTGAGGTGTAGTTAATTTTAATTATACAGGGGACCCCTTCAAAGGGTCACAAGACGAATCTTATAGGCTGTAAGGTGATTAATGAGGCAACAAAGAAGAAATACACAAAGTTCAGTTGCACAAGTTTATATACATTTTTTAGACTTTAATCTAATTCTGTTTTTTGTGAGGGGAAACAAAAAGTGTTTTCACATTATAGAACTTGATCAGATGCTTTGCTTAAGTAAAATCCTAATGTTTAATGCGTAAACATTAACTTAATATATCATATAAATGCACTGGAGTAAAAAGGGTCCTAGTGGGACAGAATTACATGAAAACTGCACTCCAGCACTGAAATAAATGTTCTTTTTTCCTTTTCATCACTGACTTTAACTTAAAATCTTTGCACTCTGGACTTTTACTTGTAATTGTGCATTTTTACATTATGTTACTCCAACATCTGGAGATAAAATATGTTAATAGTTCTCCCAGTACTATGTTAATTATAATAATGGTAATATGTTAATTAATGCAGATTGAATTAAATAGCACCTCAACCCCCCCCCCCCAAAAAAAAATAATAATAATAATAATAATTTAATTAGGTGAGATGTTTAGCTGATAACCAAACATCTCTTGTGTTTTTGCAGTACACCTAAAGACATTATTTAAAAATAAAATGATACGCCCAGTGCTCTGTGTGTGTGTGTGTGTGTGTAGGCCCGTGTTTGTGAGCCCAAGTGCACTGAGACCAAAAATAGAGACAGAGACTTTGAATGAGTGACACCCATGAACTTTCCTCCCCGCTGCCTCCGCTCGCTCCTGCCCACGCCTGCACGGACCTCCATTGAAAGCTGGTCCATTTGAATACTGGCGAGACAATCCTCCGCTTAGCATTATGAAACGGCCCTGAGAGTGCGTTAGTGCACACTGTGTCTGCTCGCTGTCTGTTTGAGTCTCTCATTCTATTCCTCCCCTTCTTTTCCCTCTCCTCCCGCCTAACTCTGCTTCCTTTTGTATTTTAGGGGCTTTCGGTACATGAGGCTATTAGGCTGACTGTATTTTCTCTGCAGCTTTGTGTGTGAGCATTTTTCGGAGTCTGGTTTGGGTTTCTCCGTCTTATGCAAAAAATTTCGTGAGTTTGTGAGTGAACCCAGATGTGTCACATCTTGTTCCTTTCAAAGCTGATGGGGGGGGTTTCGATGTGAAGCAACCAGTGTTTGATGTCACTAAAGAATTGCTACCTATCAAATATGTTCACTTAAAAGTCCATGTCAACTTAAGAACAGAAGTCAGTGGTGACTTAAACAAAGAATGCACACAAATACATGCCTTTAAAATGACAACCACAGGCCATAACATATAATTTCATGCTACAGAGTCAAGATATTTACTAACATTCAGCTTCCCCTCGTATAATGGATAAAATGAGTTTTGGGAAATACACCATGAGGGCTCTCACAAACTAACAAGTCAGTGGAATTCCAGAGTGTCTCACCTTTATAGACATCTCAGCCACAAAGATCGCTGTGAAGATGTAGTTGGACAACGTTAAGAAGAGGCGTTCCTGCAGTAAAGAAAGAAGACAGACCTGAATGAGTTGAGCTACATGCTAATAGTGCCAATAGTTAATTACCAAGACTTTTCTGCCTTTAAAATGATCTACTGCTTAGCTGAATAATGTATGAAGGAGCTATTTCACAAACAATTTTCCCTGTCACACTCACTAATAATGATGGCTGGCAGGCAATTAGAAAGTTTACTACTCATTAATTAGCACTGCAGGAAGTATTCAGGGCCTAAAATTTTACGTTTCCTTTTATTGGTGGAAAAAAAAAACGGCAGCGTTATCCTCAGTTTTGTGTAGTGCAAACAAACTTGTTACAATAATTCCCTGAATCAACTGAGCTGCATGGGGAACTTCAGTTGTGTTGGAAAACAGGAATTTAAAGCTGAAATTGGCAGTTTTCCAGTGAAATGAGCACATTGCATCACATCCTTTATTTTTTTCACCAGAGATAAACAGTCAATTCAGAAATCGAGCGCTATCATTTTGTTTTGTGAGCATGCATGCAACAAAACACCATCAGGTCTGCACTGTTAAATATCCTTCTAAACACACATTACTGCATTCCATGCCTCCCTATTGCTTGAGGCAGCATGGCCCAGTGGTGTGTGTGCACGCAGCAGAGGATGGGAGCCTATTTACTGAGCTAAACAAGGACTGAGGAGAAAAAACAAGCAAGCTAGCAAGAATAAGATCCTTTCAATGACTGCTTATTTACACAACTTCCCCTCCGTCTGAGGAGACATAACCCTGGCCGCTGACTGTCTATGTACTACGTGTGTGTGTGTGTGGGGGTGTCTGAGTGGTTGTAGGTGGCTGCCTTTCCCACGGCCCCTGACTACCATCACCCATGCTCCGAGGAGCACAAAATCATACACACAAAAACAGAAATGGCAGTCCTACTGCATTTTTTTTTGTCAAGTCTCTGGAAATGTCAGGCATGACATCACTGGGAATAGTTTATAAATTCTAGACTTGTTTCCATACTTTCATTCATTATGAATTAGCAGGCATGTGATAAGGAATGAGAGAAGGGGGAATGTAGAGGGTGGGGGTGGGGCTTATAAAACTCTATATGCTATTTGTCTTCATGAGACATGGAATTGACCAGGAATTGACCAATTTGTTACCAGTCCAAATGCATTTTGCCATGGGAGTTGGTGATTTAGATGTGTATAATGACATTACCAACTGTAGTCTACAAGCTGTAAACTTTAGCTCTGGCAGGTTACCCAAACACAGGCTACCTTTCATATCAACTTGTCAAGAAAATTAGTTATAAAATATAATTGATCATAAAATTTGTGAAGCTGAGGATTTGCTCAAACTGTAGACAAGCCATTTGTTTAGCTAGCAAGCCAAAACATTACATGTAAATAGTAGCTAGCCTGCAAAAATACAACATAAACTATAACTACTACATTTTCCATGTAGGCATATGTTTCATCAAACTGAAATGAAGTAAAAAATGAAAAAGGTAACAAGTCCAAATGAAGAAGAAAAATGAAGAATACTGAATGGCACTTTGCTCAACCTGTTGCATGATGGCATTTGGCATTTCATTGTGTGCTGTGTGTGTGCTTTTTATACCACT
The DNA here is from genome assembly GCF_020382885.2 of Scatophagus argus. Classification (NCBI taxonomy): domain Eukaryota; kingdom Metazoa; phylum Chordata; class Actinopteri; family Scatophagidae; genus Scatophagus; species Scatophagus argus. The sequence goes on from NC_058513.1 coordinate 4,337,120, forward strand.
CTTATGTATTCTGCGCTGTAAATTGAAAGAAACAGATTGTAACAAAAAGAAATCCAGTAAAGCACCACCCTCTTGCCCATTTCTCATTCCACATCTCCAGTGGTGGTGGTGTTATTCCCAGTTCAATACCTGGCATCCAGTGTTTCTGACCACAACTTGGGGAACCACAAGCCTTTGCTTGTTCTGAAGTAATGCAGCTGAAACCAGCATAACTGAGAGGCAGTTTGCTTAGTTACAAAACAGTGAAAACAGCGACAAATAAATATAACCAGGAAGTAATCCACAGTTCCATGGTGCTCTGGCAGCTCCAGATGCTGGACAGGTACAGCATCTCTTCAACTTTCAAAGAACTGTGTAAAGATAGCAATAATTAAGAAGGCCAATGTACAGTAATGCACTGTTACATAAAAAGCAATTCAGTGCAACTTTCCATTATACAGCAATAAAGTCCTGATGTACTCCTGAGTCAGCCCACACCTTCTGGAAAGCTTTCATCAGAGTCCAGTGTGGATGGAGCAGATGATGTGGATGCAGAAAACTTAGACTGATTGTATTTTACATTGTTACTGCTGACATAATTCAATTTTGAGCTCTAGACAGTGATGCATTGTCCCCTAATTCAATTAGGAATAATAAATCATAATACGTGGTATAATCATCCTCAATCATTTCCACTAAGCTACAGGAAGACGGTATCCAGGCAACCAAGCACCAAACCAAAACAGAAATGGCCTGCATGCCAAATACAAAGTATGTGACATAGCTTCCAGGAGAATAATTATTCAGCCTGCATTCCATACTAAAATGTGACTGAAAGATTTTATCTCTGTAACAATCAGTACATTCTATTTGAATATAAGATATCTTTAGACAAACTGGCGCCACGGGTGACGTAAAGCAAGCACTTCAAAAGAGTGGCAGCGACGTGATAAATTATACATGTTTGGTTGTTATACACACACAAAACAGAATCGGCGAGTAGAAATCGATTCACGGTCAGCTTCATTAATTCCAAAAACCCCACACTGACAAACAAATAGCATAATGCAGTGACCATCCAGGCAAATGAGATGTGGAGCATTAAGTATCATAGCTCACACTTGTAATGACTGCTCATTCTCTTGTTTTGGGCGGCTTGCTGCGTCATATATTTCCATCTCATTTCAATAATGCCCTGAACCTAATGTCCTGTCCTCATTTTGCAGACTGGACATGACGGCCATGACAGGAATCTGACAAAAAATATGTGCATCCAAAAATACTGCTCTCTGATCTATTAGCGTGGCTGCAGGATTTTGTGCATTTGTCCATGTTGTAACTACATATGTGTGTGTCTGTATGCAAAGGTGAAAGGGATGAAATCATCTCATCTATATGTGTGAGTATGATCTCTTCTCCCTGATTAGACCGGGCTGCCCATGGGGCTGCCTTCATTTGTTAAACATCTCCTTTCCTGGACATTAGCCACGTATACCAGCCCACAGATAATTGAATCAATTACAACAGCACTGTCTCCTCCGTGTTTCAGTCGCAAAACAAGCAGAACGGAGCGTTCCAGCGAGACCGAACCACAATTAGACCCATCCACAGAACACATCGCTCAGTGAGAAAGAAAAAAAAAATCAAACAGTGATAATTATTGTGTTTATGCATGAAGCGGCTGGGCTATGTTCTGCTGCTGGAAGTAGGATAGTATGGGTTGGATAGCTGTGTGTATGTGTGTGTGTATGTGTGTGTGTGTGTGTTGCTGCAAGGCATTCAGCCATCCCTTCTCTATTTGAAGCGATGGTGCATCAGCTAAGGTAGTGATGGTGTTGATGATGCATCGCAGTAGATACAGGGTACAGTGGTATAGCACACATTACCCAAAGCTACTGACTAACAGTCATACAGGAGTGATTCCCTGCTTACACCACGTTCCACTCCATTTCTCTGCAGAGAGCAAACTACAGTGGTAATTCTGTTTTGATATGAGTGTGTCAGCTATCAAGGTACTTTTTCTCTTTTTTCCTTCAGTGCTTTCCTTAGTATTCCACTTCTTTTTTTGTTCGTCCTTGTCGACTGTGAAAGCAATCTCTTCATAGACGTGAACTTTACAAAATGGACAATCACGTAGTGCGTAGTTGACAGTGCGTTTGTGCTGCTAAACATGTTTTGAGACTCACAGCACTGGTGTTGCCAATGGCAGGCCTCTCCATGGCGATAGTGATGCAGTTGAAGAAGATGATGACCAACACAATGTGATCAAACATCTTGTGGGTGATGATCTTATTGCACAGGACCCGAAACCTGACAAAGAAAAAAAAAACACGGGAATTTGAAACTACGGTTAAATTAAATAAGACTTGACATGCTGCATAAAAAGATATCATGGTTTTGGTTAAAAAAAAACACAGCTTCACAAAATTGGATTGGAAATTATTTATTCTTCAAGAAAAATAAGCATTACTACAATATAAAAGCACCTGATTGTAACTAAAATTTGAGATGGAGATATTTTTTTGAACTGATTAATAACTTAACCTACATTACATCACATTTTTTAAACTTATTCTATGTTTTGTATGTGAAATCTTAATTTGCAAAGAAGCCCAACTAGCAATGACATCTGTACATGCTGAGCGGTAAAAAGTACATTATTTCCCTATGAACTGCGGTGGAGTGGTATGTATAAAATAGTATGACATATAAATACTCAAGAAAACCCTAATCCAGTTTGCAGCTCAGTATAGACATGTTCGATGAAACCTGAAATACGTCATGTGCAAGGACATTTACTGAAATCCAATGCACACTTTATCAATAATGAAATATCTCATTCAATTTAAAACAGCTTGTGTCACATACAGTAATTCTGTAATGAACCGCCTTAGAATTAAGAGTCATTAATTATGCCTGACTTTCATTACATGACATGAAAAGGTTCCCAGGCTTTTAGCTCGTGACAACGGAGAGAAAGAAAGAGGGGACGCTTGTTATATATGGCACTGGAAAGGATTTAACCGTGCATCAAATCCGCTTTGATGGCTCATATCGGCGTAAGTGTTCAGCAGGGGACAATATTGTGAGGCTCACATCAGGATTTTTGGCTTTATTTGACAATGCAGACACCATTGTGTCAACACTGCTGCGTGTTGCTAAGTCTGAGTGTCTGTGTGTGTCATCTGACTGTGGCGATCATTATTCACACAGTATATGAGTTAATTCCTCTTTGATATCTGCACGCCAGAGCGTTGAAGCATTCAAATGTTTTCCTCAAGCACGAGGGAGGAGGACACATGGTAAACACACACACACACCTCTGGTGCCACTTCCTCCTCTGTGGTTTGAAGGGCCAACATCTATCTGCAGAGATCTCAAGTTGGACCTACAAATGCACGTACACCCCGAAAACCTCGGGAAAAGCCTGCCACCACATGCTCATGCAGAAACACCCCTTCCTATCAGACCTGGGACTGTGACATTTTGATGCACTGATGTTTACATGAACAGATTTTGACAAGTGTTTGAAGCGTTATGCTCCGATGACATTTGCTGACTTTTTGAGGTTTCTGGCATCAGTGCCTCAACTGCTTCTAAATGACAGTTAATGTAATTGACTTAAATATTGATTATGGTTAGTTTTACATTTTTAAAACATCACCAAGTGTCTCACTACACACACTACTCTCTTACAAATTCTCTCATGTAAAGCTGTGAATCTTTACTTATTGATTCCTTTTTTCCATTTTGAAGTCTGTGAGCATCTCAGTGGTTTTGCACTGCACATTAACAGTGTGGGTGGTAGCGTGACATGTTTGCTTGGATCTTCTGCTGAAGAGGTTCGAGTTTCTGTCGGCGGTGCTCAGGCAATGGCATGACCTCTTTGTTTAGAATGGCTAGAGAAGACAATAGCCGCTCATGCTAATTACCCAGTTCTTATTCTGCGCATTCCAAACAAACTGGAAAGAGCTTTCCAGGAAAGAGCTGGCAGATGCTGAGCACAGTTAATGTTTTCTTCATATATAGACTGAATCACTTTGATGTTGCATCACTCGGTGCTGGAAAGTAGCAATGCAGAAAGTTTCGACATAAAAATGCCACGTATCATTGCTTTCACTATTTACTGTAATTCTGAAATGTCTTCCCTGCTGTGTATTTGCTCTATTCTTATCCATATCTTATTACGTGCAGCTCAGATGACCGACTTCACCCACAAAGTTTGGTCTCGTTCCACATAATCTAATCATATTCCGTATGGGACCATGTGCACAACACACCCCGGTCCCCATGTTGATAGACACCACATCTCATTCTTGTGGTGAACAAGTGTAATTGCAGTGACTGCTTCACAGTATGCCTTCATAGCCGAGCCCACGCCTCCACTCATTTAAAACTTGCCCTACAGTAATCAGCAGCAGCAGTATCAACAGCAAGCACAAAGGCAGGTTGAGGTGAACTCAGGTCCATGTGAACGCCACTGGACTCTGGCCTCCTACTGCGCTGCTGTCTCTTGATGTGACTGTGAGCACAGACGGGCGTCCGTAGTAGTTCAAGGCCAGAATGGGCGTCACACAGAGCCCGTGTCCTCGGTGTCACTCTTAGCGACAGGCGAAGCTTGTGGCACGCTGCGATTGAAAGCCAGCTAGAAGCTTAGTTTGAGCCAAGATCCTTCAGTTTTCTTCATACTCTGACAATAACAGACTACGGGGAGCTTTTCCTATTAACCTTTTCCAAATTATATAACACGGCCAACGGAGAGGAGAACCAGCCAGAACTTTCAAAAAGGTTCAAATTCACAGACTGACTCCATGAAATCAGTGCAAATCAGGAGAAAAAAGGAGGTAATCATAATTTTTACCAAATAAGTGCACAAACCAAAACAAACTGATGGCGCACACACTTATTTCTTGACAAAAAATGAATTTTTAATTTCATTTAAATATTCTCTGGTTCTCTCTGCTGCTGCCAACTCACTTGTAAGTCTGATGCTGGAGATCATTTTATGCTCTATTTGGAGACCTTCAGTTTCAAAAGTCATCTACTCATTTGGAATAGACTTTATAAGATACCAGTGATGGCTAACATTAAATTCCCATTGGATGGTTGGGGTGGGGCTTTTTGTTTGAAGTTTAATTAGCATGTTGCAGTGCTGTGGCGGCAGACTGAGGCCAGCGTGTTACTTTCACAGCCATATTCTCCAAACAGACAGCAGAGATGCACAGATCAAAGTCCCAGAAGGGGAGGAGGAGTAAAGGAAGAGGGTGTGAAGGAGGGTGGGAAGAGAAGGATCCAGCACGTGGCTGAGATAACACGCAGCACGCAGTGGGAGAAACTCCCTTCCCCCTCTGCTCCTTCTTACTCACCCCTGACATGGCAGAAATGTGCAGATAAAAGAGACTTCTGAAGTGAGAATGTGGGAGGGAACAGTAGTTGATATAGGAAGCACAAAAAAAAAAATTGCTGTGCTCACACTGCGGGCAAAAATACACTTTGTCATTACAGTCAGCATGATGGGATGTCAGTCAAAAGCAATGTTAAGAATCATCTTCTTGTCGAGAAGAGGGCTCAGCCTTTTCTTGTGCACTGATAACAAAAATTCTATAATTTAAAAACCGCCGTGGATTTGTTCATTTTTGACGTTTCATTTAGTTTTAAAATACACTAAACTTAATTTATCCCAACTGCCACAGGAGGAAGCAATTTACATGCGTTTTCCTTTCGCAAACAACAAACATTTAGAATGCTGTGTAAGCAGAACATTAATGAATATATATAAATGCTTACATTATAGAAAAAGATCTGTAAAACTGGGGGCAAAGAGGTAGAGTTTAATGCTACCTTGAATCTGGAGGGAAGAGGTAGAGTGACCAGGCGTCTCTCTGTCGACACCACTCCGGCTGTTTCTTCTCCAGCCAGCGGAACAGTCGAGCAAAACGACCCTGGAAGGAGAGGGATGTGCACAATACATTTATTATTCATATGTTCGCAAATTTTCTGTTGCATATTGTGAGCCACACACGCTGAGATTCCAGCTGAGATTATATGTTTTCTTGAAATTACACATTACACATATGACTCTGAATTTAAGAATAATATTTATCTGGGGAATGTCTTATGGAGAGTTGTATAAAGCAGGACTACCCTTTTTCCCCATCTCTGATTGCATTGACAACATCAAAACATCAAGATATAGTAAACGTAACATATTTTCAGATGATCCTACGCACATCTAACTAATGTGAGAAAATCAGAACAGCTTTCATTTAAAATTGGTGTGAATTTGTTTGCTTTTAACTGTTTTAACCCCCAAGTTTCAGTTCTTGGGGGATTATAATTCAGAAATACTCCTGATTGTAAACCCAAGAAACACTTTGTCTGCCTTTAACGTGCTTGGTAAGAGATTTTCATTTGTGAAGGCAGAAGTATATGAAGCACAACCAGAAATGCACAGACTGACCAGATTCAGCTCCTCTTCTGCATTTTCGTCTTCAGTGTTTTCCTCCAGAGAGACATGTGTGGGGCCCAAGACTGATGGAGAGCCCTTCCCATTGCAGTCGCTGTGCTCAAGGGACCGGAAGTGGGCCAGTGAGGGGGGTCTGGAGCTGTGCATACTGGCCGAGCGGCACAGGTAGGGTACCTGCACAGGGAAAGGAACACGATGTCGTAACACTCATGTAAATTATATACTCTTATTATGTTACAGGCACACTCTGTGACACCTTTATAGATATGGTTAGTTTTGTTTAAAAAATCTAACTTTTGTACTGAATAAAATTGAATTGAACTGAATTCTTTGAGTGCGCCATCCTCAACAACAGGATGCATCTCCTGCATCTCTTCGACTAGAAATAACAACCCATTGAGCGCAACAAAGACGAAGATGTACAGAATCTACCTGCAGTAGAGCATCAGGAGGCAAATCCATGGAGCTCCGAGTCTCCACAGACTCCATCCTTCGGTGTCGGGGCCCTCTCTGTGACTGGGACATGGAGTCCGTCCTGGCCAGAGAGCCGTCATCGTCCTCCATCAGCCCATCTCCTCCTTCTCCTTCCCCATCTTCAGAACTGGAGCCACCATCCCCGGACAGGAGAGACCGTCGCTCCCCAGACTGACGCTTCTGGCGTTTCAGCGATGGGGCACGGCCCAGGCTGTTCCAGCTGGACCGCCGGCTAGTCCAGCCGCTTCCGGAGCTCCATGGGGCGTGGGGGGAAGAGCTGCGGGCACTGGTCTGCAGCAGGAGGACAAGCAGAGGACAAAGTGAAAACAACACAAGAAACAGAAAAGGAATAATAAGCAAATGCAAGCAAATGTGTTCATCTTGAATCTTGGCAATAGAACTCTGGCAATACTGTTCTCTCGTGCACATGAGCTGAACTGGATTGACTCAGGTAGACATGAGCTGAACTGAATAGCGATTCATGCTGACAGACAAACAGGAGCAGATGCAAAGACCTGGGCTTATTTTCTCAGGTCTTTATTCCAATCATCAGTTTGTCAAATAGAGAGTGGCAGTGGCAGCAGTAAGTAGAGTGTCAGACCGCACGCCTCATTAATCATCATCAATCATTAAGACCTCCACACGTCAGCAGGACACATACAATGAATTCAGAGAGACTCTTATGGGAGTGCTTGGTGGTGATGAGGGGTGGGGATAATACTTGGCACTTATCCCCTTACACATACATTAATATTAACTCTCTGACATACTGAAACGGGGTTCTTACACTTTATAATCGACACAAGCTTTTGTTGCATATGAGAATGTATATACGAACCGGTGATTTGTCATAGCATGCCGGGTCTATGGAAACGCTGCTGCCCCGACGGGACTCGTAGCCCAGGATGGGGTCACCTCCGACAGGCAACTTGGGTACAGGCATTGGGGTGGCAGCCGTGTGGGTAATTAGAGGTGGAGTCAAGTTGGTCTTCAGGTCCACGTGACCATTTACAGGCACTACTAGTGAAAAGTAGGTAAGAAGAAAAGGGAAGAGTGTTAGGATGGATGAGAAAATGAATGAGAGCAGTGGATAAAAAGGGCATTGTTGAAAAGAAAGTGACAAACTGACCAAAAGTTTCAAAAAAAGCATAACAGAAGAGAACGAAAATTGAATAAAGACAGGAAGAAGAGCAGAAAAAGGTGGCGCATGGGTGCGCCCTCAGTGGCGCAGTATGGCATATTTAAAAATGGATGCCTCATACTGTTATTGAGCAACATTAATATTTCAGTAGGGCATTAATCTTATGGGATGCGTGGGAGGAAATATTATGTTTGGCAGCAACACAAATACATGACATGCGGAGGGCAATGCAATTTTAATAACGCTAATTCCTCCATCTTCCAACCTTTATCCGAGGCCTATAAGATGTGTATTAGGCTCTTCCAGCTATGTAAGCAGTTTTATACCAAGTCTGAAGGGGCTGAAGAGGAGATGATACTGTATGTCTGGGAGGTGTACTCCATACAGTAGCATTTCCATTGGGCTTTTCAGTCTGGGAGAAGAGTAATTACAGGGGATGGGAACTGGCATATGAGGAATTATGGATGAGGCTGCTATACTGGTTTGATGGTTTGAGACAGCCAGGCACGTGTCTGCTGAGTGTGGTTGGAAAACCCAAAGGGAAAAGACTGAGAACTGTATACTGCAGATGTAGAACAGGTAAAGGTATGTTTGCACAGAATAAGCTCTAAGTGGCTTCCAAATAACTTTCTACCTTTTTTTTTTTTACATACATTTTGTAAAAAAAATAACACAGCATGTAATCTACAGGGATCTAACAAAGATTATGGAGGTAACATGCCAGCAGTTAATTGTGCAAACACAGATGGTACAAGATTTGCCAAGTGTTTGAAACAACAGCTTCGATAAATCGCAGAGGGTTGAGTTCAACCCTATGCATTCCTCACCGAATAAAGCAGCAGAGTGCAGCGATTCAGTGTGCGCTGTCTGTTTACATATGTGCAGTTAATGTGCATGGCTCACCTGCAGAGGCTGATAAATCCTTCTTGCTGCCGTTAACATCCTCCATACTTCGTGCACAGGAATCGATCTCCGAACCTGATTTAGAAGCATCGCCCTTCACACACATAAGCACACAAGATGTTAGAAGAGAACACCTGAGAAAATCACAGTTTCTTGGTAGTGTTAACGGAAAGCAGGTGGGCTGAGGTTGCCTCTAAACACAGATCCTTGCTTAACTGCATGTCGCATCAATCCTTCTTCAGATCTGACCTTGGATCATTCACTAAAGGCAACCACCCTCTTGCAAGCAGACAGGTAAGGTTGTACTCCCCCTGATCCCGAAGTCCAAAGGTCAGATGTGACAGAGAGAAGGTGAGAAAGAATAAATGAGTAAAGTGTCATCATGCAGGGAGGTTCACAAGAAACCACACTGAAACTCACCCAGGACAAATCACTTTTCAGAGAGAACCTGGTTAGTGCACTGAGATCACTTTGTTGTACAGAAACACATTGGTTACATGGCAATTCTTTTTACACACCATGACTCCTCAACAGCCACAAGAGAGGTTCAGTGTGGTTGGTAGATCAAAAATGTTCACACTTCACTAACACGCAGCATATCTGTAAATCAGCAACCAAGTATAACTCTTGTCAGAAAAGCAGAACTGTTGATGCCTTGTTTTGTTCTTTCGGATTGAAGTCAGTCTTCCTCATTATCTCACATTTACATATCTTTCTACTTTGGACAACTATCTTTCACAAACTATTCTCATGCTCTAAATTACTCACCACTAGCCTCTGCTTCACAGTTCCTTTACACTTGCAAAGCTACTGTAGTGAACCTCAGAGTTCCTTCTTGGACTTGTTGCACTGTTCCAGAGCCTGCAGACTTCATTAATATGTGCAAGGGTGCCAGGTGGATGCTACATTAATAAAATGCTGATCTGGTGAGTCAGACCTATGTGGTAGCAAAGAGAACAAACTGTGTGCAGAAAAGCCTCAGGACCTAATCACTGTACACCTCCTCTGAAACTGACAAATTACTTCTTGATACTTCCCATGAGTGTAAGAGTAAGACAGAGGGTGTAGATATACTGCATATTGTTTACTGCGGGCATGTTGGCTATGGCTATCTTTGAGACACCAATTTGCATTCTTGTCTTGTAGTTAAAGCTCCTATTTGTATGCCCCAGAGTGACATACCTGGACCTGTGAAGTATGGGAAAATTAGGTAAGGAAAGTGGTTGCTAATGAACTAAGAGGCCAGTCAACTCAAGTGCTACTTGGAGACTGCTGTGGTTGCCGTGCTTATCACATTTCTGCATTTACAAACTAATCACAGTGGATCGTTCCTGCCTAAAAATGTTGACTTATATCAGGAAACATGGAGTTACTCTAAACAGAAAGTAGGTATGAAAAATTGAAATACATTTTCTGTTTCTGTTATCATATCTGATCAACTATTGCATGATTTACCATGAAATCTGGTTCCTCACAGGATGAACTGAAGTACCCAGTGGTGAAACTGAAAAGGTTTAAGCTGTGATTTGTCACGGCACATTATGCCCAGCTGATATTACTTGTTCTGACAAGTTTTAAGACTAGCTTTGCTAAAGGAATGTGCCTGTTAATTCCACACACAAAACCACATCTATTCGTAAAGGGGACTGTCTACAACCTAAAAGAATGAAAGACCAGTCAGAAATAGAGCAGTCGTCACAGCCACACGACTGTATACCAAATCAAGATTTTGTAGCAGGCGATTCCAAACTTTTGAATATGCATGAATATTTTACAAATGTTTGGGCATAAAGATGATACTGCAGACAAATATTAACACATCCAGCATCACATAGACAAACTGCTCACCAAACACATAGCCCACACCCACAACAATTAATCACCAGACAAATTTAAAAATAAAATCTGTTTTAACCACAGCAAGAAGCCCTCTCCCACAGGGCTCATCAGCCTACACACAATCAATCAGACAGAACAGCTGTGATAAGACAAACTGTGTGGAGCATTAGCACTAAGCATTGTGGATGCTCAACCATAACTCCTCTCCCTCTCTCCTGTCTTTTTCAGGTAGGGGCGAAAGAGAGGAGAGCAGCTGTGCTTTTGGTCTTGGTTTTGGTTCCTGCTGAGCGGTGGTCAGTTAGGAGCTTGTATCTGCAGCAGGCTCTGGTCAGTGTAAAGGTCAGCGTAACAAAGTGTGTGTACTCACAGGAAAGTCAAAGCTAGGCCAGAGGCTCTGTTGTGGCGACCTTGTTGGATAAGCATATGTACCAGACCTGACAGGCCCAGGTGAAGAGGGATGGGACAACCTTACCCTTGTCTTTCCTTTCTGAGGCACACAGAGAAAAACAGCTAGCTTTGGAACTGACCCAGGTTTTGAAAACTTGAGTTTCATCAGTTTACCCATCATCTTCCATGTGTCCTCCATACATTAGGTGCTATGGTTCTTTATTCTAAGGTTAATTATATATATAAAGGACATGTCAAACAGTGCAAAGGGCAATATAAAGGTATGTTTAGACCAAAAATGAGGTGAATTTTAGAAGTGCTGTGACTGCATATAAAATCCATGAGAAGGCACAAGTGGGCATGAACAGACATGATTTTAACATTTGTGCTCATCACAAGACTTTAATCTTGCATTATTTCAGAAACATACAGAGATGAAAGGAGAAAGAAGCAAGACAGGTGGAAATATAGCGGTTTATTAGTGTCAAAATCAGGTCTCTAGTCTCTAGTCAAATCCGGTGTCCTAAAGTTTGAGTTTTAAGTATTAAACACATCATAATGTACTCTTCACTAAGTTCAATGACACTTTAACAAAGTTTTTTATCGTATGATGGCCTTGTGAGATTTACACACCATCTTTGGACTAGAGGAAGGAGATCAAGTATTTTCAAGTCAAAAAGCCAAAGTACAAGTAAAGTTGCAAGACATGTATGCTAAAGTCCAAGTCAAGTTGCAAATCTTTTTTGATTTTGCCAAATTGAGTCTAAAGTCATCAAATTTGTGTCTCAAGCCCAAGTCATGTGACTCGAATGGACGCCTCCTCTGGAAAATAAACAGAAAAAAAACTGATCATGGTGAGTTGTGAGATCAGTCAGATGCTGAGCTTCTACAGAAAAACCACTCACTGACCGTACACACTGGTGGCTTGCTAACTTACATGAAACACCAGTGCAGTTAGCACACTGGCTGGTCCGAAGAGACTGTTCAGTCATAACATATGCACGAATAACACAGTGAAAACTATTTGTCTAAACACATGTTACAGTGTGAGTCTAAGGTAAGATACTGTATATAGTCTAGAATTTGAAAAATGATGCTTATTTATTTATTTAATGACCACGCTTTTCAGTAAGGCCATTTAGTTTCACTTGAGACTAGCAATTAAACAAAACCGATGCATGTACAGTATGTACAGGTGATGTTAGAAGGTTAAGACAGAAAGAGTCATTTACTTTACAATTCTGCCCAATTGTGTCAAAAGATCAAGCTGACCTGAAAGAAGAGGAGGAAAAGTCGTTGCATGTTTTGGCTTTAATACTAATTTGGGGGAGGGAGGAGATATTAGCTAGATTATATTACTGACCGTAAATATGATATGTTGGTGGTGAGCATACTGTTGGTTTGGGGGGAGTTCAACCCAGATTGATGAGTAGACATGTTCTCACTATGCATTAGAGAATAGAGGTTTCATAGGAGCTTTACTGCCTGCCACCCCAGTTTGGACATGGTGGTGAGAGTGGGAGATGGACCCGACCAGTCCTGCTGCTGATAGCCAGACAATAATAGACACCAGCAGGAGACAAGGGATTGCTTCAAAGAGGGTGTAAATGGGAGACGGAGGTTGGAATTTGATAGGAGGTAATTGCGTGTCTGTCCACCAAAATTGTATCGTACCACAGCTGCATTTCTCATTAAACCAGAATTGGATTGGATCCCTGTGCTATCGTAGCAAACCTACTAACACCCAGGCATTAATGACACAACAACAAAACATGTATGGAAGCCAAGGGATGCCAGTATTTAAAAGAAATTATTTAATCAAACAGTAATTTCATTTTCTGTTTGTAATCACACAGTAAAATATGAAGATTTTCATATTTCAAAACTGGTGATTACTACCACAGTAAAAATTAAAATGGAAACCCCATTGTCAAATACCTCAAAACATAACAGTGCCGAAATGATAATTTCTTAGCATTAAATTTCCAATCTGCATCCTGAACCCGTTTACCTGGTGGTCCGAGATTAAAATGTAAGGGATTCACAAAGTCATTATTACTTCAGCCTGAGAGCAGCATGAATGTCTGTATCAAATTCAGTGGCAATCCATCCAGAGACTTACGGATATTTCAGTCTGGAACAAAGTGGTGGACCAACCCTCACTGCTATCTCAAAAATGCATACTTACTGCCAAAATGAAACTCAAAATGAAAAAAATCCTTTTGTAAATAATTTCAGGGTTAGTCTAGCATAACACTAGTTTAAATTATAATAAAAACTGAGTGATAAATTTTCATTTTTATGTTCAAATAGACACTAAACATGAAAATAAAATGGAAATAGTTGAATTTCTATTCGATTATATAATTTCATTTTAATATTGGCAGCCCTTGACCTCTGCAGATGGCTTATAAATACAATGTATGTAAAGTATACAGTGTTTAGACAGTTAAAAGAGGCAATAAAGGAGAATAAAACCATAACAACTGATTTAACCATTAGACCACCAAGCAGACTCCACTCTAATCCCCACTTTAAGCCTGCCCCCCCCAGTGGACTGCGGTATTTTAAGATAATAAAATATATAACTTGAGAACAATTTGGAACATTTTCCCATTGTAAAACTCCTGGTTGAGTTCTGGATAGCATTCAACAGTGTAAAATTAGAGGACACAAGGACAAGACTTACAATCATCTGTATTTCAAAGTCCTCATTTTACAGAGTGTACTGGCCTTGCCTCAAGAGCCTGAGTCATGCAAACAGAGCTGATCCCCCCTCCCCGTATTAGCTCTCATATTCAGGTCTGGCTGGATTTTTCTGGCTGTGCTGGGGCCTCCCAAAAAGCTGGCACCCACCCCCCTCATCCTCCTCTCTCTCCTTCATCTCTATGCTCCAGCCAGATAAAACAGACTGAGAGAGGAAGATTTCTGGCAGAGCCAATGCAGTGTTCTTATCATGAGGCTGGAAAGAAAAAAAGAGAGGTGTGGAGAGCTGGTGGGAGGTGAACATTCAATCTGAGGTTTAATGTGGAGTCTACTTTAAAAAAAGAACAACACACACACAGCAAAGTGACACAAATGTTTAAGTAGTTTTCTTGTCTCTCCTAAAGTCCACTGAACAGTCAGTCACTGCTGCGGTTAGTTTCAGCTGAGGCATCATGCAGGAAGCAGATTAGAGGACTTTTAAATGATGTGTCACATTCTCTGGCAGCCATGTTGGATGTCCTACAAACATATGTGACAAACTCATTTGTCAGCAGTAAATAATTTTGTTCATTTCTGGATGTTAGGTTGCTCTTTGAGATTTCATTCACCCCAACACAGAGGAATTGTGGATATTTCCATTTGTGTTGCAGTAACAGAAAACTTACTCTGAAAAAACCAAATAGCAGTGTATCTTTCCAAAGCTATTTTATTTCATCAAGATAATCCTCAGAGTTTGCTCAGAACAGTTCTTACTATTTGTTTAGCTGTAGTTTGATGTACTTGTCATTGACTTGTCATTGAAGTGGATTGATTTATAGTTTATATATCGTCAGGTTCCTGGATTCTGTTAGCATGACAGTTATAGAATTTTAATCTCTGTGACTGGATGTTACCAGCACGCCAGAGTTGTAGCTGACTTCTCTCTTTATGTACACAGGTTAGTGCCTTTGTGTTTTTTATGTATTTATTTTTTCATAAAGAAACCAGACACTTTCTAACTCAGTTACTCATCTTTTGTACTGATGATTCATTCGAGAGAGTTTGATATCCATTCAAGCCTTGGAAAAGCTCCAATTTCAAGCCAACTGATACAGTCCATGCAGAAAATGAACTGCACTCTTATATCTCATTGCAGTACTCTATTGAATGGGGTTGGCAGCAGGACATTTAGCAGTGAAGATCTCAAAACCTTTGTGAATTAAAGTGCAATGATTTGCTTGGCAACAGCAATTTAGAAAATATGTGTCATTTGGGTGGAGTGACCCTTTAAGACACTAGCTGCTAGCACAGGAATTTATTATCCACATTAGTGTATTTGATAAATGATCCAGATGGCTTGTTGATCAGTCAAAATAATGCACAAAAGCTGGGCTTAGAACAGAAAAACTGAGCAACATACACTTTGAGCAATGTTGTTACTGTTGTATATTCAGCCATTAATAAGAAGAGGGTGACCTCCAAGTTGTGGCTGATGAGAAATCTGACACATAACTGCAAAAGCCTCTGTGAGGGAAGGATGAGGAGAACGGGTGGAGGGAGGGCAGAGGGGAGGACGTAGGAGGACACTAGTCAATTAAATGGAAGGAGGGAAGGCAGAGCTGCAGAGCTTTACATACCCCTGAATCTACAGGCAGCTGAATTAGGCTCAGCTGGGCATGCAATTCCTCCCGCTTGGCCACTTCCTATAGTGGAAGTGTTTGTTGCAGCCGGACAGGAGAGGGAGGCACACACAGGAAAAGAGGCACAGAAGGTGAGAGGTGGAACCACAGGAGTAGACAAGAGCAGAGGGACAGAGTCATAGGAGATTCGGCCTGTTGTAACATTTTGTCTTTACCATGCAACAGAGCATATTGAAGCGACTGTCCCGGATCACAGTGTGCATGTGCTGCACATGTGTATTTCAGCAACCTGAATTAGCTGAAAGCATGAAAAGTCTGGACAGCAAAGGGTAGAAGAGAAAAGCACGTCCATGTTTTACTGTTCACTTGGTCCATTGATGTTTTGTGTCAGAAATAAAATGAAAATGATTTTGACATATACATTTAATGACAATGCAGTGCAGCTGTGCATTGTTCAGTGTTCACATGTGAACTGTTTGCATACTGGTATGTGTGAAATGTATGTGTCTTGTCACATTGAGAGGTGTAATGAAAAAAAGAAGTACAACATTCGTCTCCGTGAAGACACAGAACGCTCTGGTTACAGTCTCTGCAGCAGATATTCACACTATCTCAACCTGAGAGAAAGACCCAATGAGAGAAGAGGGGAGAGAAAGAGATAAAGGAAGAAATAGAGTATGGAGGAGATGAAAAGGAAAGAGTTAAATCAAGAAAAGCAGGCAAAGAGGACTGACATCTACATAAGATAATTTCCCATCTGCCTTAGGTCCAAAGCAATTTGAACATCATAAGTAATACACCATAGTTGTATGGCTGTGTGTGTCTTGGCTTCACGTGCACACATCTCTCTTGGCTTAGCTCACGTCGTTCAAGCGCCCGTTGCTAAGCAACTCTGACGCAGGGAAAGTTTGACCAACTAAAAATAAACTTGGTGTTTGCAGAAGAGGATGCTAAGTTGAAAACAGGAGAGAGGAGACTTAAGCCGAAAGCTTTGTAATGCAGAGCACGAGCTAATAGACTTAGGAAGTTCTTACATCTGTTTATGTGTGTATATGAGAGCATGTACATGCTTGTGTTCTTGAGGATTTCTCTCTTTTTTCTCTCATAGCTATCACAGCCATAAAAGTTAAAGACAGCACACTATAAACCTCCAAACTGAAATTTGAATCTTTGTCAGTTTCTAACTGAAAAACAACTATAGACTAAATACATAAATAAAGCTTTACCTTTTCTTTTTGCTAATGACAAAAGTAAATCTGGTCAAAACAAAAACCAAAGATATGAAATATTATTTTTAGCAAATTCAATTTAAATTCGGTTTGACTTAAAGAAGTCAACAGAATTGCATTAATTCCAGTCTTCATAGTAGTGTAAAGTATCATCTTAAGCATCTTTGGCCAACGTCTCCCACCTCCTATGTGACTCCACTCACCCACTTGATATTTGTATAGCAGCTAAATGCAATAGCAGGAGAACCCAACTTCAATTAATCCATATTTTATGAAGCTGTCAAGCCCTATCTCTGCCACCCTTCATCTATCCTCTCTCTCCTCTCATCCAAAGAGCCAAAGAGCATCAGAGATCAAAGCATAGGTGCTTCCACCACTTAAAGAAAGAGAGAGAGTAGAAGACAAGTAGACAGCTAAAGGAAGGCTGAACACTCCTGCGATTTACTCTCTCTATCTATTCTCACCCTCTATTCCTTTCTCTCAGTCACTCCATCTGTCTCAGGTGTACATATGTAGGCTTCAAATGGCCTGGCTATAAAAGTGAAGAGAGGTTGCTCAATGAGTTTCAACTTCTTTGCTCCCTGTAGACACAAAAATGTTCAGGGGGGAAACTGCTTTTTGCCAGCTGCTGTCTCTAAACAAAAACAGCCATTAATCCAACTTCTTCACTCTCTTTTTGCTGCCTCTCACTTTTTTTTTCTGTCTCAGGAAAGAATCCCAAACATACTGTGGTGGTGGATAACATATCATTTTTGGTTTATGACACAGGAGAGTTATACTAAGGATGGGAAAGGGGGGCATGAAAAGAAGGTATCAGAGCATGAGACTTATGAAGCAGGGGTTGTGGGAGATGTGGGCTGATGCACAGTCAAGTCTAGCAGACATAGTTTTCTTATGATGTACTTTATGGCATGACTGCATTGGCAAAATAAGCAGAACAATAATGAGGATGACTGCTGAGATAGTGGGAAAGAGTGGGAGGAAAAGAGGCTGACAGCGAGATGAAGATGAAGAGGAGAGGAAAATGAAACGCTGCAACTAGTGTGATCTCATGTCCTCACATAACCTGCTGCAGAGAGTGCAAGAAAAGGTACAGGTTAATGCCCACAGTGTTTAAGAATGTTTGTTATGTAACTGTGGGTGTGAACATCCATCCATTAGTGTAAAATGTTCCTGCACTGAAAAATAAGCACCTTATATTAATTTAGCCTTGTGCTTTAGTCTCAAATCTTAATTTTTCTATAAAAATAAACACCAAAACAAATAGCATGAATAATGACAAAAACGTGTCCAAAACACTTTCACCCTCTACAGGAATGATTTCTGTTAAGTTCTGGAAGCAAACCAGATCACTGTGCAAGGTATAACAAGGTGATCTGCATTTAGGAGAAGATAAACAATCTCACCCCAAAGGCAGATTTCTCACAATTTATTATTATTTAGATTTGAAGAGTGAATTTCAGAAAAACAGCTTAATAATTCAAGCAGGTGGTTAGAACTAGTGAGTTTTGTGGCATTATTATACCTCTGTCTGGAAACCCTCAACCAAGATGGCCACCAGCAAGTTGAAAAGGACATAGTTGCCAAACGTCATGAGCGCGATGAAGTAGAGGGCAGCTGCGGGAGAGGTGGAGGCCATGCCGTTATATAATACCTTGTTCCAGTCTTCCTGGGTTAGAATCTGCAGGAGAAGAGAAGAAAACGTATATATATACATATATATATATAAAGCATGTCACTATTCAGCAATTGTTCCAGTAGTTCAGTAATGTATGTCTGATAATTGACCGCTTGATTTTTATGTTTACTGTACAGCTCGTCTTAGTATTCTATGTATCATAAAAAGTATAAGATCAGACTCTTATTTTAACTTAACATTGCCATTTGACTACTTAGCTTACCGTATTTTCATTTCAAAGGGTATATTCTTACCTTTCACGTCACATTACATTACGTTATTTTATGTTATGTTTTAAGATGATTGCTAGCATGTGTTTGACAAAAGCAACACAGCCTAGGGGAGTTAGTATTTCCCCAAACTCTGATAGCTTGTGAACAAGGCTTTATCAAAATGTATCATGTAACCCCACAAACATGTAGCTTACCAAGTGCTCCTTGGCTCCTCTGGAAGTAACATTGGGTTAAGGTTAGCTTCAGCCATACAGGTTTAGGTAGTTAGCCAGATAGGTTAATGAACAACTGTTGAATCTATCTTTTACACTTTGGTTCTTGTGCTTTCATTTTGGCAAAGCTAAAACCTTAAATGCAAAATCACTGTTACTGTACAGCACCATGCACACCCTTAAGATTAAGGCTAGTTTCCTAATTAAAGGTACTAAGTGATAATGGATGACCTGTGTTACAGGGAACACAAATCATCAATTCCATAATATTTCAGAGGCTAATAGGTGTCTCCCTTGCACTTCTCTGTCAAAAACAAAAAATGTGTGCATCACAAGTTTTTCATATGGAAACACAAAACGCTGAAATTTAAAAGCTTTCACGAGTAAATGGACTGATTCAACGAAGACTCCATATGTTGCACCAAGAGAGGAGACATGTCAGAACAACGTCCTGTACATGGTGAGACTTGAGATCGTCCCTGTTCAGATGTTTCATTGAATTATGAATGAATACTATATTAAGGGTGAAAAATACTTTACAGTGGGATATGTAGAGATAATGGATGGATATTGGACCCCCATTGGACCCCTTTGAGTTGATTCACTAATTCAAGCTGACATGAAAGACCCACTTAACCATTGCAAGATACTTGGAAAATTAAATGAGTGGGGAAAAAGCAAAGGAGATAGATAAAGCCCAGGCAGTTAGGGAGAGAGGGGATATGAGAATGAAGGGGAATTTTTAATTTGATATATTTTATTTATTCAAGAGGAAATTGTCTTTCCAGCCACTGAATGAGGACAGCTTCAGTCAGCACAGATGAAGCGGGAAGAAGTTAAGTTGCTTGCTTGGGGGGCATTTCAGCGGCTTCAGCATTCAGGGGTACGATGCATACCTGGAAGACAGTCACTATGGCCCAGAGAAGAGAGTCAAAGTTCTTTCTGTCTGGCAGGGTGTCTCCATCTCTCTCAGACCCAAACTTGCAACCAAACAGATGCATTCCCAGGATGCTGAGGGAAGAACAAGACAAACAGGAAACAGAGGAATAATTGTTTACATCAAGCCAACCAACCCATTTCATAGAGCGCAAATAGAAGGAAATTAACATAAGTTGCTTGACTTTGTTGCTGTTTTGACTATATCATTCTGATTCTTGCAATATCTGTGACAGAATATATTGAACGTTAATAATAATCACTGCCTCAAGGACAGTTATACAAAACCATAACTAAAGGAATTAACACAAGTTTTTTATGACCAAAACCTTAGCAAAGACAACGAAATAAACCCTAATGCGTTGAAGCTGAAATGCTGCCATTAAAGGAAGTGGAAATGGAGTGTTTATGCCAAGTTCAGCACCATGGAGAGCGTCAAAACCCATGGCAGTGATGCCTTATGTAAAATGTCTAACACACTGATTCAGACAAACCAGTTATTTCCACTAGTTTGTCAATTAAATGAATAGTCCAACAATATTACCAATACGTTTTCAGAGAGTGAGATGAGGTGATTACAGAAAACTATGTTTTAATTATGGATCTGGGGCTGGATAGATCTGGGACCCTAGATTTGTCCAAACGCAATGCAATATACGATACCCACCAACACCTTCAAAGCTCACTGATTATCAATTTTTGAATCTGCACACAAGCAATACCATGCAGAGATGCCAACTTGTGGTTTTATAAGGAGTCACAAATTGCAAAAACATTTCCTGGATAGTGGTTAACAGCAGGTCATCCCTCCACCCAGTTTGTTTGTGCTGCACCTCCACTGTTTTCCTGTGAATCTCACTCAGACGACCCTGGGAAGTCACAAGCTCTTCAACAAACAGTTAGAGGATGAAACTTTCCCTACAATTACGCATTGTTGTTTCTACATTTCTGTCCATATACAAATAAAACAGAATATGAACATTGGTGAGAGGCAAGCTGGCTGTTTTTCCCCTGGCTTCCAGTGTTTATGCTAAAAGACTCCTGGCTCTACTTCCATACTTTCTGTAAGGCACAGCCATGAGAGTTGTATCAATCAATCAAAGAAAACAAATCAGCATATTTCCAAAAATAGCGCAATTTTCTTCTCATTTTAAGACATTAGCAGAAACACTGACAATTTTGGTAATATTATTATTAGCATCATTTGCCATCTTTACTAGAAATCCATGTCACCAAGTCTAGAGTATTAATGTAGACTTGGTAGTAAAACTATGGGTGATAGGATAAAGGACAGAAAGAAAAGAAGAAATCCCTGCTCCATACAATAGGACAGCTAATCTGTGATGTTATTATTATGAAACAGCAGTGAGTCTGCACTGCAGTCTGCCTTTTATTCACAAACGCACACACTGAAGCTCAACTGGAGCTGAGGGATCAATGAACAGGCCTCTGCTGTGTCAACTTGGCAACTCTTCACTCAAATCAAAGGCTGTTTATCTATGCATATACAAGCCCTTGGACAGTGTGTGTGTGTATCCGTGTGTGTGTGTGTGTGTGTTTGTGAAGTGCATGTGCGCCCTCAAATACATGCATTTACATGTACACAAATCCCAACAAGCTGATAAAAGGAAGCAGCACACGCTCAGATAAACCTAACACTCATTTACCCATCTGCATCTGAAAAATTTCAAATGAAAGTGACCATAACTATTTTCTAGATATTTTCATTTTGAAATAAAATGCTTAATGTTGGAAACATTTAAGGCTTCTGAGAGATTTTTATTCAACAGTTTCTTGCTGTAAGCCATGGAGTTCAAACTATATTAATTGAAACACATATTTTTCTGGTTTTGGTTCTTCTCAGCTCTCTCAGCTCCGTCTTTAGCAACAACTGAGTCTGAATCTGTTGACAGTCGGTGTGTCAAATCTGATCAGACTGTGCTCACTCTTTGGAACAGATTAAATAACGTCAGCAGCATTTAATTCTACTTTGTGTTGCTCATTTAGTCATGAATATTTCATGTTACAGAGATGTTGTTACGGTTTCAGAGGCTTTAAGAAAAATTACCCATTTTTGAAAGAAACCAGGTCTTTGTAGTCAACACATGTGCACATGGAGACCCCTTTGGAGTGGTCATCGCTTCGGGATTTCGGTATTTACTAGTGAAGCCATAAAAACAAGAAAAGTATATTCTGTTTCTCTAATGATCAGGTAAGTGTAAGTAAGCGAGTCAGTAAGTGCTTGTGTATTGGACTAGTGCAGAGAACTTGAACAAAATGAAATGTTTGATTTTGCTGACCTAGGTCACAGGCCTAATCAGGCAGAAAACAAGGGCTCCTGACACCGAGAGGGAATCACCTATTTTCATCAGGCCATTGGCTGATCTTTGGTCACATGTCAGTACTGATCCCTGGTTTTCTCAGCTTCATGCTTCCCATCTCATTCCTCACTTCTGTGCTTTCAATTACCATACATCTACAGTATTTATACATGGTGACTGACTTAGCTCCTTTCAGTTTACCTCAACTGTCTTCTATTTCAACTTCCTTTGATGCCATTCCTCCATTAGCAAGTTAAACTAGGCTGCTCTTTTTTTTTTCTAAGATCAATGCACATATGTTTTTGGCGGTGTGAGACACGATGCAAGGTCTCCCTGTTTCCCTGTGGCTACCTGAAGATGAAGATAAAGAGCATGAGCAGCATGCAGAAGGTGGCCACATTGTCCATGGTTTTCATCAGCACCACCAGCTGCCTCTGCAGGGCCGGCATGAAACGGACCAGCTTCAGCACCCGCATCAGTCGGAAGGTCCTCAGCACTGACAGACCGCCATCCTGCTGACCCACAATCTCCCACACGCTGTCCAAAGAGAAAAGACACACACACACACCACACACACATTTATGTTAGATCTTTTAGGTTTTTTTCTACTTCTAAACATGATGTGTTTACTTTAAGGTCTAGTACTCTCCTTTGATTAGATCATTAAAGCTGTTTTAATTTATTCTTTTGGCCACTCTGGGACAAAAACAATCAGATCAAAACCAGCACAGCACTATCAGACTACAAGCTGCTGCATCACCCTTTTAGACTGTTTTGAATTCTTTTAGTTTTTGAGTTCTTTTTTCTGCCCACATGGCTGAGGTTCAGGTTGTGAGGCTCTGCATCTCACCTGATGACCACGATGATGCCATCAAAGATATTGTAGGGGTTCTTGATGTAGCCAAAAGGTCCATAGACCAATACCTTCAACAGCATCTCCAGGGAGAACAGGCTGGTGAACACAATGTTACTGATCTCCAAAGCATTGGTCAACTCGGCAGGCTGGAGACAGAAACAGCGAGAAGAGAGTGGTTAGTGCATGATTATGGGATGATACACTCTTTAATAAACAGTGTATCTCCAAATTAAGAACCAAGAAATTTGCCTTGGTTTCAGATTGACTGCTAGTACTTCTAGAACTTCTTCCGACATTACTGTGTGATCTGTATAAAACCTGAAAATCACCGACCAACAAGACATTCGTATGATGGCAGCAGCTGCTGTGTTACATGTGCACAAGGAACTGTGCAAAAGACTAAATTGAATTTGTATATGACAAATGTGTGCTTTCACACTCAATACAAAACACACACTCAAACTTTATCTCAAACACAGGACACACACACAATATGCCTGGGACGCCCGCTCAAAGCTCATCAGAAAATTGGGCTGCCACTCACATCTTCATCAAACAGCTACTGTGTATGTGTGTGTGCATGTGTGAGCATTTGAGTGTGGGTGTATGTGTGCCAGAAAAAAAAAAAAAAAGAAGAGGAAAACAGGCAGCACAGACATACAAGAGAAAGAACACAAGCCAAAAGATGAAAGGAGCGGCACATCCGAATATGACACAATATGTAAATCAGACATCTATAGCGAGTATCTGTAATTATCGGCAAGGAGAAAAGAGCCAGAGGGAATGTTGTTCTGTGTCTGTGGACTGTGTAACACCCCAGACAAGCTTCATGGGGCCTTTCATCCCCATGCAGTACACAGTTTACACAACCCAAACATGGTGTCATACACGCATATTACAGTGACATGACACAGACGATGGAAGGTGTTGAGGACCTGATCTGGGCTTGCACATTCTCCATCATAGATGCATAAGCAAATGTGTGCACATGTGTGTTTAACGGTCTACCTTATCGTTTCAACATCCCATTGCGTGTGTGTGCATAAGTAGAGGCGTCGTCCAGACAGAAACATTATCCCCTGGCTGAAACCAGGAGGTAATGTAATTTAATGTAAACACAGTGTGTGCCATTAAGCCTGTCCTGGTGGGCTCCCACTAATCATTATACAACATGACTGTGTAAGCAGGACTACTCAACTCAAGCATGGATATGGAGAGAAAGGAACACAAGAGATTAACATCACAGCTCCTCATGCTGCATTATGGCACCAGTTTGTCTAGATCACTTAAGCCACTATGACACAGAGTCACTGTTGCACTGCTTTCAGGTCATATGTGAAAATGGCTGCTTGGGTATGCCTGCTCTAAAGCAGGACACATTTAAAATGCAATTAAACCTATAAAGTTTTTATCTGGTACAGAAAATACTCCATCTAGACTCAAGTGTAATGAGAAACGATTAAAAAGTAAATTATGTATCATTCCAGCTGCTTGTTTTTGTTTACCTCTTTAAAAGAATAGCTTAGTATTTTGAGAATAGTCTTATTCAGCCCAGTTACATGAGAGCATGCACACTGTCAATATAAGGCAACAGTCGTTGGCTAGTTGGCTAGCTTGGCACCATAGTTAGGCACAGAAACCCTCTTTAAAAATAGCAAATTATTGTTTTTACACTTCAGATTCTGTACATTTTAAACAAAAGAGATGCAGAATAACATTGTTAAATGTGTATAAAATAATCTACTTGGAATAATAATTTGGTCTTTTCCCAAAAAAGCCCTCCTTTTCTCTCGTTTAAACTTTCAAAATCTATGAACATATAACTATTTTTTTCACTTTAAAAGTTAAGTTGTTGGACACAAGATGTCACCCTCTTTCACTGTAAGGTCTGTTCTCAGTGTATTTGCACAAAACGCTTCAAGGTGAGAATTTCCCCACTGCAGCACCAGTGAAGGCCTATCGTAGGTTCCACACCACACTTGTGTATGTTCAGTATTGGACAAGAATCAGCTTCCAAACTAGGCATAGGGTTGATTTCACACACAACTTAAAATAAACAATAGAAACCATTTGCAGCATAGCAGTGAAACAACAACTTACAGAGCTTTTTAGAATTCAGTTGTTGAAACTTGAAACAGTTCATTCAATATGTGGAGTGTAAGCACAGTCAACATCAATCACTAGCTACAGAAAACTTCAATAAGAGCATCTTGACAACTTGTCTAAGTTTAAACAAGTCAACACTTATGAATCATTGCTTGGTATTAAGTCATTGCTCCCCTAAGGCTTGAATGCAACAGTAAGCCCTGAGGCAGAAACGAAGGTCCAGCAGCACCAGGGCCTGATATTGCACCATAATTAAGAGCCTGGAATTTCAAACCTGAATTCCATTGGCTTATGATAAACTACCACACTGTGATTTGAAGAGGAGTCGAAACATGATTACTCGCTTTCTTCAGTAGTGGCAGTTACAGAACTGAAATACTTATTAAAGAAAAGTATGTAAGTATATAAATATACTAAATACATTAAAATGACCCCTGTGACTGTATGTATGATACTATTATATATGATATCATTACCTTATTGTTGCTCATGCATTAATGTAAAAGCAGGGTTAATCTGCTGGTTATCTTCTTCTTTAATTGATGCTTGATTTGTAAAAACTCTCAAGTCAGTGAGAAATAATGTCACAACTGCCCGGATCACAGTCTAAACTTCAAGATTATGAAAACTGCATTAAAAAATTGAGATAATTCAGAGCAAAAAGAGCAAATCTTTGGGAACGTGGACCTTGAAATGTATTTACACAAAAAAATGAGTTAAAGGATTATCAAAATAGATGATTTATGTCAATGGACTCTTCAAAGCCCTTATTAGGTTTTGTGTGCAAAATTCTTCATTTGCAAAGTAACTCATAACTAAAGCTGTCAGATAAATGCGGTGGAGTAATAGTATAATGTTTCCCTTTGCAATTTTCTGCAGTAGAGAAGGAAAGAGGAGAGAGGAAAAGTATCTCAACCTTGTACTCAAGTAACAGTACTTGAGCTAGATGCCACCACTGGGCAGAAATAATATAAATGACATGCATTTCATCCCATTATTTGTTAGGCGTGTTAATGCAGGCATCATGCAATACATGTGCAATGTTAAATGAAAAATACAGGAAAACACGTCCAGGGAAGAGGGTGACATCTTTCCCTTCCTGTCCCCTTGTTAAAAAAGAATAATTTGCCCACAGCCTGCAATGCAGCTCCTGCTAGGGAACCCCGCTTCCTGGAAAACAAGCTTTTCTCCGTTTCATCTCACCTCTTTGTCACCGCCTGTGTCTCTTGTGTCTGTGTCTGGGTTCACAGACACAGATGAATCTATTCGTTTGATCCCGCTGCTTTATTGTGTCCATTCATTTGTACAATGACGAGCGAGGCGGCGGCAAATCCTTCATATGCGCACGTATGTTGTGCGATAAAGAAATGTTCAAAGGGTAAACAAATGTGTTCTTTCAGATGAATGCCCTCACACACAACTATGTCGACACACACACTCATGTACAGACAAGTATGATAGAACAAATGAACAGAGGTGTAACCAAAAGCTACACTAATACTGTGTACTCACACATCCACAGGCCACACACGTAAACCCACTCTGTGAGCTCGACTCCCACACATTACCATGTGTGGACACATACCGCACAGACTCTCACTTTTAACCACGTGTGTTTAAACCAGCTTTATAATAGATGAGATTGATAAGCCAGAACAAGAAGTACTGTTTTTATGAGGTGAGACTTGGATTGAATCTGGCCTTGAGACTGAGGTTCAGCTCGTTATTTTTTCCCCACTGTTGCTGCTCTGCTATTGTTCCAGCTTGTATATTACATCATGCAAAATTACTGCAAGGGAACGAGACCATAAAAAACCCTTCTCACACAAAGGAACACACAAAAGACAAGAAGATAGAAAATCGCCCCCACAACACATACACATGCTAGCATCAACAAAGGTTCACAGTTATTAGCTTATCAAACAGGAGAAATTCCTTAATTGTCTAATGGCCACTGAAGTGTGCATACTACCTAAAGGGAGTGGAATGCGTCCACATGCACGAGTGTGTAAGGGAAAAGGAAGCTCTCCCTTTACTAATTGCTTCCTTCAATGGCTGTTTCCTGGGTAATGAGGCTGCAGGAGCATTAGGAGGGTAAAGTGTGTTAGATGAGGAATAGTGTAATCTGGTTAACGCTAATGTAATGCCACCTAATCTGATGCGATCCAATTGAAACTGGATGCTGTGAGCTGCACTGCTCCAGACTGTCAACGATGCAGCACCATGTCTGGTACATGTGTGTCAAGGTGTGTGCGTGTGTGTTAGTTTAATCAAGTGATTTGCCAAGACATGCTACAAAAGAGGAAATTTTAAACATGAAATTCAGAATGATACACTCATTATTACAGTTAATTGGGTGGGATTCAATAATAATTATGATTTGTATTAGATGATCTGAAAGTCTCTATCAGTACCTTGGACCTATCAGATGGAAGAACTACATAAGAATAATTACAATAGGTAATTTACATTGGTTTGGTAGGCCTTTCTAAAGCATTTGACATGGCTGACCATACTACACTTTTACAGAAGCTACAGAGGCGAGGTGTGCCTGATAATGGCAATGATGCTTTATGACTGAAGTCTAAGATTTAATTTAATTAGTTAAGTTAAATTTTATGACATTTTATAATGTCAGTGCTGTTAACTGCTTTCTTGACAAAACCAGACAAGAACAGGGGAACCCATCTGAAAGGAAACAAACCCCTAAGAGTTCATTTATAATCACAAATAAACACTTATTTACCACATATGCCACTTGCCTAATCTGTACAAAAACAATTCCATGCCTAGTGGAGACTTTTTTCCAAGCTAAGAGAATATACAAAATACAATCCACTGTAAAAAAAAAAAAACTGTTAGGTTGTTGTGCACATTAGACAAATCTGCACATGCTAAGTAGCTTCAGATCAAAATGTAAAATAAAGTCTTCATATTTAAGGAACAGACATGAGAATGTTACTGAAAGTGTCATCTATCCTTCAGCCAGAAAGGAAATAAGTATATTTAAGTCTGGTGTTCCTCAAGGGTCAGTTTTAGTGTCCTTGCTGTTTTTAATTTATATGTTCTACCAAACTCTGAACAGTGATCAGCTTTACATGAATTTCAAATATTTAATGTTTGAACACTGGCATATAGCATTTTATTTACAAAGCAATACCAGTATTGCTGCCTCAGGCCAAGTACTCTTTGTGCTACACTTCAATTTCGTTTGCTTTTGGACAAGATTGCTAATTTTTGCACTCTCTGACCGATGTCTGCTCCAGCCTCCCTCCGCCATTCTCTGAGTCCAGCTCCTCCTCGTATTTTCCGTTGGACTGTTTGTTCTCTGGATACACTATTGGCTTCAGCCATTTTGACCACACTGCCTCACCCTCCACACCAACGCATGAACTCTTGTATCATTCTCTTTTGGATGTACTGAGCTCTTGTGTAATATCTTTGATTATCTGTATTAAACTGTTAACTTTTATTCCTGTGTCAGTCTTGTGGTGTTCAGCATTTTGGGGTCCACATTCAATTTTGGTGTTAAAACCTGGCAATATTATTCTATGATTAAGCCTTTATGAGAAGTAATTTACAAAGTTTGGGTAACTGGTTAACACCATACAAAATGAGAAAACTTACAGTATCAGTTACTCTCGCAGTCTGATTTCATACACACAGATTTTTAATTTTTAAAAACTGCCATTCTCATCATGTTCCAAATCGTCAAACCCAAAGTTGTTACATTTGTACTTTTCAAACAGTCTCTGTCCTCAGTGTTAAATGATGACTTTATCATATTAACAAACAGTTGAAACTAGAACTTCAGGGGGCAATGAGGGATAAACTAGTGGATTCAGAGCAGGAGCTAGAAAGGAGAACTTGCTAAATTCAGAATATCATTTGACTTCTCACTGAACCAGGAAATAACCAAATCCATCAGTTGATCACTTCATTGATTCTCCTGTTTTGATTTCATGGCTTTCAGGCTTGGAAAAGCCCTCCCTCTATAAACCAGGATTAGGAGATGTTGTTTCGTCTTCACCATTGTACAAATTAGAAAATCACTTTTCTTAGGCCTGTCTTGGAGGTAGGCCAGCATCTTCAGATGCCAACTCTGCATTCCTCAGGCAGGGCAGGATAAAAGCTGAGTAAATATTGTCTCTGGTGGGTGCAGGAAGCTCAGTAAGAGGGTTTTTCCACTGTCTCTGTGTTCGGCAAGGGAAGCAAATGTGTGCGTACACAACACAGCATGAGAATGCATCAAGAGGCCATCCAACATACACAAACACACTGACTAGTGTACATTAATTCCATAACCTATGGAAATGAAACAAGTCATAGTCCTTACAATAACCGGATCAAATTCTACCTCTCGAGAGTGAAATGTAAATCTAAGACAGAAGAAACAGCACTCAAAAAAACAACAACAAAAAAACAAAAAGATAATGGCCTCAGTAACATGAGTTCAATATTCAGTCTTTCATCCGGCAGGTCACAACACAATCAGGTTTAACTACCATCTACAAACTACTGCTGTCTTCTACTAGTACAGTTAGGTAGAGCTGGAACAACTTTATTTTGCAAATCTTTTGTTATGGTGCCTTCTTTCCACCTGTCGCACTCTGTCCTGCTGTTCATTCTGCTCTAATGTCTTAAGGTTTCCTTTTGAGTTAAAATTTTTTGGGGTTTTGTATTTCTCCTTTTAACTAAGCCCAAAACTTTGATAGATGACCAAATGACCGCAAAAACAAGATGATGATGGCAGTAGACATATACTTCACATCACATGTTAGCATGCTCATATTAGATTTTGGCTCAGCTGTGAATAAGTACAGCCTCACTAAGTTTTAGACTTAGTCTTGTTAAACTGAATTTAGGAGACAAATTAAGTTCAAGGTCAGTGGTTAAACAGCTTTCAAAAAGCATTTTCCCTAATGGTAATGGTTTTGGGCACTTGACTCAATGGGCAGACATTTGTAACTGAAATTCAGCGCAAGGAGTCAAAGCTTCACTGAATTTCAGGTAAGTTTTGCTGTCAGTGTGAATCATTATTACTGTAACTAGCTGCACTGGTGCAAGAAAACACAGAAACGCGCTTACATGTTTCAGTTGCACTTAGCAAGGAGCTTTAAAAGGCAGATCTCAAAATCAGTTTATTCATTTTAATTAGGAGTCAAATGTTAAGTTGTGCATTAAGTGTCAGTTAATGCTTTGGATTGCAATGTGTTTTAGCCATAAATGTTTGGTCATTGTGTTTGTGTAACACCACTTTTAAAGTCAGTCCAATGCACTTGACCCTAACATGCCATTCTTAAAGTAACTCCTTCCCTCTTGTCCTCATAAAGCGGGAAAACAAGATCAAAGACATAAAGGCATCACTGCTGAGCAGCACTGAGAATTTTAAAGAACCACTCTGGCATATACTTCTTCAGGCACATAGCTTTCAAGGTTAATAAAGTCAAAACTTTGCCTGTGGGAAATGTAGACCAAGTGACCCAAGAGTGACTTCATTCACTTTGTGCTCATGTAACAGCCACTGTACATGCTGAATCAATATTCACGTCAGTGCTAAAAAGCTTCCACTATAACAGTGACAACAATGTCCAAAACAGGAACCATGTATTTTACCACGCTTATCCCCTGACATCTCCATCTTTTCTACGCCTCTTAACTTCGCCTCAATCTATTTCAGCATCAACGCCGCCAGGAGAACCGCAGGAAAAAGAAAACAGGGACAAGACGGACTGGGCTGCCTCTGTGACCATAAAGATGGATGGAAGTTTCTTATGTAAAGCGAGAGAGACGATGACCTTGCCAAGTAAATAGACTATGGGCTGTGTCACATAGTTGGCAGACTCACAACTATTCCATCAGCTCCACCATAAAAGGTAACGCTCTTAAACTGCATGGAGAGATAAAGCAGACACCCTCTCCTTACTGGTCCAAAGCATCCTCCTCCACTCTTCCACCCATCACCCCCTCTATCCCTTCACCTCCAAGTCCTTACACTCTGTCATCTCTATCCAACACTCTATTTAATCATCTTTTTATCCTTCCATCTCTGTATCGCACACACATTTACATTTGCTGCGCTTGCTCCTTCTTCTGCTCTCAAAGTGAGAGTATTCATGCATCATTTTCCAACCAGCACAGAGTGTTTGTGTGTGCATATTTATGAGTGTGTGTTTCAGAGATAGGAAGCAGACAGGGGGCTCTGTTATGTATCATGGACAGTGAGGGTTCAGGTGCTGTGGCCTGTAGCCCCGTACGCCCTGATGGGTTGTAGGATGTTCCTTAAGGACGCGTGTGTGGATGAACATCTGTTTTGGTGAGTCTACTCAAAAGGCTGGTTTTTATCTCAGAGGTCAGGGCACAGCAGTACATAAGGTACATGTATCTAATTGTGTGTGCATTTGTTACTTTCATTAGTCTCATCAACGGTGCCAGGACTAGTGTTATAGGTCTAAAGAGTCAATGGCTATAAGTTCATGAGATATGTCCACAGTATTAGAGCTGCTCTTAATCATAATGATTCGAAGATATTCTGGGCAATTATAAAAACTTTGAGGTTTCCCTTCACTTAATACACACTGGCTGATGCTTACTATAATTTTGAGCAATTTTTATGCCCTTTTATGGCCTTCTTATTTTAAATTGTCCCAGTAGAGAGGTGACAGGAAATGAATGAGAGATTAAACCATTAAACCATCTTAAAATGTGTGAATTCTTAAAGTATATAAACACCATCAGCAGTAACACTATTTTGTCATTTACAGCTGAAGGGCTGCCAGATCAGATCTGTTATCACTGACTGAACTGTTTCTGAGTCATTCTGCGTCTGGAGAGAAATACACTTCAATAAATCTCGATGACTTCAAAGTTGTTTAATGGGACAAATCAGCTGCAGCGGAAAATACTGTAATATTGAATCCACAGACACGCAGCTACAGAAACCCTAACTTCCTGTTCATCCGGCTTATAATCAGGATAATTGATGATTAATATGCACATTATATGTAATTATTATTACTGCCAGCATAAACACGGTGTTAGTCTTTACAAATAGGCTGAAGTTTGATTCACTTGGTACATGTTCATCAATTACTCATCAGGGTGGATGTTGCTAAATTCTCCTTAAGACACAGTTAGAACTCTAAAATCTTATTTGCAGCTGAATGATACATAATACCAGGTCTGCTGTGTGCGTGTGTGCGCATGTGTGTGTGTGATCAATCTACAGAACAGGAGGGGGTACTGCAAAACAGGTCAACTTGATCGATAGGCAGTCACGCTAAACAGAATTTCTTAAACACAAAGAACACAAAGTTTCATATTTAGCAGATGATAAACAAATTATTTCGATCTATCAGTGAGGTACCAGATCAAACATTATGGCTGCAAATATGACATTCTACGATACGTTCAGATGGACAGTACATGATGAATGAACAAACTTTGGAAAGTTTGGACATCACATCCTTAATAAGTGATATTTGACACATGTATTGTTTATCCATTTATTTGTACAATTTATTTTTCATTCTTTGTTCTCTTCTTTCTTTGCGAACCTACGGTTTTTGCTTGTACTTTGCAGCTCAGATCAGATTTTAAACGTTTGAACAGGCGGGCGTGAGAACAGGAAGGACCTGAGACAGGAGATGAAAGATGCCTACCCATTATGCAAATTTAAAAGATTTTTTTTCTCTGCAGACATGTAGTGTGAAAAATTTTAATGTGTAACTGATGAATTTCTTTTGTTTCATTTTGGGTTTTTTTTGGCACACCACTGGCAGTATGCAACATTCAGCAGATTCCCTTAGATAAACAGCTTATAAATTATATATATAAATATAAATAAATATAATATAATATAAAAAATAATATAAAAAATATTTTAAAAAATATTAAAAAACAAATAAATAAAAAATATAAATATACTGTAGAGTTTAGTGTAAACATGAGAAACCTATAATTAATATTTTGAACTTGATGCCTCCTGAAATGCTTAAATTTGAAATTGAAGACTAAAGACTAAAACAAAAAACAAGAAGGTGCAGATATTTGTAAATACCAGCACGTGCAGCTCGTAAATACCAATCACATCAAGACACTGCAAAACTCAAGTCGTACATATCTTTTCTATCTTTTCCATTATGTAATTAATGTTGCTGATATTTGGTTTATCAGCCAGGTGCAGATGAAAGATCATTCTAAACTTGTATAACACTAAACACAGTCTGTCAGACTTGACTGAACCTCATTCCTATAGTGGTTTCATGGAGAACACGCTGTGTGCAAAACTGAATAAATATTGTGGAAAATTTGGCAGGAGGAGGCATGGAAGTTGAAACCCTGCCTCTCCTTCATGTGGATGTGCAGAAGGAGGCTTACAGAGACTTAATGATCCTTGTTTCTATTGGATGTCGATGGGCTTGCAATCAATGAAGCGTCTCAGTAAGGTTTTCAGCGGCCTGTCTGGAGACGAGAGGATCCATGTTACTCAAACTGGGGAAAGAGCACTCAAGAGAGGAGGAAAGACTTAAGAGGAGTGACATAAGAAGGAGGGTAGAAGAAGAAGGAATGACGAAAGAGGTGAAACTGAGAAGAGATTGAGGAAAAGAAAGAAAGGAGAAGTAGGAGAAGTGGAAGAAGAGGGGAAAAAGGTAGGAGGAAAGAGGCTACTGGAAAACAAAAAGCAGGAAGGAGGAAGACTATTCCAAGAAAAAGAAAAGAGGACAGAGGGCAGACAGCAAAGGAGGCGAGTCAGGAAAAGTAAGGAGTGAGCAAAACTGGAGACTAGAAAGCTATAAAACCTTGTGTGTGTGCTAGGGATGAGGGCATCTGGTTTTGTTTATAGGCACTGGGTCAAGGACCGAAAGTAACCCCATAAAACCTGGCTCTATTACTCCTGCTACAAACCTACACACACAAGCCTATCCCAGATGGCAATAGACAACAGGCAGAGCACCGGACAAGTTACCAGTTTGTCACAAACAACTGTTCACACCCAGAACGTTCTTACTGTGGGACAGTGCTAACCATAAAGATATTTATTTAAAACACTCATCCGAAGAAAACTGCGCTGTGAGAGCATGAATTCTTGATACAGTATTTTGCGCTCTTAAAACACACTTGAACACTGGAGAAAAATCAATTGCAACGTGTTCTGCATGCATCTTTACCTTGTGTTAACGTGCCTTCCTAATCCAGATAAACTGTCCTGATACAGACTGCATTGTTTATATCAGCTGTAAATGGTGTAAAACCTGCAAACTGAGAATGAGAGAAAGATGAAACATCTCTGACAGATGTTGTGGGGCCTTCATCACCTGTTAAATCACACTGTTCTGATTCCTCTCTCTCACTGTATCCACTGTCTCTCATTTCCGTTTTCTCTCTCACATGACTGTAATTACAGTTATGTAAACAAACGAGACCGGAGAGAGACATCAGGAATTCCAGATGGGCCTGTGGGAGCTGTGTAGCTTTCACAATCACACAGAATGACACGCACCAGCATGGACGATCTAAGTCAATCTAATACCTCACAAGCCTTCATTAGGTCTCATGTGACTTCTCTTTATTCATGACTGCACTGTACTGTGCTGTATATTCCTATTTTGGTTTACTAAGTAAATGGAGCACCATCCAACAGCTGCATTAAACTTTTTCATTCAACACACCCATACTTGTCTTTATAAGACATAGAAAAACACACACGCACACTAACCTGCTCATGGTACTCGATCCCCATGCTTAGAGTGTTGATCAGAATGGCGATCATAATCCCTCGTCCAAAGTACTTGCTGTCTACGATCTTCCTGAATGTGTCGCACACCAGCCTCCAGAAGTGAACAATGTTCGCCGCCGTTTTTCCCAGCCTAATGTGCTTCTTCTTAGGCTGCCGGCTGTCTCTCCTGTCCCTGTGGTGAAGGTCCTGGGTGAACTCATATACGCCCTCACTGTCGGAGTCTCCAGGGGTCTCATTGCCATCGGTGCCACCCTCTGATTCATTGGCAAGGGCCTTGGCGCAGTAAGGGCAATTCTCAGGATCCAGGGTCAAAGCGGCTGGGTCCATGGCACTGCTGACGGTGCTGAGGTCACAGGCCGACAGCTGGCAGGAGAGCTGGGCTGCAGCCAAGTGAGAAAGGTCAGATGCAGAAAGTGAGACAAAGAGAAGTAAGCTGCAGTGAAATCTGTGTGATAAATTACATAAATGAAGTGGTTTAGACAATTGTTGAATCCAGTGAAAGGGATCTGTTGTTAACAGCATTTTTGGATATTTGCATGTGATTCAGAGGGAGCATGTTCGATGGTGATGGGCAGTGTGTGCTGTATGTGTAATGCCTTGTCTCTACAGGCTGTGCTCTGGTCTGTCTGGCTGACTGCCAGCGTTTCCATCTTCTGTACAATCTAAGCAGACCTGAATAGAATTTGGCCAGGGGCAGACAATGCTGGCTGCAAGCTTGGACATCAGGGATTAACATTTATTGACCGTGATTAACACTCTTTATGTCTCTAATGAAAAAAAAATCTGCACTGGTGTTTGAGGATGGTGTTTGAGGCTTGATCACAGCAAGCTAATATTGCACTCCACCAAACAGGCAATTGCAGAGACAGGAACACTTCCAGTGGTGCGTCGCTGATATGAAGATTGAACAACGATTATGACTGAATGAGATACTCTTGTTATTTTCAAAGCACAACCTTAAAAATTCTATCCACCAAAGCTATGAAGCTAATGCAGCTAATCAAGCATTGTATTTATGATCATTATTTTCAGTGCAATGTACACTATACAGACACAAGTATTCAGACACACCTCTGTATGGAGCTGTTTTTCAGGGGTTGGGCTCAGCTTCTTAATCCCAGTGAAGGGAAATCTTAAACTTAAAGACATTTTGGACAATGTTATGCTTTCACCAGCAGTTTGGAAAAGGCCCTTTTATATTCCAGCATGATTGTACCTCACTGCACAAAGCAAAGCTCCATAAAGATATGGCTGGATGAGTTTGGTGTGGAAGAACCTGACTGGCCCACACAGAACCCTGATCTCAACCCCATCCAACACTTTTGGGATGAACAGGAATGGAGATTACAAGGTAGGCTTTTTCATCCAACATCAGCACCTGACCTGACAAATACTCTATCACATGACATGAGGTATTTAGAATGCAATGTCATTAAAGACCCTGTTTGTGTGTTTTGCGTTAATGTGTGTTTGTGTACCTGTGGGAAAGTGTGTGTCCACCAGGCTTGATGGTCGTCGCTCCAGGGGCATGGGTGGGATATTTAAGTTGAAGTTGATGTTAGTCAGAGTGCTGGCAGCAGCACTCCCTCGTCTGGACTCTGCCAGGGCTCGAGCCTGCAGAGTGGGGTAGTTCTTAGGCCCTGAAGCCACAAAGGGTACAGAGTTTCTTTTCATGGCCCTGGACATGGGAGCTGGGGCTAGGGAGAAAGGGCCAGCGTTAGGCCCCAGGTTAGTGGGTGAGGGGGTACAGCGAGGAGTTTCCGTGTGGAATACACTACGAACTGAAGATAAATCAGCAGCTCCTGCAGCAGGATTGGACAAAGTGGCCAGGTTTGTATCAGAGGTGGCTGCTGTCACAGAAGATGGTGGGACTAAAGTAAGGTGCCCTGTGTCAGTGCTTGCTACAAGACCCCCTCCATTGTTGTTATGAGCACCAGCCTCCACATCCCTACCCTCCAGACACCTGATGCTCCCTCCTCCCCTCACACTGCCATTTCCCAGGTGATAGTGGTGGTGGTGGTGGTGATGATGATGGTGGTGCATCATGTGATGAACTGAGACAGATCCCTGCCTGGAGGACTTCCTCCTCCTTCTCTGGCTACGTTGGGGATCGGAGGCTGGGGGCGAGGCAGCGATGTTGAGCCCTGCACGGCGAGCCAAGAGCCTGCAGATATGAGCCACTTGTTTTGCCCCCTTGCGAATGATATGAACCAGGTACTTGAGCAGCTCATTGTAGCAGGAGCCCGGCTCAGAGAGGGAAGCCAGCGTGCTGGCGTTGGACATGAAGCGTACCCGCTGCTCCTTCATCAGCTGACTCTCCCTCTGTTTGGTCTCTGAGAACTGAGTTGCAATGACCACCAGGCACAGGTTGATCATAAAGAATGAGCCAATCTAAGGATAAGGAGGGGTAGATGTCATTATTCACACACTCTTAATGGATGCTCACACAACAGACCCTCAGCTGACCCACTTGTTCAATCATCAGCAGAGACGTACACTCACAGCTGGTGGCAACATGAAGTGGTACTTACAATGATGAGTAGGATGAAGTAGATGAAGTTGTAGAAGGAGTGAGCATCCATCACAAAATACATGATGTCCACCCAGCCCTCCAGAGTGATCACCTAAAGAAGGACACAAAAGAGAGAATATGAGAGTATATGGTGAAAAAAAATACAGATATATACAGAGAATAATTAAAAATATGAATTATGAGATAACACATTTCGCATTTCAGTGGAAGACTAATCCCCAACATTTCTCTTGTGTTACTCCACACATATGCAAACAGAAGCAGTGAGCAGACTTATGGGAGAAATCATCTGGCTTTCATCCTGCAAAAATTACCTCCCTCAGTTATACAGTGAAGAATGAACAATCCAACAAAAGGCTTTTCAGATGATGTGGAGATAGCAAACAAATGGTGTGGAAAAATGAGGCCGCAGTCTGGTGGTGTGGCTGTGGCGACCTGCTAATCCTGTAAACCCTACTTCTCTGATACACCAGCCGCTGGAGCAATTAGGTTCTCTTTCTCTCTCGCTGTCTTCATCTTGTATTACAGGCTTGCATGCCAGCCAAACCACACTGCACGTGCCTCACTGTAAAATGTTGTGTCTTACAAACAGACTACTTTTTTGGTCCAGCATTTCATCTGTACCTTGCAGGAGTGAAAAGCTGTGTTACCTGAAAGATGGCGATCCAGGCGTAGAAGATGTTGTCGAAGTTGATGGCGCCCTTGAAGGGGTTGACCATACTATCAGAGCAGTTGGTGTAGTACTGGTTCCAGTTGATGCAGGTGGTGTTGTCAGTGATGTTAGAATACATGTCTAGGTTGCACTGCAGGCCTCCTTCCTCATATAGCTTGGGGATAGATTTGCATTCCCTCATGCCGTTATCTTTGGCCTGAGAGCAGATGAAGGGGTTCTCGTCGTCGTTTTCAGTGTGGTAGTAGTTATAAGTAAGAGAGCTTTCGGGGAGACAAGAGGACATTGCAGCGGTTAGTCTACTGGAGGATCAGTAGATTCATGGCAGCACAGCCTGATACCTGCTGCGGTAACATAGTGAGTCAGTCAAATGACCTAAACTATGCAAACATTAACTAACATTAGCCACCATAAGCTAGTGGTCATACCAAGCCAAGAAAGGCTGTAGTGGCAACCCTACTGGGTTTATTGAAATGTGCATGTGAGCATTTTATTGCTTATGAATAAATCCTTTATTTATAAGGGGATCATATGATCTCTTTTCAAAAATTACAGAATGCCGCTTTAAGATATGCCTAACCACTGAAATGAAAGATAAAAAGAGTACAACAAACTGAAGTATGGTACATAGGCTTATTCAGTAAACATCAAAATCATCTGTCACTTTCCTTGCCCTTCAGTTCTACCACAACTTGCTTTTGTAGCCAGGTTAAGGCAGATAAAATGGCTGGGTGTTTTTATATGAAGTGATGAAGCTCACTTTGAAATTTGAAGCCCCAGAGTCTGTTTTAATTCCAGGAAAATCCGACAGGCAGTTGATTTCACTGATTAACAATCCTTCAAACAAATAGGAGGAACTAATCAGTGAAGCCAGCTGTAATTGTTTTGACAAACCCAGGGCTAAATGGTTGAGGAGACTCCTGTGTGCATTGTTTGAGATGAACACACACATTTGTCTGCATGCTACACCACCTTTTGGCCTATCTGTGACAGAGTGTTCCTCTGTCTGGAATAATTGGTATGTGTGTCTGGTGACTGTCAGTTATCAGGCCTGTCTATTAAGATGCACTCAGCTGGTGGGCTCTGTTACTGTATGGTAGCCTCATACACTTTATGGGACCAGAGACCGGAGAGTCCTTTTCACTTCTAGACCACTTCACACTCACTTACCTGTATTTATTTATGTATCCATAAAAGCTATTTCACACTTAAGAATGATCTACGAGAACACTTACCGGTCTCATTATGAAACACATGTGGTGTACAACACCTTAACATGATGCGCAGGATGTGGTGCCTACCGGGTGCTTTCACATGTCGCATGAGTCACTGTTAACCCAGTTAACAATTAACAGCTGTTATTTTGCTAAAGCACTAAAATACGTATCAGCAATATGATTTCAAGAGGAACCGAAGCAAGCACCGAAACAGACTTTGACTTTGAACTTGAATGGCATTCATCTGAAGCAGAAATACGGACCCTTTAGATGTATGAAGAAGGTGTAAAAATTGATGAAGATGACAAAAAAATATGCCAGCTCACCAAAGCCATTATGCATGAACTTAAATTACAGCTGCAAGATGTCATAAATCCTATAGAAAGTAATGAAGCCAGGATGACACAGGGAACATGAATAAGTCATGGGTGGCCATGTTCCATATACCATGGGTCTCACGGGGTCTTTCTCATTATTCCAGGGTTTGTCGCTCTCCCATTCATCACTGTGATGAGACTTCTCTATAATCGCTGACCTCATTGACTTTAGTACATGACCTAGTTTGGTGTGTGAGGTCAAGGTTTACTCTGTAGTATTACCTTGACCTCCTGTAGACCTGTTTGCAATATCATCAGTGTTGTTTATTTTATCTCTATTAGGAAAATAATGAAGAAATAAATTAACCCAGTCACCTCGTGTACCTTTGGAATACATATGTGTTTGAAAGCCAGTAACAGCATAAAACTGTTACTGTCTTATGCTTATGAAATTAAGAATTAAGTTGAGAACATGGGCTCATTTTGTGCACAACCATTATGTTTTGTTTTCTTTCACTGCCAAAAATAGAATGATTCGTTAATGCTAAAGTTCCCGGCCTTTTCAATAATATTTAAGTGTTAATCTATCATCTGTTGGCATAAATGTATCTATCAAATAGTAGAACAAGTTTACTGAATTTTACTGAAGTAAAAGTAGTGATACTTTGCCACACTATAAAATTAAATAAATTCCACTAAGTCCTGACAGTAAGTAAAACAAGAGAAGTACAGCATTATCAACA
The DNA here is from genome assembly GCF_020382885.2 of Scatophagus argus. Lineage (NCBI taxonomy): Eukaryota > Metazoa > Chordata > Actinopteri > Scatophagidae > Scatophagus > Scatophagus argus. The sequence goes on from NC_058513.1 coordinate 4,377,424, forward strand.
AAATGTACACGGAGTATAAATATAAAAGTAGTTGTATGCAGAGTGGAACCTGTCAGTGTTCTATTATTGTATCATTATTATTGATGAACTGACACTTTGAAATACAGTGCAACATATTTTGTAAGACAATCAGGTGTTTTGCATGTAACATTTCAATGTGATTTCTGATTTCAAAAACATATTTTGTACAGATTAAGTACAACAGATCATCTCAGGAGCAAAAGTATTAAGTAACACATATGAAATGTGAAGTGTAAGTACCTCAAAACTACAATTAACCACTGTATTTCAGTTATTTTCCCAAGCTAGCTTTCATATTGCACATAATAGATAGTGTGACCAATACTGTAGCTAATCTTTACAAACACTCCTTAATGTTAATCCTGCAGTTAACATTAAACTCAGATAGATACTGACCAGAAAAAACTCCAAATACACTCAAATACACAGATGAAGTATTGTAAAAGCAAATGTTGAACTCACAAAGGGAAGTTCTCTTCCACAAAGCAGCGGTTTCTGAGCCGGCCGACCCACAGCTGGACGCCTACGATGCCGAATATGAAGAAGACAAAGAAGCAGAGCAGAAGCACGTTACCCAGCATGGGCAGGGTGTCGAGCAGCAGGGTCACCAGGATGCGCATACCTGAGAGACAAGACAAGGACAAAGTCAAACAGCTGGGCAGCACGAACCAGTGCTCCAATGCACATGCAGTAGACATGTTGTCATGTGGATGAGGTATACAGTATGTTACTGTTAGAACTGAAAAGTCAACCTCTTTAGCAAGCTGATTGGGTATTTTATTGAATACACTGGTCGATATAAGCACCAATCCAAGTGCCTCTCAGTTCACAGCCATTCACTCTGCTGAGCACTGGCCTGTTAAAACACACTTCGTGGAACAAGTACACAATTCAGTGTCATTTAATCAACACTTTTTTTTACTGAGAATCAGATAGTAATGTTAGAAATGATACTCTACTACACATCACAGCCTAGTGACTTTAGCCGCTCTGTGTTTTATATTATTTAAATTGGCTAAATGAGGGCCTGTCAAAACAGAATAGCTGTACCTTACTGTTGTTATCAGCATACCAGTTGAAAGTGATACCTAAGAGTGAAATCCCAGTGATGAGCCTTAAACGCAGCACACAGCAGCAGCATATCGTGATCATCACCAAAAACCAATAGTGATGCTGTCTGTGCTGCTTGTGTGTGGCTAGGGATGAAAAGACTATTATTTTTTAATGTGTGATGAACCTTGCGTTGAGTTTTGACGTATTGATTGTCTGATCCAATGAAGTACCTATGAGCAAGGCAGCAATAGCCAAAGATGTCTGTCTCAGTTGTGGGTGTGGATGAACCTGTTACTGCATAAATATTAAGCAGGCCATTGTGGGAAAACAGAAACAAAACACTGTGGTTAAAAACATCCGCTCTTGCATGAATAAAGGTTAAAAATACATTTGGATGAGACACGAGAGTCCTGAATCAAACGGAAGCGCAAGAGTTTTGTTCGCAGCATGTGAGAATGTCAGCAGTACACCTACAGTTTGCTCTGAATTAACGCCGCAGTAAAAGACCTGCTTCTTCGCCTTTCATGCAGTACATCCCTGATTCTGTCAGCTCTGAACAGTGTTCCCTCAAGTTTCTGACAACGCACACTTCCTGCCGCCCACACGCTCCCTCTGCTAAATCTGGCTGTGTCCCTCTGCTGTTGCAGCTTCTGCTCTTATTTTCACATCTATCTATCTATCTATCTATCTATCTATCTATCTATCTATCTATCTATCTGTCTATCGATCGATAAGTTCAGCAACTGTGTAGCCTTCCTTGTCTCGGTCCTCGGTCTCTCTCTCTCTCTATCTTCCTATCCAGCAGTAACCTGGTGAATCAGGTGATGGTGATGGTGATCTTTTCCTGATCAGGAGTTTCCTGGGTAATTGGAGAGGCCCAGAGCGACAGCAGAGCTCGTCTGTTGGGCTGAAAGTCGCCGAGGAACAGAGGCAACAGAGGGAGGGCCAACTACATGCAAGTATGATGAAATTACAGTAGACTTTAAGAGAAGGCATATTTAAATATATTTACTACTCAGAACATGTTTCAGTTCAGTGTATTCAAAACTTTTATTTTTTTTTTCCCTGAATGTGGGTATATTTCAGAAAGGGAGTCTTAACTGTTGTATTGTTTATAGATTATAGTGTTTTGTTGGGTTTGAAATGTGGTGCCACTCAGTGAAATCCTCTCTTGTTTAGAGTTGTTGCTTTAAATGAAAAATGTGTATTTACAAGACCCGTTTTGTTTTTTTGTTTGTTTTTTAAGAAAAAATTCCATCCATGTTCCAACACCTTTCATCTGTACTGTGCCATCTGGGAGTACTGCACCAAACTGCATGAGAAACTTTTCATATCTGTAGAGTCTGATTTTTCATTTTTTTCATATGGGTACACACTGAGGCAGACAGTGTTGACACTGCAGACAGATGGAAGGAAAACAAGGAGGATTTTGTAGATTTGCAAAGATATAGAAAACAAGGAAAGGAGAAGGCAGCCAGGAGAGGAAGGGAGGAGATGAAGGGAGGAAAGGAGCAAAAGTTCTACCAAAGGACAGGGAATTGAGTGGCAGACAAGAGGATCTGCAGGATAACACACATGTGTGGATTATGTCTTTCACAGCATCATTCTTGTCTCAAAGGGGAAGATCTAAATATGAAACCCGGCTGGGGAGAAAGTGACAGCAATGAAAACATGGAAACTCTCGAATGACATTCAATACTCTTGAAGAACTGTTGCCAGGTTATTTCAACTTGCACAATAACATTACGCAATTAGATATAATTACCAGCATAAACGTGTATACAGTGTGAGATGAAATATCTCAGAAACTCTCATAATCACAGTGTGAAAAGGTTTTTAAGTACTGGGCTACAGCCCTTTTTACAAGACAATCATGAGTGAATGTCATGAAATGTAAAAATAAAAGTGTGAGTCAATGCCTGTGGCGATTTGTTGCCACTTGCTCTTTGATAGGACACCCGTTTAACATAATTGCTCTGAACTGATACTCTGCTGCTCCCAGTTGCTGTCACAGAGGTGTGGAGGTTCATTCACACTGACAAACCTGACTCGGATCCCTTGCCTGACTGTACACACACACACACACACACACAGAGCTTACATTAAGCAGCGACTTCTTCAAGCGATTGCCCTCATAGTGTAATGTGCTGAGCTGTTAGCATGCTGCTTAGCTGTGCCTGAGTTAGCGACAGCAGCTGGGATTAGTGTCCACTGCAGGCCGAGGCACACTGACTACGCTGTGATCCAGAGTGGAGATATGTCTGCACAATGAAGTTTAATACTTGAACCACCTTGCATTGGTATTCACACCTCTTACAGAACAACACTGATCCTTTGTCACATATTTTTTTCATTTATCATACAGTGCAGCTGACTTTGAATTTGACAAACCTCTGAATCGTTGACATGAAACTCAGTGATCTCTGAATTGGCGAAATTGATTAGTTTAACTCTGAGTTGACATGTTTTTCTCTAAACCTGTAATCGTGCATTGAAAATTACATAACAAATGCACTCAATAAATGTTTAATTGTGAAATACATTTAAAAGGTATATAACGTACAGTATTCCTCATCTTTGTTGCCACATTGCTGCACTTCTTAGCACATTACTACCAGCCGGTGGAATATTATGAAGTCATTGGCAGTAATATACTTGAGTATTACGTCACGGCACTCTGGTTGGACCTCATAATAAAAATATTGCCCCAAAGCATTAGTGGTGATCAGATATACTGTAGGGTGCCTTTAAACAGGAAAATGGTATTTAAACATGATTAAAAGACCATTTTGTCAGATGGCAAAGATCTTTGACTCCAAATGAGTTGTTCACTATAACTCATTTGGTGAGAAGAAACATGGTTACAGAGCTTTTATTCTCATAAAGAACCTCAAGCTGACTCATTTTCTTTTAAGAGAGTAATGGAAAATGCAAACCGTAAAAGGTTGAGTGAGCTGAATGACAATAAAGCAACAGGTTTAGATAAAATACCTGCTAGGTTCCTAAGGGATGCAGGGGAGTGTGTTACACCTGCTGTAACCCATTTAATCAACGTCTCTATAGGGCATGTTGTAGTAAAGTATCTGCAGAGTGCAGGACTCATTCCTATCTAGAAGAGGGGTAATACACTTGAGAAAGGAATTTACAGACAAGTTTGAATCTTAAGTGTCTTTTACAAGTTCATTAATTAGATAAATAATGAATCACAACATATGATATGAACAACAGTTTGAGAGAATCCCATTCCACTAAAACCTGCTATTTATGCAGGCACTTACTGTGGTATGGTTTTGTATTTCCCCCAAAAACCTGTGAACCTGCTGTTTAAGATAAAGCCCACGGGGTTTATTAAGATACCCATCAAAAATGTAAGGAGTTATCTCTCCAGAATGACACAGATAGTGGATATAAATTGAACATTTTCCAAAGCTAAGATATGAGATCTTAGGCTGACTTTTTTTTTAAATTATATATTAATGACCTGAAGGATGCCTGTTCCATCTGAACTTTTTATTTATGCAGACGATTAAGCTATTTTCATGTATCACAAAAGAAAGGTAAAGGAAGGAGAGATTAAATTAGCTATTTAGGATTATAAGATTAGTCTTTATTGGGAGAGGAAAAGAGGAGGTGCAATACACAGATCAGTTTGGCCAGCATAAAATCATTTAATTATTTTACTGATTTGTAATTTTATATTTTATTTCAATCATTTTTTTTTGTTTGCGTAATTGTCTCAATTTAAATTTTCAATATACGTCACTCACAAAAGATCGGGCAACCATAAGAAATTCAACCTTCTTTATGAGCACAAACCAGGTCAGCGCTTTGAAAGAACATTGAATTTTAAGAAGAATGATGCAATTAAGGAGCAATTCACCCAACGGTATGAGGGCATAAAATATTTCTGGTGGCAAAAATTAGTTTTTTCAAGATTGATTGCTCATTTGATGGTGGTATAAATAAAGGCATCAAACAATACATCAACTGGACAAGAGCCCCGTATGAGGACAACATTTCACTCAGCGAAGCTGGCAAACATGAATATCAAGAAATGGACCTCTGTGTTCCTCCCAGATAAGAGAATCAATCCTCGGAGCCTCTCCCGACCTGAATAGCAAGCTCATTCCAAGTGATCGACATTTCATATTCAATAACAATCATCTCCTCCTCCACCCGTGCGCCCTCTCCAACCTCACTGTGGGCGGCCACTCCATTCCAACATGGCTGGCAGGCGGGTGGCTGTGTGTGATCGGGGAGCCATCTGTTAGCAGGCAGATTAGGTCTGCTTCCTTTGCTCTCCTGTCCAGGTCTAGCTCCAACCCAGCCAGCTTTGTAATCTGTGTACTGTGAACTAATGGGCTTTTGGAGTCGAGCACCAGCGTACACCTGCGTCTCTTCTTATTTGCTCCGAGTGAACGGTAACTAGCTGCATGTCAGCGACCCCAGACAGAGATGACTAGACGTCCCTGAAATGGAAATGTGCCTCTGCATAAGCGAGCCATGTGACCTGGAGAGAGTGCGTGCAGAAAAATGAGAACTGATGGAGAGAAAAAAGAACAGAGAACCCATCTGAACTCTGTTTACCTGCTGTTTTGTTTGCTGGAGTGACCTGTTTTTGTGTACACCAATTTGTATGAAATTACAGGAAGTAGAATCTGATCTCATTTAGTACCCACAAGTACCAGAAGTACAAGGCCACGTGTAAGCTCAATTCTCCAACCACACCTGATTATGTATACCATACTAACAAAGCCTTTGTGATCCAATGATGATGTTATCAAGGATAAACAATCCCCAACTCTACTTTCAATCACGTGAGCATAACTAACAGAAAACCAGTTGCTGATGATGAGCAAGAAAACAACTGCTTCCAAACTGAAATGACACCATTAGCACATAATTTCACTGTCAGCTCACTGTTCACTCTGTGTTTCGTCTCAACAGAAACACCGTTGGGTACAACCGCCACTGATGGGAATTCTGCTGCTTTTTAACAAGCCAGATCATTTGGCTAAGCTCAGCTATAAGAGCCGACACTTTCATTTAGCACCACGACTGGCTTTTTTGATTCAGGCAAATATAGTAATGTTTTGACCTATATGGTATGTTTTCACAAATATCACTAAAATTACTCAGTTAAATTGTACTAAACCTCCTAATTTACATAATACCACAGTTTTTACATTGTGTTTAGTATAAAAACATTAAATGTAAAAACATTTTGCAGTATTGTATGTCGGCAACTAGCGTGATGCAAGTCTCACCGTGCTTATATTCCGATATTATTACAAAAGTGAGATATTTCTGGATGTGATTTAGTATGTTATAGGATTGTCCTATTACTCTGCTTTATATTGTTTTAAAAATGCTGTTTACTAAGTAGCTTTACCTTGTTATCTCTGATTATTTTTGTCTTTATTGTTGCTACTTTTCTCCACAACTCATGTCCTAGTGGGATTATAGTAGCTTCTACATTAAGTTTAGGAATTTCCAAATGAGTATGGTTGACCCTATTGTCTTCTTTGTACAGACATATTTACTGTATCGCTATGTAGAACCCCTGGACTTAAGAAAAAAAGGCAATAAATTCAGAAGAGATCATTGATCTCTCCACAGAATGCTCATTTTAAAAGAAACATTTTTACACAGCTAGTGGTTCAAAAGAATCACTTAGCTGAAATCTCTTTGACAAGTCTCAGCTGTGCTGGGGAGATGGTTCCCTACCTGTCTTCAGGCTATCTGGGAATACTGTAGCACCGCATGAAGGGATCAAAGAACTGAATTTCAAGCTTCAGGAAACTGCAGCAGCTCAAAACCTTGAACTGCAAATGAATTTGAACTTAATATAAGTTAAAACAGAATCTCTTCTCTTTTAAAGCAACAAAATATCACTTGCATGCCAAGGGCTGCTTGGGGTGTCATACTGAGGTTCGACTAACAAGATCTTTTGTTTTAAGCAGGGCAGGGTTTGACAGCAGGGAGCAGGGACTCGTCCATGACATTCTTTGCTTCTGGCAGACAACTTCCTCCTCTGAACTCCATCTAACCTTATCAGTCTCTTATTTCTTCACTTCCACTCATAAACAAGGATTCCCCCAGATCAAACCAGTCCACTGAGTCCTCTGGCTCTCCTCCTCTCCCTCACTTCACGATGCAAGAACAGAAGTCAAAGGGTGACTTGTAGGACTCGTGAAGAATAGAAGCCAGCAGCTCTTTAATTACAGTAATGAGGCTCTGCAAACAATGTGCTATAGGAGGAGAAGGAGGAGGAGAGGGCATGAGCACACGGGGAGCTGGGAGGTCGATCATGTTGCTGTGTGATACCGGCTTTAGGGCTTATCTGGGCGGAAGTACAAGACAGCGTGTATGAACTAGGCGCTGCTGAAACACCAGGACTAACAAAGCTTGGAGAACAAGATGAAACGCTTTGCATTACTGATGCATGGGTGAAAAAATGGGTGCCCTACATGTACATGTAAAAGCGCGAGGAAAATGTGTGTGTGAGCTCAGCTTGTGTGCAGGTTTGTGAAGACTTTGGGGAAAGGGGATGTGTTGAGGCTATAAATATTCTGTTCTGGCCCTTGACTCATTAAGAAGGGTGTGTGTAAGGGTTTATGTCCAATGATAATCACCTGTTGACAGCTGCTTATCAATCAACCCTGCCTCACTCAAATATGGCTTCCTCGCTGCATTGAAAGCTTCATCAATGCCAAGAGGGGAAGGATGTTATTGTTTTATTCTGTTATGCCTGTTGTTCATTTACAGGCCTGTTCCACCTCTGCCCTCCACCCTGATGCAGCCTGTTCTCCTTCTTTAATTACCCATTGTCTCCTTTGCTGGGGTCAGGCTCTGGTCGAGTTAAAGGGAAGAGGGAAACTAATATCTTACTAAACTAATAAGCTTACAGTTAGTACTGGGGAAAAAAAGAAATCTTGGGTCAGGTTTGGATGTTGGATTTGGTAGTTGGGTTCAGTCAGGTTGGGTCCTAAAGACACGAGTACAGGCCAGGTTTGAGTCTCAAAATTTATGCTACTCACAAAAGACATATTGCTTAACCAAAGCAGCAAAGGACAAGATGTTCTGACTTTCAGTGCAGCGGAGCTTTAAACACCTGCACCCTGTATTTCACATGTTTCAACCAGTAGTCTCCTCATTAGAACCTCTAGCCTGTTAGAGTCTTTCAGGCTTTCTGCATTTCATGTTTTTCTAAGCACTGTCTTTGCAAGGCAGGATTTACCCTTAGATGCCTTGCCAAAAAATACAAGCTGACTTGAACCCACGATGTCTCTGAGCTGACTTTTTATGTGTAAAATCAGTGGATTTCCGCTTTAACTTAAGCTGCATTAAGTAACTGCTCATAACCAGGGTGGGAAATTACATTAACTCTTGCCAGCAGGCATAGAATAAATTGCAGACTGCAGCTGGATGGATGTCCACCAAGTCAGGCGCTTTGCCAGCTGAGCAGTCACCATCTTTTCTATTTCAAAAACATGTTGGCTTGAAAAAAACTGCAGTAGTGTTTGCTTGATAGTCAAATAAACTTGGCACTACAGCCTGAGGATAAAAAAAAAAAACAAAAAAAAACCTGTTTTCCTTCTGTGTGTAAAAAAATGAAATCTTTACTCTTTCAAACAGAAGACAGTTTATCCAAGACAAATTTAAGCATTTTAAAGTCAGTATTGTTTTCAGTGCCTTGAGGCCTGAAACGTAAAGCCATTCAAACAGCTCTTCACCTCAATTTGCATATTATAGCAGCTGAGTCAAGTCAAATAAGTTGCATTTGCTGACAATATATTCCTGATGTTAAAGTGAGCCGTTATTTAATACTTTTTTTTCCTGCTGTTTTTCTTTCTTTTCATGGCGATAGATACTGATTCTGATGTAATTTCATAACACATCCCCTACATTACATAATGTAGGGGATGTGTCCACGGCATGGGCAGTGTTTCCGATGCATGAGAATTTGGCTTCCAGAGAGGGAGATCCTCATCTGTCCCTCAGGAAAAACAGTATTCTGGACACACAAATGACCAGTTGCCATCTGTGAATATTGAGACTCACACAGAGGTATGTCACAAGTTGTCGTGTCTGCCTTGATGTTGTCAATGACAGGCCCAGCGCGAGGTCCCTGTGGGCCAGTACTGGACGTGAGGGTAATAGCAATCAGGTAGCAGACGGTGGCTGGTGATGTGATGGTGACACAGCTTGGGATTTTTGGTTTTTGTTGGCGGCCGGTGGATGAAGCCTGCAAAATGTAACTGTCACTTCCACTGGCAGGACTGCCATGTTAATGCATCAATCAATGCCAGAGCCCAGGACGTGGACAGCAGCCGAGGAACAATGTTTTTGTTAATACAAGTGTGATGGGGTGTGCTTGTGAGTATTTTAAGATGAGCTGTTCTGATATAGAACTAAGGTAAAATGTAATAGACAGATAGCAGAAAAGGGCAATGGAGGACTGACAGCTAATACATCTGCTGATCCGGGTTCAGCTGGGTTACACATAAGCAGCAGTGACCAAAATACCAACAAGAAAGTCAACTAAGAGACTGGAGAATGTTTATACCACAACCGACTGACAGGTCGAGTGAACGTGCTGACCTGTAAAAGCACTCTGATAGGAGCTATTTGTTCTATAGTGTGTATGAGCTGAGGTGCACATCGCCGTCTGGTCTCCATCTTCAGCTATAGATCAGCCTTGGCTCCGTTTGCACCTGGCATTAATAAGCATCTCATGTGATTTACTGCACTACACTTCCACTTAATAATAAAATGCAGTGACATCTCCAGGATGCACAGTAACAATAAATCTCTCTTGTCCTCACCCAAAACAGCAGTTATTACGCTACATATTACGATATTTAAAATTGACAGCTTCACTTTGGTTACTTAGAGATCCATTGTGGACACTTTATCTATTCATATGGATGACAGCCTGTTGTTTGTATGCTTTACACTGGCTTCTGCCATAAATTATTCTTTAATTTACATCATAGCTATATTACATTGATTAGATGCCCATTGCATTAGAGTAATTGTCGCTAATGTGCCAAGTGGCTTTCTGTCAATTTATAGAAGATTCAGCTGGTTTACCCCTAAACCTTCAATACTGACTAGTCACTTATGCACATAATCAGTGTGCATATGTGCATGCAATCAATGTTTTTGAGGAAGAATTAAAAAAAATCTGAACTCTGCAGGAGTAATAAAACAGAAACATCCCACATAGCATTATTTCTATGTGTGTACTGTCAGGATCCATTGTGATTTGTCATGATTTGTCATCCCTACTCTGTAGCTCTTTTGCAATGTTGCTGCACCAATTAGACAGAACTAATTCCTTGTACATTACTTGGCAAACTTTGAAAAGTCAAACTACAGCTTTTCCTCCGACCTTGTTTCTTACCAATCCAACAACTGCTTAATAATGGAGGATGAAAAAACACCTTACTCAGTGTCATAAAACCATTCCAACACGTAGAAAGTGAATTCACAGCATCCAAGAAGTAGAGCACCCATGTATTTAAAAGTGAGCGAAGCCTCAGAACAGCTCCACAATAAACATCCCCAGCCACAGCTACGATGAATGCTGCAAGCTTCTCCGCAGGACTTGATTAGGCGGGTGAAAGGATGGGGGGGGGCAGAAGACAGATATCAGCTACACCAAATGCTTAGGGGGAATAGTCCCCCTCCACTCCCTCTATCACCACTACTCTACCCAATGACATTTTCCTCGCAGGGCCAGAACCAGACCAAATCACCCACGCATTAATGTCGCTATTAGTCCAGTGATTAGGATGAGGAATGGTTGGATGCCTAATGAGTGAGTCTGTGTGTGTGAGACAGTGTGCTCTCTCTCTCTCTCTCTCTGTGTGTGTCTACATAGATGTGGCCTAATGAGCAGCATTGGACCACTGTGACAGCTTTGATTGACAAGAGGGTGATATTACAGAGGTGGTTTGGGAGTGTCATCAGTTGAGGGATGAGAGAGAGGGGAAGGAGGCTGATATCCCATTTGTGCACCTACACGGGCTAAACACCTGCGTACGCACACACACACACACATGCTGGGGATCATTGCTCAGTTAGCTTACAATCTCCTCTCAACAATTGAGGAGCTAATAACAATTAGGGTCTGTATTTACATGAATGCATCGCAGTGGGTGGAACCCAGGTATGAACGAATACACAGAGTGGACTACTGAACGGGTAATGCTCGTGGTTTTATTTTAACATTAATGTGTGCACTGGAAATTCAATCTGTGCTGATTAAACTCTAATGGAGACTAATGGGAGAAAGTGGGAGGGGGATACAGAGCCTTTTCAGGGGGTTTGGATAATACATGTGTGTATAAGAGAAAGGAAGGGGGAGGATGACAGATGGAGAAAACAACTAAGGGATCTGTGTGTTTGCGTCACAATGAACAAGTGTGACAGTCTATGTGTGTGTGTGCGTGTGTAGCTATGAACTACAGTACTTTAATCAAAGGCGATGAGTTAGAAAATTGCGTATAAATCTGTCTGAGTCGGAAGCTGACTGGATGGGGAAAGCCAGAATCACAGAGACGCACTCGAGGCAGCTTACTAAGCGTGGACCTGCATGTCCCTGACCTACATTCCACTGCTGTGTAGGAACTCAGTCCTGACAGAGGAGCCGAAGTTGTTAGGGTTAGTATCTTGACATGTCTTTGTCTCTTTGTTTTGTGTTCCGTTCTGTTCGTTTCCTGTCTTCGTGTGATTCATCCGGTTGGTTTTTCTGTTGCCTGTCCAATCCGGAGCGGAGTGGAGCCATTCCTGTGTCCTGTCAGTCACCTGCCTGCACACCTGTTCCTCACCTGCCTCCAATCACTCATCACTGCCCGTGGATATTTAAGATCGGCTCTCCCTCTCCACCCTGGCCAGATCGTACCGTCTACTCTAGTGGCATCTTGTCAGGCTCATTTTTTGAATTTCGTTGTTGCTCATTTTGAGAAGACTAATGTTGCTCTCCTTGCTCAGGTTCACCTCCATGCTCCTGTCTGCCCTGCTCGACTCTGTCTTCAGACCTGCTATTCCCCAGCTTTTGGAGTTTGCCTTTGTGTTTTGGATTCTTCAATCTGGACATCTCCCGGACTTTTGCCCTCACCTGCTTCCTGGACATCTGCCGGTTTCATTTCCTGTTCTTGTGAACTATTTCCATTCTGTGTTTTGTACTATTTACTGAAGATCTCCACTAAAGACTTTGTTAACTGTTTATCTTAGTCTGTCGTCTGCTTTTGGAGTCCTCTCTGAAACTGTACAGCTGATAATTTCTGCTGCCAAGCCAGATTAATCTTGAGTTGCTGTTGGTACTTGTTGGTTACAGTGATAAGTTATTAGCTCTCTGTCTTTTCAGTCTATAAACTGTGGCTTCACTTCAATTTTTGCTCAACTTAGTGTGTAAAGACACTAATATGGCATCAGATACTTTCGTAAGGGCAAGAATTTTTCAAAAGAGACTTTCTGGGAGGCAGACTTTAAAGTATAAAAATTAAATTTATGAGGCCTAATTAGCCTATTGTTATTTAATATTATCTAATGAACATTGTTTCCTTAGGCCTTAAGAACTAAACTGGTTACATATGATGAGAAAGTGTCGGCAAGCTCTGTTTATGAATGCTACTTAAAGATTTAGTATGACAGTGTGGGAAACATACTTATTCACTTTCTTCCAGAGAGTGAACACAGCCAACACCAGCTTCATATTTAGTGTACAGACATGAGAGTAGTATCAATCTTCTCATCTCAATCTTGGCAAGAGATCGAATAAGTATATTTCCAAAAATATCAAACTATTTCTTTAGTATCAGAGATACTGAAGAAGGTGCAGCCTGCACACATACACTATATGGACAAAATGGACTTTAATGACACACAAGTTTGTGTCTATGGGAATTTTTTGTCCATTTGTGTGTAGAGCATTTGTGAGGTCAGACACTGATGCTGGACAAAAAGGCCTGACTCACAATCTCCGTTCCAGTTCATCCCAAAGGTGTTGGGTGGGGTTGATGTCAGGGCTCTGTGTGGGTCAGTCAAGTTCTTCCACACCAAACTCATCCAACCATGTCTTTATGGACCTTCCTATGTGAACTGGGGCACGGCCATGATGGAATAGAAAAGGGCCTTCCCCAAACTGTACTGCATAGCATTGTCCAAAATGTCCTGGTATGCTGAAGCATTAAGATTTCACTGGAAGTAAAGGGCCTCAGCCCAACCCCTGAAAAAAAGCCCCATACCAAATACTTTTGTCTATATAGTGCACCACATCCTCACATTACACGGTAAGTGGTCTGCTCCAGATTAAAGCGCATTTCAGTCCAAAGCCCTGCTACAGTGTAGTGTTTGGCACACATGGGACTCCCGTCCTTTGATTCACTATCCAAAAGTACCGAAACTGAGTCTAAGATGACTTTATGCATATTTGCACTTTGTATTTGTCCATTTTGAGGATGAAGACAAAGCATTGTTGAAACTTCAAGACTGAGGCCTAATTTAAACTCACTCACTGTCTTTTTTTTTTTGGCTCCGCATTCTCTGACTGACTGACTGACTGACTCCATCCAGCAGTTGACCTTTAAACCTCACATATCAAACATTTGAATATATATGTTTTCACCTCAGACTTGCACTGAAAAAGTCGACTCTTTTAAAAATCCCTCACAACGGCAACAATATGGCACCAATAGTCAAACCTTACACAATTTGTGTATCTGTAGCAGCTTGGCTTTGGTTCAGCACCACAGGTGTAGCACAGAGTGTTTGGAATCCATAGAAGTGTGAGAGGTCAGTAGGTTTGAACTCACTTGGCACTCGATTGATGGCTCTCAGAGGTCTCAGCACACGAACTGTCCTCACTGCTGAAAAACTGACGTTCTGCAGGTTGAGGGAGTACTCTAACATCCTGCAACGTATGGAGAGAAAGAAAGAAAATATGTGAAGATACAGCAGCCACAAACCAAATACTTGAACTACCAGCCTGCATAACCTGCTCTTTCATGTGGGAATAAAACCACAGAAAATGTAAGGGAAATATTATGTAGCAAATTTTTTATGACATGCATTACATGCTCTCCAACTCGAGCGGTAATTAACCTTCTAATGTTGCGAATCACATTTAGATTCTTGCCTTTGGAGATGACTGAAATACATGTGTTCTGGCAAACAATATGTTCCCATTCCAATGCTCATTGGACACCAACTACCAGACCAGAAAATCAGAAAAACACCACACACACACAATATGTGTGTTTGTGCTTGTACATGGAGCGCAGCATACACGCAATGTTTGTGTGTCCTACAAACACACGCATACATTCACATGCACCCTCGCACAATCAGCCTTCAAAGGAGCAAGCAGCATATGTGCATCCCCTTCGAGAGACGTCAAGAGAGGGTGAATCACTCGTCATTGAGAGGAGGTTGTGGCATCCACAGTACGTAAAAGAGCAGAATCACATCAGTCTGCCTCATAACCTTGAGAAGGCAAACACATACACACACACTTAACAGCCTCTCCAGCGGGCTCTCTCAGGCTGTGATGGAGGTTAGAAGGACAGCGCTTAGAGGAGAGTGCAAATGTGGAATGCTTGCAAAAACGTTTTTCTTGTTTCTTGATCAGTGTTTATCAGTGGCTCTTCTCTCTCTCTCTCTCTCTCTCTCTCTCTCTCTCTCATTGTGTGTGTGTGCGTGTGTGTGTCTGTGGAGCAGATGCTGAGCACATGTGCAGCTTGAAGGGGCGTGCAGATGAAGGAATTCCCTTCTCGCACCAAGTCCAAGTCTGTCTGTCTGACAAATCCGCAACACATGTTGGACAGTGTATGTGTGCGTGTGTGTGTATGTGTGCGTGTGCATGCCTGCACACAAGCCGGTTGGTCACCTTAAGTGCAAGAAACTCCCTTAATGAATGTGTGAATGTGTTTGTTCTTTTTCAGTTCTTTGAGGTGTCCCAGTACGAACCCATTTCTATCCTTTTTTTTAAAAAAAAAAAACCCAAAGCAACACTAAAACAAAAATACGCACAGCCTCACACACATACACATGCTCTAAGCACACACACACACACACCCAGAGCTGACAGATGGCCTGTGGGCTACAGAGAGTAGGTAAACGGGTAAAGCGTTAAGAGGACAGCACAGAGATGCCCTCCCATCACCAGCAGGGAGTTTCTGGTAGTTCCTGGTAACAGGTACATCACATTAACAGCTGACCGATGTTCGGTAATGGCTGCCATGGACAGCCAGGTCAAAAGGAACCAACTGGCACTTTGGAAGTACAAAAGAAATGCAACACATGAATGTCCCATTAAAATTATTATTCCCAACAGGAATATTAACATTGATTTCACATCATTGGGAATGTGAAAATAACATAAAAGGGCAATGTCAACAATATTGCATATTAAAGTCCATTTAATCCAAGTTATTTGTTCAGGACTGTGAGGAGCTGTTGACTAAGAAACTATTCATCCATATTGTTTTTTTGTTTTTTTCCTAAATCAAGTCCAAACCCTAATTACCATTACCAAACAGTTGAGAAAGGACTTGAAAAGGAAGTCTCTGTAATGTGACTGTTTTTTTTTTGGGAGCTTGACTCATACTAGAGAATAAAAGTCAGAATATTTTAGCCATTGCTTCATCAGTTTTGA
The DNA here is from genome assembly GCF_020382885.2 of Scatophagus argus. Taxonomy (NCBI): domain Eukaryota; kingdom Metazoa; phylum Chordata; class Actinopteri; family Scatophagidae; genus Scatophagus; species Scatophagus argus. The sequence continues at coordinate 4,393,163 of NC_058513.1, forward strand.
CCTTTCTTTTTGTCTTTTTTCGAAAATTCAATCTGTCTCTTGTTGGTCCAACTGCTTTATAAATGTGCGGTACTGAGTCACTGCAGTGCCCTTTAAGTTTAGTTTACAGTCACTGTAGAGTACTGCTGTTACACTACAATGATAAAGTATTTGGCTATGAGATACCAAAGAAGAAAGAAATGATTTACGGTGATGTACAAGACTTTAGCCAATTAATTGGTAAGTCAACCATAGTCCCTATGAGCCGTTTATGGCAACATTGAAGCCAATGGGAAAAGCCAAGTTACACTGCCAAAGACACGCTATAACTCTCCAGAGCAATATAATACAAATATTAGGGTAATTTTTTGTCAGACAGAGTTACATAAACATACTTAAAAGTGAATGACGAATGATGTCTGTTGAAAAATAAAAAAAAAATAAAAAAATCCATGCAAAAACACTTGCTGCCTCTGATGAGAGCCAGATGAAGTCTGGTGTGCTCAGTGAAAACTGACCCATCTCCCCTCATCTGGAATGAAGAAACAGCCGAGGAGAAATGGAGTGTATCAAACAAACGATGGAAATGACAGGAAGTTGTGCGCTGCTTTCGTCAGAGCTCGTGCCAGTGTTGATGATGCTGATACAAGGAAGGACAATGGGAGGCCGACTAAGAAATGAGAAGCAGGAGAGGACGGGGGAGGCCCAACCTTGGAGGGCCTTTGCGTGAGGAGAATTCCCAAACGAAAGCACACAGTGTAGATCTACACATGGAGACAGAGTCGAAGACGAAAAACAGTTTCACATCACGCTCCGATACGGTACCTGTGTACGTCCTGACAGAGAGATCCTCACAAGGACAAACTAACAGAGGACCGTAATGAGATTCATATAAGTCAAAAAATGAGGGCATGAACCAAAACCACACATTTAAGCACACCCACGCACACATACGCGTCCCTGTGTTTGTAGACAGCCTGTCGTCTCTTATCGGACAGGCTGAATGTGTGTGTGTGTTTGTGCCAAAGCAACCAGACTGGAGGATGGTATACAAACAGCTTTGCAGCTATGTCTCCTCCAAAACAAAGGTAGCCTGGAACAGGTTGGAACAGTGTGGAACAAACACACACACACACGCACACACACACAGATGATAACATGGACATAATGCCACCCAGAAAGACCTATAATAGGAAAAGTACGCAAGGCAGCTCAGGAATGTGGAGCAGTGTCCAGTCTTTCACCCGTCCTGTCCTCAACTAACCTTTATCTGTCTACCTTTCTGTCTGTCCATCTTCTGTCTGTGTCAGTCAGTCCACACTTCCTGCAGCTACTTCGCTGTTATAATTTTAGGCAGCCATCAGTCCTATATGTGACAGATGAATAAGATGGTGTGGATGACTGATAGATGGACCAAAACGGTAAATCAGTGTGAAATCAATGGTGAGCCAGGGATAAAAGGAACCTGACGAGTGAGGTCAGGTGCCTCAGTTTCCATCTCTGTATTTTTAGGCAAATCATGATGGATAGACTGAGAAAAGATTAATGGAATTGACAAAATTCTGATGGACTCGCCTCAATTTTTGTGCTTGTTTTGAGACTGGAGAGTTTAGTTTAACAGTGAAGAAATTATGTGATAAATACTTTAGGAATTGTATTTACACAAAATTTTAAAAATACAATTTTCAGAACAAAATGACTTCTACAGGCCAAAGTATTCAGTGTGACCTCCCTTGGCACTGAGCACATCTTGAACTCTTTTGAGGAGACTGTCGTGAAGTTTTCTAAAGTAATCTTCTTGCATATTAAACCAAGCTTCTTTCAGCACTTCACAGTTTTCTTCTTTAGATTTTTAGGCTGTCTTTTATTTCTTTCTCTGTCTAGGTGATCCCATACTGTGTCTATAATACTCAGGTCTGGACTCTGCAGAAGCCATTCCATGACTGTCAGTGTTTTAACAGCTGTTTTTCTCTCCAAATATGATTTCACTGCATTGGCAGTGTGCTTGGGATCGTTATCGTGCTGAAACATAAAACCAATCCCAATCAAGCGCTTTCCAGAAGGAATGAAATGATGAATTAAAACCTGCATGTACTTTTCAGCATTCATGATCCCATCAATTCAAACAATATCGCCAAGACTCCTGGCAGAAAGCCACTAGCTCTCAGTTACAGTCACGAGTCCTGTGGATCCAGATCTGTTTGGCATCGTGAGTCCCACGCTACCACTCAAGTCAGTTGGTTACAGTGTGATACAACTAATCCGGATGGACTACTTTTCGGCCATACAGGAAATTTTTCTAACCCGACTCCTTCGGCTCCCTGACTCACCTGATGACAAATAAGGTAGTAATCACTGCAAGTCCATGTAATTTATGCTATTTGTTGCAACTGTTTCTCGCTAACAACTACTTAGAGCGAATGAGGTAGATTATAAAGAGATTATGAATGCCACAGTTTATAATTTTATGTTTACATGGGCTGTTAGCAGCAAGCATGGCACAGACCTGGGTTAATGGGGGGGGGCTAAAACTTGGGTTATCTGTAACTGAGTGAATCAGGACTCATACTTGTAGATTAGGAACTAGCTGGTCAACATTTAGCAGCTAAAGATAGACAGATATTTCCCTCAGGAGTTGGTGGAGAACAAAACAGAGTTAAAAGAAGTACTCGAGTCACTCTTGACAGATTACCAGAAATGGCACAACTGGGAGAAACAGCTCGCACACCTTTGTCAAACTGAACATGAACATGACAGTAAGCTGTTCAAGTCAAAATTTTCAATTAGATAAAACAGATACATGGATGAAAACAATAAACCTGTTCTCTGATGGTTTCAGTTAACCTCATCTTAAAATTAATACCTTGCAGTCATATTTTTAAACATTCACACTGTTACTGTGCTCACACTTCCAATTCCACAATGTGCCAACCATAGTGAGAAAATTACATTTGGTTGTTTTAGTTCTGTGCAGAAGTAGAACTCATTCTGAAATGTTTTCGAGGCTCTCTGACCATATTAAGTATTTGCATATAAAACACTAACATCCTGGAGTGAAACCATTCATCCACGAAATACTGAGTCCTAGTCACAAAAACTGATTAATGCATTTATTTAGAAGTTATTTGATGTTTATTGGGGCATCAAACCGTTGTCTCACAGCTGAGTTCATTTCTTCAGTCGTCACACCAACTGAGTGATCCACAGTCAAACAGCTGCTTCACGAGTTTAACCCCAATGTTCTTGTTGCATCAGATAACAGATTAGAAAATTAGATTAAACCGCTTTACCACTGCAGCTCCACATGATTCTGTCTTGTCATTTATCTCTTATTATGAACTAACCAGTCATCTGACGCCTCATCTGATATTCCTTTAGTCACATATTGTTTGCATTTTATTTTCCTCCATCACTGACAGGCAAGCTGTCACACTGGATGTTCCACAGCAAAGAGTTGTGAGTGACGGATAGCTCTTTGAGTGGATGTGTGTGTGTGTGTGTGTGTGTTTAGGAGGTAATTTTCAGCGTTGATGTATGTATATCTGTACACAGTGTATCACTGAAGGGAAAATACTTCAGTATGTGTACCATAGAAGAAACTTACCAATTCTTATGTGACAGCACACATTTAAACAGTGCTGCATGGACAACAGCTACCAATGAGGGTCCAATCACATGAAAGAAAGTAGAGTATCATTAGGGGAGACGTGGAGAGAGGAAAAACCGCAGAGAACAGACAGATGGAGTGTTTTCATGCTGAATCAGATTGAAAGCCTTTCATAAGCAACACTTTCTGCCATCAGCCCACTCTGCTGCTTATCTAACCCAAATGTTAACCAACTTATTCCTCACAGTCATGGCTGATTACTGAATATCTCTCTTACACTTACATACTGTCTTAACCACAGAACTGTACTAATACATAGGGCACGCATTCAGTGTGCACCAGAGTTGATATGCCCTAATGGGAAATCTGACTGCTAGACCCCTGTTTTCTGTGAAAGGTCTGATGGGTAATGAGGTGCAATTTGCTTAAAACTCATGAAAACAAAAGACACCAGTGAAACCAGCAGGCTATTAATAAAACATATCAATAATAAAGTTACCTACTTGCTCTCATCCCCTTCAGAAATCTCATTATTTTGTAAATGAAGCAAACTATGCGTACAAAACTGTTGGCATACTGCGACAGTCTTTCTTGCATGCAAAATAGTCCGATTCAAACCAATAGCTCCCAGTTCAAACAAAATCAAGCTCAACAAACCAATTTTCTTCTGAATGCGCTTATGCCTGAGGGTACGTTTTTAATAATATACGTGCCTTTTCTTGATAACTGCAGAGCTTGGAAATTCCTCCGCCACTTGAAAATGGTCCAAAGAATTTCTTTATTATCAAAATATTCATATTCATACTACTACATAAATATGAACCATCAATGTCAAGTGAGTTGTTACTTTTCTACAACAATAAGTAAGAGAAGCTATACTTTATGAAATGCTGACACTAATGGAAGTGTTCTTCCAGCTTTCATAATAACTTGATGACTATAATGACGATGTAATTTGAAAGTAATGTACTTTCTCCAGCTAATCAGAATCAAGTGGCTTCTATGGACACTGTTTCAGTTTATGTAATTACTGCTGAATACTGTGTAAAACATATCATCACTTTCTCTGGAACTGAACAGTTTCAGTTAGATTTATTGTAAACGCATTACTACTCACAGCAGGCCAAATTTAGCACATGCTTGATTTTTATTTATTTATTATTATTTTAACATACAGGCTACCCTGCCTTCTTGGTGGAGGCTGTCGGCATTAACGTTCAGTCAAGGTGCGGAGAGGAGTAGCCGAGCAAAATGAGGGAGAATGAGGGGAAAAAATGACGAGGTACAGCCGAGAGGGAGAAAAAGACTGCAGGGAAGTGACGCTAATTGCTGCAGAATTACACGATGATTAGTTAGATCTCAACGCTGAATGATATCACAACAATCTCAAGTTGATACAATATTTTCAAAAAATAAGAAACACATAATCACCGTTTGCAGGGAAGCAGGAAATACATATGCAAGGATAAATCTATAGAAAATAACCATGTGTACACTCCTCTGTCAGGGAGCCTGCAGTCACTCGGAGCTACCAGAGCTTCACGATAATCAACACGAGTCCAGACTCAGCTCTGAAGAAGTGCCAGGTAGAAGCTTTAACAATGCAAATGTGACTGACTAACACCTGAAAGTGACACTTAAGCTGTTTATTTGAGTTTTGTAACAATAAAACTAAATGATATATAACTTGCAGAGTGAACAGAAACAAATTCTCAGCAAAACAGTCTAGTTGGTCCGTTGTGAATGTGTGGAGACCGGTCCCAGTCTGGCCCTGGTTGTGTGGCTCTATGCAGACTGCACACAGTACTCAGGGCTCAGTTTCATTTAATATATATTTGCATTTATAACATTCGACTAAAAGATACGAGGATGGAAGATCGATCAAAGTTAAAGTAGTATTTGACAGTGCTCTAGTGGTGAAGATGGTGGTGAAGCACAACATTCATTATCATAAAGTATCAGGTCTACATCAAGAAGAAAACTAAATTTGTTTTTTTTATTATTATTATTTGTTTTGGACAGCAGGACAAGCAATTTCACAACCCTTTCATAAGTTCATTATAACCTAAATTCTTGATAACGAGACAGACAAAAGCATAACGTGAGACAAATGAGTCCATTCTGTGGACGAATGCCTGCACTCTAAGTGTATTCACTCTCTGTGCACGACGAGGGCTTCCCATGACTAATGAAAGCAGGGTCTCATTCGGGAACACAAACTGAATCAGATTCTGCAGGATGATCCTCGACTACAACTTTGTAATTTAGGTTGATAATACAGCTGCAGTTTTACATGCAAATGCTGTCATTAAAACATTCTGCTCACGCGTCCTTTCAGCCTTTTGCATCTTCGCCCCCTCCCTCCTCTTTTCCTCCCCCTGACTGATAATCTATGACCAATCTGCTGACCCACTTGTAGTAGGGAGATAATCTAGCCAATGGAGGAGAACCCAGGTGCTTAAGGACACCCAGAACAAGAAATACAGCAGCACAGTCCTGATACTGCACATTGTCTGCAGAGAGAGAGAGAAGCCAAGGGACCTACTGATAACGGACAGATTGTTTAATGGCCGTCATTGTTCATAGAGGCTGTGTCTTCTCTTTTTCTTTCTTCTCTGGACTGCAACATCACTCTTCCACGCTTTCTCTCTCTGACTCTGCTTTGAAATGGAACGAATTCTCCAACAGTCATATACAAATATTTGCTCTTTGTCCTGAAGGAAGATGAGAAGATCGATACCAATCTCCTGTGTGTACGATAAGGAGAGCTGGAATTGGAAGGCCTTTAGCGTAGCTTAGTATGCAGACTGGAGACGAGGGAAACAGGCTGCCTGGCTCTGCTCAAAGTTAAACAATATAACTACCAACATCTAAAGCAGGGTAGTCGATATGTTGTGTCCTGTTTGTTTAACCTTTACATTGACAGAAACTTAAAAATTATAATTTGTAATTTCAGTGGGACTTACATACTGGGGTGAATGGTTGTTATTTGGTCAGAAATCAACTGAGAATGTAAATCAATTCACCTTAACACCGCAAACAATCTATTTTTCAGTTTATGTGTGGGTTAAAGCAAGATAAAACATGTTAATGTGGCAGCTTTACAGTAGCTGATGGCGTACAGAGTGAGGTTAGCTGTTAGCTCTCTGCTTCCGGTCTTCATGCTGAGCTAGACTAACCGGGCCCTGACTCCAGCAGCCTGTTGTGTTGAATGTGTGGGTGTAAAATCAACACTAAGTGCTCTGTTGGAACTAGCTAGTCTGAGCAACAGACTGGAACTTTCACAGTGAGCTCAACAATTGTACCTGTATTCATACAAACGTTTAACTTAGTCAAGTACTTTCAAAGCATTGACATTTTATCAAGTGCATCTTTCAGCAAATACAGAGCCAAAACCTGCAACTGACTGGTGACAGAAAGCAGGAAAATGTCTCTGGAAATCACACATGAACTAGCTAGCCTGATACGTGCTTGCGTTTGTCTGTTACCTGAATAATGATTCACTGATTCAGTGCACTTTGTTTTGCATTGACATAAAACTGATATCATCATCTCATTCTCTGACAGAAAGCAAATAAGCATGTTTTCAAAAAATGTTTGACTGAAAACAATGATCATTCACTTTTCCCTCTACCTGCATCTCTATCAGCACCCTTCCTTTCCATTTCCCCCTCCACCTCATCTTTTCCTCTCCCCGTAATTTTTTTTTCCTTCAACATTTTCTTTCTCTCTTCCTTCCTCTTGACATCTCTACCATCCTCGCCTCTCCTCCTCCACCTTCACACTCTTTCTTCCTTCCGCTGTCTCCCAAACTGGGCTGGAGCCGATCCAAAGAGTCATCAATTAATCATAAGAGAGAAAAAAGGAGAGGACGCTGAGGATTAGGTTCTGCGCTTCTCTCTCACCTCCTTTAGTGTGAGCCAATCACAGCTCTGAAATCCACAGGATGTGTTGAATTTTTATAGATGGTTAAAGACGCGAAGCTTGCATTTTAAATACCAATATGTCATGGTAAAATTAATAATATCTTCATTTAATTACTTTCAATGGAATTTTTCCGGTTACTTTATTGAAGGGGAAAAGTACATTGCAGGTTGATAGATTTTTGCCTCTAAAAATAACATTTTTATGTCTAAAATTTAAAAAGACATTGGTTTGAGTTAAGCCAGGAATCATCCATCTTCAGTCATGTCTATCACTCTACAGTCACAGTCCAGTGCAGCAAAACATAAAAAAACTGGCCCAAAAGGAATTCTATACGGCTCTACGACAGTGGTGCTGAACACAGGAATTAGAAACAACCCAAAAACTCTGAAGCAAAAAGGAAAAACAAGGGGGAAAAGGAAGACAGCTTATTTTAATGAAGCCACAAAAGTTTGTGAGCCATACACAGGAGATACTGTATAAAGGTAATAACTGCATGCATTGTAATGCTGATCCAGCGTGTAGTATAATGGCAGAGATAATAGCAGGGCAGGGGGTAATTTTAGGTTTTTATGTCAAAATTCTAAAGTAAAATGCTTACATGTCTTAGATGCGAAAATGTTTTCTGTAGCTAGGTTCTTTAGAATAGGTACCTTACCATACTGCGCCTACTCACTCATAGTCTATGAAATATATAGCAGGACAATGTCAAAACAAAAAAAAATTTAAACTGACCAGTACAACCAAAATGAGTATTTTTTTCCATGGTGCCTGTCACCAAACATCAGAGCAGATGCATATTGAGGAAGTCCAGTGAAGAAATCGACCCGACTGCCTCAGCTTCTCTTCCCCCCTCTGTGTGCCTTTCACTGTCAATCTATCACCCTTCCTCCTGGTCCCTCCCCACTCCCCCTCTTCTTCCTCAGTTATCCTTTCTGTCTCTCTCCAGGAGGAATTCAGCCACAGACAGAGTGTTAAGTCAGATCGATGTACTGTGGATAGGATACCCTGTCTGCTGCAGTGAGTGACGGTACTCCCTGCTTTTTAGACTCCCTCGGCTATCGACTGGGGCTCCACTGCACCAATCAATAAATAAATACATAAATAAATGAAAACACTATTCACAAGTCGGTCAATTTAGAGCTGAGCCTAAGATGTAAGTTGGATTACTTGAGTGTCTTCTTCTTGACATGTACCAGTAATAATAACTAGTTCTGTTAATCAATTCTACCACTTACAAAAACATTGTACTTGGCAGAGTTATGAGTACTGAGATGTGGTACTAAAGTGACATCACCACAGTGAAGTTTAATACCCAGAAAATCAAAAGCTGTTGAGACATTTCATTAAAAATCAGAAATGTGAACCTAATGGAAGAGCAAGATGAAATCCATCCAATGGCTGTGGACCGACTGACGGACTGACACCAGAGTGGCTAAAAATAAGACTGGGGTTGTAATATTCTGTACTGTCGGCTGTGTTTCCTGCTGGTTTCTGTACTGTTGCCGTGTATGTGATATGAACAGCATGTGCCATAATGTATTTTCTGTCTGATTTCAGCAATGTGTTGGTTTTCTGAAAGTATTTTTTTTTTTTGTGATGTGAGCACAGTTCTTAAAGGACTGCCAAGTTAAGGGTGAGAACTTATTTATGCATGAAAAACAGACCCATCTTGCCTTCGAATTTTATGGAAAGATGACAGTTAAAAGACCTCAAGAGGCGAATGTCTTCATATTCCGTGTTCATAACATGCACGAATGATCCTCAACGACTTGACAGGCAATACAAACAAAGTCATCTGAAGCCATAAAGCAGCCGGAGTGCATTTTTCTATTCACACCGGGTGCTGTCATCAGCTTTTCACACACATGAATCCGAAGAGTGATGCACGTGAGCCTGCCACAGAATGAAATATGTAGTGTTTTGAAGGCATGCCCAGTGATGCAACTGCAAAATGACTTGTGTGATCAAATTGTTTGCGACATTAAAATGTCATTTATCAAGTGTGAGTTTCATCTGTTACTTTTAGGTAAGAAACTTCTATTTGCTGATTTGGTCCTCATTGGGTGAATGCAGCAGTACATCAATCCTGCACTCTCATCCACCATTCAGCAGCCAAGATTTCCCTCTCCTTCTCCACACCTCCACCAGCCGACCCTCCATCACCTCCTCCTGTTTCCCTCCTGACCGTGACGTGAATAGAAGAAGAGAGAGCGCAGACCTGCTGAAAAAGCAGCTTAGCTGTAATTATCGTCTCGGAGAGAAACAAACAGTTCATCAGAGCCATCCTCCGCAGACATAACAACTGTTGCCAGGATATATCAAATGCTCGACAACCAGCCGTTTCCAAGGTTACCATTGTCTCTGTACAAATGGGATATTGTTTTTTTTTTTTTTTTTTTATTTGGTCAGAAATGGCAAGATACCATAACCCATGAAAGTTTATGAACACATACAAACACACACACATGCTCACACGTCACCTCTCAGATGTAAGCCAACATGCTTGCAGACACCAGCAGCTACCGACAGAGGAACAGACTTCATTTCTTGTGCCGTGTTTTCTGGCTCCATATTGTACACACACACACACACACGCCAAACCTATGCCAGGAACCTTTTCCAGGAATTATCGTTAAATATTTAAATATTAAGTGCATGTGGTCCCATAATTACAAGGTGACCAGCGCGATGAATCACTTCTCTTTGCGGGTCTTTCTGTATTCAGTTGTGAGACAGCACTGGATGGTATAAATATATTTGTTTGAATTTGTTTGAATACAGCATTAACTTAAAATCAAGTTAGCAAGGGAAAGCTGCAATGACCCAGTTTCTCCCATCAGTACATTATTCATCTGTATGCATTTAAGTAGAATATCTCTTCATAGCCGAACATTACGTCTGTTTTCATTGAATGTTGCTGTAGTTTACATTTGAAGATCATTTTATTGGCCCTATCACTCAGTGGATTAGTGCCTGAATATCAGGCATTAAGGTAATCCCCATCTAACGCACTACCACTGTATCAGTTGTTCTCTGGGGAAGAAGTCTTTATCTTAAACAATTTCAACTCAAATATACGTTTAAAGAGAGCAGAGCAATTAAATAAACGAGGGCTGAGAAAGAAGCTCTGGAGCTGCCGCTACAAAAAAGCCCAAGAAAGCCTCTCACAGCTATGCCTTGCAGGTGTGTTACTGAGTAAAAGTGGGTGAGATATATCTCATCTCTGCTGCTGAAGGACATACACACACATAGTCAAACACACACGCTCAGAAGGAAACATGCGCTGTTCCCACTGATGGACGACAGAAGCTGCGGCAGAAGGGTGGCATTAAAAACCAGCAGGGGATGTAGCGTGATGAAAATGTCAGACTGAAAGCAGCAGGCTTTATTCTGTAAAATGTTTAATCAAATTACAGCGTGCGTGCATTAGTGCATGTGTCACTGTGTGTCACTGTGTGCGCCTTTTTCAACGTACATGTGAGTGTAAAACCACGATATTTGTCAGTGAGTATATCGTGTGCAGGGTTCTGCGCATGACACGAACGCATGTGTGTGCATGTGTGTTAAGCACAAAACACGTTAAATCTGCCAGTGAAGCAAAGTCATAAAGTGTACAAATGAAGAGAGTAAAAAGTTAAGCATTTATTTTCTTAAAACCTGAGCTCACTCTCTGTGGTTGTGTGACCAGGGAGAGTGAGACAGACTCTGAGCACTAATTTAAGAGGGTAATGTTTTCTACTTAAAAGGCTTTCACAGGACATTTAGAGAAAATGAATTTCATGAAAGTCTGGAAGGCACTAGGAAGAAGCCCAATGTGACTGAGAGAACGGGTTCTAACAGGTTACTGCTTCATGTCCAAGGATGTTTCATCCGCTCTGAGGGCACCAAGCAAACAAAATCCTGCAGCTTATTAAAATCTCATGACACAATTACATTTCTAATCTCAAAATATCTATTAACCTCTTGATTCTGTACTTGTTCTGTGAATCTGCTCCCGCCTTCCCAAATCCTGACTTGCAGACTGATTGCTAACTCAAATTTGTTGCATGTGTGTGTATACTGCTTCTTGTTCAAGCCTCCAGTGTTTATGCATGGTTATGCTTGGCCACCTGTGTGTTTGTGTGCGTGTGTTTGTGCATGTCATTGCGTAACTCACCCAGCCACTACTATGAAGAAGTCCAAGCGGTTCCATGTGTCTCCAAGGTAACACTTCTTGCCAAAAATCCCCAGAGCCACCATCTTGATCACCATCTCAATGGCAAAGAATGCAAAGATGAAGTCATCAAAGTCCTGCGGAGAGACAGACACAAACAAATACAACTTAACTTTATTATCTAGAGTAAAACAACATAAAGTACAGCTGAAGCCGATGGGAATGGCTTTAGTTTTGGAGAAATCAAAATTTTCATCTGGTGCTTGCGCTGAAAGAAAACTCGGAGTACCACCAAAGTTAAAATGCGTCCTGAGGGGAACACAAATTTCATGGCAATCCATCACATAGGTCTCAAGACATTTTACTGAAATTTACAAATGCAAACGTCACGGTCACAGAACAGGAAAAATCAGGGATCAACAAAAGCTTTAGGACACATCCTCTGAGGATCATGAATGTCTGTACAAAGTTGATGATGATCCATTCAAAAGTTGTTGAGATATTTTAATATGAACCAAAGTGACCGACTGACTCAAGCAGACTGTGAATGCAACAGGGTGTGGTTAAATATGACAAAATTGTAAGAGATTGTAAAAGAAGTGATCACCTAAAGTTGCTGCCTGTTATCACAATAAGCAAACTCTGTTCACTGAATGCAAAAATGGAATCGAATTGAGCTATTTTTTCTGAGGTAAAAAAAAATGAGACTTTGAGCTTAACTTCAGATAAATCTCCACATAAATTCACTTCAGTTCGTTGTTATTTATTTGCATATATTAGTGTAAGAAAATACAACCTTGCTGTCTTAACACACTCAATTATCGTGATATTACATTTTGTGATACTACATGGCTTTTCAGTAAATCTGTATTTTTAAGTAGTTTAATTATTTCATTTATCCAATTTATTTTATTTTATTTTTTGTTTTGCTGATGTAAACAAGTGCTCCTATATATATATATATATAGGTGTGTGTGTTTTTATAGTGCCAATCCATGAGATCAGCCAATCTTAGGCAGCCTCCAACAGCAGTCATATTTGATGTTTAAAAATAGCCTACTGAGAACCTGACGGTAATGTGATGCTTCATTAATTCCTGCAGAGGAATCCTCTTTTCTCTTTGCCCTGCTGTCAGGAGGTCAGGCTCCCCGTGGAGGGAAAAGAAAAAAAAGAAAGCAAAGACAAAAAGAGAACAGCCTCCTTGCAGTCACTTGCTCAAGGGCACTTCAGCAAGCCAAATGCCCATGACAGCCGGTCCTCCGGTCTAATGATGCTTTTGCACATAGAGGCCACCTTGCTGCCTTAACAGAGACTCAGCTGACAAATGGCTTCCCGTCCACAGTATACAGTGTAATAACCTGCAACAAGCCACTCATTTTACTAATCAGTATTCCTGCCCTCATTACCTTCTGTCTGGCTGTCTGACTAAGCTTCAGCTCTCCAAATCATTATCAGACTGGACTGAGGAAGAAAACGAGGGCGAGAATGAGGACAGGAGTTGGACGAGAATTAAAAAGAAGACCTTAATTCTTGTAATACAAAAATCAATAAATACATTTAAAAAGGCAGGAGAGACAGAATGGGAGATGAAGAGGGAAAAATCCAGCTCAAAGTCATAAAATAAAAGAAAAATACTGGAAGGAGATCAAGGCTCAAGACACCCACTGATAGATGAGTCATGCAAACATGAACAGAAAAATGTATAAATATATCAAATCTTCTTAGCTCAGGCAGAAACTGGCCTCTCACTACTCTGAAGTTCACTGTGAGTGAAATGTAGAGGTTCACACGGGAATGAACATGTGTGTGTGTGTGTGTGTGTGCATGCAAGGAAAGGTTCTCATCTGTCCCATCTCTGGAGAGCATTCATGTAGTCTGCTTAGAAAACATATGGGCCCGCACTACTGTTTCCAGGGCATACAATCAACAGCTGCCCCAGGTTAACTCCTCAATACTGACCGTCCAGCACTCCAGATGTTTTACACACTACTCATTTAGTGGCAGAAGAGCAGATTACTCACTGATGGATGGTCCCCAAAAAGAAAAGGTGGGGGAAAAAAAACATTGTCTCCAGTGTTTGATCTATATTTAATCCAAACTGTCTGTCTGCTGGAGAAATTACAGTGTTGTGCAGTACTGGGGAAGCTACCAGTTACTTCACACGGGCAGAAGTTGAACTACAGCAAAGATTTAACTTTAAAACATTAAAACTTAGCTTTAAAATTCAACCTATTTTGTAAGAAAAAAAAAGATCAAATTAACATTAAAGCATATGTACTATGAAATTCTAGTAAAATAGAAAAAAAAAAGCCACAAACTAGCAAAAACATCACTCCAAAAACATCACTGAATTCGTTGCAAAAAGTTCCCACTTGTTGTCTTAAATAAATAAATGAAATACTGTTCATGGAAAAGTGCATTTTCTATACCTTTTATCAATCCCAGCAAAGTCAAGGGCTGACACACAAAGACACACACACTCACACCTAGGTGCAGAGAAAACCCATGCAGGCACAGGGAGAACATGCAAACTCCAAACAGAAGGACCCAGACCGGGATTCGAACCTGGAACCCTCTTGCTGTGAGGGAACAGGGATTAATAAAGGAATTCTGATTCTGATTCTGATTATCACTGCAACTCCTATGATAAACAGATGGGCGGCTCGGAGGAAAAAGGAAGAGAAAATCCCCTCAGCAAAGGCCACATTGCAAATGTTGATTCTCAACGTGATGATCAATCAGGTGGGATTGATTATCACCTGATACAATGTGGAAAGCCCAGAACACTTTAGTCCTTCACCTTGAGGGTGTGTGTGACAGACATGTGTTACCTTCATGACACATGAGCTTCAAAAAGAGGGCAAAACACACGCTTGTGATGTTCTGTTCTGCAGGTGCCTGGAAATAAAATATTGAGCTAACAAGCCAGCAAGATTCAATGTCAGTTAGAGTGGTCCATGTTATGGACACCCTGAAGCCAGTCAGAATCGAGTATTCACACAGACCATGGTATAATTAGCATTAAATATAATCAAAACTTTATTCAGGTCTAACTTTCCAATTTCAAACTGAATGACTTGTAAGAGCTGGTACAGAAAGTTAATGCCGTGAAACAGACTGTTAGCTAGCACAAACTCCAGGAAATGATGACTTACAGAAAATGATATTTTAGCAGCTGATATTTCCACAGGATAGATATGCGTGTAAGTATGTGTGAATAGCTTCTGTCTGCCTGGATATAAAATCCCAATTACACCAACAGGGAAGCATCCTGCACTTGTCAGTTATCAGCTCTCCAAAACGTTATTTGCACATTTTGCATGTTAGATAACAGGACACATCAACAGTGTGCTGGAAGAATAACCAGAAAATCCAACTATTGACAGATGTTACAACTCAACGTGCATGACGGAGAGAGAACTAGCCTGGTGTAAAATAGAGAAGAGCAGGAATGTTTACGGTCGTGCTGAGCATATAATGACTGCATTGCATTCTCCTCTAATATTCCATCCTTTTATCTTTGTTCACTTTTGTTTAATGAAGGAGACTCCTCTTGTCTCTGCTGGGGAGTGATTACTCATCTATTTTGCATTAACTAAAGCCTGCAGAGCCCATAAGAGAAGAAACCCCCTTAAGACTCAGGGTGATGATGGGGACAATGTCTTTACTTTTCTGCACACTGATTACACAACACATACACTACATGCATACTGTGACACAGCCTTTAAGGACTCTTGATAAACTGACATTGAGCTGATGTCAGCCAGCTCAACCTTCCAAGTCCTGAGGACTTTCCAGTTGAGCACACTGGTGTAGCAGCACATGGGAATACAGCCTCTGCAATATCAATTTCCTGGAACTTGCATCACACATCAGCAGAGCGTGAGACACGCTGCATGATTCTGATGAACACGGATTGGATTTGAACATACAGCAGAAGCTCTGTGGATACCGCTTCAATCACAGCCTAAGGTCGCCAACGCTTCCTGACGACAACAAGCTGACTATTTACCAAAATGTGTCTGTGTGTGTGTCTGTATGTGTATACTGTCATCATGGTTCACTGGTTGGATGTCCTTGTGGAGTCGAGAGAAGCCTAACACACACGCACACACACACACACACACACACACACACACCCCTGCCTCAGAGGGAATAGACACCAGTGACCTGTGTTGAATGGCTCACTGCTCGCACTGTCCCTAATTTCTTCCCTCCGCTGCTTTCGCTCCTAGTGAAAAAAGGGAGGGAGTAGACTATTTAAAGTCCAGTAGAACAATTTCTGCAACTTTTGGATTATCTCCAAAGACTAAAGAGACTTTATGTAAAAACAAAACTGAAAAGTTAATTATGTTATATGATTAAGCCTAACACTCGTACAGACAATCTCGTGAAATTGGCTTTCATTTGGCGTGACAGTCACAAATGTGAAATAGGCCAACAAATGAGAAGTTGTGGTGAGTCAACCCAATCTATCTCTTTAAAGCTGTGACGGAAGAATGAATACAAAAATACTGTTGAAGTAAAATTAAGTGGTGATTCAAGTCATTTCGGAGGTGGTTATGCAGTTATCCATGGCAAACTGAACTAACCAGTGTATCAGAACTCAAAAACACATTAAAAGCTTAAAAACTTTTCATTCTAGTTGTGCTTGTGTTGCTGTTGCTTTTTGTGTTCATTGCTGCACTGGTTTAATACTGCATCTCTCAAGAGATCATTTGTCAATGAAGCAGTGTTGGCAGTACTGTAAAGCCTTTGTCTTTTGATTTTGTGTAGGTGGCAGGTAACACTATTCATCTTCTATATTTATTCCACACAAATCAGTGTCAGAAAAGGAAAAGCCTTCACTTCCTGTGCACCAGACGAACCCTGGAAAGACTCACCGGACACTCGCTGTTTATAACAGCAATTGTAAAAGCTACAAACTGTGAACTGTGGGTACAGGATTAATCTCTGGTGGAAGTGAAAAAGGAAATGAATTTACATATATCCCAATGTTGCACATTACAGGCCTGTGTCATGGTAGGAAAAGCATAGGTCTTTCTATACAGGCGTTCCAGGAAGTCACACAGCAAGTCAGTACGCACAATACCAGGACTCTGGTGCTGTGTCATGTCAAAAGGCAGGACTGTTAACTTAAGCATAATATGATTTAGTCTATAGTCTAGTCTATTGTATGGGGATGGATCAATTTTTGTGCCAGTAGAGGGCAGAAAAACACATAAAACAAAGTACCACGGCTGTTAGGTCGCTTTTTCAGTGTCTTGCCATGTCAGCGACAGAAAGTACACCGAAGTAAACCAGGAAGGTGATTTAACTATGAGTACCATGGCATTACAAATGTCTTCACTCTGAGCAGACACAGCAGCAGCCTCCTGCTTTGGTCTCTACATCCCAAAATACAATTACGCCTAAAAACACTGAATCTAATTTTATTACACAATAGTAATGTGAAGCATAACATTTAATGTAATATTTATAAATGAAAATTGCATTTGTGTGACTGTCAAAGATGGTGGCAGTCCATAAACCTGTTTCAGGCGGTGAAACGTTCCTTTAGTAACCTACAGGTGGCGCACAGACAACCATCACAGACAATACATCTGAGTTATTGTACAGTATATAAACCGCACTGACACTGAGGCTGCAGTCCACACCAGGTTCTCATCACTTTTTCCTTTGGAATACACATATTCAATTTTATTTCAGTTTCCAATTCAAGTAACCTTTAATATTTCCCCTCTTTATGGCAATGAAGAAAAAGAAGTGTGAAATACGCTTGATATCTTTTGCCCTCTGACATCCTTTTCCGCTCTCCCACTCCTGTCTCTCTGCAGTAACAGCTTGACGGGATTCCTGCTCTCTGTGAGCTACTGGCATTCCTCCTCCTCCTCTTCCTCCTTCTCACGTCCACCGCCGACTTCCAACTCTCTCATCTTTATCTCTCCCTTATCTTTTTCTCCCACTGCCTCCGTCTCTCTCCCTGGGAAGTCATATCACTCCCCAGTTACTGTGATTATGTCTCCCACGGTATCTCAGTGCGCACGCCTGCGGTGTGCGAGTGTGTGCGCGGTTAATGGCGCATCTGTGTGTCTGCATGCCCGCGTGTATACGGTGTGTGTCATTTTTCATGCACTTGCTCGTAATAACTTTGGAGTGTATTTGTGTGTGTAACTATAAGCTTCTGTGTGTCTATCTCTCACACACAGTTACGCCATACAGACATAAAACATTCAGACAGCTTCGTTTCCCCTCTCTCTCCATGTGTATACAGACTTGTGTGAACCTCTCAGCCTAAACAGTCATACCACACACAAGCTTAACCGCCCTCTGTGTGTGTGTGTGTGTGTGCGCGCGTGCGTGCGTGCGTGCGTGCGTGTAAACGTGTTGCTTCTCTCATTGCCTGAGAACAAGTGTAAACACACGTGTCGGCCAGGCCCACACAGACATCAGCACGCTGTATTGCGTGTTATCAATGCGTCAAACGAGTGCCAACATTACACGCCCTCTCATCACCTCCTGAACAGAGCCTTTATGTTCTTTAAGTGCACTTCAGTCACTAATGCTGAGTGCACTTAAAACACTCCCTTAATGACATGTGGCGGCTCACTACAAACCCGTGAGTGTCAAAGCAGTTATGGCGCCAAGTGTGAAGCGGTTATCTGCGGTTAAATAATAGGAACGTAGGAGGTCAGACTTTCAAGAAGAAAGGGGTCCACAGCGAGTCCACAGCACTGTCAAAGTACCCTTCAGCAAGACCATGAAAGCCTACCAGCTGACCTCTGACCTCCATAGACAGGATGTACGCAGGGATTCATTTCAGTCAATAAAGGATAATGTCATGGCATTTTGACCGGGTGATTTGAACAGAGAGATCCTTTTTTGTTATTGACGTTTTGTCCATTGATTAGTTAGTGGACAGAAAGACAGTTGTTTTAGTCTTTTGATCATCAACTAATTGTTTAAGTCATTTATTAATCAAAAATGCTCAACATTCTCATGTTCCAGCTTGCTGTTTTCCTTTTGTTTTACTCTATAGTGAACTGAATATGAACATAGATTTTTTAAAAAAATTTTTTTAATTAAGTAAATTAAGTAAACACTTTCTAATAAGCTACCCTTTATAAAGGGTTGAAAAGTTAATTAATGCTTAACGTATTTACCAAAGCTTTATGGATAAGTCACAAGCCATTAACAAGCGTTATTAGATTGTGAAGAATCCTTTGGGCTGGTGTCTTTTCCTTTCTTTTTGCTAATATAAATGCTGCTAATCTATTTGTATTTGCTTGATGAGTTGCTAGTAAACGGATTTACCACCAAATTGCCAGATAGCAATTGCTATCTGCTGAAGGGATTGTTCATGACATATTAGTAACTTATGATAGTCTGCTTAATTCATAAAGCAGTTAATTACAACTCACCTGACCATTGTTAACTGGAACCTATTTTTTGGGGGGGGCTCTACAAACAACATTAATCAGTTAAGTTAGTTTTTCTGTTCAAATCTGTCAATAGTTTTGGCCATGAAAGCCACGCCAGCCACAGAATTTGTATTTATTCTTAAAAGTTCATGTGAGTGCATTACTTTCTCTGCAGGAGAGGATTTTCTGAGGAAAGACCTGGCTACTGAAGCCTGACCGCAAAGAAAAAACTGTCACTTCTCGATGACTGTTGTGTTCTTCCCCCTCTCTTAACTAAAGGACATCTTCACAGATATGATATGAAGTTGTATCTATAAATGCATATTTGTCTTCTTCTTTTTTGGGGGCCAAAACAGGTGCCATCATTTCTGCAGGAACAACTCCCTGCAGCTTCTCCCGAAAATGAATCTCAGCCACTATGTATGCTAATTCGACCTGTCACAAGTCTGAATGCTATTATCACAGGGGTCAGATGCTTTCATCACAGACACACACAAAGATGCTCTCAGACAGCCATAAGTGCCTGTGAGGGTGCTGCATGCCTCGTACGGTAAGGACAATAGGGCAGGCTAACTGTAATCTGCCATTCAGTTGAGATCCACTGCTCACAGGTGGAGGGAGATAATATTGTGAGAGAGACTTTTCAGCTCAATCAAGACCATTCAAAGCAGCCGCACACAAACGCACACCCAGACACAAGATCTAGTGTTTCTTCATCCTCCAGGCACATGCCGGGCTGGTGCGGGGGTGGACCAGTGTGTGTGTGTGTGTTTTCCTACAGCTCCATGCAGCAACAGCACTCTGGCTCTATATGCTAATGTCAGGTGCTCTGTCTCTGCGAGGAATTGAAATCTTTGGCTCCTTCTGCCAACCCTCTCACACTCCTTCTTCCTCTCTGTGTAGCTCTCTGTAACCCAGCGTTCCCATTGTACTGGCAATGAATTTATTAGCTTTCCAAAGACATCGTTTTGTGCTGTGGTTGTGGAGGGACGATGGAAGGGTAAAGTGTGTGCAGCAGCATTCAGAGCAGAACATTAAAAGCTCTCCTTCAGGGGAAAAAAGAGACAATCCTTAAAGTTAAAACTGCTGAATTATAGCCAGAGTTTGACATTTCCTTGAAACTATTCCACTGGCTAAATCATCACTTCTCCCTTATTTTTTTCACTCTTATCTGGAGTGCTCTCTGATGTGCTGTCTTCTGTATCTCATCTGTACCCTTTCCAGGTTTATTTATCAACTGGGATAAAGTGTGAGAAGGAGGATACAGCCCATTAAAGTAAAACAGTGGTACTATTTTTACTTGTTGTGAAGTGTATATTAAGGTGTTACAGTTGGAGCATGAAGGATACAGCTGAGCAGATCACAGATATACTGGTATCAGCATTTATGTTGTTGTGCAGTGCAGAAATACAAAAGATGTGTTTGAGGGAATTTAGAAATAGTTTTGTCATTGCTTAGCCTGTCCAAATCATCATATATCTTGACCACAATTGTCCAAAAACCACATTTAAAGTTTCTTAGGAAGGGTGTTCGTGTTGTTGTTTAGATTACAACTCTAGTTTGTGGTATGACACAAAGATATTGAGATGAATATTGATTCCCAAGGCACAGAGTCATGCTAACACATCTGTGAAGCTGCATTTAGGCACAGTGGTACTTTAGGCTAATGTCAATATCAGCTAACATGCTTGCTATGACAATGAGAACATGCAGCAGGCATGCAAGTTTACCGCGGTAGAAGTCTGAGTTTAGCTAAGCATAGATAGGATGCTGTCATTTGCCAATTAGCACTTGCCTCTACTGACCACTACTCGACAGCAATCCATTCAGTAGATATATATGGAATGCACTCATAACCACAAAGAGAAAAAGTCAGAGGACCACCAAAGTCATCAGAATCATCTGGAGACCGTGAATGTGTGTACAAATGGCATCAATGGCATCCATAAAGCCACAGCATTAGCATGACTGAAAACAGACTGTTAGTGGGTGACATTAAACAAAAGTCGGCCTATTAAGTAACAACCTGATAGCTGGATTATCTCTTTTGATGTTGTCCCTCTTTGCTTGCTTGTTTATGAAGCTGTAAACAAGAGAATTTCAAGTGACTTTAGAGCATCATTAAAACAAATTGTAAATAATTCCTTCCGGGCAACTTTTCAACGATGCTGACACATGAAGCATGGGTCATCTTCCTCTCTTCCTTTCTACCCTGCAGTGACACAGTGGTCTGTGACTATTATAGTAGCCATTAGCTGTGTCAGGAGATGAGAGCTCATTTAGCTTACATATCAGAGAGGAGAACCATTGAGAGGCCTTGCTGAGCCCCCTCATTAGCGCTGACGCTGTATGTTAAGCACAGGCCTGATCTGAGAGCTCAGCCACGAACACGTGTAACTGTAGGGCACTGTGTTCATGTTGCACTAGAAGCATTGTAGCAGTGATGGCTGGTATAAATGGGCTAGTGGGGCAAAGCCCTCCCTACGTTATGGAATAAAGATGAGAAAGTTATAATAATTATATATAAGTAATAACACACAAAAGCTTGTTATACGTTAAAGGTTTAGTTTTAGTGAAACCTAAAGTGGCAACAGCATCAAATAGTTAAAAGAATAACACAGGATATCTCTAAATGGGCTAATTTTATGCAACGCAAGGAGTCATTCACTGACCATTTGGGCTGATTTCAATAATAATTGATATAATAGAATAATTAATAATCCATTTTCTTCATGTCCTATGAAGAAAAAAATTGCCAAAACGGTGCATGTGTGAGTTTGTGCATGTGTACGCAAGTATATAAATATACGTATATAAATATAATACAGTATAAATATATATATTGAGAGAGAGAGAATAAGAATGTTACTTTAACTTGCAATTCTACGGCTATAATTTATTTGTTAGCCCACCCAATCAATTTCAGCACCACTGCACTGTGGTGTTAGGTTAGCCCTGCACATCAAGGCAAAAGCACCTCACCTCACTTCACTTGCACACTTTCATTTCTTGCTAGGTTACAAATGTAACACATGCCAAATAGCTATTACAACAAACTGAAACTGAAATCATAAAATCACTTTTCGGGATATCGAAAATATAGCTCATGGGTAGAAATGGAAAGAGAATGTTACAGATCATTTTTGATGCTAATGTATTTTGTTTGTTGATTCAGTTATTTTCTGTATTACCCACTGATCAACTTACAACTTATCGAGAAAGTTGGATGCTATCAGCTGCAGGATTCACACCAAAATCTATTATTACTTACAGCTCATTTGTACCAGTGAATCGTGTAAAAACCTGAGCACAGAACTGTTGGCATGTTGGTGGTCCAGAACAAAAAAAAATTCTTAAGTTTAAATGCTTTTTAGCAATAATTTTAGAAAAGCTGTTAATCATTTTAATTCAAATAGGCCTTGTAGAATAACATTAAAGTGAAGTGGAGAATTCTTTGAAATATTATATTATTTATATTTCCAATCAGATGACTGACACCACATTATTTCATTAAAGGTATGTATGGTATATATTGTATAATTACATTGTTCTTATAGCAAAAGAAGAAGCTGTTGTACCACCAGAAAGCCTTTTTCTTCATCCAACCCTGTGTTGTAGAGTGATAAATGAACCTTAAAACCAAGATCTCTTAAGAAAGATCAGACGTAAGGAGGTGGAAGCATCGAGCATGAGACTGTGACAGTGAGGAAAAGAAACACTTGTTACAGTGCGTAAATAATGAAAAAAAAGTCTGTGTGTTCCAGCATTGTGAGAGAGATTGAAGACAGACAAAAGCATAT
This sequence comes from Scatophagus argus, assembly GCF_020382885.2. Classification (NCBI taxonomy): domain Eukaryota; kingdom Metazoa; phylum Chordata; class Actinopteri; family Scatophagidae; genus Scatophagus; species Scatophagus argus. Next base: position 4,416,050 of record NC_058513.1, read on the forward strand.
GAGTGTGTAGGTCATGTGCCTTTACGATCTCGTGACATATTGATATCAGGATACTGAAAAGGAAGAAGCGAGGAATTAACAGGAATGCATTTAACCTCTAGGCTGTACATTCGGCCGCTCTTCAGAGAGCAGACCGGCTGAATTAAATCACATCTTATATCCCTGAGCGGAGTGATGGAGGGAGTCGATGGGCTCGGGCTGCCCTAGCAACAGCAGCCTCAAAACATGCACTCCTCTATTCTTCATGCTTCTTTTTGTTTCAAGCCATCATATTTGCTGAATTCACCCTCCATATTCTCCTCTCTCTTGTCCTCCCCTTTGCTCTCTTTTGCTTTGCTTTCCTTTCTTTTCCTTTCCCTCCCTCTTCGATCCTTTGCTCCTTTCTTTTTTCTCATTGCTCTCTTATTATTTTATTGTATTTACTTTCCTCTCCTTTTCTTTCTTCTCATTTCATTTCCTTATTTCCATTCTTTTATATACCTTTCCTTTCAAAATTAATGTTTAGATTAAATTTTAAAAAAGATGTATTTGCTACCATTGATTTCATTAAAAAATACTGCAGATCAGTAAATGCCTTACCAAACTAATGTAATATCAGACAGCATATACTCAAAGTAGGGCTCTGTTTTTAAAGATCATTTTGAATTGAAACAGCTCAATTTCACTGAGTCAGTGGACGAGAAAATAAGAGGACTTTGTTCTGATTCGATCTATTTGGAGCCACTTTGCAAGCGCATTATCTCTTCACAGCACAAGATGAACAGTGCCAGGTAACACAAATCTATTCCACTGCACCTCAGTCCACGTGATTCTCTTGCCCAACACAGAAAAAATGTATTTTCTGTCCTGTGCGTTTTACTACATAAACAACTATACCCCTCCATTCGTATTTGTTGGCTTTAATGGAGGTCAATGAATTAATGGAAACACTTTCACATGATGACGTTGCTGAGTTGCAAATGGAAGGAGCTGCAAAGGCCAGATATGCTGGAAAATATTGTTTCAGTTGATCTCTATCAAAGGCACTGGTTTAGAAAATAACAGTGTTTCACTGCTCTTGCTCTCTGTCATCTGTTTTGCTGCGTTCTTTAAATAATGCCTGTGCCATCTCATGAGCCGCCATGCAAACTGTGGTGGCTGTGTCGTGCTGTAATGTCTGATGTTTTCCGGCCATTGCACTGCATCTGTTGTCCTCATCAGCTAAGTGTCACATCGATGTGTGTGACTGTTGTTTCTGTAATGCGTGTTTGTGTTTTCTCTTCGTGCTCATCCCACCGGAAGGCCTCTCACTGGGTTGTACTTGTCTTATTAAATAAAGATCAAGGAAGATAAATGAATGCTAGTGATAAAGGCGTCCTGCTGTCATGTCTCTGTAGTGCTTCTTTCAATAAGATGCTTCAAACATATAGTCGCAATCAGTTCCAGTAAAGAGTTCTTGTATAGCAAACTGCCGGTAGCCATAGCAGCAGTACTCCTGCTTCATGCTATGCCACCAGTTGAGTCTCACTGGTAAAGCAAGAAGTGTAGAAGTGCATGGCTGTAGGATTAGGTATTAGGAATTAGTGGTTACTGAGAAAAGTTTCCTCAGCATAACCTGTTATTTCATAGTGGAATACTGCCCCACACTTCCAGCATATTGCTGTAATACACATTTTGGTATCCTGAAAATAATTGACTCAGCCTCATGGCGTCTGCCTCTGCCTCAGTCACTGTTTTCATGTAACGGGACACCTTGTGTATTTTTACTTACATATCTTTCAGCTACATATCTCCACTGTGTTTGCAAAATAAAAATCAATTTTCAAATCTCAAATCTCTGCTCTGATTTTGGTGTGGAAAGAAAATGCATTCAAGCCATAATACATCAAACCAAAAAAAAAAAAAAAATCTTACCTGCAGGATCTTGCACCTCTCAGAGTCGCAGTCGATGTCCTCACAGGGATGAAACATGCCCAGTGTCACACAGTTCAGCAGGATCACCAACATGGACGCTCGCTCGAACCATGTAGAGAGCAATAGTTAAGGAATGCAACAAAAAAAGAAATAAAACACACACCAATGACAAGAGTCAAAAGTTTGCAGTAAAAGCCAGCATAAAAGGAGAAGATTTCTCCAGTGACCTCATTATCCCATTCAAATGTTCAAACTCCTCTGACAAAGTGATGCACGTTTACCTTTTCCACTTTAATTCAGAATCAAAAAATGTTCATGAGTGGAAAAATGAGCCACAGAGGAGTCTGGTAAGTGGGAAAGCCCAGCCGTGGCTGTTGTGAGTGGCAGTGGATGCTCCCATATTGCCCTGTTAACCAAAGACCTGTTTGCAAGGTGTGTTGGAGAATGTTCAGCTTGTTAGTGAGGGCGCCGGATAGGCACTTTAAAGAGACTGTGTGAGGCAAAGAACTCACTCCAACGAAATTTGTTCTCTGCATTTAACCCACCCAAGTGACGTGCACACACACAGCAAACCCGGGGCAGTGGGCGACTGCGTGCAGCGCCCGGGGAGCAGGGTTAGGTACCTTGCTCAAGGGTACCTCAGCCATGGACACCGGGACGGGGAATCGAACCAGCGATCCACCGGTTACGGGTCCAACACCCTAACCGCTGATCCACGACTGCCCCTAAACGTACGCAGGCACAGGGAGAACATGCAAACTCCACATAGAAGGGCCCAGACCGGGATTTGAACCTGGAACCCTCTTGCTATGAGGCGACAGTGCTAACCACTGCACCACCGTGCCGCCCTAAGAAGCACTCCCCATCGGGGAATCGAACCCCGGTCTTCCGCGTGACAGGCGGAGATACTGTCCACTATACTAACGAGGAGACACACTATACTAACGAGGAGACACCACAGAGAGAGGCGGACTAAGAGGGGGGTGGAGCATCTGGCTTTGGTCTTGGTGAATGTGAAGACATTGTGATGCATCAGGCATGAACTTTATTGACCACAAGGTCAAAGTGGGCATTCCTAATGTGGTTAGGTTAAACTGCAGCCTGTGGTATGTGACACCAATCAATGACGAGACCAAACATAGATTAGGCTGCTTCAATTAGCACACATACACACACACACACACGCACACACTCACACATGTATATATATATATGCACAAACAAAACCACATATATTGTAGATTGGTATTGTATGCACAGTCAGCACCCTGTATCCAGCCTGGTTAACAATGTTACACAGAACAGACTATTTATCATCCGTGTGTGTGTGCGTGTGTGTGCTAAAAGGAAAACGGTGCTTTTCGTCTGTGTATATGTGTATGACTGTATAAAAATGTGCACAATACAGGCTGCGAGGACAAACGACCTGTCCGTCTTTTATCGCATTTTATCACACTTGCTCATTCATCCTGCTGACCCATAATGCAGCTGGGTCAGCATGGCTCCACAGCCAAAACATAAAAAGAAGTGAGCGCAGGGCAAACAACAACAGTGAGAGCCAGGTTTTCAACTTTCTTTCTTTATGCTGGTCAAAAGCTGTCACTGCAGGCTGGAATTTCAAAGCAGAATGCTGTCCAACCTGATAAAAACCTGAAAACAGGTATGGGGCAGAGAGTCAAACACAGAGAATCTCAAATATCTCGGTTCCACATTCGTACAATAGTCTGTAAATATCTTTGGGCTATGATAGGAATCTTTAACAGGAGAATTATCATGTGTATCAAAGAACGTGGTATTAGATTTCAATTTAGGGTTAAAAATGGGGACACTAGAGTCTGCCATGAGCTATGTGACTTTATGAAGGGAATATAGTAACCTGGACTGTGACGGTAAACGAAATGTTTCTTGCCCGAAAGTAAGAGCTCATCCACCAACCCCAACCTCCAAACCTTTGTTTCATACCTCGCTAAACAAAGAGAAAACTATTTTCTGCAATGGCTTTGAACTTTAGCAACGGGCATAAATCATGTGCTGCAGAATCATCCAATATGAAAGTCATTCCAAGAGGATACTTGGCTGGAATGCAATACTCTGTGGTAGTTCCAATACAGTATTGAACAGGAATATTGAACAACAGTTGCAGGGTGAAGGGAAGTTGAGTCTGTGACCACAAGGAACCTCAGTAGCACCAGTTAGGGTAATGATGGTTGCATCTAGATGACAGCACAGGATTATGTTACACACTGGAGGATGCACAGAAAGTACTTTGAGTCCAAGGGGACACAATTAAAAAGATCAGTCAGTATGGAGAGTGCAATCATTAAGCAGGAAACAAAAGCTCAGACACTTAGGCCTCCAGTTTGAATGGTGGCGCCGAAAGTTTTAAAGATTGCAAAACTGTTGTTGGCACACAGTGGTAGCATCAGCAAAAGTTTGCAGCAAAGGACCGAGAACGTGGGGCTAATTAAAAATAATGAGCTGCATGGGTTGTCTGTGTGACTGATGCTATCAGCCTTCATCAGGGCTAAACACATTGTCATTTTAGTTCAGTACGGTTTCAGTCCATCACTGAGCTTCATCAGGGTCCAGAAGAAACAGTTTCCTCTGCAAAAGGACATGTCTACAGCCACCGGATGGTGAATGGTTTACAGTATGTTGCTATAACAATAATACATGTGTAGTAATAACTGTGCAATAATCTTAACTCATGTAACACTACTACAAGAATCAGTACCTACTTACTAAGTCCCTGAAACAAATCTGTGCAATAATCAATCCATCCACTAATCATAACTTGAGGGACTCTAGTGTAAATAGTCTTTTTCTTTTCTGTACTGTGTACAGCTAGAGGTACTTGTTTCCTGTGTATTTCTTCTTTCTGAATGCACCTTGCCCTATCCTTGCATGCTTTGCACCCTCTGTATCCTGTTTGCTGCTGTAATACTGTAACCTCTCTTATCTTTCTTTATTTTGGAGTGCTTTATTTTGGATATTCTATTACCACCTCTAAAAGAAATATTAAATGAGAAATACATTTCTAATGATTTCTGAGGACAACACAATACACCGCGTGTTCTATTATACAAGTGCATGACTACATTAAAAATTTCTTTTACTCATTTATAGTAATCCAATTCCTTCATAAACAGCCTTTCATTGTTTCAGGAAGTATGAAAGACAACTTTTCCTATGGAGAACCAAAACAACAAAATGCAGACTACACTCGACGGATCAGCTGCTGGTTTGTGTGTGCTATCTGACATGAGCTGCTACAAAAAGCATGTGTGACTATTCAGCTCAAAGGAGATGTCTGTCCCCCATTCAGACACATTTTAATACTACATCATTTTTAAACCACAGCAATAGTTTATAGGTCACTAATTAATCTCTGATTTCTTCTGAGCTCTGCTTGCACAACAGTAGTATAATAATAAGCACATCTTCATCACAATTCATTCCTATTTTACATCAGCAAAACAAAACTTTTGAGTTTGAACTGAGTTATTCAGAGTGATATTCAGAACTTGTACATTCTGTCTGTACCACAACAGAAACAAAAGTTGTCCTCATTAAGAAACTTTGCTTCCTAAACAACAATGTACAAACAAAACTACATCACCAAGGAAACAGAGAAGAATCCACTGATAGTGTACGTTGCACAAAGGAAGGGAGACAGAGCAGACAAGGGAAAACAATTTGATTTCTGTCAAGAGTTAAGTTTTGAGTTATACACTAAGTGGTAGTAAAGAATAAGAACATACTGCTTTAGCAGTGTTTGTATAGATGTACTGTTGTTTGATTAAAAGTCAGAATGTTGTCCAAGGTCTGGGAGACATTGAACGCTCCCTACAGCAGGCTGATAAAAATCATACATTTAGAAAGAAAGAAAATGATCCTGAATGCCAAAAACTCTGAGTACAAATCATTGGATGGATGTTTTTGCACTCTGAATTCTGTAAAATGTAACCAAACAATCATCACGGCAAACTGTCAACATAAATACTGATGCTGAGTATCATTACTGTCTGATGCGATGGATAGAGTGGTTCACTGAAGGCATTACATGGTGTATAATTTAACAAGGCTGCTGTCTTGCAGCAGAAATAATCAATACCCAGTCAGGGTTGGATTCTCAGACGTTGGACAGCCTGAAAGACAGACAGTCACACTAGTTCATGGTTTGATTAATTATTTAGTCTATAAAATGTTAAGAAATTGTGGAAAGAAATATGCTCTTCACAGTTTCCCAAATGTCAAAGTCTTCAAGTTGCTTCTTTTGTCCAAGCAACAGTCCAAAGCACAAAGACTCTTCATTTACTTTCCTAATTGATAAAGATAAGCAGCAAGTCCTTATATTTAAAATCTAAGATCAGCCAATGTTTGATATTTTTGTTTAAAACTTGACTTTATTGATTATCAAAATAGTTTGCGATCAATTTTCCTCTGATCAACTTATTGATTATTGGACTAATCACTGCAGAAAAAAGACCTTGGGGGAAATGAAGAGGATGTTTATTTACTGTGAAAGAATATCAAAGGGAGCATACAGATTTAAACTGAGACTAAGTAACGTTTAGAAAAAGAAACAAAGTCAAAAAGAACAAAGGGTTAAAAAATAATTAGCTGTCACTATTATTGTCTACCCGCAATGATCATCACATCTCAGTCTCAGCAGGCAGTTGTTTTTGACCCAAAAAAAAGAAAAAAAAATAGACAAAGTTTGCAACTAGCTACAGAGCACAGGGGATGATTAGCAGCTGAAGAGACAGAAATGAAAGGAAACCTAACAGTGAACTTTCATGCATTCATCATCTGGACAGAAATACCAGTCCAAGCAAATGCTAATGTTGTGTATGCATATTACCTTTGAGATGATAATGCCTTAAGTGCTGTGTTTGCAACTTGTTTCTGCTACGTCAAGTAGCCAAAAATTGCAGGTTTGACTTCAGACACTCTGGGATTTTGCTGCTACAGCCTTGATAAACAGCAGCTTTTGGGATGTTTCTGCTACTTTTTCTAGTTTTGCTGACTTCATGACTCTTCTCTACTCGTTACTACACTTACTATGTGTTAGCATTTGGCATCATTCTGCAATTCCTAACCAGGTTCACTTGAAAGAGCTAATGCAAATTCTAATATTGCACAGGAATTACTGGGAAGTGAATAATCATATAAAAGTTACTTACAAATGGCAAAATGTGTTTTATGACTTAAAATGTAGTTGCACAGGATATTGGAATCCAGACTGCTTTTAGAGCTAAAAATCCAGAAGAAATATAACAATTAGCAAACCAAAGAGTTTTTCAGGGTCTCAGAAAGAAGTCAGACCCACAAACAAGGGAGGTTTTCCCCTCTCATTACAAAGGTAGGACAGCCGGGTAGACAGCAGATTTTATAGGTTTTATTAGTGCACTTTAGACCCTGTCAACTGATCAAGAAAATAAAATGTATTGTTTATTGGAGTTCTTACAACCAAAAAAGGGAAAGAGAATTTACTAGCAGAAAGGCAGAGGAGAAGTCTTGGGCAGAAGGATAGAGACAAAGCAAAACATTAAAAATGAATAATCTGACTAATTCAATCAATAACTCTTCCTCTCCTGGCCTTGTTCTCTTCCTCTGTCTCCACAGCTGGTGGGCTATAATTAAACAATAAGGAGAGAGTGTTCTGCCTTCAGTCTGAACACACACACACACACACACACCTTCATGGTGTCAGCATATAAACAAGCGGTGACGCCCTGAGGGATGGATTCAATTAGAGGAAAGATACACAAGGATATGCTCTGTCAAAACTCTGAAAGCAAGAAGCCTGAGCTCCAACGCAGACACACAGGCACACACAGACGCAAACTCACACAACAATGCTTTCATCAGAGAGGCAACACTATCAAACTCATCAGGACCTCAAAAAGTATTCTGTGTTCTGCTCCCATGGGTTCATCCCCCTCCTTGACACTCTAACACACACAAACATGCCCACACTCACACTTAAAGTTCCTTTCTTCTTGCCTAATGAAAGGAAAAATTATATGCAAGTCTCACGTCCTGCCTCCTTGAATCACACCACTGATTCATTCTGATTCTGTCCACTAATGATCCGACACTGGGACACAAACAACAGAGAAGAGAAACAGAGCGTGTACATGTATACATACACTATATAGACAAAAGTATTGGGCCACCTGATCATTACACCAACAGGGACTTTAATGAAATTGAATTCTAAATACATAAATGAAATGACAAAAAGACCTGGATCGCAATCTCAGTTTGAGTTCATCTCAAAGGTGTTGGATGGGGTTGAGGTCAGGATTCTGTGCAGGCCAGTCAAGTCCACACCAAACTCATCCAACCATGTCTTTATGGACTTTGCTTTGTGCACTGGGACACAGTCACGCTGGAATAGAAAGAGGCCTTCCCCAACCTGCTGCCACAAAGTTGGAAGCATAGCATTGTCCAAAATGTCTTGGTAGGCTGAAAAACAGTCCTAAAACAGGTGTGTCTGAATATTTTTGTCTATATAGTGTACACTACATGTTTGCATGTCAGTGTAGCCCCGTGGAGGAGAAAGGAGAAAACAGATTAAAAAGAGCAAAGTCTGGTGTGAAAAAGTTTCAGCTCGTCTCATCAAGTTCTCTCCAGCTCTTATTTCTTTCATGAGCGCAGGGGAATGAATCCTTGGCAGGAAGAGATGAGGTGCACACACAGTCCGAGGGCGATCAATACACACAAGCCTCTCTGAATAGATATCATTCATTGTGTTTACTATAATTCACACAGGACGTGGTTCTGCATCCACCCATGCTCTGCCAGTCTCCACACAAACCTCACAGCCTTTGCTCTTTGTGCATTGTTTCTCCAAATCTACATCTCGGGATATGCATGATGTGATACGCACACACACACACACAAAATGGACCTGCCCTTTAATACAAAATTTATGTTTAAAAAATATCTAATATCACTTGTCAGATATTTTTATTTTATTTTACCATCAGTGAATGTTTAGCTAACCACCTCAACACACAAAATCTCGTTAACACTTAAAATGTGGTGTTGCTGGAATATAATAAAACAAAAAGATGCAACTGCTCAGTCTGTATCACGCCTTAAGTTAATATGGAAACAAATATAGGTAGATAAATATGTTTTTGTCATGTGTGCCAACAAAAGATAATGAACTGCTAAGTGGGTGACAGGTGTTCAGCACCTCACTTTACTGTAATGCTGAAAAGAAGCTGGAATGTAAGTATGGACCAGCAGCTTTAATTGGCTGGAACTCCACTAATGACCATCAGCTGCATCAGCTCAGCTGTGACAAACAGTGCAGAAGTCCACTGATCACGTCATCACAAACTCAAACTTCTCTGCTCGTGTACACAGACAAGTTTTGCTGAAATTTGTAAGGATAAATTGAAAGACACATTTATCCCCATTTTTTTCTTTTGACAATTTTCAAATAAATTCAGTAAATATTTACATGAAGTTTGGAAGGAGACTGAAGGAGTCTCTTTGAAGCATCACAATATCATAAATCACTCACTTTCTTAGATATTTTTAATTTCCACCTGTCTGGATGATTTTACATAATATCTTAAAGAAAAGTTGTGAGTCTCTGTCGGGCTAATTTTCAAAGGGAAGACTGATTGGCTCACCAAAATCATTTTGAATTATCTTCACGTTCTGTCCATAATTCTGGATTACCTTCTTATGTTTCCATCATATATATATATATTTTTACAATTGGTAGCTTCAATTCTCCACCAATACTCTTTGGAATTAAAAAACGGGGGCCCAAATTAGAACAGTATTGCTTACTATGTATAGTGTGTCAACACAACCCTCTGCTTGATGCAACCTGGTGTAATTCTGGCTTCAAGATTCCCCATTATGTTCATGAAAGAGAGTCATATCAAAGCACAGAGGGTTCTTACAGAGGACGTGCAAAGGCGCATCTTCTTTATTCTGACTCATTCTGCCCTGAAGTTCAAACATGACAAAGGCAGAGTCCCGCACCCGTGAGCACTAGGCAGATTCGGTGACATTCGGCCATACATCGGAACGTGTTCGTACATTACCCGATTAAAAGCTTCGCTGAGGCTTGTTACAAAGGGCAGACTGGGTTGGAATGGTAGGATGAACTGGATGGACGGAAGCAGAGACAGATATGGTAGGTGGACACGAGAAGCAGGAATAAAGAGAGAAAAAACCGACTGGGTTAGCATGAAAACAGAAGGCAGATGAGATTTCACTGTTTTGATAGACTGTTTACTGGCAATTTGATGAGGGTAAGATGGAGAGGAAGGAAGGGAATCTCTGCATTTTCTGCACATGTGACTTGGCTAACTGAGGCTACTCGGCCACAAGAGGATAAAATGTTAAATGAACCAAAAGGCCTGACTGTAAACCACAGTCATTGCCATGGATATGAGCAATTCCACTGACCGGAGATAAAAATAACCTGCTGTTTTTAACCAGTCTTAGATTGGTACAGCCCGTGAAGCCTGCAAGTCTGGAAGTACAAGGAAGTCTGGACATTTTTTATTCAGTCAGAAGTCAGTTTGAGAAAGGGCACTTAATTGAAACTTTTCATGTCTGACAACATGAAACAATTGGGGAGACGATTATCGAATGGCCACTGCAGAGAGAGATGCTGACACTGAAATCACTCTCAGCTTTCTTAGTTTTGCTTCCCTTCAGTGGCTTCAGTATTTTACGAAACATTTTCTGTCTTCTACCACTCATGACAACAACCTCTCTTTTTGCCATTGTTTCCTCAGGAGTGCAATGCCTTCTCTTTTGAAAACAAACTTTACAAAGCCAAAAGAAGCACAGCAACTATATGTGAAGGTGTGCAAAACAGGAAGGAGAAAAAAATCAGGGTGAAAAGTGAGGTTTAGCTCAAAAGTCAGAGACAGCTGCTGCTGCCACACCTTTGCTGCTCATCTCCCATCAATTCCCCCTCTTTCCAAACACCTCAAAGCTTTTGTCCCCTCTGATCACTTTCTTCTCCCTCTGCTTTCACTTTTCTGTCTATATCGTCTCACCCCTGCTAGGAGGAGATTGACAAAACTGAAACTTTTTTTTTTTCAGAGGAAGAATGCTGAACATGCCAGAATAGAATAAAAAATGTAGGAGAGAACTGAAAGAGGAAGGATGTTCATGAAATATTGAGGGCGATTGCTGCAGCCCTTTGTAACGTGCTATCTGTCACTGTCATTGTGCTTCAATGTGTGCTCAAGCCTGAGCATGCGTTCACATGTCTACATTTATTTGTCCATGTTTGGGAGTCCCCACATGAAGAAATGCCACGCTATCACAAAAATAGAGTTTTCTTCCTTTCTTTCTTCCTGTTACGGCTCATAGACTGTATAATGCATGGATGTAATCTCTGTGATGTTACCCAGGGCTTTCTGAAGAGCCATTGTGAAGCTCAGTATGATGGCTCCAGCTGTCGCAATCTTGGCAATGCCTGACTCCACCTTAATTCTGGCTAAGCCAAAAATAGGCAAAGAGTTGGAGAGTTGAACCCAGGAGAAGAACCTGATTAAGTGCACAAGTGATCAGACTTTTGGACAATGGATTTCTGGCTTGTACAAAATTTTGGCTAGCTGTCTAACAGCTTGAGCAGGGTATCGAGGGTATTGTGGGCACAACCTTTCAGTGTTCTATGTTTATATTCAGTATAAGGACCATATTGTGAGAACTCACGTGGGATAATTACAGTATCTGCCCAGTTTGAGACACCATCATGCTACCTCAGTTTTTGCTTCCAGACAGTCATTATTACCACAAACACAATTAATGTTCTTTTTACTCTGTTTCTATAAACTGCTGAAATATGTTTCCTTCACACAGACAAGCAAGAGGAAGATGCACAAAACCCCCGGAGACCTGGTTGATACTGGAGTTTTTGGTGTGATACAGCTGTCAACAAGTGGTTGTGAGTTTAATCAAAATTTTATCACTCAAAATGAGTATCAGGCTTTTAAATAAGCTGCCTCAGAGACATGCTGACAGGAGCAACTCTAAGAAAAGGCCCAGTATGTTACAGCAGAGTATCTCAGCTCGTGGCAGGGAAAATCCTGCTGGTATAACGCTGCATATCCCAAGCGCTCGCTGACACGGCTTATCAGTAGATGAGTCAGGAGCCGGGGAGTTAGGAGGTTGAGGCAAATAACAGCATATTGTTACGCCGGCTGTATCGGTGCCTTCCATATGAGAGACGGGATGAAAAATGGGCAAGAACCAAGCGGGGAGGATGGATAGGAGAGAGACAGAGGAAAGGAGGGAGGGAGGAAGGAAGGGAGGAAGGGGAAGTAGGACAGAAAATGAGGAATATGTGAGCGTCGGAGTATGTGTGATCGAGCTGACATGAAAGTGAAAAGCGACAGGACAAACGTAAAAAAGACAGAAGACATACATGAGGAGGATAGAACTGAACACACATCCATACCAGTTTAATGTCCTTACAAGGCATTTCCCCACAATGACTGCATTATCCTGTGTGTGTGTGTGTGTGTGTGTTTGTTTGGCGTGGGGGGATCGGGAGTTAGATAACTGACCTAATGATTTCTCATGGGGGAGCAACAACAACAAACACCATTAAACTTTTACCAGCTTACATTATTGATAAATTCACCCCAACCCTAAGATTCTGTCCATTCAAATAGGCAGCATCTTTGTTTCATGTTCCCCCCTCATGAATATTAATATAAACAGCACAGCAACCATTACACTGACACAATAGGGACACTTAGGATGAACTAAGATCGATTTTTTATGGGAGGGTGGTGAAAGAAAAGACTGACTTCACAATCTGTTTACCTGGTCAACATGCAGAACATAACCAGATGTCTTCTCGTGGATACGGTGCATCACTCGCAGGTAGCTCATGAAACTGCTGCCTTGCGCTTTGAGAACTTAGTTTCACATATGAAATGCTTGAACCAAAGGGTGTGTATGTGTGATGAGCTCAATGCACAAATAGATTCTCCACACACACACACACATTTCTCTCATCAGCCAGGAAACACCCCTGAATCTTGCCACTGCGGACTGTGAGTTGCTAAGCAACACAGGCTTTCTTTGGGAAGTATTGCAAAGACACATCTCTATTGCTGTGGTGTCTGTAGCCGAGGTGATGGGGCAGTGCTGTCGCAGTTATGGAGTAAAACTTTGAACAAGGGATTTGGAAGTCTGTGCTGTGTCAGGCATTGAATTCAGCTATGTCATCAACCACAGGAAGCACCTGGAACATAAAGAATACTCTTTTCTGTCTTCAACCACCTGCCAAGGCTGAAGCTCTTACTTGTCATCTTAGCTTACTTAAGTATGATCCCTCACCATCCTAATGGACTTCATACTGTCAAGCCTCAGGTCACTGGTGGGCAATAGAAAAAGCATAGTGTGACCAAAGAGCTGATCTAATACCTGTGGTGTCAAAAGACTCAGATCTGCCACACTCGGAGGAGAACATTTTGCTCTGCTATCCTATTAAAATGCCAGCAGGCCAACATGTGAATAGAGAGATGAAAGAGAGAGAGAAGGGAGTGGGAGAGAGATTTCACACTTTTGTAGCAGCCATGCGTGGTGACGTAATATTAGGAAATATCCCTTCCTCCACTACGGTCAGCAGGAAGGTGGGAAGGAAAGACTACAGTATATTATATACTGGTACAGTAGCTCTTGCTGCCATTTGCAGCTTCAAATGTGCTAATTTTTGCAGTATAGTTTTATGATGTACATTATTTGCTCAGTAAAAGGCCTCTTTGCACTGATCTAAGACTGTCAAATCAGCAGCTTTATACAGGCGAACTAACCTCTTGAGCGCCATATATTGGAAGCCAGTGTGAAGGCCTTCCTCAGAAGTGATTGCACTACTATACTGCTCATGCTTTATGCTTACCCGTGTGAGTGAACACAAGGTGAAACCAACGTAGTCGCCAATGTCTTAGACACATCCAATTTACTGCATGACCAACATGCCCAACAAATAACACATCTAACAATCTCATACCTAAATGAAAAAATAGGTTGTAAAAGTGCTGGGTTTAGCCAAGGTTCAAAAAAAATCCCTCTTGGCCTTGGAAACAGCAACAGAGAAAACAACATCACCACAAGGCCAGTTGAACAGCTGTTCTGGAGCTTTCAAACTTATGATCTTCTGTAGCAGAGGGAGTTTGTCTTTGCAGTGGAATAGTAGACGTCCAAAGAACTCCATGTTCAGAATCAACTCTTGACCTCAGAAAACATGCCACCTCCATCTACTGATGAAGAGCCTACGATATGATTGAAAGCAGACCTTAATCCTCAACTATTTGTTTAGTTCAGGAAAGCCTGCTTTTAAGGTTAGATGAATGGTGTGTTGAGACAGGGCACGAGGCAGTGCAAGCGAAATCAGCAGAGAGATGTGAGTGGGAATTGGATGAAAAACAAATTTGCCTGCAGATGCGAACTTTCAGAAAGAAGAGAGAATGATGTGAAATAACAATAAAATAAAGTTTTGGTAGGAGGAGTGATGCTAACTTTGGCCTTGGGTGTCAAAACCAACCCGCTCTTCGCACACCCAGCCTCCTTTCTGACACTGTTGTTGTGATGCCAAGCAACCGTGTTCTCTGCAAGTGAAATGACTGACAATTAAAAGCTTGTTTGAATTTTTTGAACAAACAGCCAGTGCTGCTGTTTTGATGGTGAGGACACACACAGACAGAGAAATAAGAAGACACACATTAAAACACAAGAAAATACTGACACACATCATCTCTCTCTCTCTCTCACACACACACACACACACACACACACGAAGAAACACCTGTGGCCAGGATGTGCTCTCAAGGCTCTGAATTGGCAGATGTGTGTTTGTCACATATGACACAGCACCATATCTATCATCCTAACTGACAGAGATGCACTGGCCAGTGTGAGAGTGCATGTGTGTGTGTGTGTGTGTGTGGACAGGTGCTTGGTTTTCCAGTGTACATGTGTGTTCTGAGTGTGTGAGTGAGAGCTTTAACAGCCCAGAGGAACAGAAAGCATACATATTACGTGTTTTTGACGAGAGAACAACATCCTATAGAAATCACTTCAATGTGTGTGCACATTCTTTAAAGCACACACGAGCTCACACACTCATGTCTCATATCTCATGTCCAGTTACTGGCAAGTACACGAATACACGTGGAGCTAAGAAAGCAAAGAATGAGAGTAGAGCAAATCAAATGAGCAAAAAGTGAGGGGGTGAAAGAGAGATGAAGGATAAATAACTGATCTGATCTGAAGGCCATGCAAGGTTTTAATCATGAAGAGAGGATGATATCAGACTAAATGGCAGATAGACCTATTGTGGGCTAACACACACTCTGAGAAATTCCCAGACAAACTGTTCTGTGTGAAAGAGTGTGCGCAAGAGACAAGAGAAAGTGAGAGGGAGTCGAGAGAGGTCAGAGGTCAGGAAGTGTTTCAGTTCACTGCAGCCTCTCATTAATTAAGCATTGACTGAATCGCTGTGTCGCTCTCCCTCTCTCGCCCAGTCATGAGTTCTACCACCGCTGCCATTTCATTCATAACCAAAGCTATTTAGAGCCTTGCTTCCATTCAGTGGAAATAGAATTGAATGCACATCCTAAAACACACGCATAAAAACACACACACATATACCAGTGCCTGAGGAAATCCAGTTAAATGCCACAGCAAACAAATATGCACTTAATCGTTCCGGGAGAGGAAATAGAAAAACACCTCGTGCTGGATTGACAGGGCAGCTGAAGGTCAGCTAGCTGGCAGAATGAGAGAATAAAGAAAAGCTTAGAAAAAAACAAACAAACATTAGAAGTGAAAAGCATGCCCGAACTGAAAATATGCAAATAGAGGGAAATTATGATATGAGAAAAATGCAGTGGTGCGCCAGAATCAGCATGATTAACATGAGGTCAGCTTTATCAATGCAGCTGATCTGGCCTCAAAACAGAACCCAGGCTAATATTAGAGAAGTTAGCAGAGGCACGCTACTGTGGTCTGCACGCACACACAAACACAAGGCCAATGAGAACGCATTCAAATTGTCGTATACACAGGATATTCATGTGTAAGATACAGAGCTAATTAGCAATCAGCGCTAATAACAGGAAAACAGATTGAAACTGGCGCAGCGATGACATGCATCCACACAGACAGGAAAAAGTTCAAAAAAGGTTATGTGGACCCTCAAGCGTAGGGAAAGGCTAAAAGGGAAATGAGTTGAATAAAAGTCATATACTGTGTTGTTATTTATACATCAACTCAAATGTGTTTTTGTAGGACTTTCAATCACATCTCAAGGTCTTCTTCAGCACACGGAGCTGGCTCAGGTGTCACGAGGTGTCATCACGTGACCAAAGTTCTACACTGAAGATACAGAAGATGCTGAACTGTGCATCAAGTTATATCCTGCTAGGTCTGCCATCCTCAACTCCTTTTACCGAACTTGACAAAGAATGTGAGATTTTCCGTGACAAGTTTGAAGTCATTCTTCATTCCCATATAAAAGGAAGAGTTTCACAGCACTGTTGCTCTTATCTTTCTTTCGGTGGCTTGTCTCATTTTTAAAAGAACACAGAAAAGTCTGTTCTTACTGTCTTCTCTTGTCTTGTTCTGGCTAAAGAGAAAATAATAATAAAACAAAAAACATCTGAATGTTCAGTTTTAAATCATGATCAAAGGTTGTGTGGGGGGGGTGTTGTCTGTTCTGGAGTGATGTGCCTGTGAGGCAGAGTGGAGAGGCTTGCTTTTATTACTGCTACTGAGATTACAAATGTTCAGAGAAGTAACAGTTTATTTTGGGGGTTGTAGGAACATTGCTATAGCATGTACACACTCACACACACACAGTGTCGTGTTTTTATCGTCTTTGGGGACATTACATAGACTTACATTCATTTTAGCAGAGGAGTTTATGTGTACATGTGTGTGTGTGTGTGTGTGTGTGTGTGTGTGTGTGTGTGTGTGTGTGTGTGTGTGTGTATTCACCCAGCAGAGCAGATCAATGTAAGTGAGTGTGTAAGAATCCATCCACTAAGCTTTGGCATGGACTAATACAAGTTATATATAGACCCAAGTGTCTTCCAAAGCTGCTATCTCGGAATTTCGATTGATTGAACCAAAATTCACGCACAAGACTTCATCACATTATCTAAGTACAGAACCTTGGTCAACATATATGAGTTACACACACACACTGTATCTGAGCTTCTAGACATGAGAGCCAACATTTGCTATTAATTCTGTAATTTAAGCCAAACTGGGATCTCACAGGTGGTAACCAGAGTTTTCAAATTCTGCACATTTGGTGTTGTAACCTTAACCATAACCATTACAAAGTTAACTCCTAACCCAGACCTTATCTCAATCAAAACCTCGGACCATATCTTAAACAAGAACCTAAGCTGGAACACACATCTCCATAATTTTGTCCCTGCATTGTAAGTTATGCAGACATACACACACACTCTCTCTAATAGTCTATAATAAGTGGGGCAATGAGGGTGGTGTAACGTCTGGTGTGTTATGCGTTTTGTCTGGTTCTCAGTACACTCAAAGTATACTTCAATCTCCACTTGGCTGCTGCCTGTGACCACTACATCACGCACACACACATACACACACGTCATTACAATAGAGACCTGAGGAACCTTCGACCCAGAACAGAGGTCCTCCTTGAGCTCGACTGTTTTGTCTCCCTCCCTTGACTCCACTTTCTCCTCTCCTCCAGTCTTTCCTCCCAGCCAAGCCAATCCTCTGGCACTGAGCAGACCATTATACAAAGCAAATAAGCCAAGGCTATAGGCTCCAATAGTTTCTCAGAAAGGGAAAGCAAGACAGGCAACGTGTGTGTGCGAGGGAGAGAACGAGCCCATAAACCCCACTGACTCTAAAAGCTTTGCCAATCTCAAAGAATGCCTTGTGGATAAGTGCTGGATGACTCAAAACTTTCTCTGTAGCTTTACAGAAATCCCAGGTCTGTGTTGTTTGGCTCCATCCGACATCAGAAACAGAAAGAAAGAAAAGGAGGAAGGGAGGGAGACGATCTCTAAGAAGAAGCAAATGCAACAACAGCAAATTTAAATCTTCAAACATAAGCTCCTTTTTGACAGTCTCTGCCTGTCGGTGACGTCTGTGTCATAGAGTTCAAGCATGCAGGCAAAACCCAAACAAGAACAAACAGTTATTGAACAGCAACTCTAAATAACCTCTCCCAGACCTATGCACCACCATCTGACGTGGACCCAACCACAACCTCTACAGTCCAGAACATGTGGAGTCTGCTGGAGCATTCCCCCACCTAAAAACACGCCACACTGTGAGTGTTGCTGGTATTAATACAATACCCAGCCCCGGAACTTCCTCCTCACACACCCGCAGGCAACGTATCTAAGGTCTCTTTCTCACACACACACACGGCGGTATAAAAATCAGAACAACTACATGCCATGCAAACACTGTCCATTTCTCCATGACAACAAAGAAAATGTTTACACTCCTTCTTATTGGCTATGATCCCGTTTCTATGGCAATGGAGTCGGCATCTCTGTGTTTGGGCATCATGAGCTGTGAGTGTGTTGATGTTATGTACAGTACAGGAATGCGTGCACATATGGCTGTGATTACACAAACACACACGCAGAGATGCAGCAGGAATATCATGTGTCTCCAAATTGAGAATTTGACCAATGGCCTTTCTTTAAAGCAGCAATGAGTGGTCTGATTGGCTGTTCATTTTTAATTTGACTGAACAGAAAGTGTTCTATCTGAGACTGGGATGGGACAAAATAATACTGAAATCATTCCTAGGTAGGTTGGATGTTCTCATGATTATGTACTGTATGTCTTTCAAATTTGAGAAGTTACAGTCTTCTTTTCAAGATAAGACAAATCCCTTTAAAATACTTCCGTGAGAAAACAAACAAACAAAAAAAAAACCGCTGGGAATAAAGCAGGATTTTCATATATTCAAAATCAAATACACAACTAATCACACTCACGCACGCACACACACACATCTAATCTGTACACAGCCCTCACAGAGTAGCAGCCGTCGGCAAACCAGTGTAATGAGGGAACACCAGTGAGCGCCGGGGGAAAAAGAAACGGATGGAAATATAGATGGATGGGGAGAGCAGGAGAGAGAATCAGAGACAGAGAAAAATCCAAACAATAGGAAACAAACAAGAAGGAAGCTTCTGTTCCTAGTGGAGAGATTGACGGAAGGAGGCTGAAGTGCGTAGCAAAGGGCAAAGAAATGAACGAATGGGTTTACGAGAGTGAGTGAGTTAGTGAAATTAATATCTGTGCAGTGAATCATTTTCACTGCATTACATTATCTATCCGAAGCAAAGTTTAAGTATTTACAAACTGGCTTTTACACTGGGTTAACATAAAACCAGTGGCTGTCTGGATGGAAGATATAATGCACAATGGTGAATGGTTGGCATGGGGCCTCTTTAAGAAGAAGTGCCCAAATATTATTTTTTTGAAACGTTACACTCCGTTAAAGAAAGACTTTCTGGACTGAGCTTTCACAGGAAATCAATGCAAACATGTAATCTAGTGCAATTCTATCCAGCTGATGGCGACAGATTTAGTCTCGGTTAAGAAGAGTTGAACCCCACTAAAATAACAACATATTGGGTTAAAAGAAAAAAAGGGAGGAAGCTAGAAATGTAGGGGAATAAAGGAGCCAAGGGGAGGAGGGGAGGAGTTAAAGAGCAGCAGACAGAGTGGGTGAGGCTCATCAGTAAACGGGAATAAAAAAGCACAAGGAGGCACGAGGAGCAGTCGGCTTTCTGCGGGCCCCGAGCTGCTTCGTGTGAAGTGACCGGTGACTTTCCAGGTGCACCCGGCAAAAACAATGTGCCTTTCATACGCAAACAAAGAGAGTGGGACAGAGAGTCCGATCTACAGCACAATTAGAGCACAACAGGTCTGCATTTCTCTGCTGCTCTGACCAATACCAGGGAGCCACTGTTCGCTGCTTTCAAGTGCAATAATAACACTTCTACATAGATGTGATGGAAGCACACGATGGGGTCTAATCAGATGTTTTGTTATCTGTGCGCTGACTCACTCAGTTCCCTTGCAGAAGAACAATAAAATGGTCTTCACTTTTAATATGGCGGTGTAATGAGTCTGCAGCATGTTTGCAGGCTAACAGACACAGTTCCCTCTGATGGCTTCTTATTTCCTGGTAATCTCCAGATGTGATTTAGCCCAAATGTGCTCAAATGCGCCGGTCATACAAACAGTAAAATTCGAGCCAAAACAAGCACAACACCATCTCAAATGACACTCCAGTCCTTTGAATAAACAGACGGTAAACACTTTAGATGTTTCCCATCGAATCCATGGTAGCAATCTATTTTCCGCAAGGATGTTATTATCCAAGCTGTCTACCACCTGTTTGATTTGCATTGGTTTGATCTTGGTTTGATCTGTCTCAGCAGCGTTCATGTTTGGACTGGAGACATGTGACATTGACACCTGCTAACATGGACAACAATAGCTCCAACCACCGCTGGACCTGGCTCGGGTGGTGGAGAGCACTGGATTACGCATTTTTTCCTCTCTCGATGTATTTAGTGTTCATGTCAGACAACCTGAGTTCATGATAGATGTGTAATTTGATGGTAAGAAATCAGCCCACTTCAAGAACACAAGCTGTCCAGATTTGTGTGAAACATCATTAAAAATGCTGCAAATAGCAATAGAGCTAAACATGGATGTCATTGGGGTTTGATGCACATTACAGATACATTTGCCAGCGTAGCGGCTGGTGAATAGAGAACCTAATAACAGAGTGAAAGAGCCAGCTGGGGAATGCTAATTAGCCACATAGGCCAACAATCAGATCTAATGGGTGCTGAGTAAATACCAGCGGTTGGCTAATAGCCATTAATGCCCTATAAGAGATCCAGATAGCTGTAGCATCAAACTATTATATGTGTATGAGTGTGTGTTGATGTGGTTTTGTCTTCACCAGGACCAAACATCTTATCTAGCATGATGAGAGCAATTATTGTGAGGGCATTTTGGCAGTCATCCTTTTTCAAGGGGTAACCCCTTGAAAAACCTGTTTAAGGTAAGAAAACGAAAACAAACATTGTCAGTGAAAAGTGTTTAAATAGTAATAAAATTGTTTGTGTATCAGCTATGTATTTGTATTAGTATGAATATTTACCTGGATAGTAAAAGTTAAATTGGTAACATTGTTTCACAAATGTTTAAATTAGTTTAAATGATGATGGTTACTGTATTTGGTCCACAGTGTTTAGATGTGTGTCAAAGAACGTCCACATGACTGCCCCAACCCAAGGTTTCCCCACAGAACGTTGCATTGTAAACAGGTGATTAATGTTATTTATTTCACCTGTCAGTGGGTTTAATGTTGTGGCCGATTGGTGTACATTCCAAAGTTTAGCCAAGGCTAACAGGATGCTGAGTTAGTTTTTGATTTTGGATTCAACTCTCCTAATGATAAACCCTGAAGATAACAACACTTTGATGCGTAAAAGATGCGTGTAGCTAAATGAAAGCTATGTGCACAGACATTGCTTAGCCAACTAAAATGTAGTGGAAGAGAAAAATCAAAATCAGATTTATGCAAGGGAAAAAGCAGTTTAAAAAGTAATTGTCTGTATATTTTGTGGTCTAATTGGTCAGTGAGCGATGTCTCCAGAAAACTTAAGTCAATACACAGAAATAAACAAAGGTGAATACTCCTACAGATGACAAGTTCATTCCTCTGAAAACTCCCTGAAATCACATATTGGCCCTGTTCGTCTTGCTCTGCTACATGTGGCTGCCTCTACATGTTGATGAATTTGCTCTGTAATCATTTTCTACTTCTGCTTTGTAAAGGAATTCAATCCAGACTCACTTCTCTACCCCTTATTAGTTTTTGACATGCATACAGTATATGCCACTCTTAATACTACAGCTAAAGGTTACTCCACCTCTATGAACGAACATTCATGCAGCCGTGGCCTAGAGGTTGGAGAAGCGGCTTGTGATCGGAGGGTCAGCGGTTCGATTCCCCCACCGTACGGGCAGGAAAAATTTGGGTGTGGTGGAGAGATTAATGTGAAAAAATTGCATTAATCAAATTGCTCCCCCCACCGCCATTAGCTGGCTGATGTGCCCTTAAGCAAGGCACTTAACCCCCCATATGCTCCCTGGGTGCTTGATGCAACCCACTGCTCTTGTGTGTGTTTCACTGCATGTAATTTGCTGGGTGTTGCATGTGTGTTCAACTAAGGATGGGTTAAATGCAGAAGACAAATTCAGTGTGTGTATGTAAATATATATATATCTTCTTTTAGCTAGTGCAGCAATACATACTGACCCATGAGTGGGACACAGGGCTGGAATTAGGCAATGAAGTAAAGTAGTATAAAAACATCAAAACATTGTAGTCACCAGTTTCCCCGTGTAGCTGAGAAACTGTCTTTTGTATTACAGTTTTTAAAAGTGAGGGCTGTTTAAGTGACTCACACGGCTCTTAATTGGAGTGCCGGCAGCAGCTAGGATAACCCCGTTAAGTTGTTTCAGATTAGTATCAGTAAGACGGCTTGATTGCAGCTAATTCACTGGGATCACACAACACAAGACACTAATGGAGCTCCTAATGAGTGATCCATTCGCAAATGAGAGCTGAAGGCCACTTTGTTAACTTTTAAAGGGCTGCTGGCTTTCATGGGGGGAAAAAAAAAAGGAGGGAGAGGTTTGGGTTTGACAGAGAGGTAAGATGTTAATCCAATGGGGATGATTCATAAGGATCAATTTTACGAATCGTTTAAAGGTCATGCTGGTGTTAACTAAAGCTTCGGGCCGTGATCTTCACTGTGACTTATCATTTTTAGCATTTCTTCCTCATTACAGCAGTTTATTTTTGTAATTTTTGTTCCAGTGATGTGTGTTTCCAATAGCTGTGCACATCTAATTATCTCTATAATTACATTCATCAACCCTTTTCCCACAGGTATACACTCTTGGTTTACTGACTTGGTCTAATCTGACTTGGTCTATCTCTTGGTCAGAGATCTCTGCTTATTTGCAGTGGCACAACAGAGCAGATGGATCAACAGGGGTCCTGGTCCATCGCCTTGTCTAAATGTCACACCGGGCCCCCTCAGGAGCCATAGCTGGCTGCTGCTAACATGAAATGACAAAGCCAACACACTCGGCCTCACACTGATACAACATGCACACAATCAGGCACGTATCCCCTCGTCCACTACTGGCTCTCAGTGTAGGAGGAACTTAAAAAAAAACAAAAAAAACCCCAAACCATCAATAATCCATCAGTGCTGACAAAAGTATAATTAGAGATTGTTCATGAAGTGACAAGTAAAGAAGATGAAAGAGACAGCACATTGACCATAAGATAAACAAAAGATAAACACACATCCGTGCCCACACAGCAAACACAAACACACACACACACACACACATTCTCCTCCTGTAGGAGTTAAGTATCTCCTGACACTTCGGCAACGTTAATCAATTCCCATTTGCATTAGAACCAGGGTTCTCATTAAACTGCTGGTCCACTTTTTCTCCTCTGGGACCTTATATCTCTCCATTTCTGCTCCATTTCTCCTTCCTTCACTCCTTTTCTCTGGTTGGGAGTAGTGGAATGAGTCGTGTAATCCCCACATCCCTCCATTCAGAGGCAAACAGAAAGAGGTGGCCATCTGTCTGCACTCTCTCACACACACACACACTTGGACTTCCATATAGCTCTAGCTATTTGGGGGAAATAAATGGTGTGTGTATGGTATATGCAGGGTGGAAACAGCTTTATTTCCCTTTCACACCCCGCTTGCAATGACCCAAAACGGCACCATTTATGTACATCTACTTATCGCCTCACCATTAGCCCATTAAATTATCAGCATGTATTCCGTGTTTGATCAATAACTCTTTCAAAAAGCACACCCAAAAGCCTTGCGGATTACAACTGTTTGATGGAAGTCCCTGCTTGCCAACATTTATATGTACCACCACAATCAGTCTTCAGTGTTTTTTACACAAGTAGTAAATGCGTGTGGGCACCTACCTCGAGCAGTGATGTGGAGGCAGCAGGTATAAAGCCGTAGGGGCCCGAGGCATACTGTGCACTTCCACTGCAGGGATGAAACGTGCTTAGAGACTAAAACTCTCTGTTCCATTAGCTCAACAAGCATTTGTTTCCACACAGCGAAGCCGCCAGATTCAGATAAAAATCCACCTCACACAAGGTGAATTCTAATTAACAGAGGATTCCCGTAAAGCTTTGGGATTTAGCGTCAAGCTTGTTGGAAACTCTCAAACTGCGCTGGCTAATAAGATGAAAGGAGAGTGCAGCATGTGATGAGAAGAGGGTACAGAGGATCATTTCACTCTCAGCTCTGTTTCTCGGCTTTTGTTTTTGTTTTTCTTAAATCAGCTTACAACCACAACTACAGTTTGCTCAGTTGTTTGAAAAGTAAGCTAAAAACTGAAGCAAAGAGCCTCTCCGCAAGTTCTCCATGTCATATTGCAAGAACAATAACAGATTACCCCCTACAACTCCTGCCGGCATCTCTATAGATTAATCTTTGCGCCGTGCTCACTAGCAATGCCTCCATCTCCTCTGCAGAATAGTCAAACCAAATGTTTATTGACTGCAGATGTTAGGCACCCTATGATGAATAAAGACAGTCCTTGTGGAGATTATTTCTAAAAACTACAATAACCTACTGCACGAATGTTGATACGTTGCAGTACAAACAGTATAACCCCCTCTTGATGGATTTGAAACAAATTTTGTCAGTGTGTCTTGAAGGCTTTCTGGTGTGAATGAACTTTGTGGCAGAGTGGTGCTGTAATTGCTACCTGATGAAATCCACTGTTTCCTGCATTGCAATCAGATGAAATACATTGATAAAAGTCTGACACGTGAAGTTGGAAAAGTGGACTTCTCCTACAGAGTGAGAACATGAGGATCTCATGGAGATTACATGAAGGAATAGCTGTGTGTTGAGTTTACTTCCTGTTTTTTTGTTTGTCATTACAGCAGCTGATAAATTCAGTTTCTTTTGATGTTCAGGTTACTGAACAAAGACATTAGTTTTTGTTTTATTATACTTATCTCCAGGACATATTACATAAGCTGTATGAAAGAGCTTAAAAAAATCAAATGCATATACATAAAACATATTTTGTCAGTAAGAAATGAGATTCTGCATGAACACAAAATCATCTACTAAGTTAGAGCAATGCTGCTTATTTCCCAAGACACTTTTTTGTGTCTGTGCTCCTCTGATTGTGGGCTGGACTCAGCTGGTAAAAGATGATGTCATGTACTTTTAGTAGGAATCCTTATATGCCATCACTGTCAATCAAATCTTAGAAAACCATTTCCACACACTCCAGATGAAGTAGATTAGCTGAGTTTTGGGATGCCAAAGTGTCTGTAATGTATATTTAAATAACAGTGTATCAAATGACAATGTGAAACAAACTAGTAGTTATGGCCCAGCAGACAATCATCACCTGAATCTGCAGCTCCCATCCACTTTATATATAATATCAGCTCATTGCTTAGCCGCCCGGGCCCACAATTTTAGTGTTTTGAGTCACGCTCACCGCTCTCCCAGCATCGGATTCAAACTCAGCAGGCAGCTGTTTCCCGCTCAGCACCAAAAGGCAGACAAAATCAGCAAGTAGCTGGTGAACATAACAAAGCGTTTACCAGCTATAAAGACAGACATTCTTCTCACGAGTTGATGGAGTCCAAAACAAAGTTAAAAGAGAGTAAATATCAGACTTAGACTCACCAGGTGGCCACAAACACAACTAAATGAATATAACTGCTTATATATGTTAGACACATCTTGTTTCCTCAGCCAGCCAAGTGGCTAAGAAAAAGAATCAGTTGTCATAGGCTGGAAGTCTAAGGACCCAATCAAGTTGCAAAATGTAAGTCTAGTTTTTTGGTTGTAGAAAAAAAAAAGAAAAAAGCAGAAGAAACTCCACGCCCGCAGTTTCTCGTTCAAATCGTAAAGTCATACAACTCGGTTATCCAGAAACAACCAGCGCTAGTTTCTCCTACACGACTGCTGTAGAGTAGCTGTAAACTTTATCTTCATCACCACAGAAGGCCCTCCTCCCAGTTCATCCAGTTGGACAAGGACGGAAAAGAGCAAATGACGTTTGATGCGTTCAGATCACTCCTTTAAAACACTGAGCATGTTAGGAGGCATTAGCACACAAAAAGCTTACTGTCCTTCGAAAACAGCTGGAAAAATTTGCCTCTCACTGCAAAATTTGCATTCTGTCTGATTAGGCCCCAAGCACATTTCTTTTTCTTTAAACTTTGATTTTTTTTCTTTGTTAGTCCAGTAGAATATTTAATGTTATCAAGAAAAACTTAAAACAGTAATAGTAATTAGTTTTGTCTATAAGAATGTTTAAGATTAAATATAAAAGGAGTACAAGAGTATACTTACTCCTAAATCCCTAAATCCAGACTACTGCCTTGCCCTAATGTTGGCAAAGTGCTTGTATTTATGCACATGGATATTTAATCTTAAGGAATCCTGTTACCAAGTCAATACCACATAATACACCTTGATTGAATTATGACACGCAGTGATCAATTTCTAATTTGCTGTGACTTAATGGACAGATGAAGCACATTCCTTTGGGAAAAAGTGGAATATAGAAAAGGTAGAGATGCAAACAGTCTCCACATTTGAGAAATTTTCCACAGGTGCGCCCAAAAGAAACAGTTTCCACATCTTCAGGAAGACATCATTTCCCAAAAAGGCAGACACAAAGGCAATAATAATAATTTTCACACCCTCAGAGGTCATGAGTTCTCATTTCCGTCTCAAATCCATCATGAGCAACCGCAGACGGCAGATGAAGTCTAAAGTCTCTCCGCCCCTTTGTCTGACTGTCACATTCTATCTCTGTCTCCATTCATCCCTTTCCCTCCTTTTCAACGCCTGTCTCTTTCTGTCCATCCCTCTCTGCATCATCCTCTCTGCACAAGTTCTCCCGGCTATCGCAGGAGAGGTCGCTACTTATATCCATGCATACTTCGTTCCCTCGCCCCAACTTCAACTGCTTCATGCATCTAATGAAATCTGCCACAATCTGACGTACAGAACAGCTTAGACCCAGGAGGTTCCTCTGTTATTCATCACCACAGTGAGATATCTGTGGACGGACGCTCGAGAAGCTGTGTCAGAATTTGCTTTGGTTATTTTGTACGTTTGTGGAAATTCTGCACTCGCATGTTGAAAGAAAATACAATCAAACAGCATAATGATGACTGCGGAGGTAATCAGAAACAGCTCCCTGCTTTCCTGATGGCTGCAGTCACACTGCAATATGACTGGCAGAGAGAAAGAGACGAACACATCCACAAAACACCCACACAAACGCA
The DNA here is from genome assembly GCF_020382885.2 of Scatophagus argus. NCBI lineage: Eukaryota > Metazoa > Chordata > Actinopteri > Scatophagidae > Scatophagus > Scatophagus argus. The sequence continues at coordinate 4,443,390 of NC_058513.1, forward strand.
AGGGCACATGCACAGATTGATCCACTTTATCTCAGCTTCAGCTGCCCTGTGGGATGCTAAGATCCATCATATAGTATATAGCTGCTTTGTGTGTGTGTGTGTGTGTGTGTGTGTGAGAGAGAGAGAGAGAGAGAGAGAGAGTGTTTAATCATCCCCAAAGTACTCCAGCGCTCAAAGCATCCCCAGACACCAACTTGGGTCATACTGCAAGTCTGGAGGGGAAGTCAGATATTTTCTCCTGGCGTTGGTTACATTCTCAGGAAAGATAGAGAGCAGCAGCACAACTAAAGTGAGAGGGAGAGAAGAGGGAGTAGCAACTTTACCATTTAGCCCCTGGCCTGCCGAAAAGTACTTCTTCTACAAAAGGTCCACAGTGCATAGTTTCATAGCATTCATGGGTATCATTTTTGTTGATATGAAATCTAAACATCAGAGGTGAACTTCAGCTGCTTGTGTTTTTGCTATAGGCTTTTGCCATAGTTATTCCTGTGTGTGTAAGAAAATAGTGCTACAACTGAGTATCGTGACTTTGCATATTGTAAACCTATATATGTGCTGTGATATGTATTGCCAGATTCTTGCCAATACATAGTTGCCGGGGGCAGCTGTGACCTAGAGGTTGGAGAAGCGGCTTGTGATCAGAGGATCACTGGTTTGATTCCCCCACCGGACGGGTAGGAAAAATTTGGGTGTGGTGGAGTGATTAATGCAAAAAAAATGCTCCCCAGCTCCTCCATTAGCCAGCTGATGTGACCTTGAGCAAGGCACTTAACTCCCAATTTGCTCCCCACTGCGCCTGTGTGTTTCACTGCATGTAATTTGCTGGGTGTTGCATGTGTGTTCTTAGCTAAGCACACCATACATTGCTGTTTTAAAAATAAGCTAGGCTTTTCACAAATGTCACCTTTAAAACAAACAAATATTCTTGCATATCCTATATCTGAACGCTCAAATGTCGGCCTCTGAATGGAATGAGGAGTTAATGAGAACTTAAAATAAATCAAGGGTCTGCAACCACGCCACCTACTTTGCCAACCTGCTAACGTTTAACACATATATAATAATTACTAAATTATCTCATTTTAGTGTGTTAGCAAGCTAACGTTTGCATATTAGCACTAAACATACATACATAACTAAACATACATACAGCTGAGGCGGATGGAAACATCAGTTATGCAGGTATTTGTTCAGAAACCAAAATCGTACGTACTGAAACTTGTTATTTGCATTACATAGAAGGCAGCATTTTCCCTCCGTTGGGCACGGCAAATATATAGACGTCAAAAATCACAATAAGATTTTAGAACTAGTCGATCCATCCAGCTTCAAAAGAATTAAATTGAATGACATTAAAAAAGAGAGGCACTAACAAAAATCTAGTGTGCATAATGCAAACTTTCAATGCAATCACACTCCAGGGTGAAAACTGCTCCATGATGGAGAAAATACTGCAGAAAATACTTTTTGCACTAGTTTGAAAGTGAGAAGTACAACTTGAGTTTCTGTGATATTTAAGGCAAGCAAGTGAAGGCCTGTTGTGGATTTTAGAGGACAGCTATGGGGGGAAAGAAGGAATACCTCTTTCTATCACCACATTTTTGTTGTCTGACACTTTCTTACACTCTTTGGTTCTTGCACAAAGAAATCTGCAAGCTCTGCACCTCTTTATCCAGAAAGGTAAGAATGTTCATTACAAGCATAAGCAGAAAGTGTGTATCAGCAAAGAGGCATTTGCAAAAACACGTACAGTAGACTTCTGCAAACACACACACACAGACAGACAGACACACATACACACACACACTGCCCAACTGCATCTGGTTTGCGTTACCACATCGACGGTGGAGTGGTGCTTTGGCGCCCTGCTCCCATTGGTTCTTTGCTGCCGGCACTGGTTTTAATTGGCCGTCTTAGTGCCAGACCCTCAAGCTCATGCATACATACACACTCACCAACACAAACACACACACATGGATGCACATACACACCCCTTGCTGGGGGCCGCTAGGGGGAAAGTTCTAGAAAAAAAAGGGGAATGGTGGCCAAGTTAAGCTAATTGGGAACCATTTTCTCCTTTTCTTTCGCTCACATAGATGCAGGGCTGCAACTAAATATTATGCACAATTAGCAGAACTATTAATACCGCAAGGTGTGTGTGTGTGTGTGTGTGTGTGTGTGAGAGAGAGAGAGAGATAGTTTGGTAATGAGAGGAAGGGAGGTAGGAACAGGATAAAAGCGAAACAATGAGCGAGTAATGTTTCCTGTAATGAAAGAACAAAGTTGAAGCATGTCACATGGTTATCCCCTATTAAATACATATACACACCCATGCGCGCACACACACACACTCATTTGGGATCTCCCTGAGTCAAAAAACAGACAGATTTTTTTTTCCTCTGGTCTGACAGATGCTGTGAAAGGAATACACACAGCTGGAGACCACATGGTGACTGGCTCAAGCCTGATCCAGGATCGTAAGCACAAAAGTGCAGTGAAACATTTCATTGCACTAACTTTTTTAAAAATGCATTTAGCATAGGTTCAGTACTACTAATATGACCATTTGTAAACTGACTTCTGCTTCACTACATCACTTCTTCATCTCTGCATGTCTCAGATGCCTGTTTTTGCTTTGCCAGGCTGCTTATAGTGCACAACCATGATTCATCCCTGGCCAAATCAAGAAAAATCCATCAGAGTTGCCCGCTCTGTGCTGAATCATGACATACTTAATCTGTCCACTCCAAGAGAAACTTTCCCTCAGTGGACTGATGCTGAAGAGCATCGTAAGTGGCTGCAGGACCCGTCTATATTTCTCCGGGAACAATCCACACGAGGATAAATCAATATGTGGGATCTGGTCTGCAGCCAAGTAGGGCTCAGTTACCCCTCGGCATCGCTCAGAAAGAGATACACAAAGTTGAGCCTGCAAATCTGTCTGTCTTTCTGCCGTGTGTGTGCATGTGCGGTGTAACTGTATAAACCAAAGAAACTGGAGAAAGACACAACAGAGATTATGAATAGAGGAGACGCTGTTCTGCGTGATTATGTAGTGAAGGGTGTTACGGTACTTGGCCAGTGCAAGCGTGAATCCTGCCATGTCCTTCTCCACATCCTGACTTTATCTGTCTGTTTTGTCATCTGATACGACACATGGCTCTTACACTGCTTACAGCCAGAAGATTAAAGAAAAATTCCACCAAAAAGGCTGGCTCTGGAAAGTTTCTAGTTTGCTGCTTAATGGTGGGTGGAAGCTGGAGTTAGCTTCACAGCTGTTAGCCCTTTAACACCCAGGAGGATTTCAGTTCTAAAGTGCGAGCGTCTCATGGGGTTAACAGCAGGTGGTAAAACCATTGACTGTATATAAAGATGGACTGCACGAGAGCTCCCTAAAAGTGAAGCTAGAACATCTTGATCACTCCATGGTGGCTGGCTGCAGCGTAGGACATAATCACCCTCCCTCCCATGGTAGCAGAGTGTACATGGGCCAAAGGATAAACTTAAAGTACACGCCAAGAAAGTTTTTCCCGAAGATGGTTTCTGTTTCTGTCATTGTCTGCATTTTTCTTAAGTTTGTTTGAGGTCATAAAAAGGGGGTGAAATGTCATGATTTACAGCTGAGCTCTGCTCGTGGCTCCATACAGTGGCTCCACCGCCTGATCGCTACTGCATGGACTCTGGCTCCAAATGACATACTGTGCAAGATGGCGGGGGAGAGGAAGTGGAGACGCACCATCCATATTTGTAAATGTTGAGTGGGTTACAACAGCATCTTTGGACCCACAGTCTAAATGCTGAGTCAAAATGCTCATTCGAGCTTGTTTTTTGTCCAACATAATCCATTTTTCTGCTATGAATGCACACGGTTGGTATGTGCAAAGTTCAGTATGTTCAGTTGCAGTTTCTCTATAACGTGCAAAGTATAAACGACATTTTGATATTCTTGAGGTGTTTTGAGACGTGAATATGGTTACTGGTGCTGGTGCTTGCTGTCATACAAGACACAAAACAGGGACTTAAGAGAAAAGTTGAAAATGACTTCTTCTGAATGATTAATCTAGTAATCATTACAGTTCTGGACCAAATGGAAACTGTAACTGGTAACAAAAGAGACAAAGCAACATCATTTTTGTTATGCTGCACCACCCATTGTCTTTTCAGAGTTGAAACTATCCACAATAAAGTCGTGAGACAGGAGTGGATGCTATGGAACCAGTTGCCAATCTGGGTTCGACAGGCAGACACCACCTCCACTTTTAAGACTAAACTTAAAACCTTTCTGTTTAGTAAAGCATATAGTTAGCACCAAATAAAGTGTGTAGGGCTGGTAGGCATAGTTTCACTCACCTCATGATATATAGCCACAGGTAGAATAGGTCTGACTAACTGTTAATCTTTAAATCTCTATCATAGCTAAGCTGCTATAGGCCTACGCTGCCGGGGGACACAAACATGATCCACCAAGCAGTTTCCCCTCCTCCTTCTCCTCTTCTATCCTCTCCCCTCGTCAGATTAACATGCAGTTCATTATTTTATGTCACTAACTGTGTGTCCAGTGCTCCTCGTAGTCTTGTGTCTCTCCCTCCCTCCCTCTCTCTCTCTCTCTCTCTCTGTATCTTTCCGCAGGTATCTCTCCATCCAGATCTTCAAGTTGAACTGTAGCCGGCTCTATGACCAACCCAATGTGTATTGTTGACATCTGCCTGTCATTCCTCTATGTACCGACTATGGGGGGGTGGTTCTCCCTACGGGCCGAAATCGAACTGATATGATAGTGATTCTCAACATCACATAAAAAAAGAATACATGAATGTTACAGCAGTTCATTATAATTTCATTATTACAATTTCAGTCTTGCGAAATGTTAAAATCATATTGAGGTGGTAGCAAAAGTGAAACTAAACAGTTGAGATTTTGTTTTACTTGTCTTTTTAGTAATGTCATTTCTCATGTTGTTAATTGCTTTCCTGCCTGTACAACATCCATTGCACGTCTGCCCGTCCTGGGTGAGGGATCCCTCCTCTGTTGCTCACCCTGAGGTTTCTTCCATTTTTTCCTGTTAAAGGTTTTTCTGGGAGTTTTTCCTTAGTCGATGTGAGGGTCGAAGGGCAGAGGATGTTGCTGATGTTATGTTAAGCCCTTTGAGACAAACTGCTTGTAAAAATGGGCTATACAAATAAAGTTGACTTGACTTGACTTGACTTATATGTTTTTTGAAATGAAAGTGCAAATAGTGACAAGATCGCAATGCTTTCAGCGATTTTACGACGCCGTGCAAATGAATTCATTTTGCCACTTACTGGTGTGACCAGGCACAAACTGCTGTTTATCCAAGCTGATTACATCTTCTGTCTCCACAAAGGAGCAAACTACAGTGTTTTTAGAGCCACCTACAGGACTATAAGAAAATACCGGGGAGTTTTAAGACTCAAAGGAAATGTTTTTGGTGGAATATGCCTTTAAAAGGTCACAGAGAAGTAATGATAAGTGTTTTCTCTCAGATCCAGTCAACTGAATGAAATATGCTCATGACAGAATGGAGGAAAATTAATAGTAAAAAATAATGGAATAGAAAAGCGATAAATACAGAAAGCCATAATGGGATGGATAGAAGAGCAAGCAAACAAGCCCCAAAAATGAAAGGAGGAGCACAGAGTAGAGAGGGATGATGGAGAGAGACAGACAGAGAGACAAGAGAGAGACAGACAGAGAGACGAGAGACAGACAGAGAGGGAGACAGAGAGGGAGAGAGAGCTCTTTGAAGTGTCAGGCTGCAGGCTTGGCTTCTGGTGGCACTTCTAATGAAGGCCGGGCTGCTGCTGCTGATGTGTGTGTGTGTGTGTGTGTGTGTGTGTGTGTGTTTGTGAAGCGTGCGTTTGCGATGTGTACTAGTTAGGCCTACTCTGAAAGGTCTGCACAGCGCTTGACTCTCCATAAAAGTTCAACAGCCACAGGGCTTTGGAGGAAGGCCATGCTACACCACAACACGCTGGCCCCGAACCTGCCTCCTGTCTGCTCCAAACACCCACCCACACACACACACACAAACACACAAACACACAGACGCACACAACATCAACACAAGTAGACAAAGCACACAATGCTAAGATCATCTATAAAGCCACAAATATGGGGAATCAAACTTCAGGAATAAAATAGATGGATACTCACAGGCACACACGCGCGCACACACACATTCAGCCACAATCTTGGCAAACGCAGATCATCTCGTCATACGGTCAGAACCATAATACTAATGCAAAAAAGATGGAAAGTATGACAATCATACTTCCCAGTGAGTTGGACAAAGAGCAGAGTGCATTAAAGTAGCACATAAAATATTAACAGAAGAACAGTCCGACCTGATGCAAACCAAACCAACGCCTGTGTTTGCCTTCGAACAGGAAGAAAGAATGACTCAGACTGCTGCTAACTAGACCATCATTCACTGGACGCTCCAGTGTCTCTGTCTTCACCCTGTTGCATCTGTGGAGGGTTGAGTCAGATTACTCTGAAATGAATAAAAAAGGAATACAAAAGGAATATGAAAAAAATAATAATGTGTGTGTGTGTGTGTGTGTGTTTGGATTGCTTCAAAATCAACACTGAAAAGATTTTACCTTGTTCTTAAGTGGACACAACCTTGAAAAGTCATTTTTAATGCAAATTCAATGCATTTTTCAGCATTTACAGCTGGTCAAATGACTCTTCTGGCACAATCTATACCTTCACTGTGTGTATTCAACAAACATGTGAGATGATGTTTCTTTGGTGTAAGTTTTTGTTGCAGATGTGTTTCATGAAAGAAAGTTCATTCATATTGCCATTTTAAAGACATAATGTCAAGTGATCCTTGACAATGTAATTAGAATCTAACTCCAGATTTATAATCTGGACTGATTATAGTTACTGATTATGACATCACTCACAGGAAATATGAGAGAGTAATTAAGAAACATCACAAAAGTGTTTTGTTTTCACCTGCAGGTTGGCCAGAAAAATAACAGAAAAATTGTTCCTTAGAAGCTCCCATTCCGCTCATGTTAGCCAAGACATGCATTAAAAATGTTATTTGAATAGCAGTTTCTCAATTTGATTAGTATTTTTTTGAGTATTTGAATTATATTTGACCCCCAAAATTCATTCCAACCTCAGTACTTATAACAAGTGATCCCATAATGCAATATGTCACATATTACAGATTCTACATAATGGTGATGAGGCAAAAGGTATGTGCAGTAAGAATCAGAAATTTTAATTCACAGCTTTTCTGTATTGCATAAGAAAGAAATGGTGAATGAATGGACGAGGAAGAATTTTTGGAAACATCCTGCTTCTCAAGGAGCACCGAAGATGTTCTAGAGGCTAAAAAAAATCTTATACACAATGTTGGCTTATCATTCTCTCAAAAATAGATAAAAAAATAAGCATAATGTGGATAGAAACAAGGGTGGAGGTGCAGTGGTTAGCACTGTTGCCTCATAGCAAGAGGGTTCCAGGTTCGAATCCCGGTCTGGGCCCTTCTATGTGGAGTTTGCATGTTCTCCCTGTGCCTGCGTGGGTTTTCTCTGGGTACTCCGGCTTCCTCCCACAATCCCAAAAACATGCACATGGTTAGGTTAGGTTGCTTGGCTACTCTATATTGCTCCTAGGTGTGAGAGTGTGCGTGTGTGGTTGTCTGTCTTTGTGTGTCGGCCCTGTGATTGACTGGCGACCAGTCCAGGGTGAACCCCGCCTCTCATCCGTAGTCAGCTGGGATAGGCTCCAGCTCCCCCGCGACCCTGACGGATAAACGGTATAGAAAATGGATGAATGGATGGATAGAAATATTCTTAAGTTCTTATTTCAAGATAGAAACTGAAAGCTTTTGAAGGACATTCTATGCGACCTGGGATTATTTTTTTTTTGGAGCCAGCATGAAGCAATCATCACTCGTACTTCGAAATTGGCTACAGCTTGAGGCCATGAAAGTGAACGCCTGGTTGAACTTGGCGACGCTGTCACTGCTTGTCACCGTCAATCAAACGCTTCCCAAATCTTTATGACATTTGTGCAAACAGTCAGGAAGGCAATGTCCGTTCACGCCAACAGATGGACAGGAAATAACGCACTCAAAAACCGTAAAGTAATAAATAATTGAAGGGAGCGATAAGGAAAAGAAAGGAAAAGAGAGGAGAAAGAGCAACAAAGAACAAGAGAAGAAAAGAAAAGAAAGTAAAGTACCAATAAAGGAGGCATTCGGGATGGTGAAAATGGGGGAACAGACGGCCATTCCCACTGGTGCTGTTTACATGAAGTCTAATGCATCTGTAGGGACTTCATATAATTAAGATCATTTGTAATCAGTCACCAACTACTGCAACAAAGCCTTCCCTTCATTTTTTTCTTTTACTACCTTCTCTTTCATTAACTCTTCCTCCTCCAGCGAGTATTTTCGGTAAGTTAAGTGAGTTCGGATATTGACAATAAAATCTTTCTCCTCGATTTCCATTGTACTGATGAATGGGTCTTTAAATTGCAGCCCTGAGCTCATTCTAATGTTATCATGACAGACAAACCCATCCACACATAATGGAGAGCTAAATACCATGTTAGCTGTTCCTATCACGAGTCAACCAAATGGGTGCCGACTCTGAATTGCACACACACACACACACACACGTCAGTCAGTGGTCCGTAGTATTTTCAACCTTTTTGCAGAACGTTTCTCCACAGGCACAATATCTCTGCAGTAATGATACAATTTGGTCCTAAAATTCTTGATGATGGGGAAAACAACAATCATAAAAACATGTGGCTCCACATTTTAATGCATTGGCATGTTAGTGCATGCAATGGACAGAAAATCCATTAAAAATCTCAAATAAAAACCCGAGTCTGTCTTTAGTTACTGAGGCTTGAAATTAAGATCAGTAAATGATTCATAAACCACAGTAATGGATCCTTTGCTTCGTACTGTTTGTTCTTTCAATAAAACTATGCATGCAGATATACACAGCAACTAAACCACCCACCAACCCTCTAACTTACTCACTGTTCTGCCTTGGTTTTAGATGGGTATTTGCACATTGTTTGTCACAGTGGGAACTTGCAGGTTCGAGTCACCAGCTAAGCCTTACAGGCAGGGACTGTATTGATGAAAGATATCCAAACAGAGAGACTGATGGCCGGGCAGAAACCCTGCATGGTTGTGGAACGACTGTGCTATGTTATTTATGAAGCAATGGCAGCCAAACAGTGTCGCAACTGAGTGTGTGGTTCACGAATGAACTCAAAGTTATCTTCAACAATAACATCCAATATACTATGTGACAAATAATCTTAACTCAAAAGTCCACTCTCTAGCTGTTTCTGGAGCTTTTATTCACAGACCTCATCAGCTGACAGAGTAAGATTTATTGTCAGTGCATGAAGTATGCGATTAATGCCGCTGATCTGCTCACTCACTTGTGATTTGTCCACAACATAGCCAGATATACTCTATACCACAATAGAAAGCAGCATTCAGCAGTACTGCATGCTGAGCATATGGATCAACAGTGAACAAGTGGATTCCACAGCAGGAGTGGCTTGAGAAGTTCAGATCTGACAGATGCCCCTTTTTTTGCTGCGACTCTGGTTCACCAATGGAACCCACTGTTTTTACGCACAGCTGGTTGACTGTTTGAGGGGTTCTCAATGTCTTTTGTGTCAAATTTGACTTCTTTATGTGAATTCTCGAGCAAATTCAACTACAAAAATAACTAGCTATATAGATTACCAATGATAATAACAACTTTAATGTAGTCATTTGGCAGTATCCTGTCCTCCATGGTCCATTGGATGGCTCACCAGATGAGTATTTGATACTTGTACTGAATATATTTATAGGTGAGGAATTCTTTTGATGATTATACAAGAAGCTCATTCTTCATATGTACTTTTTACCATAAAATGTGCATCTACAAAGGTTGGCTGTAGGAGTAGATCACAGGACTCTCCTGATGAATACAGTAAACAGCAGGTACAGTGTAGGACTCTGTAGGGGAGGCCAGTGTTTAAAACAGTGGGGATTAAGATGAATGCATAAAGCACAGCAGCTAATGTAGGAGGGCGCTGCAGCGTTCTGCACACTGGAGACGAAGCTAAAGCTGAGAAAAACTGCTGGCAGCACTTCCCTGGAAGGTAACGGTATTGACGTTCAGTCTCTGCCATTCAACCTCGCCCTCTCTTTTTTTTTTTTTTTTTCCACCCACCCTCCTTTCTTTCTTCTCGCCCCTTCATGCCGTCTATACCTCACTTCCTCCGCTCTCCCTGCTGCTTTTGTCAAACTCTGTGCAAAACTGTCAGGGAGCAGCTTTTTGGGAAGCAGCAATTAGAAGAGAACAGAGAGTTTCGGGGGAGGGCACATGCAGTCGTCTTGAGTGTTTTCCAGCAGGAACGACCTCAAAAAATGTCCTCATCGCTTTGGATAATGCATTCTTAGAACAGAAATAACTCGCCGAAGCTCTGTGTTCTACCCAGTTGGATTTACATAAAATTCCACCAGTGAAGCATGACAAGTGGTGCTTGGGTTTATTCTGGTTTTTTTTTCACAGGATGTTGCTGTCGTGTGCTCCTGTGTTTTGGCACATATGGTTATTTCTACAGGCAAATCCCCTTATGCAGATATGTTCGTGTATCTGCAGCCAAGCATATGGGAAAATATTCTTTTCTCCTATACAGGAGCACAGGTCTCCTCCCACGCTGTCTCTCTGTCATACATAGACACATTTCACAGTGGTGATGTAACATGACCCACAGCTCTGCCCTATATTCCGCCACCCAATCCATGACTCCTATAGCAGATGGGCTGCAAGCATGACAGTGCATTTGACACACATTGCATCCCTGTGACCCCAATCCAGGAGGTTAGTGAATTGTCAAATGGTTAACTGTGAAGGGTCAGCGGTGGCTGCGCCAGGTCTTTTTTCAGTAACAGCTGCATGTCTGCCTCCACTTTTGTTTATTTTTTTTCAACCGAGAGGTGAAAGAAAATGAATAACTGATAAGCCAGGGGAAATTTGGGGTCCCCGAGGTCCTGGGGAAAAAAGAATAATCAAATAATAGCTGCTAATGACATAAAAAATAAACTGAAAGAAAGATGGGAGATGTCCAGGATATAAATAACTTGCAATTTCCAAGCTAAGAAATGCGAGGTGAATTTTAAAAAGAGACTAGAAATTCATAAGGGATTACTTATGAATATGCTGTGGTACTGTGTGTGATCTCTCAATAAGAAAAGAAACTCATTTACCAATACAAAGGAGTTTTAGAACAGAAACTAATGCTGTTTTCCTTTAACACTTCCACACCGTACCTCTGCCATGGAGAAAGGATGAGGCATCACTCCCCTTCATGTGCCCCCGAGGAGAGCAGCTCTGACATGGTGTGAACATGCTAATGGTCTCACTTCCCCAGCCACACCTGGGCTTCGCACTCACACATACACCGAACACAAAGACACACACAGAGCACATTTGACACAAAAACAAGATGGCGACAACAACAAAAACAGCGGTGAGTGCACCAATCAGCATCACACAGACAACAACCTTCCATTCCAGTTAGGTCTCTTCTTAATCTCAAGCCTCTTTTAAACTGAATGAAAATGGGTCCATTTCATTCTCGACTTCAAATGCAAAATCATTCTACTCAAATAGCCAAAACACTTAAAGTCAGATACAATCAGTGTGATGATGTGATCTCACACAGACGCTACTGATAAAAAGGAAAAGTGTTCAAGCAATCAAAGTAACCAACAGGGATATCTGACCATGGATATAATAGACAAACTGCACTCATGGAATTTTCTATCCTTTTGGTTTGCTTCCATGTTGCACAGCTCACTACATGCCAAAACACCATAACTGCATATTTGGCCAAAACATTTTTAGAATCAGTTTTTCCATATAAAATGATTATGGAAGAAAAATGTAATTACATTCACATGAGCTACAAAACAGAGTTAAAAAGAACAAACTCCAATGACTGCACTCCAGCTGGAGACAAGCTGGTTAGATAGCCCTGGCTAAAGCTAATTTACCCACTTTTTCCTGGAACTGAAACATCTATTTTGTTGTTCCAACATTTTAGTAATTGAGTTTGGTATAAAACATAAGTAAAGCTGTAGCTAAATCTAACTATAATGGGAAAAAAAAGTAAAATCCCAGTCCTTCAGGACTGTCCTGCGATTACTGCTACTTAGGGGTTATTGAGGCTAATTAAAACATCATTAAAAGATAACTAGCATAACTTAGCGGGTCAAAGTAACAGCTGTTTCATCCTTTGAATATAGAAGGACAATCATCTGATCTGAGGTGGTTAAGCTACCAAGAAAGCTGAAAAATTGAGATCTCATTTTGAGCGCAGTACCTTTTTGTTTTGATTTATTTCCTTTATCTGTAACAATAATTCAAATTTTAGGTTTCATATTTGTTTGTTAGAAACTTCATCTAAGGGTCTTCAAAGTTTAAATAGCTTCTAGTTTCAATTTCCTAAACTGACATTTTTTCTTTTTATTGTCTCTGTGTTGGAGGCAAAAAAGAACTAATGCCAATTTAATACAAAATGCTTAATGTCAACCTCTAAAGCTTACACTCTGCAGCTAATGGAAAATACTGCAGTAAAAATTATCCATAGTTCAGTCAAAACCTACTTGAGTTAAAGCAAAAATCCTGACCTCAGCTATTCAAACCCACAAAAAAGCTACTCAATCACAGCGATATGAGCAGGTAATTCTTCATTTCCACCCTTTCCAATATGAACATACCAATTTTCACATTGCATTTATTTCCAAAATGATCCTCTGTGTGTGAAGCCACTTGCAGAGAGAGAAGAGGGGAGGTGGATGAACACGACGAGTTAAATGGAGACAAGTACCGATTCATTTGTTTTGGTTCACCAAGTGAGGCGAGACCTTGACACACAAAAGATTAAAGCCCACTCCAGAGTGATGAACTAAAGCCAATTAGATCCATTAAAAACCATGAGATTCATATAGATGCTAAAATATGCAGAGTGCTTCTAGATGTGAGGAGCTGAAGAACCCGAGGATGGAGAGGAGAGTATGTTTTCCCTGCGGTAGGCTGACTCCCTAACACGGTTGGGTGCTTTTTTTGCTGGAAACAAAAGAGGAATTACATGCAGAAAAATTCATCTATTGGCAGCCCATGGCTTTGTCTGCCACCCCATCTTTTACTGTATCAACAATCAACAGCTATTTATTCATCTGATTTCCCTGTCAGCTAACAAATGCAAACAACCACACAATGATACTGCTGCCTTTTAGTGTTGCCACCCAGCCCGACAAAACCAATGATACATGGTTTTTTGAAACCAGAACAAATACGAGAGATGTCTTGAATCCATCAGCCTCCCACTGGGAATAATGTGCATCTTATACAGTCACTTACTCTGGTGCAGTGTGTCTCAAAGTCATATTTTTTTTTCCTAAAGCAAATGAAAAGTCTTCCCATTAGTTGGGATTTTTTTTGCATTTTTCAAGAATTTTATAGTATCAAGGTTTTTTCTTTTGGCTTCAGAGTACTGAAGTACTGAGGTACTCACATTTTTAAAACGCAGCATGGGTATGAACAGTTTTTAAAGTGCTCCTCAAACACTGTAAGGCTCGGGGCTGGTGTAACACTGAGATCAGATGCAGGGCAAGGAGGCAGGCGGGAAAAAGAAAGGCATAAGGATTTGAAAGCAAAGGCAAAAGTGGAGAAAGTCAAGGTGAGGAGTAAAGGAGAAGGTAAACAAGAAAGGGCTAGGGAGAGAGAAAGGAGTCAAAAGTGGGTAGAGATGAAAGCGTTTGGAGGATAAAAGAGGAGGGTGGTGGCAGGGGGTGATGGTTTATGATGATTACGTGGGACAAAGTGGGAAGAGCAGGTTGCTTTCTGAGCAGGTAGGGATAAGAGTGTCTGTGCAGATCCCTCTGCGGTCTGCTGCACAGAGGCTGCCCTGCAACATAAACACTTCCCTTAATGAACAGCATGCTCCCTAACAACAAACAAGTCTCTTCATTAAGCTGTAAGGCAATGAAACATCCCTGTGTTTAATATTGTTTCTCAACAAAACTTACAACCCTCCTCGGGGTGAATAGGCTTTAAAGGATGATTTCGTCTGATTACAACTTGGACCTTATTCTAGGACCCTCATTTCTATCAATTATCATGACTTCATTGGAAAACGCACAACGACAGTGCAGCAGTAGTTGAGTCTGGTTAACCTGAAGGATTTTATGAAACCTTTATGAGCTTCATGTCGCCTGCTCTGACTGACAACTTTCAACAATGTCACTGCATTACAGTGAAGTTGATGAGAACAATGTTATTGTTATTACTGATGGCAATGATGGCCAAAAGTAAACAAATAAGACCCATTATCTTGTCGCAAAGATAGCTAGATCATTCTACATTTTCCTCAGAGTAGCTCATTTAGTCTATAATGGAGGCATGAAAGCAGATAGAAATGTTGCAAGACTGCCAGCTTGACTGGATCACCAGTCAGCCCTCATTTTCTCAGGAGATTTCATGCCCCGTGGCAGACTGAACTGCACATTGAAAATGAGGTTTATTGTGAACCAGTCTAAATGCTGATGGTATCATTATTGCACATTACATTGTGCAATCAACATTTACTTCATAATGATAGGCTAAAGCAAAAAAACTTGTCTATCGCCAATTCAAGTGTCCTGACCCAGTGCAATGGTTCCCACCTCATATAGGCTAAAAAAAAACACACCATGTTGCAGTAACAACCAAGATGCAAGCATAGAGCTCCACAAATTCACAAGGGCAACATCTCAAAGTGCACTGATTCTCTTAAGATAGTGACATGATGAAGATTTCCTCTTTAAGTCAGTTCAAGGTGATACATTCACACAGCACAAACAAATCAGGATTCTTTGACTGATTTTTTCTCAGAACAGACGATTCCTCAGGTCATCGCATATGGGACAATACAAAATTATATTCTTCCTCACAGACAAAGTCTCTACTACAGTTTCTACTACGGTTGTACCATTTTTTAACTGGGCACATAAGGACCTCAGGCATCTAAGTAAATAATATTTTATCAAAATCCAAAGCCTTGCTTTTACTAAGTGATACCCATAAGGTATTGGTTATACAGGGGATTTTTGGTCTACCAGACCTTATTTCTCTTCGTCAGGCAAATTTGTCATGTTTTTTCCCGGAGTCCTCAACTTTTTATTATCTGAGGGCAGCAGTCTGAATCCTTAATTCCAAGCCAAGAAACAGTTGTGAAAGAAAGCAAGTAATGTAAGGAAGGGGCCAAAATATTACCAGCGTTATGAATTATGTATTAAGCCACGGCTGGGCTTAGCTGTGTGTTCAATAATAGACTTGAGAGTTCAGCTCAGGGGTCAGAGGCTCTGCATCCATCACAAGAAAAACAGACATAGGGTACATAAAGATACTATAAATATGTGGCTTTGGAACTACTTTGTCAATCATTGATTTACTTTTGGTTATTCTGACTTTTCAAGCATGCTTCAGTATGATTCCCAAGGTGAGATCTACTGTAAAGAATAGTATTTGAGCAGAATTTGAACCAACCTATCGAAATACAAATACATAAAGACGTGTAGTGAAATCCTGGGAGGAATGTACTGACTTACATTAGAGGGCTGATATTTGACAGGAAATGTGAAAAAAAGTAAATCAATCGGGTGCTGGAACACTGTTGTGTGAGATATTATTAAATGAGTGCAGTGACAGTTTCCCCCTGCCAATAATTCAGCCCCACTGTGGTTAATCAGGTTTTGAGTAAACAAAAACTTTCTTTTTAAATATGAGAGGCAGAGATGAATAATTCATGGAATAAGGTGTTTGCTTGTGTGTGTGTGTATTTTTTGACCTAGTTACCTCCCACTGTTGTTTTCAAAAAGGCTGTATTAAGTACGCTACCAAAATCTGAACTTTCTCGTGAGTGTGTGTCCTGGTGAGGCGGTCTGATGTGGTTCCCACCTTACACCCCCACAGCCCTTTCAGATAAACTCATACTACCCGGTTATCAACACTTCCCCTCATGTTCTTTGTTTTCATTTGAGCTGATTTCAAACAACGTGTTATTTGAAAAAAAAAAAAAATTACAGAAAAGTTGTTATTGTTACAATGTTTTTCCATATATTTGTGACCAATCTGTCACCGTTCCTGATAGTCCTGATAGGACTGGCAGACTTTTTAAACTTTCAACCACATCACATTTAGCCAGTTATTCAAACCATTTATAAATTACCTATAACTAACTGTTTGAACTGTTCAATTATGAACTGCAAACATGAACTGCTAAATCATTAGCCTACCTTTAGCTATTTATTTTAACGATTTATCAATATCTCTATCAATATCAGACCACTTTAGCCACTATTTTTAGCTAACTAGTCACTTCAACAATTTAACCACAACCTTTAGCTAGTGCAACTATTACTAATTAGTTAATCTATATCCACTACTATTTATTACTAGTTAACTAGACTTCTTCGCTTGCTTGGTATAATAAGCATTAGTATTGGGAGTATCAATTTAGAACAATGATGTTGTTATGTTAGAGTAATACGATTATCAGAAAATAATGCACACTTTCTGGCCTATTGGTATCAAGACTTCATATTATTTAATGTAAACAAATATCAAATTTTGCATAAGTGGTATAGAAAATGGATGGAAAATGTCAAATTCCCAATGTGCTTAGCAGTGACGTTCACTTTCATAATCATGGCATCATATCAGTATTTTACGGTAACAGTGTATGGGTATGCCAAAATAATTTTTACTTTTTCAATAGTAGAAAAATCCATATATGGAAGACTCTCAGAAAGTAATAATTTATTGCCTGGAGTTATCAATTAATTGTTAATATACTTTACAGTGGTTGTGGAGGCAGGTTAATACAAGTTGGTAGAAGTAATCACATTCCACAGCTGACGCTATGTGTGAGTATGTGTGTGTATGTGTGTGTGTGTGTGTGCCATTTGCTCCTCTTTCTCACGACAGCTGCTGTACAATTTCAGGATATTGTTTTGTGTGAAGTGTTTGTGGCTTGCTATTTCATACTGTGAATCCTTTTTTTTTTTTTTGTGACCATTGCCTTAAAGCCACCTCTCTCAACAGTTTGGGTGGGCATCATGTATTTTCATACATGTGCAGCTCCAGCACGCTGTGTCGTTCCGCCACTGGCTTTTCTTTTCATAAGGACAGTGACTATTTCGTGACTCAGAAAACAATGTCTACTTTGTGTTTTTGTCTTTCAGCACCATTGCTAAGTTTCTTGTATCAGAGCCAGAGGATATTCTTAAACAATCCCTCATACTGGAGGATATGTTTTCTCATAGATTGGTATTGCCTGAAAAATGTTTGTCTACATTCTATATAGAAATACTGAATCCATTTTATAGTGCTTATTATTCCTCAGCTCATTATCCCTCAGAATTTGTCCAAGTTGTACAATTACCCACCTTACAACCTAAACTAAGAATGTAGCTGTCAGATTAACACATGGGAGCGTACCATGTATGACACCAGATTTTAAACCCAGTTTTCCTTGAATTAAGAATCACTTTATTGGCAGTACATACTGTATATTTTTTACATATACACACACTGACTTTGTTCTCTGCATTTAACCCATCCTAAGATGAACGCACGTGCAACACCCGGCAGATTACATGCAGTGAAACACACAGGCGCAATGAGCTGCAGCTATCAAGCTCCCGCGGAGCAAACTGGAGGTTAAGTGCATTGCTCAAGGGCACATCAGCTGCCTAATGGGGGGGGGGGGCATATTTTTGCACTGGCTATAAAGAAACACACCTGGTTTACCTTTTAAAATTTCTGAAAAAGGTTTGTGCACGCTTTTTGACGAGAATGCTTTTCCGAGCACAGTACCACACTGTGAACACAAAAGAATCAGACTGCTCCTGCTTGTTCATGAATGCTCTTGTTCAGTCTCTTTGAAATGAGAAACGAGAACCCATAGCAGTCAACTCCAAACTGCTTTCTGAAGGATGCTGAATGCATATTTGAGTGCAGCTTCTGTATGTTCATGATCATACTCATTGCCCTCCTGGCAGCTGCACTGTAGGCCAACATTTTCCCCCTCATTTCACCAACTCATCTAGTTTTTTTCCAGGACTAACAACCAATGTTTGTTACCCTGCATAACAGCATGACAGCATGAGAATATTCAACTCAACACTCTACCCTTGAAACTTAAATATTCTAAAACAACATCTACACTATCTCTGGGTGACGACACCAAGCTTATTTCCGCTGACAAAGACTATTGCGCCAAGCTACATCATTTCATCCCAGCAAAATCCTTCCTGAGTTTGCAGCAACAGCAACAAAGATGTGTCAAAAGCCATTAGAGAGAGCATGTAGATCCTGGTTCCTCAGTTGTAACGTATAGTTGTCAGCACAGGCCTATTAAAGTAATGAGTCCATGACCGGCACAGATATATAATCAAGGCAACTCAATAAGGGCACACTGACCATGACTGCCAATTAACTGCAAGAGCAGCCATCAGGAATAAGCCATAGTTGGGTGAGGAAGACAAAGGGCAGGGATCAGTGAATATAGTGATCTTATAGGAAAACACACCGCTCTGAAGGGGATTTCACACAGTGTGTATTGTATCTGCACCTCTGCATATATGAGTGTGTGTATGTCTGTGTGTGCGTGTTTTGTACACATATTTCTCTGTGTTCGTCTGCGTGCATCTGCATGTGTGTGGCTGAATGTCTGCACTCCAGCTAGGGAAAAAAAAAAAGGAACCCAAATCAGAACCATATGCACTGTATTCACAACATGCAATAAAGTCCCGGATTCTAACCAAAGTCATATATTACACGATTTTTTGTCTTGTCTTTGCACAGTAGCTTACAGAGAGCAGAGAGACACAGCCACAGCTACCCACAACATGTTAATCAACTGGGACTGCACCACAATGCCACCATGAAGAGAGGAGGCTCTAAAATGGCTGCCTCCAGAACGAGAGATTACTGCTCCGAG
This sequence comes from Scatophagus argus, assembly GCF_020382885.2. Taxonomy (NCBI): domain Eukaryota; kingdom Metazoa; phylum Chordata; class Actinopteri; family Scatophagidae; genus Scatophagus; species Scatophagus argus. The sequence goes on from NC_058513.1 coordinate 4,462,449, forward strand.
CTCCTCTTTACTTCATGCTGAAAAGTGACATTTTGCTTTGTGAGCTAGAAACCTCATTTATAGTGCAGAGACTTTTCACTGAGAGTTTTTTTTTTTAAGTCAGACAAGTCAGGGTGCTTTATAGAATTTCTGTCAACAAGTAGAATTTTTAGTAGTAAAATTTTTTTGCCAATGTGGAGTGAAGCCATGCTTGTCTACGTGCAAGCTCTCTGTCTCTCAGGCCCTTTCTTTCCCACAAAGACCCCCCTTCAGCCTGCCCACCACACACATACACACACTCAGCCATGGCAGTGTTGATGCCACGCCGCACTCGAGGCTAGTGTATACACACTGTCCATCCTTGTAGCCAGTGAGCCTCTGAGAATAGCAACAGATAGCATTAGCAGAAAACAAAACAAATTGCAGTCGAGCCAGGGAAGTCAAACAGAGAGAAGGAGGGATAAAAGTAGACAGGGAAGGAGTGAGAAAGAGGGATGGTAAAGCGTAGGAGAGGAGAACAGAACAAATTTCTCCCTCAGGACCTTCCCTCTGTTTGGGACTCGATGGCGCATTCCCTCCATCTGTCTACCGCAATGCCTGACATCCTTTCCTTCATTCCTCCATACAGACTCTCCTTGTCTGTTTAGATCTAAAGAGCAACAGAACTGATTTAGCACTTGACAGTGAGGAGAGCTGGACTTGAAGGGCTCAGCCTGCCAGTCGTGGCTGCAACAGAATGGGCACAGGTGGGATTAAGGACAGAGGACTGGACTGTAACAGAGACAAAATCTGGGGTTCAAACTGAGTATTTTATGCTAATAATAATAATAAAAAAAAAGAAAATTAGAAAGTTTGGGAAGAAGACTGGGAGAGATTACAATAATTTCGCCCAATGTCGCAGCTCATGCACAAGGGTGTCTGGTTTCCTAGCTGGCAAAGGGTCCACTATATATTGAATATGCAATGTCCAAGAGCTGAGTCCTCAGTCTTGTGACACAATAAAGACTTGTAGTCCTGGTTGAGCAAAAGCAAGCAAGCACCAAGGTGAAATACTGACTCATTTTGGACCACATATCCAACTGCTGTTTCAACAGGTGTGAGGCAAAAAACAGCACTATAGCAAATATTCTATATGTCTTTCTCAAATTCAACCGAATGCATGCACAGTCATGGAATACATAACAACATAATTTGAAGCTGAACTAACAAATTTCGTAAAACTAAAAATCAATCAGCTAATGTGTAATTAAATAATTTGGAAATATGTTGCTCGGAGTGCCCACCCTGCAGGAAATTACTGCGAACTGCAGTTCTACAGAGCTCTTGTAGTCTTTTTAACTCGCGTGGTTTTCAGCAGTAGGAGGCTACACTGTGTGCTACCTGTCCATATACCAAACGACTGACAGACAAAGTTAGCAACTAGCGGGTGAACATACTGAACATGTCCGGAGACATGTCTCCAGATGAATGCTAATGTTGCTATATCACATGCTAACACAGCTAGCTAAAATGAAGTGGGCTGATCAAAGTTTGTCCACACAACATGACACTGTAGAGACAAACCAGTCAGTGAATGCGTTTAAAAACAGGTGAGAAAGAGCTGAAGTCAGTCAGATAGAGACAGTGTATACTGTGAGCTGATCTTTCGTGCCAGAGGCTTTCGCCAAGCATGAGGGGTGAGGGGTGGTGCTGAGTGTGTATACATGCCGACATAAATATGTGAACCTCGATGAGTGAATATGTGAGGAGCAAAGAAAAACAAGAGCCTTCGAAAAATGAAAACGGCAAGCACAAAGAACGATAAATCTTTTTAAACACAGTCAACTGACAGGGTTTAGGCATGTCTTGTGAATAATATCCCTCACAGGATCGAAAACTAAACAAGGCAGACGTGTGGGGACGAAAACAGGACAGGAGAATGTGCTTTTTGCTCACCGAAACAACCCAGAACCCCCCTCAGCGAGTCACGAAGTTGGCTTGTTCTAATGAAATGCACATACAGCGCCGAGATAAAAATACCATTTATACACTGGCTCTGATAACGATTTCAATTAATTTATCTCCTTCTTATAAGTTATTTTCCGTCCCTGAGCGGCATGTAGGAATTAAAGCGTTTACATAAAGATGTTTAAACGAGTGACGTGGTGAGGATAAATCCCGGTGAGCTGTAAGCATTGTCAGAGGACGAGAGGGAGGAGGAGAGGGCGAGTGAGTGATGATCTTTATCTAGATTACTGTGGGTGCACGGTGTGTGTATGTGAGCATGTGTGTGTATGCGAGATGAGTCATCCTCAACCTTAAACACCCCCTATAATCACAACATCAACACAGCACAAGACGCTCGTGCTGGCACAAACATTCCCACACTGATCTGACTGTGGATGGGGACGTGAGCGCATGTGCTTCTGTGTGTGAGTGCGTGTGCATGTGTGTCCCTGTGTGCGCGCGCAGCAAATAGTTTTGGTGATGATAGCTTTGTTATTGTTAAAGTTTGGGTTTGCTTCAGGGATTATCTAATGCAGTTTTCACCCGGCAGAGTCTCCACTCCATCACTCTAGACGTTGGGAAGGAACCAGAAAATCTGTTGGTGTGTTTTCCTGTAAGTGTGTTTCCTGAGTGTTTAGCATATTCAGGGAAGTAATGTTAAAATGTAGTTAACAGATGTTAACTCTGAAGCAAAATCTAACTTTCATAATAAGTTGTCTTGATAATCGTAAATTAATTGACAATCATAAAAACTGTTTCATTTTATTTTGATCGACTGACTTTTTTTTTTTTTCTTTTTTTTTAATATTTTCAAATTATTGCATTTCTGAGCAGCCTAAGACAGGCAGGGGCTGCTCCACAGGGACACAGATAAAAACCCCTGACAACTTAGCACACAGTCTATAGTTAAAAGGCTGCCATCCAACTTCAGCTTACACTGCCTCTTATGAAATATCTTCACTGAGAGTAAAAATGCTCCTCAGTCTAAATCAGTTGGTAAACTGATTTGAAGAGTGCGACTACATTCTCCTTTCTCTGGTGCCAAACACAAGTGCTGCCTCTCTGGGATATCGTCAAGGTGTGTGTGTGTGTGTGTGTGTGTGCAGATGTTTGCATGTCTGCCCCAATCATCTCTGCCTGTCTGCTGTTGTGGAGAAGGTGTGTGTTTGTTGTGGAGATGTGGCGGTGCTGTGAGTGGACAGTGAAGAGAGCCATTAGAGAGAGAGAGAGAGAGAGACGGCCGCTGATTAGGACTGAACTTCTACTCTACTTCACTTATCACACCCACACCCACACACAGAGGCAGGCAGACACACTCCCGCTCAGACAGCAGGTATTAGTTTATTAGCCCCTCTCAGCCTCTTGGCCACTCATGCATGCCTGCGTCTGAGCATGTGTGCAACTGCTTACGTGGGTTTCATGTGCATTTGCACATTCGTTCATGCGAGTGGTCGTACTTCAGCGTGTATTTGCATGTGTGTGTATCTATGTACACAAATACTTGCACTTAAGTGCATATGAGCATACATGTGAGTGTGTGTTTGCGTTATCAGGGTTCTCTCAGGCCTGGAGAGTGCAGTGCGTCTGCAGCTGAAGGACTGAAGCTGAGGCTGTAGTGATTAGGACGAGATAAAGAGCAGCGGACAGGAGACACACAACAGCACTGTGACAAGACACAGCAACAGAATACACAACCTTCATCATATCTGACTGTGTTAACCTTCATCCAGCCAGGGAAGTTCAACAGAACACCTCATGTTTTTCTCTGTGAAACACCTGACTTCACATTCACACTGTGATACACAGTCACCCAGCTAAACCAGGTTTCAACAAGTTATATTTCAGGCTTTCTGAGGCCTTTTCAAGACCATGCTGAATGCAATTAATTTTAGATGGAAATATTGTCAGAAGAGCAAATATAACATTATGTTAGCCCACACACGACACACTATCAGGGTGTGCTCCGATCGATTAGTGATTATTGGCTCCGTGTGTGTGTTTCGTTTTGTAGCTCTCTAAAAAAGGAATAACAATAAATTCATATCTGTAAGACATTTTAAGACCCAAAACTCAGATTATTGGATGTTGGACTTTTTACAAACCACCAGAAACCCTGTAAACCACAGTTTTCACTATTTATAATAGCCACACATCAATTCAACTGCAAGTGAGTCACCATATGTCAAAAAATCTGCACTACACCATTAACTGTATCAGCTCCCACTCTGTCCCACTAACCTTTAAACATGGATCAGCACAGCAGTATATAACTATTATGTGCTTTTCAGTTCAAAGGTTGTAAGTGGAGTTTAGATTTTATGTCAACAGAAAATAAACCCATAAATGCTTTAAAACAGCCCACTTCTCTAGAAATTCTAATCTGTTTTGAAAGGAGATAAACACACTTTGCTGGGTTTTTTTTTGTGTTTTTTTTTGTCTCACGCAAAATGAGATCGTTGGACAGACTATGCAATTTAAGCTCCACACTGACAATGAAAGAAAGAAAAGTTTCTCTGACATGACCAAATTATCTCTTTTCTATGCGCGGAGACTCCAGGTGATAAATCAACATGTCTTCCTTTTCTGTGATCCTGACAGGACTGATCAGCGAAAGCTTTCACTTTCCATACATCAAGTCACGTCAGATCACAGATTTATGTGTCACAGCTGCTTGTGGCCTTTCTCTTCATATTCAGCATCAGTGTGAAATTGTGCAGCACCATTTCTTGTGCTGGAGCAAAAGTAGACGCTGTAGTGTCCCCTCAAAGCTGTAACTTTATTTAAAAGCTGTCTGTTTTGCTATTGCGTGGGCTGGGGCTGCTCCCGCCGGGCCAAGACTTGTTGGTTTCTTCTCAGAGGTCTCCGGGGGAAACCAGAAATAATGACCCCGTGATCTCAGAGGCAGATGATAGAGGTTGTGGGACGGCTCTCTGACGTCGAAAACATCGAGATAAACCGGTCCTGTTTACTCAGCTGACTGACTGAAGACGGAGACTGCAAATGGAGGTGAAGGGAGGGGAGAAAAGGAAAGAAATGGATCTACGGGAACAGGAGGGCAGAAACTTAAATCATCAGCAGAGTGACGGAACTGAAAAGCCAGACAGAGAAGGGAAAAGAGGCGGGAGGATCTGCGGATGAAAGAGACTATGGTGGCTATGATTCAACTGACCCTCTTAGGGACGTGAATGCGACTGAACTTTAGTGCTTCCGCTTTGATCATGGGAGATGGCGCAAATAGCTGCAATATGGACGATGAAAATGCAAGAAAAAGTTGGCGATGGGGAGAAAGAGAGGGAGAGAAGGTGGTAGAGAGAGGTTGCATACCAACCCAAGGCCCGAGAGGGAGGGAGTGTGGGAGAGGAGAATGGGTTAAGGCAGAGAGAGAGGGAGTACTGTACAAATCAAAAGAGGAGGGAGAATAAAAAGGGCAAGCAGAGGAAAATGAAGCAGCGGTGGAAAGACGACTATAATATCCCCAAGCAAAAGTGCCGTTATTTTACCTACATTTCAGTACAGTAGAAGAAAAACGATTTGCTTAAAAATCTACAAGAGTAAAAGTAAAAAAGAGCTTTCACAGTGTTTTCAAAGAAAAGCATGCTGACTCAATAGAGAAAGAACATAGTTGGAAATGTTTTTTACGACTTCAAAAAGCTTAAAGGACACAGTTCAAACCATATTGTTTTAAGTGGAAAAAATTGGAAATTACAAAATGCACAAAGTAAAGCCAGATTTTTGTTCTTGGCTGACTAACCATTCACTGGTAGTAGGTCCAAAAGTTTGATGCCAAAATTTGGATGCTTGTGGAAAGCCATCAACACTTGTATTAATTACCCAGTGTGATCTATGTGAAGTACATTATGTCAATAAAAACTTAATGAAGTTAGTGACTCAGTGCACACAAATTCAAATTACAGGAACTGGAGTGAATAAAATTAGTTACCTCAACTGTCCTAGGAAGAAGAGGATCAGACCTTAGAACAAAGGAAAATAAATTGTTATATTCTAATTATGTTGTTCTTGTGGGGAGTAACATTTAAACATTCATTTAAACTCTCCAGGTTGGAGCAGTAAATTAAAGTGAGACAGTCCTCATGAGAAAGCAAACAACGGTTAGGCTTCCCTTTTTACAGCGCAGTTTTGCCTTCATGGCATTCAAATTGCCTCCACACACAAGGTATCCACAGAAAATAATGCTTGCATGTTCTTCAACATTATTGTTATTGTATATCATTAATAGAAGCCTCGCCGTTCATGAATCGCTCTCTGCAGCCACATCTGAGTGGTATTAAGTTAATGCTTAGGCAAACCGAACATTTCCTATGGCTTCGCATCAAAAGTGAATAAATGGCTAACCCCAGGGTAGCTCTCATTGTGAAGCAGTCCGAGAAAATTCAGTGTATTTGTCACCGAGGGGAATAACATTGCGTCAAAGGTGCATGATTGTGCAGTGAGCTGAATTAAGAGTGTTGACAGAGACAAGCAACAGAGAAAAACATCAGCATTAGTTGTTTAAAATGCATAAAACGACCCGTGGTTAAAATTTAGCTGACAAGCATCTTTGTTAGCATGAAAACTGAGAAGCAAAGAAAAGAAGAAGTCAAAAAATCGCTGAGGCACTGCAAAACTTCTTAAGGTGGACGTTTGGGTCAGCAAAGCATGGCATGGAAGACTGCTGCAGCCCATCAAATCAGACAGTGTTGGTCTCCATAACAGCAATGTATCTGTAACCCTAAAGTTGTATTAATCAATACCCTTATATTGACACTTGATCAAATCAGGGGTTGCGGGGGAGTTTCGGCATCTTTAAGCGCAATGTTTTGATTTTCAGGCCTGTAAATTTGATGTTTCCCATCTCTCATTCTTGTTTTTAGAAACAAGAGGCAGCTGCTGTCAGCAAAACCAGCTCTGATGACCAAGTAGCAGCAGCAGCAGCCAAAGTTTGAATGCCACTGGCAGATAATGATAGCATTGCCAGATCAAAAAACAGTCAAAAAGCATGGGTCATTCTGGAAAGGAATGGCAACCAACTGCTATTTTAAGTTCTTTTGGAGGACTTGGCTGAATTTGATCTTTCAGCAGTAGCAGATTCAACGATCAAACACTAGTCTGATCTTTTAGCTCCCATTCATGGTCTGATCTTGGAACCCACACAACACTTTAAATACTAAAAGGTGAAAGGAAAAGAATCAACAGCTACTCCCTCGAAAGCCTTGAAACAAAGCGTTTTCAGTGTGCTCAGTCATCTGCTTTTTGCCTTCTTTGCATAATCCTTGCAGGCTTCCATCTGTAGCTTTAACATGGTTCTCACGCCACACAGGGACCTCTCTGTGGTTTTCCCCCTGTCTCCCCAACACAGGGCACTGCCTCCCTCTCCTTTTCCCTCCATCACTGTATCCCTTCATGCAGCGAGAGTATCTCTGGAGGACTGCTTAGCTTTAATTCATTCAGTCCAGTGATCCCGAAGGGTCGGCTGGGAGGTAAAACAAGCCGTTGTGGAGTGAGCCATCACTCATACACCTCCTTCTCTCCGCTTCCTCTTCCTTTGTGTCTGTCAATCTCCTCTGTCTCTCCCCTGGCCAAATTTCTTCTTCACCCTCCTCTCCTCCCAGCCTCTACCACTGCCCCAGTGCTTCAGCCTCTATCTCTGTCTCTACCAGCACATCAAAACAAACTATAACTCAAGATGGACCACCGCAGCCTCCCACCAGTTCCCATAAAGACGAAGCCAATGGAGAGGAAAGAAGAGGAGAAGGATGAAGACCGGGAGAGAGTGGGAGGTTGGGGAGGGAACAAATCACCAGATAACACTGACATAATGAGAGAAAACGAGAGAGATAGTAGAGAGCAAATACAGGAGGTGGACAGGGAGGGGAAACAATGATGGGTGAATAAAAACAGGTGAGGTGAGAGGCTCTGCTGCAGAGTTGTGCAAAAATGGGAAAATGAAGCACATCAAATAGATGTGGAGCTAGAGAGAAGAGAAAGAAGTGAGGTGAGAGTAAAAAAAAAAGAAAAAGAAAGAAAAGTGACTGACTCAGGAGGGAATTGATTAGTGAACTGGGGCTGTGGAGGCATTCCTGCAAAGCCAAGGAACCACAGAGAGGACACGAAGGAACAGAGGGGAGAGAGAGGGTGAATGAAAGCAAAAGGCTTGAGCGCAAACAGGGGAAATGAAGAAAGTGAGATGAAAGACTAAACTGAAGGAGGGTTGCAGGGAGGGGAGGACGAGAATATTGGCAGACAGTAATTTAAGGCTGCTCATAAGGGAGCGAGAGAAAGGAAGAGAGGTGGAGGGGGTGTTGCAAAAATAAACATGCACACATACACAGACTCGGCTATACTCCGCTTTCATAATAAAAACGGAGTGATCCAAGGCAGAGCTGCCCTCAGACATAGCACAGCCTCTCCCCACCGGTCAACTAGGAAGTGTATCCAGGCACAGGATACGACAACAGCCAAGATTCTGCAACACCGGCTCTCAGTATCACATCTCTGCATACATTTGATGACACAGTTGAAGCTCACAGTCAAGATGGGATCATTCCGCTTTTCTCTACAGCAAACTGATACGGTTAAGCGGGGATATAATGTGGAAAGAGTTTATTAAAAAGTGCACAGTTGGAATTTTAAAAGCAAGCCGTTCAGAGAGGATCACGTTCTGCAGAGATGGGTAGCTTGAAGGAGGAGTGATTCCTTTAAAGACGATGACCATCAGAAAGCCAATTGCCATTTGCACGTACACTTGATATTAAGGGTTTGTTATCTGAACATCTCTTCGCAGTGTGGACCTGGTGGACATTTTAACCATGCCAAGGGCTCATCTATAGCATTTTGCCAGGTAGCTTGAGTGAGCAATAGGTGACTTTAGGGGAATTCGTAGGTGAGATTTTTGTGAACAAACTGCACTGCACCGAGACACATTCTGACCCAGACCACCTCATGTCGTGTCACCGTCCGTAATACAACTCAAGCTACAACTGCTAGATCCCACGGATGCAACTCCATAACATCTTCTTTGCTTTGTTAGCGGCGTGGCTGGAGGACGTCAGTGTCGATCAGCCCACCACTTAGGCTCACACTATAATATCTTAGCAACTGCTGGATGGATTACCATGAAATTTTATTCATGGTACGCAGAGGGGGCGGCTCGGTGGTGCAGTGGTTAGCACTGTCACCTCATAGCAAGCACCCCATAGCACCCCGCCTCTCGTCCGTAGTCAGCTGGGATAGGCTCCAGCTCCCCTGCGACCCAGACGGATAAGCGGTGTAGAAAATGGATGGATGGATGGATGGATGGATGGTACGCAGAGGATGAATCTGCTAAATTTTCATCTAACGCCATCATCAGGACCCAGAATTTTCATTAGCTAAACCAAGAAAACCCTGAAAACCACATCCAGAACCACAGAAGACCTTTTACAACTGTTTTCCCAGCGAGCAGTAAACTGACTTTGACAAGTGCACCTTTAATGCAGTACCTCAAATCCAGAAAACCAATTTCACGTTGACGTATAAGCTAAGTTAAACCACAGGACCAGCAAATAGACTGTATGTGTCCAACAATTACATGCTATAAGAAAAATGGCAAAAAAAAATAGATGGATTTCACTTCAGTGTAAAACAGTATTATGCAACAACCTGCAGAAAAAACTATAAAAGTCTTCAATTCCCAACCTCAGCAAGTCATAATCCTGCAGGGTTATGAGTTAAATAGCAGGTTCTATCAGATTATGAAGCTGCAGCCAGCACCACAAGGGGAGTCTCATGCTAGTGGAGAGGCGAGGAATGTTGAGCGAGTCAGCCCAGGCCATGAATGAAGCTGAAATGAGGCTGATTAGATCCCCTCTGCTTTGTTCTGCCCTTCAGCCAAGGAAACACCAAAATGATTTGTTATCCTTGCGCCACAGCCAGAAACCACTCGATGTCTCTTATTTTGGACAATGATCTTTCGTTCCCCACTTTCACATATCACAACGGGGGCCAGGACTTGCTTGAAATGCGTGCGTCAGATTGCTGTAGACACACGCACGCGAATACACACAAAGCTAAATATGAACATAGACACACACACACACACTCACTTTATCAGAGGAATGTTCTGGGCTTAGAGGTATTTCCTGATATCAGGGTATGATTTGATCAGATTGTGTGTGTTCGAGTGCCTGTGTCTGTATGAGTTTGTGCATCTGTAAAGCGGCCCTAAGAGAAGAGAAGAGAGGAAGGAGAGCACAAAGAAGAAGAGGCCTATGTAGGGAAAGAGACTGGCAGAGCCTTCGTTTAAGCGAGTGGGTTTTACAACCGGCTGAGGAATGTAGACATGAATCGGCTTTTATTGTTTTACACAGAGCAGCGGTGTGCTAACAGGAGCAACTATCTCTACTTCACCATATTTAAAGCTTTCTTTCTTTTCTTTTACCTTTATTTCTACCTCCTTCTGAGGATATCTGCCTCTTTGCTGCCCTTTCATCCACTGCACTATTTCCCCACTCATCTTCTTCCAGTAACTTTGCCTCCTGCAAACTTCATCTATATACTACCTATCTGCTGCCTGGGTCACATTCATTGGTGAGGGGTTTTTTTTCCTAGAAAATGGGATGTGTGATAATCCCATGCCTCATAGAAGTCACAGAAGGTCAGTGGGGATCATCAGAGAGAGAACAAAGCACAGGACTTTTGACACCAGAGACCAACATAGTGTGGAGTTGCACCTAAATTAGCCTACGTTAGCCTACCATAATAGCGGAAGGTGGAGAAATTACTTTAACCATGAAGAAGAAACATTTAGAAAATCGGAGCGTGGTGATTTTGTAACAAGGGATGCATCGTACAAATTTTTACTGATTTTTTTGGGGTAGGTCTTCTGTAGGCGGCTATAATGCATCTTGCAGCTGCCCTGGTTCACAGCAGTACATTTATTGCTTAGCTTCCTACACCGGTAGTCCTGCTGCTTCTCCACAGAAAACTGTTTTCACTGTCTACACACTCTCTTTTTTTTTTTTAGAGCATGCCATGTAAAACTACTTCTCTCCAACTGAACGCAGACCCCTGGAACAATATAATCTTGTTTACTGTATTGAATTATACCGACTGGTAACTTTTGCATTAGGATGTGTATTGCCACCTTCCTACTAGAGAGTCCAACCATCAAACATCATATTTGGGCTATGGGAAATTGCGATTTCACACAAAATACTTCCCTGTCCCGTGCATGTATGAAGTAAACTGGACACGCCATTCAAAAAATGGCATACAGTTCCTTCCTATAAAAGTTATTTAGTGCAAAATAAATTTTCAGACTTCGACATTTTTGGGCCATATGCATATGCAATGATTTACTGATTTTTTGGACCTAATAGATTGGATCCTGACATCTTCTGGGGTGTTAATAAAAACGCATTTAATGTTTCACTGTCAGTTCTCAAAAACTGTGGTCGTTACGTCAAGATTGGCTTCCAGCCCAAGCACTGCTTCTGGGAGTTTGACAGATCAAGCAGGCCTGAAATTGTATAGATTATAGCTTTAAAGCATCTGAAATGTTGTTGTAAAATGTCCATCAGCTTGAATTATGTACTTAATACATTTGTATAAACACTCTGACTATTGGCCTCTTTAATGTCAGAAGACAGAAAAATGATGAAACTGTGTTTACCTGAGTAAATCCTACATATGTGTGTGTGACTGTGCATTTACTTTTATGTTACATTCTAAAGTGCTTGTGAGTGTCCTCATACGTTTGCATAGTTTATAGTATGATATATATGTTTCTCTGCAGTATGAGTGTGTGTTTGTGTGTAGGTAAGTGTGATGGATGACTGTGTCTCAGCAGTAGCGTGGAACGCTGAGCCGGGAGAGTGTGTTAGGGGTCGACCAAGGCCGTCTGCCAGTGATACACTCTCTCTCTCTCTCCCAACACGTATAGTAGAATGTCAGATATGATAAAGCTAGGCTACACCATGCATAGTTCCCTCAGGTATACTTAGCAAGGCAAACCTGCCTCACAGATACACTCCGTCATTACACAAGGGAGGAAGTGTGTAAAGACAAGGTGCACATATGACACACACACACCATACATTATACTCCATTGTAAGGCTGTAAACACACACACATATACTGAGCTGACTACATAGTCCCTCTATAGAGAACAGTCCTGGCCAGTCTGTCAGTGGGACAGCGGGGGTTGTGTCAGTTGTGTCAGGGATTTTCAGTGGCAGTAAATGATGGCATCCCCTCACACAGGCAATCCATCACTCACTCACACATGCACACATACACTTACACTGAAGCTAGACATTACAGAGTTATAATGGACCAAAGTTACAATATAACAGTTCTTTTCTCATATGTAGAAATAAACACGTGTACTGTACTTAAGTACAATCTTGAGGTACTTGCACTTTTGTTTAGCCAAAAAAAAGTAATACAAGGATTTATTTGATCACAGACTTGAAATCACTTGTGAATTTCTTCATGCGCATCATTAAACCCAATATTACATGAAAGATTCTCATCTGCCATGCAGCTAGCTTACACTTCATCACCTGAAGACGAGTCACATAAAGCAACTCGTCCAATCAGCATCGCCAGCTTCATGGCTGCATCACTCTACCCACATGTTGACGCAGATGTGTTGGTTTTCTGACTTTTGCTGAAGAGTATTTTTTTAAATTGTGCTACTTTTAATTAAGCGGTGACTTACAGTTCAAGTAATTCATCAAAATACGTTTTTAGACAACAATAAAAATGTCTTAAATACTTTCGACTGCAATCAGGAGCTGACTAAAGAATAAGTGAACAGAACTGAGCATTCACTTGCAGCATTCAGTATGTGACAGCTACTCATTGCTATAGACATGTTTCAGTTGCTACCAAACAAGTAATGAGGTTCCATTCACAGAAACAATAACTCTACAGAATGCAATATCAGTAATTTCTACAGAATCCCAACAGACAAAATGTCATTCACCTCCACTGTGCTGGCAGCGGTGGCGGCAGAAATTTCAGAGCCAGATATCATAAAACCTGGGCATATGACATGAAATCTATCCGCACGGCGAAACACCACAAGATGTAAGTGAGAAAATATGTTTTCTTTGCAATTTAACTGAACCAACCCTTTAACCAAAGAAAGCAATCTGGTGGACTTCCTCTTATGTAAGAGTTTAATAATTACAGTTTATCAGGAAAAGCAGGTCCTCACATCTTATTTCATCATCAAAGTATGTGACTGAGCTGGCTTGCTGCTAATCTTTGGCTTCCCTTAATTTCAAGCCCGAAACGGGGCTGAGTGGGTAAAACAGCAGTCAGGCTGTGTTCCCCTGGCAGACGTATTCGCTGAAATCACAGTGTAGCCATCCATTTAACACAAATCCTGCTATTCGGTTAACACAAAGCTCTTCCCATCCATCTCTACATCTCTTTATCTGTCTCTCATGAACCATAATTTACGGCAAAACAGATGCTGCTACGTCTGTTGCAGCCGTGATTCGCGATGTGTGTGTGTGTGTGTGTGTGCAGGCCTGTGGGAGGTGGAAGTAAGCGAAGCAAATAATAAGCATAATCACTAATACTGGAACAAAGGAAGAAAATCCCGCGCAAACACATGTATACAGCAATCCCCCCCCCCCCACCCCCACCCCACCCTCCAAACATGTACTCGGTATATCTGCACTTGATGCACGATGCATATTTCATGAAACAATCCACACACACACACACAGAAACGATCCATCCACACATACGCTCTAATATTCCTCAACCTCATTGACAGTGATGTTGCTGACTCAGGCCCCTCACAGGGTTAAAGGCCTTCAGTGTTGCTGAATGAGCTCCTGTAGGACACACAAACACGAACACACACAGCCAGCTCACATCACCCGAGGGAAGATATGGATGCACACTTTCCATACCTGCCGCAATGTTCTCAGACTCCAGCCCGTCTTGGCACGTGCCAAAGAGAAGACAAGCATGAGGCTTTGATCAAAAGCAGTATGGAGGTTAGCTGATGCTCTTCCTCGCGTGCGCGTTTGTGTTTACACGTGCAGGTGTGGGCGCGTGCACGTGTTCGTAAGATGGGCAAAGGACGTTCACGTTGTTCAGCTGTCTGCTTGGTGGAGCAGCTGAGGAGATAGATCTGGTTAGGGGAGAAATAAGGTGCACGCAGGAAGAACATCCTAAGAAACAAAGACTCCCAGACCTCGTTCATTCACCTTCAGAGCACATCGGCACGCAGTTCCAATGTGCAAACACACGTCACACACACACACATGTAGTCCAATTTAAAGGACAGGAAATTCAATTAAAAAGTCAATAAAAATTTAGCGATTCAGCTGGCTGTATATGGCGAATGTGTGCATGCTTTTATTGATTAACTCTAGTACTACTGTTGTCCACTCTGCATGACTACCTGCAGTTAAATCATGCCTCACTGCTCCCACACACACACACACACACACACACACACACAGGTACCCCGTGACTCATAAATCCTTCCTTTTTGTGCATCTGCTCTGTTTTTGTCTTTGTGCACCAGGTGCTTCTCATCTTCACAGGTCACTCTGACAGCTTTTCTTCTCCTTTTTCATTCCTTCATTCACTGATTTTCTGTATTTAATTTGAATTGCTCAAAACCAGGGTCATACTTCCCCCTACATTTTTTGTTAATTTGTTTCCATCTCAAACTATTCTATTAAACTGTAGCAAAGCCTGTGCTAGAGTAAGTACAACTTGTAAATACTCATTGCTCAAACTGTCCAATCCAACAATCAAGCCCAGTGGTTTGCGGTCATTGTTACATTTTCCTGATAAAAAGAAATCTAGCTGGATTAATGCTGGCTCATACATGGTGTTTGTGCATTGATAACTCTTGGAATTTGAATAATCTATAATCTTTTCCATTTTTCATCTCTCACAGTTTACTTTCTTGTTTATGTGCTGTTTTATTGCTTGCTTTATCGCCTACTCTTGTCATTTAGCGACTTCTTTTTCTGTTGTTTCCTTGTAAAATTAATTGCACTGCCGCCAGCAACCAAATCTCCCCAAAGGGAGCAATGAGTTTCATCTTAATCTTATCTCTTATGACTCCGCTCACTTCTGTTCGTTTCCCACATATCTCCCCAGACGGGGTTTCCCCCATTTCTAAATGCTTTTTCGCTCTGTAAAACTGCATTCTCCCCTCACTCCTTCTCCTCACTCCATTCTTACCTCTGTGTGTAGCTGTGTGCTGCGCCCACAAAACCCTGACAGATGCACAGATAGCTTCACACACACCACGGAGTGCAAGACCACTGTGCACACACTCTGATGACTTACACACACACACACGCACATTTCAAGAGAAAGCCAGCATTGTGTGGGTGGATGGATGAGAGAGCTGAGGTAGACAGAAGGAGAGAGAAAGGAAAAGAGGGAGGAAGAGAGGAGGACAGGTGAGGAGATGGCGAGAATGAAGCTAAATGAAGGCAAGATCGAGGGCCAGAGAAATGGGGAAAAAAAATTACATGATGGAGAGGAAAGTGTAGAAGTGATGGGATTGTTTAGGCCACACCAGTAAAAGAGGAAAGAGATATCTGTCCAGCCTATGCCCAACCACACCCACCCTCGGACTCTTTCAGAGAAAGAGACAGCCCATAAACACACATGGCAGCACCATCACCTCAGCCCTCTGAGGCAAAACAATGGCTGCATCCTTTGCATAGAAGCAGCCAGGCAAAAACAAAAGACAAAAGAAAAACCAGTAAGAACAAGAAGAAAAACAAACATTGGAAGAAGCTCCCAGTATACATACATACATATATATATATAAAACTCACATCACCATAGCAACCCTGGCTGAAGGGGGAAGGTAGCATACCAGAAAGACGGGGGAAAAAAGCTACTAAGTGAGAGAAGAGGAAGAAAGAGAGGAAAACAGAGAGTGCCCAGAGAGAGGGGACTGATAGAAGGCCAAAAATTAAAAGATCAGTGAAAGAAGAAAAACAAAGGCTTGTCAAAAAGCTGGAGAGGTTGGGGTTGAAGCAGAAAAAACAGAACTGAACAAAACTCCAGTATGTATCAATTTGCACTGAGAACAAGAGTTAACTGTGCTAGCTGTTCTGTAAAACTGTAGCGCTCATTGTAAAAATAAACAAATAAATTTAAAAAAAAAAGAAAAATACTGGGTAAATAAATCGGGTCTGACAAATACATGATAGAATAAGTGAGCTTCCCACACCGCTGTAGCCCACACCTCATCACTGCTTGAGGTTAGCTAGGCTACATTAGCAAGAATTAGCATAGCAAACTAAACCATAAAAGTATATTAGAAATAAATATTATGAGACCAAAGAGAACTGCTCGCCTGCAGCATACACCAAAACTTTTTCTGGCTTCCATATTTACTTCCTGTCTGCATTCCTGCTCGGTCTATAGACATTGTGATGAAATTGCTTTTCTCAGCTCGAGCACTGAGCAGATTTAATGATATCAACAATGTTGGTATTTAGCAAAGTAAAATTTGTAAAATATGTGAAACTGAAAGCTGTGGAACCAACATACTAAAAGAGAAACTAACCACGCCTAGAGTCAAGCCTTAGCGTGGCTGAAAAAGAGAAAACCGAGAGTAGATAAGGGCTATCTTCCTTCAAAATGCACCACTAACTTTATAATCCTGTCACAAGTCCTCAGAAAACCCAACACTTCCATCCTCCATCTTCTCGCCACCCTATCCTAGCTTCAAGCAATCTTTTCCCTTGCAATCTCTCACCTCGTCTCTCTTTCTTTTTTTTCCACTCTTTCAACTTCACTTCATT
Organism: Scatophagus argus; assembly: GCF_020382885.2. Classification (NCBI taxonomy): domain Eukaryota; kingdom Metazoa; phylum Chordata; class Actinopteri; family Scatophagidae; genus Scatophagus; species Scatophagus argus. The sequence goes on from NC_058513.1 coordinate 4,479,203, forward strand.
CTGTTTCTTCCCTGGTGGTCATATCTTCCCCGTTTTCTTCCTCTTTTTTTTCCTCTCCATTTCCTTGGGGTAGAGATGTATTGAATAATTCAGAACGGGTCCTGATTTATAAGAGTACTTGTAGTGCCCAGACGTCTCAGTCCCGCTCATCAGTCTGGCGGCTCATTATGGCTAAAGAACTGCATGGCGGCCTAATCTCCAATGACACACGCTCTTCCTGAACTGGTGTACAACATCAGCACTGTGTTCCAAACACACCAGTGTAAGCAGGCTTCACAGTGAATGACAGGCCATGATCTGTCACTTCGTATGTTATCACAGTCAAACAGCCAGGCGCAGTCTGTCACACAAAGAAATAGATCACTATTGTCATGTGAAAAAAAAATGTCCAGGTTTGGTGATTTATGTGTTGACTGTGATATTTCATGGCGTTATGTACGATGAGAGAATTCTACCATCCTGGTTATGGACCAAATCAAGCGAGGGAGAAAGCAGCATTACCCATTTTGTCTCCCCCACCCACATTTTCCCAGAGCTGTAGATCAGAATAAGCACTGCACCAATCACAAGCCCACATCTTCTAAACACCAAGATAGACATGTATTACAGACTGCCATTTGATAGATTTTTGCCCCAGGGAACCCTCATATGGGAAAATTTGCGTTGCTGAATTGTAACCGTCTGAGCTTTACGTGGGGAGATAATGTGGTAGGAGGGGAAATTATGATTACAATGGCCATTCTTATACACTCATTAAATTGGATAATTTAGAGTTAATTGAAGTGTAGGGAAATTCAACAATTTCCCATTATAATGGGGCTTCCCTTCGATGACTCCTGAGAATCTGAGAAATCTTCAAGCCACTAACACAAGCACTGCCAATCCTGATTACAAACAGTAGGCAGAATTATGCATCTTATGTGAACGTGTGCTGTGAAAGTATGGCTGCATGACGAATAATTAAATTCAGCTATTACACATGGGCAGACAATCCGACAAAACCTGAATGAAATACTGACAAATGTGCATCTGACACATTGAAATAACAGTTGTGGCCTACTAACTTATTTTTCACAAGGTAATTGCTGCAAATTCTAGATGTCCAAAATCAGCTGGTCACCATGCTAAGGTCAAAGTATCATGTTCAGTTGAGACAGGACAGGCAGCCTGCTTCAGGTGTCCCATGTCACAGATGATGCTTCCAGGGATAACAGAGTTCCTTTACTCTCAAGGGATGACATGTAGCATGTCCAATTAGATCTGCTTTATGGGGTTTGGGTCTTCAATAATGCAACACTCACACAGATGCTGACCTGTCTGTAGATGGTCGAGGTTATCATTAGCTTTCCTAATGCAGACAAGCTGTGAACCTGATCCTAGCGAGCCAACAGCATGTGGGCACAGCAGTGACCTTCCTGAAAGGTATGAGGTCTAAAAACAGTGGTAGAGAAATCAGAAACAACCCCCTGGCCTTTGGAGGAACAAAACTTATATTACAATTACATAAACTGTTCTCTGCCTCATGTTCATCCACAATCTTTTTTTCCCCACAGGAAAGCCCATCTTTTCCTTCTTTCTCATTTAAATTGTTTTTCTCAGGTATCATAATTTGTCCAAAGCATTGGTTTTTTTTTTACAAGTTGGACTGATCACATAAAATAATGACTAAAAACAAATAACAGGCTGAGCGGATGATTTCCTGCGCTGCTGACTTTGTCAATCTTTCTCGATCTCCTTGAGGGATTTCAATCAAGGCAATTTGACTCCAGTCGTGGTAGTTGAAACAAGAGATGAGCCAAGAGGGAGGAGGAGGATAAAGTAATGAGAGTTTTATTGATGGAAATTTCCCTGAGTGACTGGCAGAAACAAAATATATCTGAGGGACAGGTGTGCACTATAGAAGGAAAATAGCAGCAGTTTGCATGAAAAGGATTTCACTAAGACGGATGGAAGAATAAAATTTGGGGTTGCTCCACATGTAGGAGATCCATCCATCTATTTTCTATGCCGCTTATCCGTCAGGGTCGCGGGGGAGCTGGAGCCTATCCCAGCTGACTACGGGCGAGAGGCGGGGTTCACCCTGGACTGGTCGCCAGTCAATCACAGGGCTGACACACAAAGACAAACAACCACACACTCACACCTAGGGGCAATATAGAGTAGCCAATTAATGTGCATGTTTTTGGTATTGTGGGAGGAAGCCGGAGTACCTGGAGAAAACCCACGCAAGCACAGGGAGAACATGCAAATTCCACATAGAAGGGCCCAGACCGGGATTCGAACCTGGAACCCTCTTGCTATGAGGCGACAGTGCTAACCACTGCACCACTGTGCCGCCCCATGTAGGAGATTTTAAGGCAAAATTTTTAAACCTTCCGAGTATATAGATTCTTGTCAGTCAACTAGATTATATAAATATATATCATTGCGCAACACCAGATGTTGCCTGTTACCTTCATTGCCAGCCTCTTTGAGAAAACCTCCCCATCCTTCCTCTGTATTAACATCACGAATGCAGACTCAGCCTGTTCATTCACTGCCTGCATGCTCATTCATCTGATCTCATGTTCATGTAGTAGTTATGTATCACAGATTCAGCTTTAGGGAAGTTTGTGAGTGACATGTTTGTGCAAATTTATTCTGGATCATCACAGGAGCAAAGCCACTCTGTCAAATGAAAATAGCTAACACTGCCACAAAGAATTGTTCAAATGCGTCTTGGATTAAGTAGCAAAAGGAAGACTGAAACTTGTTTATACATACGTGCTCATTTAGTCAGTTGGAGCACATTGACTGTGCAGTGTTAAGAGGACAGCAGGCTTATCCTCACGTGTGAATAATATATCTGAATTAAACAAATGGTCAACAGATTCATGTTGACTATTACAGTACAGCAAACTTTGGGTTAGCTTCACTTAGACTTATTTTTAATGTGAGAGCCCGTTGCTCTGTGTGATTTTAACTTTTATCCACCTGACCAATTAGAAACGTTGTTAACCGTCTACATGGCCGAGGAATCGACGTTCTGTATCCAGCTGGGGGTAACAGGTTTCACCAGTCCCTCCCTGATTACAGAAACCAGCTTTCTTGTTTCCATGAAATTTTGTTGTATTTATGTTATGTATGTAAACAGAGTGCATCTTTGCAATACTCTGTTTGTGTAGATCATTACAGGTAATACTGCATATGAAGAAGCGGAAAAAGCTTTGAGACAAAATTTGATTGAAAGGATTTTTGCATCCATTTGATGAAGTGCTATAATTTATGAGGCAATGAATTCTATTAACAAACACTTATTCACATCTGTTATTTTATCTATTGAAAATTCTCAGTTGAATTTCTCATAAACTTTCAATGGAACTATACAAAGCAATACAAAATTAACAACACAACCCTGCAGATCTCCATATTGCCTAGCCGTAATTCATGATACAATCTTACATAAAAATCAGTGACTTCCTCCAAAGCATGTTGCTCGACCACAAGGCAGGAATAAATACGCATTACAACAACAATATAAGATAATGAGTTGGACGAACGAGCAACGGTAACTACATTTAGATACGTGCTGGTGTATCACTACGCATGCACAAGAACAACAGAAGGATTAAGGCAAACAACCAGAGCTCCCCTGCGAGCCACAGGCACATGGTTTTATTTATGAATTTAATTTGTATTTTTCTTAAAGAGGCAGCCTGTCTCGACTCAGAGGGGAGTTAGGACCCAGAGGAGGACAACCAGGGAGCACTTTTAAATTAGAAGCAGACATTTCTCTCTCTCTCTCTCCCTTTCCCTCTCCTGGTGTCTCTTTCTCTTTCTCAAAAAGACAAAGAGATAAGGAGGAAGTGAAGTGAGAGGGAAGAAGAGAGAGAAAGAGGAGTCTGGAATTGGTTTTGCTGTAGCCACATCTTGTAGGAAATCCTGAACAGAGCATGTTAACGAGGGACTCCGAAACCACGAGCACTGAGGCTCCCCTCCCTGCACTTTGTGTGTATATACTTGTGTGTGTGTGTGTGTGTGTGTATCAGAAAGTACAAAATACGCTCAGAAAGACTACATGTGCCCACTGAGCCACTACTGACAAACAACAATAAGAAACATAGCTGTACTGTACACACAAACACCATACGTCAAGGACTGGCAGTTACACAGTGCATCAAAACAGGTAAACACACTCATACAGGATTACATATTGCACAAACAAACATACGGCACTAGCTTGTTTCACTTCACTAACAGACACACACATAGATCTACACAACCCACACACACACATACCTCCCCAGGGACCAGACAGGGTTTCCCTCTCAGTCTACATCTGCAAACTGTATGTAGTTACCCAGGGATGATTGCAAAACTCACACACACACACACACACACACATGCAACAGAGCAATGAGACCTCCCCATGTGCTTGTATATCAGGTCAAGCTATGCTGCAAAGGTCTATATGAGGACTAATAAAGAAGAGATCTGGCATACTTGTACACAACAATATGCACACTTGCTATATACACACACATATGCATGGGGAACAGTAGAAATGAGGAAACAGGGAGGATGATATAATGGTGACACGGAGAAAATATTAATCAAGACAAAAAAGCGGATCTCACTTTCCTTCTCCTCCTCCGTGTCTGCACCCTCAGGTAAGGCACATACATTTTTCTCCCAGAAATGATATTGTCACATTTATGAATGTGTGGGAGCCTTTGAATGCAATATGTGTGATGGAGGAAGAAGGTTGAACTGTTTGCATTTAGATATCATTTGTATCTGTGTGGGATGCAAGTACTCTTCTGAGCTGGTGTTGTTGTGTGAGTGTTTGTGGAAGCTGGTAGGACTTTCCAGAAATCGTTTTCTGACTTTTTTCATTACTTTGCAATAGTGTTACTAAGTAAACGTGACTTTGCCTGAAGCAATAATGCTAAGCAGAATAAGAAATAAAATCTGCATTCTATTTTACAATAAAATAAACTTATATAATATAGGTGCCATATTTTGTTAAAGCTGCAAGGTGAACTGTTTCTGTGATAAACACATCCCAGACATATGAGTGGGTGCATTATTTTGGCAGACCTTTTTTAAAGAGAATATAGTTTGACTTGTCACCAGGTTGCTGGTGGTAATTAGCATCTCAGTCTTTGGTTTTACTGCTGACAAATGTACTGCTGGTTCAGTTTCACCACATTCATCGACCACTTTTCCCACCACAGCGGCTTCCTGTTTTCAGAAAAAAAAGTCCTGTTACACTCACTGCGCCATCCTACCTGCCCCATGTCAACGGGTGGGTAAAGCTAGTAGCTAGTTAATGAACATAGTGGAGCATTTACCAGCTAAAGGACCAGATATTTTGATATTTTTCTCAGGAGCCAATGAAGAACAAAACAGAGAGGATTGTGTCTGTGGCCAGAAACATGACTGTGGTAAATATGAAGCCAACATTACAGTCAGCAGATGTGTAACTTAGCTTAGCAGAATGACTGGAAATAGGGTGAAAAGGTTAAACATTAAAAGCTCTAAAGTCTGAAACACCAAAGTGTAAATAATACAGTACTTTTCTGTTTGTTTTTTATATTTCCTGGTTTCCTGACAACCTGACGGTGGCTACCAAATTCTGGGGTGAATATAACAAGACATATCTGATTGTAATGCATTATGAGCTCAATCTGAATAAGACTGTTTTAAAAGCTGACATTTTGACTTGTCCCAGTAGGCAAAGCACAGATGTAACTAAAAAGATGGCAATGGTTCTGTTCCATTTAAGTGTCCCAGTAAGGTCATGCCAGTGAAGCAGCCAGCTCAGTACCAGTTCCTGAAAACAGAACACCTAAACAAGTTCCCTGACAAATTATTAATTGTATGTGTTCTTTTCCTGCTGTGTCATCAAACTCCTGCCTCAGTCACTATGCATGGACTTAACAGAATATCTCTGAATAACTACAAAGAATACAAAAAATAACTTATTTAAAATGACTTAACTCATTGCTAATAGCAATGAAATCCATATTGTTTTCTCTGATGCTCGCATAAAATTCACTTAATAACTGTATAAAATATAAGAGCGCCCACATGAGGAAGATTCTATCATCAGGTGCCAATGCACTGATCTGTGACATTAGTTTAACAGATTACACCTGTTTCACCTTGTAACCGCCTTTAAATCAAGTAAGCCTCAGGCTCCTGGGACTTTATCCCATCCCCTCCTCAGCTGATCCCTGTGCAGGTGTAGCACTTACTAGGATGCTGAGGCTCTGCACTCTTACAAAATGCTGCGATCTGATTCTGGAGCACTATCACACAGTCACCCCTGAGACATTAAGCTCTAATGGCTGCGAAACTGTAAATGTCACAGTGATTTGGGCCAAGCGCCAAGGGAAGAGAGTCCAATAGTGTGTGTTTATGTGTGTGTGTGAGTCTATTGTCATGTCAGTGCCACTGTCAGAGCAAACCAGATAGCAATGGCACTGAAGTGAAGCAGAGTAATTACAGTATGACAGAAGTAAGTACAAAGACAACATCCACACACACTCACGCACACAATCTGTCATACATTGGTCATGCACAAGCCAACGGCACAATCAAATATGGCAAATGTACACACGCTTAACACAGTTTTGCACGTACACTAAAGCTTTGCATGCAGGGCCTGTGGGTCATCCCTGCAGTTATAAGTACAAGGATTATTGACCGCTCATTAAGCTCTCACCCTGCCTTTAGTTATTGCTGTATAGGCTTTCCATTCGCACACAGTACATACAGTTTACAGCAATAATGGAGGTAGTCTTACAATTTAAAATTCTTAATCAGGTCTTTGATGTCATTTACAATGGATATGAAAGGGTTTTTTTACCTTTATTTGTAATTCCACAAAATATTGTGGTACAAAATGGGCGGGGGTGAGGTTAGCTAGCTAGCTGGATATGCTAACATTTAGTCTACAGCATATATTAGAGCAGATAAGCAAAATGCTTAAACTGCTCCTCAGACTTTTGCGCTTGCATTTTTGAATATCTACAGTTCCAGTGCTTCAACATGTGGAGAAAGCTTGACCGACCTGCACTGGCTGCTCAAAGTAATGAAGCTATGATTGGACAATCCCTGTTTGACGGGAGGGATTCAGCAAGCAGACAACTGCAGTGACTGAGCACTCACTCATGTACACACAAGATACATGTGCTCATCAATGCATGACCATGCTTTAAAAAACAGTGTCTCCTCAGTTCTGTAGGCCATTTCTTAATTACACACACCACAGGGGAATTAGATACCACAGACGTCCATAATTACAGAAAACACAAACACATATGATAATACACACACACACATATACATACATCTCTTCTGGTGGTCAGGCCACTGGGTAAAAATGGCTGGTAAAGTTCATTAGCTTCCACTCAGCCTCTGTCGTATCTGTATTAATTGGAGCAAACCACGCTCACTGCACATTTTACTGAATGGTGCAGCAAGCTTCAAGCACACTGTGGAACCAGAACACTAATTGAGTGAATGACTATCATGCATTTTGCTGCTGTATGATTATGCTGTGTAATATATTGCATTCACATTAATTGGAGCAATTTATCAAAGCAATGGACCTACTGGAGCTACAGATGAACAAGGCTATGGACAAGCCGCATGAGATTCAGGCACATACACACGCATGCCCGTGCACACACACGCACACACACAAAGGATATTGTGCACAGGCGGATTGAGAGGCCAACGGACATATCATGACTCTTATATAAGCTTCCCGCCCCCAGAGGTATTTATATCCCTCGTTTGTTATCTATAATAAGACATCTCTCTTTTTTTCTCACTCCCTCACCAGACTCCCCAGTCCTTCTGCAGGAAAATCCTGATTAGTGTCCTGATGACTTGACAGAGAGCGATCGAGATAGAGATACAGAAAAAGAGAGGGGGAGAAGGAGAGAGGTGAAGGGAGGGACAAAAAAAGTGAGGACAGTAACAAGAAAGATGTATTTCTGTACGTGTCTGCGTGTGTTTTAATGTGAACTATTGACAGTACTGGCAGTTTTGCAGCAGGCTGATCTGACAGTCGAATGGTCTGACGCCCTACTTGTTTTTGTCTTGAGAAGTGTGTGTGTGTGTGTGCATGTGTGTGTGCTGGCACTGAGATAAGGCCAGTGGTAAGATCTGGTGTGTGTCAACACCACCTGAGTCCCCACTTAGTAACAAGGACTAAAAAAGTGCTTCTGTCAGACTTGGCATCTCCTGCTGTGCTGCTCACTAACTTATCAATCTGTCTGACGGGAAAAGACACAGCTGGAGAGGAGAAGATGTAGTTATCACAGGAACTACCAGCAGAAGGTGGAGCAAAAAAAAGAAAAGGGAGAAAAGACAGGAGAGTAAAGAAACTGTAAAACCATTGTTCTAGTAGCTTGCTGAGAAAAAGAGAAAGAGGGGCAGCGTTTGAAGAAGCAAAAGACTGAGTATGGGGAAAGACTGGAGTCGGTGGTTGGTTAGTGGGAGTCAGAATAAGAGAGGAGAATAGTTTAAGTTTAGGAATAAGCAGAGAAAGGAGAGAGACTAAGGTACTGGCTATGACGTAGGACAGATGCAGCTGTGGTGAGGTGATTAAAGATAACTCAATTCAGGTGGCCAATGAGATTTTGCTGTGTAAGAGTAAGTGTATAGCTTGACTACCCCCATCCACCTCCTTCCCCACCCCCTTCTGTTGCCACTCTGTGCAGCCAAGCTCGAGACTTCTACAATACCCTAATGAGAAAAAGCTGGTAGGAAAATCCTGGAGTGAGTCCTACATAAACTTACAGTCATCTCACGAAACAACCCAAGAAGGGGTTTGGAGGGGGGAGAGAAATAAAAAAAAACAAAGTGAGAGAAGATAATACATAAATAAATAAAATTGGAAGATGTCATCCCATCATTCCATACTTTGCACTATACAGTATACTGTGAGTTTAGAGAGTACCGTATGTATCCATGTGTCTATCATTTAGATAGAGAGTTAGATTCTATATTAAATGCACCACTGTTATTTTCAAGACTAAACTTGGGATTTGGGTACTTTTTCACACATTAGCATTGAGTGTTTAGCAAGCAGGAACCTCTGGAAAAGCCAACACTGCAGTGCCAAAAACTGCAGTTCCTCAGAAGGCCACTTGAGGCTGTCTCTAAAAGTGAGTCACAGTTTTGGCCTCAATAAGTGATGTTCTCATTTGATGATACTAATGTCATAAAGGTCTGCTGTCACTCAAAGTGTGGCCACTTTGAGTGTCAGCTGACTGCTCCACTCACATGTCAGGCAGTCACACACTACCAAGATACCAACAACCAGAGCCACCACACTGAGCGTCACAGTGGCTCTTCTTCAGAAACCTATGGGTGTTGAGTGACAGCAGATGATTATCACAATCATACACCCAAGCAGTCACACACCACAATAGAACCAAATACCCAACCAGTGAGCCCACAAATCTTCCAAGCAAGAAACCACCCAAGTAATAACCCAACCAGTAAAACACCCAACCATCCAATTAGTCAGACAAGCAAAGAAACCAACTGAACATCCTGTTTACCGCTCAAAAAATGAGCCAATCAAATACTCGACCAGATAATCAACATTTGAACCAAGTATGCAAATATCAAACCGTCCAGCCAGTAAACCAACCAGCCAACCATTCAACCAGTCAGTTGGACCAATCACCAAACAAGACTGCCACACCTGATCATTAACTACAGATGACAGTGACAGAATTGCTTTGTTTTTTCATGTATCTTAATCATAGCAAGCTGTTTTCTGAAGCAGCAGTAATTAACAGCCGGGTTTTATCTGCACTAATTGCTCTCCCTGTACAAATAACTGATTGAAAATCAGTGACAAATTTGCTGTCTGGAGACAAATACACACACACACACACACACACACGTGACTGCATCCAAAACAACAGACAATATGAGAGGGGAGATGCTGTACCTGGAGGCAAGAATAAAGATTATGAGCAGGTAAGACACACACACACACACACACACTCTCACACGCACACAGTGAAGAGATTTTTACAGGGCCACAGAGAAGTTCCTGAAAACAGCACATCTGTAAAAGTCTACCTTCCATCCCTCCCTCTCCATTTCACTACCTCCTGTTATCTGACGCCTCGGCTGCTCCTCTTTTCTGTTTTCCTCTCACTCCCCTTCTTCTTCCTCCGGTGAGGAACTAACCTGTGGTTTTTACAGCGTTCACATTAATTTGTTAACTAGGCCACCGGATTCATGGGGTTGGAAGAGCACAACGCAGTCTGACAAGAGAAATTAAGCAACTCAACAAAATACAAGTGGGTGAAAGTTGGCTGCTGCTGCTTTGCCCTCAATCAGAGAGTCACAGGAGACCTCAGAAAAATGCGGGGTATATGTAAAACCTTCACTCATTTCCGCTCAGTTCTGGGTCTCTCTCACATACGCATACAAATGCAATGCACCAAACTACCATTTTTGGGGCACTGAAGAATCTGTGAGATTTTCTAGCGAATATTCAAAGCTTCAGCATGGGTGGAGGGGGGGGCACTGCAACAAGCTTCAGTCTTTTGTCTCTTATTTGGTCTCCTTGGTGTTCATCTTCTTCAAGCATTCAAATACACATTTGGATGTTGATTACCCTGATGAAGGAGTTGAACCTTTGAAGCATTTCTGTCAGCCCTAGAAACATCAACAACATATGACGCCATCTTGTGCGTCAGCTGCGGTGTGGAGGAGCCACGGGTTTGAGTTCCTGCCCACAAATGCATCCCAACTAATCGCACGCAGCGTTCAGCTGTCAATCACTATGTTTCATCCCCTTTTTATACCATCAAATAACTAATTTAAACAAAACAAACAAAGGTCAAAGTCTCCTCTGTTACCATGGAGAGGGGGGAGTTTATGGTCTGTACTGAAACCCGACACCAGGGGGCAAACAAGATGTTTTGGCTTCACCTTTGGGGAGATGTCATGCTGTCCCTCTTCATATACAGTCAGTGATGCTGACATACGCACACAGCCAAACACACACGAGCACACTCATACGGACAGACAGTGAGAGTGTTTGGTGCTGCTGTCTGGCAGCCTAATGTGGAGTTTGTGGTTTGCCCCTGAATCACTGTGGTCAGAGTCTCACCGGGTGTGTATCAGGTTAGCCAGTCCTCCCCTCCCAACACACAAACACACACAGCCAGCTGCCAGGCCTGGCCCACAAACACAGTTATAAGTAACCGGGTTAATCAGAGAAACCAGGCAATGCAAGTAATCAGAGAAGGCCTGATGGTTTTACCAGAGAAGGGCCACAAACTGCTGCTTCTAATTCACACTATAAATCCAAAGGTGCAGCACTCGCGTTCAATCTGTTCCCAGTGTTTAGACTGGACTGCTAGGGTAGGCTCTTCACTGATTAGACAGGCAGACACCTCAGATACACACTTTTCATTCTTTATACAGCATGATTTTTAGTTACTTCTTAATTAGGACTGTGCAATGTGATGATACATGGCCTCACGATATATAAAAACATCTATTGTTTTGTATTATGCTTCATCATTTGTTTTTGTTTGGCCACAAATCACACTCTTTACGACAACACTGTGGCAAGCAGCGCCGGGTGAGGGACAGGACGCATCTCCTAGCCATGGCCTTTCCATGTCATATGTATTGCTATATGGATATGAAATGACCTGCATCAGGATGTGAGATTTTGATCGTATTGCAAATATGACAAAAATATGCAACCTATTACTGTGCTTCAGACAGTAAACTCATTATAATGCAATTTGCCACAGCTCTAATTCCAGAGCCATGTCATACTAATCTTTGCTCCAGGTTTCACTTTTTAACACAAGTACTAGTCTTACTCACTAATCAACTCCAGTCTCTCCACTTTGTGAGAAGGCTGAAATCTTCACCGAACAAGTAGGGCAGAACACAATAGGTAAACATGGTCTGAGTTAGCATTAACTGGAGAGCAGGACAAATTAGAGAATGAAATCCTGTTTCTAATATAAGGTCTGGTTCACCAATGAGGTAAATAAAAATCTCAGTCACTAGAGAATTTCCAGTATTTGTTTCAAATAATGTAAGATAAGATAAGATAATCCTTTATTAGTCCCATAACTGGGAAATTACAGTATTACAGCAGCAAACAGGGTGCAAAGCATGCAAGGATAAGGCAAGGTGCATTCAGAAAGAATAAATACACAGGAAACAAGTACCTGCAGCTGTACACAGTACAGAAAAGAAAAAGACTATTTACATTAGAGTCCCTCAAGTTATGATTAGTGGATGGATTAATTATTGCACAGATTTGTTTCAGGGACTTAGTAAGTATCCTTGTAGTGGTGTTACATGTGGGCTGTGTTGGCTGTGAAGTCACCATTAAAGTACAGTTTTTCTGGATGAAAATTACGTTTTCTCCTGAAGTTGAGCAACATCTCGAAAAAGATACAGCACACAGATACATTTTATATATATTTATATAGATACTGTGTCTGTATAGTGTTTACAGGTGCAGTGCATTGATTGGGTCCATTCTCTCTCTCCTGGGGACACACACCAATATTAGACTTTCAGTTCTGTTTTCTTCTGTTTGGTTTTGAGGCTAAAATCAATAGATCCATGGCGAAAAGTGAATGGAGCACCGACATACAGAAACACTCCAGTGTTCCAAACAGACTAAAGTATACCATGGGGTGCACTTTGCTCTGGTATGTTTATACCTTTGATTTTTGGTGTGTGTGTGTGAGAGAGATTTCCACAAGTAGGAATTCATTTGTAGCAACTCCAGCAGTAGCAACAATTTCCAACAAGATCCCGAATGCACCAGTGGTTCAAAATAGACATGTTTTACCTTGTCTGAATGGTACCACGCTGTTGCTTTTGCAGTGTGTAATAACGCATCATTTTCTGCGCACCAAAGAAGGGCACTGCCCAGGAAAAACCAAGCAAACACCAGGTGTGTAGAACAGAAAACGTAAAAGCTTTGACGGGTTGACTGTCTGTTGAAGAGAGAGATAGTGCTGCAGCAATCAATGACAGAATGGAGGAAGAAAACCCTTCTTTATGCTCAGTCTGTTTGCAGTTTAACAGCTTAAACAAAGCTCCTCATTAAGAACAGACCTCATACTGAGTCGTCTACTCACACCTCAGTGCAGTCTGAGTTCAGCCTCGGCCTCGCTCTCTCTCTCTCTCTCTCTCTCTCTCTCCTGTCACCTTTCTGATTGTCACTGCTGTTATTCATCAATAACTGGCACTTTCAACGTGCCGATAACTGAATCATTGAATTTCACACACATACACACACACACTGTACAGTGTGTCAGGAGTTTGTTATTGCCAGTAAACTGATCTATCACTGTTGTCAGTGAATCACTGTTTGGACTGGGTTCAGCACATTATGTTAAAAGAACCTTCGCTGTCTTCAGGCAACCTTGGTGCCTGTGAGTGTGTGTTGAGTGTGTACACAACAGATGTTAGTTGGGTTTTAAGACACAAGAACACACAATAGGGCTGCACGATATGGAGAGCTAAATATCAGTTGCAATTATTCTGGTAAATATTGCAACTGATATTTGGATTGGTATATGATAAACTCTCACTCATTTCCTTCTGCCGAAGCCAAGAGCAAAGGCTCAGTGACTAACAGTAGAAAAGCTCCTTCCAACTAACATTAAATTCTGAATGTAACAAAGATTTCCAAGCACAATAACAAAGTCCTACACCCACACGCACCCTCCTACATGAACACCAGCTACAGTCAGCGCTCAGTGTTTCGGCCTGTAGCTGTGCTGTCATTCCCTCGCACAAAAGCATCACATGCATACACATGTTGTTGTTCCCATGTTTCTTCACCTCTCTACTTCTTTATGATTTCCTATGTTTCCCAGAATGCACTTACTTCATCTCTAAAGAATGCACCTAAGCATTTTAGCCATGGCTTTATCGTGTTGAGAGCAATAGTGTCGGAGGTTTTTGTGCAAATCACTACAAGAGTTTGAAGAGAATTGCGTTCTGGCCCACAGAGTCTAAGAACCTGAGTTCACATAGTGTGTGGAACAGTGTCTTTTTTTTAACCATTGTTCCTGTGACGAGAAAGTGTATGTGGCAGCATGTGGCCGTCTGGAGAAAAAGCACCTTTTTTTTCAGAGCACTTTGCCTTTTTTTTTGAGAGGCTGCCCAAAGGTCTTCAAGTTGAAAATATCAGAACTTTTCAAAAACTCTAATCATATATTAGATAGAGCAGGACACGTTAACTTGATTTTATATGAATCTGCTAATAGGATACTGTTGCTCACCATTGCTGTTTATATATATATAAATATTTAGAACTTGTTCTTACAGCTGCACAAATCAATATGTTCACAATAAATCAAATCTGCAATGTGAAAGGGGTAGGCCAATAAAGAATCATCACTAATATTCTGCAATTTGTTTTGTTTTATCTTGTTCATAGACAGCACCATGCAGCAAAAAAAAAAGCAAGAAAGAAGAAGAAGAAGCCTGATTGGCTACCTCCCCAGACAAAGTTAGGCACCAACAGGTAAAGGTAGCTGTGCATCTTGTGGCTAAAAAGCCAGATGTTTTCCTCAGGAGTTGGTCAAGATCAAATCAAAGCTAAAGAGAGAGTGACTATTGGACAGAAACATGGCTCACATTGAATGCTAATGATGCTCTGTGTCTCCTGGATGTTTAAACAGGCAACTGTTCACAACAGCCAGTCCATGAGGCTTCTGGTTGGACTACAATCAGCGAGAGAAGCGTATGAACAGCCAAAAAAGAAATAAATAAATAGGTTCATCAACAAGTCATCATGGCATTGATTTGGCAACAAGGCAGGCTTCTGATTGGTTGTCAATATCTACATCATATTCAATGTGCCTTAGCACTGCTGCTGACCCATCCTTTTGACAAGTTGTGTTTTGCATAGAAACTTGCTTTTAAAAATCTCATCTCGGCACATGTTAAATTCACCGGTTAAATTTTAATATCTCACTGTGTGTGCAGCTCAAAACTGCATACACATCGGCACAGATACACATCCCTTGCAGCAAGCACTTTACATGCAAAATACATGCAAGTCACATCACATGATCAGCAAGATGAATCACAGACTAAAGTCCACACACACACCCTCACCCACCACACACACGCTAAAAAGGCCTTGCATGGGTAAGTCGATAAATACTTCATCATACATAATCTTTCAGTGCATAAGCAGTGTTCATGTCAGACTCCTGCACAGTTAAAAAGAACATACAGATTCAGTTGGTATAGAGAGTCTGAAAAATGCACACACAGATGCAGCACGCCTCCTCTAAAATGCAGACGGATGATCACACACACCTATGATAGAAGTTCAGATGGAATTCGCAGTGAAGATCAAACCCAAACTGTGAGAAGCTGAAAATGTCTGAAATTCTCCAAGGAGCTGGGAGGGGGGTGGAGCAGAGGGAGAAAATATGAAAGTAAAGTTGATGGCGGGTACAGGCCTACTTTTTCACCTCTTAAAAAATGCTCTCTGAAATCTCGCTCGGCTCTCCAACTCACTTTTTATTTTATTTTATTTAGTCCCCCCCCCCCATGCTGTCTTTCTTTTTTTTCTTCTTCTACTTCTACCACTTCTACTGTTTTTTTGACGCTGTCAGCGATGGCATACACACACACACACCCCATTGACTCTCCAGCCAACATGAGGCTTTTAACTCCAGAGGAGGAAAAAAAATAAGGGGTCCGGGAGAAAAGAGAAGCACAAGAAAAGGAGGAGGAGAAGGCAGAGGGGTGAGGGGAGAGTTTTCGACGGGGAGGGCAGGAGACATTTTCTGCTGATTAAGTAAGTGTTTGCTTCGGCTTCCATTATTTGACAGACGCATCAGAGCAACAAGCAACAAATGTGAAAGCTTGCTTCGCTGAAATATAGAGAAAGAGAGCGACACAGAAGGAAAAAACGAATCAGTGACATATTTCTGCAAAATCCCTCCACTCCCTTAAGCGCAAGCGGTTTGTCGGTTTTCCAGTGAGTCTATTTCAACGTGATGACAAACACCTATTCTGGCCAGGTGTCCTCCCTCACCGTTTTGGGCTGTGTAATCCTCTGCTTAAATCGGCGTGAGCAGCAGAGAGCGCTGGACGCATTCCCAAACTCCCCTCCTCCCGCTCCGTCTTGGCACAGCATCCAGCTCCCCGCCAGAGAGGAGACACCTACGGGAGTCCTGTGAAAGTATGTGTGTGCTGCTTACACAACCTCACTCTCTCTCTCACACACACACACACACATACTTTCACACACAAAAGCTCTCACTCTCTATCATACACAGATTCTGCAGGAATCATTAGCAAAACCAGCAGAGGGAATTTCACACAGGCCGGGCAAAACATCACTCAGAGCGTACACTCCAGGGGTCTTCAATTAGACCCTAAATACTTCAGCGAGTATCCAGGGGTCCTAATTACTTCAGACTGCTGAAAATGGCCACGGGCCACCTAAGACCGAGGGCTTACCGAGGATATGCCTGTTTAGAATAGAGTCTGGCCCTGAGATCAGTCGGGTTTTCCTGTCTTGCTGGTCTACAGCATCAGACAGAGGAAGCAGTCGCAGCAGAGCTGGCTGCTGGTGATGTGGATGTATTTATAGCAAGAGAAGGAGAGACTACTGCAGGATTAATTCTCGAACCAGAAAGCACAGAGAGAGAGCGGAAGAGAGAGACAACGGCAGAGGAGGGCCACGCATCAAGAGAGGAAGCGTTAAAAATATAGCAAAAGATACATCTGCTATCTGGATACAAAGCATCAGTGTACACACAGATTCACGCACTGGAGAACACACACACACACACACACAGGGGGGCACAGAGACAAATCGATCTCAAGAACGTTACAGTGCATTACAGAAGCGGTGACCTTTTCTTAAATCGGTACAGATAGACAGTAAAGGGCAGATGAGAAGAGAGAGAACATCTAAATACAATCTTTGCAGCCACCGGGGATGCGTGTGCACACACGTACAGAGGAACATTCAAACATCATCAGCAGTTACCCCAGCAGTCATTTCAATACATTCAAATCTTCATCGCATGCTGTAAAACTTCATCAAACAGATCCAAAAACCACAGGCCCAATTCCACTTTTACAAGAATTAGTCACCATCTGAACAAAAAAAAAAAAAAAAAAAAAGAAAGAAACAAAAAGAAACATGACGTCATGTAGAACTTCAACGCAGCCAGGTGCCAAAAACCAAATAAACATACAAAGACTCCAGAGAATTGATCGATTTCAGGGCAAACTATTTGCACATTCAGTCCAGGCTACGGCGCACCCATGCATTTCACAATCTACACAACAGGCTGCGACTTCAGGTCAGCACAAACAGTTGATGCAAGGGGCTGTAAGGGGTGGCAGTGGCTCCCTCATGAGATCTCAGCAGATATTGGATCATTC
Organism: Scatophagus argus; assembly: GCF_020382885.2. Classification (NCBI taxonomy): domain Eukaryota; kingdom Metazoa; phylum Chordata; class Actinopteri; family Scatophagidae; genus Scatophagus; species Scatophagus argus. The sequence continues at coordinate 4,496,642 of NC_058513.1, forward strand.
CCAACAGACCTCGGATCAAGTTTTTATAATGCAGATTCTGACGGGTTCTTACTGCAGCCCAATCCATAAATCGATTGAGAGAAAATCAGTCAAAGTTTTAACAAAGCGATTAAATGTCAAGCTCTTTAAGCAAAAGAACCAAGTATTATCAGTGTATTGGCTGCGAGAATTTTTATTCTCTTATGTTACAAAAAGTTCAGTGTCACTGGGTTTTGGACAGTTCAGCAAAAATACATCCCCTTGAGCTTCAGGAAGTTTTGACGGCCGTTATTCACCAAGCAATTGGTCGAGCAAATAATGGGCCGCTAATCAGACATGAAAATGATCATTAATTGCAACCCCAGATCTTACCATTTTGCTACACTGTTGTCGGAGTCTGTTAGAAGTATTGATCATCCATCGTACCAAAGCCAAAACTATTGTACAAATGCGATAATTACCATACGCTTAACAACATGTGTACTCCACATGTGACTGGTCTGAGATTTCTTATTCACGTTAACCATATAACTCCATGGGTGGCAATACAGCCGGTCCAAATATAACATGAAATTTATCACTTTGTCACTTTGACACTCGAACCAAACAGGATTGTTTGGAGATCGAATCTGAGAACTAAAAGTAAGTTAAGTAATGTAGAAACTAGTGAAATTAAACAAAAAATCATACGCATTAAACAATCTCCCAGCTAACCATTTTCACACAGAGATACAATCTACAGACACAGGGTCGAGATCTTAACAAACTGGAATGTGCTGGGCTAATAGGAGGGTCCCAGTTTGGGTGGAGTGGGGTTGGGTGGTGGTGGTTGGGGGGGGGCTGTCCATTAAGTGAAAACGTTTGAGAACCCCTGACTTGGATAAAAGTATCAAGGATCGCCTTTGTTCCCTGAGGAGCCACAGGGGACTCATGTGCCCCTGCTGCTAAAAAAGTCTGTTTGTAAGACCTTTAAAGATTTGACATTTACAGACATGGAAATCAGCTGTGATCAGCAGGGAGATCGACACAGAATAAAAAAGGAAAAGAAAGAAGAAGGAGGACAAGAGAGGAAAATTAAGCAGGGGATGGGTGTAAAAGAGCAGCAAGTGCGAGCAGTGTCGTGGACGCTGTTCGCTGCGGATGTTCCTGGGGGGGAAGAGGAGGACGGGCTTATTTAGCATCTCAATTAAAACGGTGACAAATGAGGAAAGAGGGGGGAATTACGATGTAAAGCAAGAGACAAGGCAGGAGAGACGGACGGATGGAGGGAGGGAGGGAGGGGGAGGCGTGGGAGGGAGGCAGACAGGGGAGGAAGGAGCGGAGATAATCTGAATGACATTAACACACACACACAGAGCACCTATGAAGAAAAAAACAAAGGCTGAAACCTTCAGAGCAGCACGACAACATCCAAGGAAACATTCCTTCCCATAACTCTCTCACATCCAGCTACCAAAACCTCTCTCTCTCTCTCTCTCTCTCACACACACACACACACACACACACACACACACACACAGCAAAACGGACAGTGAGACACTGAGGGACCAGATCTCCTGTGCCTCCTTTCTCTCCCCTTTTCTGCTCTCCTCCTCTCCGGAGAGCTGAAGCAGTGCAGCTCTGTATACACGTATGAATCAATAATACACTTCAGTGGCAGGAATGATTCAATAAGACTCTGTGACAGACTCCACCCCTCTGCCACTGTTCACACTGAAGGAAAGCCAGTCAGCCCAGGTGTGTATCAATAAACTAATTATAATGCGCATGACCCTCTCTGTGCTCACAGTCATGCGGGGTCAGTGGATTTTCATCCCTAGCATTCGTTATGAACAATCGATCGGAAGCTAACACCAGCTCAGAGGAATCAGAGCGTGACGTGGGAGCAGTAAAGGTGGGGAGGGTAGTTAGAAAGAAGGCAGATCAATACACACATACACTCACTCTCTCTCTCACACACACACACACACTGATATGTGTCAAAATCTGTGTGTCGTAGCTGACCACATCTTGTGTTCGTTCAATAGCCCTTTGAGGTGGACTGGAAAAGCTGCTCTGCCAAGCAGGTGTTTCTTACCTGCCACAGGTGGATGGGGCGCGCATGCGCATGAGCGATCTGTGAACATTTCTCAAAAGTAAAAGGATATGGGTTGCAGACCATCTTGAGACACCAGCTCCGAGGCCGGGTGGTTTGTTTCAGGTAGAAGAAGACCACGGGGGCCAGAGTAGGGTAGGGCAGGTTCTCCCCGCCGCTCGCCGACGCTTCCTCCCCGGCTGTAGAAATCCCATCAGGCGCTGGGGACGCCGGCTCCACCACCACCTCGCCGCGATCCCCGCCTCCTATCCCGACCCCGGACAGGTCGTTGAGCCGGATGAAAGTCCTCGGCAGAGAGGAGCGACCCTCCGAGCCCCTGGCGTCGGGGACCCCGGAGAGATTTCCCCCATCCTCGGCCATCATTCACCTCCTGCAGACAATAAGCGATCATGAACATACGATCAGATACAGTAAATATAGCTGACAGCCATGGAAATATTTAAGTGTCTGCATCAGCTCAAACGCACTATTAAGATTCGAGAAAATACGAAGGCTGCGTTTGAACCTGACCTTTTCTATTTCGAAATAAAATTTACCAACTTTGCATGTAGTGAAAACATCGCGCTGCAATTAAATGCAAATACTGTAGAAAGCGGCAAGTATGGAGTAATGGTGATGGAAGGTTTAGGCTATTTTAGGAAAATATGCGCACACCTCATCGAATTTATTTATTTAATTTGCATTAAAAAATTAGATGGTCGTATGTTTTGTAAAAGCATCCGGATTCACTTGGTAACCATACATATGCTGCCGTAAGCTGTTAAATAGAACGGAGCCTCCAAAAACTGACGAGGGGCTCGCATTCCCTTTCATCAAAAACAATGCCAAAATCTCAAAATCATCAACAGTAAGCTGCGACTGTCCTAATTCTTTTCCAAACTTCGGCTTCATCAATTAACTATCCACAAAACATCCATTTCGAAGTGATTTGATGCAATCATTTCTCTAAATGAGTGCAGGAGCATCTTTCCGTTGGATTTATTACCTGTAATGGACTCGGTATGCGCCCAAAGCGCGCTCAGTCATCGCATGATCAGTTTTTGCCGTGGCTGTAAAGTCCACACCAGCCTGAAGAAAAAAAAATACCCCGATTATAAGGAGAGACGAAGGGGGAAGCGATAAAGAAGAGAGGAGCAAGGGGGGAGAAGGGAGAGAGAGGAGAGGGTCTTGTGGGCTTGGTGCGTCTGGTGGATCGTATAGTTTCCAGGTGGTGCGCTGCTGCGCGGCTCCGTCTCAACAGACACGGTGCGCCCAGGCCCCGGTCTCCGATGTCCAAGCCTCTCCAGGGGCTCAACAACACTTCATAACTACCCCCCGTTAAATATATATATGAAAAAGCAACAGAGAGATGATTCTAGTTTTGCTGCTTTCAGCCTCAGGTAAAATATTAACGCCGCGCACAAACTTCTTGATGTTTTCCTCCTCCTCCGGAGCTGATGGACAAGCCCTCCCGAAAAAGGAGAAATAACAACAATTAGCAATCTTGTTGTTTCCCCGCGTTTTCCTCCGCTGTTCCCACCTTCAAATTAAGAATCCAGTACTTTTCATCCACAGGCAGTTTTCAGCGCATATCCCGCATCAGTGTTTTAAAGATCCATGGAGATGCTGCTGCACATCCTGTCGCTGAGCGCAAACAGGCGTCAAAGAGGCAACCTTTGATATTTTCTAAATATCACACAGACAACCCCTCTCCATTGCTGGATTCATGAACGACCGGGCGCCCCTGCTCTCACTCTTGTCTCCTCTAGACTGTAGTCTATTCGGTCGGTTCCGTCCATCAGCAAAGCTCACACAGCTGGATGGGGGATCCTAACTTCTCACTCCCCGCCCAACGAGCGCCCGCTCTGCACCAATCACAGCGGGGCCTGAGTTGGAACTCCCTCCTTACTGGCTGGGCTACATGTCAATCTATGTTGTACAGCAGGGAGGAGGGGGTGAAACAGCTGGAATCTTATTGTCAGTTATCAGCCAATGAGAAGCGAGAGAGCGATGCTATCCAGCAGTTTTGCTGTGTGATTGGTACAGAGGTTTATTATGAGGAATTTTGAGTGGGAAAGTTGCCAGATTATCCAATTAAGCAGAGAATTAACAGTTAGTATTAACTTTCAGTCATTATAGATATTCGACAGTAGTAAGGGAAAAGCTTCGTCATTTTTATGTACTCATAGAAAACTGAAATGTAATATTATTAATAAAGAGATTAGTATTTTTAATTTAGGTTCCCAGATATGGGGACCCTGGGCCCTGGAGGAGTGCTCTGCAACGCAGGTGGCCACTAGGGGAAGATGTTTGCCCAGGCTTTTCTGCTATTTACACACACACACACACACACACACACACACACACACACACAGAGAGAGAGAGAGAGAGAGAGAGAGAGGAGAGAGAGAGAGAGAGAGAGAGAGAGAGAGAGAGAGAGAGAGAGAGAGAGAGAGAGAGAGAGCGAGAGAGAGAGAGAGAAAGAGAGAGTATCCACAACTAGTTTAGCGAGTAATTCAGCCTGAGGCAGAGCAAAGAGTTGTGCTCTGTAGTTTTTAAGTGACATAATGTCTCTGAATTAGAACGCTGTTCCCTGTTGCACCTGTCTTTTTATTTTGTTCTTTCTTATCTTAAAGAAAAAAGGTAGCGGTACTGCTGCACATGCACACAAACATACAGTCTCAGCAAATTACTCACCGCATCACAGTGGCATAGTTTATTTTCATTACAGTGTGTGATCATTGATCTGAACACAGGACCAAATCAATGAGGAAGACCAATTTCTTTCTTCATAGAATCTGTCGCAGCTAGCGCTTGTGTGCAGAAGCAGATATTAATCACCTGAGCTGTTCGCACGGCTCGTTGTGAGAGCATGAAGACTGAGAATCACATGAACACACATGATCTGAAAAAAATAAAACAAAACACCTGCATGTGCACACAGGAGGAGGAGACAAAGAGAGAAAAAGTGGATGCATAACAGCAGGGCAGCAGGGTAGCTGGGTGGTGGTGGGGGGCACTCAGGTTTAATCTGGCCTTTGATCTTTATAGAAAAATAGCAAAAGAAACTAAATAAAAATTGGTCTAAAAATGCATGACATGGATCACTTTTTATGCTGTTGTTTTGGGGTTTTTTTTTGTGAGGTAAACAAATGTTCTTTAAAAGATCCCTAATCATTAATTTGATTTTTCATAATCTGAGCACAGCAGGCACTTTGCACAGCAAACACAGGATTCTTGTACCAAATTTGCATCTCAACAATACAATAAAATACAATAGGCATTTGCTGCAGGCCTGTGCCCCATGATTAAGTTTCAGTTTTGGCTTTGTCAATAGACCTTGTTTAGGCTGATTACTTAATCGTGTTCCATCTTAACAAAGAAGCCATTAAAACATATTGATCCAGCATTGCTTGTTCCTATTAGGCAGGAATGGGGTACTTCTATGAATACATGAGAGAAAAAGTAGAACGCAGTTAAGAACAGATTCTGGATGAAGCATAACTAAAAGTATAATTACAGCATTCATTAATAATAAGCAATACAATTATGTATCTATTATTCATAAAATAGAATAAAGCAGTGGCAATTCAACGCTGAGTGCTCATGAACACTACCCTAAGGCGTCCTTTTATGAGTGGTTGATGAATGATGTTTGTTAGTGCTGGCCAGTTCGAGCTAAGACCCCAATTTATCAGAGTGAGTGATCTTAGCTCTCCGAGGGAAAACTTACTCTCGGGGCCACTCTGCAGGCCTCCTGGCCAGCAGCACTGTTTACACCCAGCCCATACATTACTGCTCACCTTCAGCTGACGGTGACAGACCTTCCTGACAGAGAAAGCACGATACAGAAGAGGTGAATAAATCAGTGACTCGCCTCTCTTCAGACAGGAGGCTCCAATCCGAGCTTATAACATTTTATGAAAACATCTGATCCACAGAGAAATATTTGTGCCTGGGGGAAGAAGTGATATCACAGTTGACACAGGAACAAATGATTGTACGTTACTGAAGATACTAGGTAATGCAATGTAGGTAGGTTGACAGACACTAAGATTACACTGTTATTGTCTTTGTTTTTGTTAGCATTGTGAGTAGCTCTGGGAACCCACAGTTGGTATGTTTTTCTGTCATTAACCACCTTTACACATTTCCATTGTTTGTCATTTGGCACACTCTTCTCCAAAGCAACGTACAAGTGAGATACAGTCCAGTCACAGGATTTTGTACAGACATTCATGTACTGATTTATGTGATCCTCTGAAGGTTTATCTGTGATGTCACTATGAGGTTGATTTTTTTTTTTAAGTGAATTATCTCAACATCTATTGACACACACACTCACACATCAACCTGGAGCTTTCACAAAGCTTTCCTGATTGTCACTGATCTTCGCAGGAGGCAGGGGTTTCCCTGTCTTAGAAAGACTACAAGCATTGATGTCAGCGAATGACACTGAATCCAAACCAGGATCTCTGACCTGAATCCCCTAAGGTATGCCATGGAAGAGAGTACAGGAACAAGCGGCTAAAGAACCATAAACTGATTGTTATTTTGAATGATCTGTTTCATAATTACTAATTATCATACAATGACGCACTGTTGTTGGAATGTGTGTGTGACTGCTCTCTATCCGTTTTATCGAACCCTCATTAGTCCTCCCCCCTACAGGCTCTAGGACTGAGAATTGTCCAGAAGAAGTAATTACAATATTGATCATTCAGTCATCCTATCTGTCCTCCTTCCAATATTGTTCTTACAGTTAACCCTTTACACTACAGGAGAGGAAACTGTGCCGTCACTTAACATGTTACTATACCTCCACCATATACAGGACCTGACTTCCCTTTGCAGATCAGAATCCAAGAAACAGGCTCATTCTCTTCATCCTGTCAAACAGAGACATTAAAAACAAATGGTTAGTGGTGTTGTTGTCACGAAGAGAACCAGCATAAAGCCAATGATTCATGGGAGGTCACAATCCATTAAAAAGGAATGTGAAGCAGACCTCTTTTTGTTTCTTTTTAAAGTGATGCAGTGAAGTTGATGCGAGGGTGAAGTCAAGTTTAATGTCACACTAAAAGCATTCATCTGTCATGCTTAACTATTGCAACATGACTGCTTAGTAACAAACTGGGAATAGTGATATAAATATCAGTTTAGGAGAATCAATAACATGATAATTAGAATTGGTTGTTTAAATCCCCAAAGGTGCCAAAGGACATTTCATGGTTGCATTTCAGCAAGCTTTTGTAGCCTCATAGCAACGAGAATCTACATTTAAAAAGGTAGTCAAAGAACATTTGAGCTTCTGTCTACAGCAGAGCTTTCTCACCACAAATAATGACAAATGTAGTATTGTGGTGCATCAGAAATGGCTGGAAGTTGCAAACACAACATTTTACATGCTGAGATATGTAGTAAGTAGGTCTACACTTTCCAAAGCAGGGGAAGATATCAACAAAGCAAAATGGAAATAAGGACAAAAACAGTTCAATTTAACTGAGTGTTGACATATGTAAAGCTGGTTCTATTTAATCAATAAAATCAGCTGAGGTTGAATATGATCTCTCTGGTCACTGTGAAATCCAGGAAGTTGTTATGCACATATGCTGTTTAACTTTGTGGTATTCGTTTTCTGGACAAGCAAGCCCATTCCTGTATTTAGTGCCAGCGATCCTGCACTCATTTAAAGCTAGCAGTAGATAATGTTTTTGATTTGGAACTTGAAAAATAGTTTAGTATTGTAACTATTTTTCGACAAAAAAAAAAAAAAAAAAAATATTATTATCAAGTCAAAAGTGCTTTACCAGTACTGTGTGGGTGTGGTTTGGATTTAAATGACACTGCAGGCAACTCAAGCAAACGACCCCACAACTGGCATTATGCTCTGATTCAAATGTTACTCAACTCTGATTGGAAATAAAGTTAGTGACATCGTGTTTTCCAGCTGAGCCCCGCCTACATGAATCCAGTTACAAAAACGAAGAACAAAAACAGAAATACAGAAGGAACCACAACTGACTCCATCACTCATAATAAGCAGTCAACTGACAGCTGTCTCTGACTCGACTGACAGGACGTCTGCCTGGCTCCACCCATCAAGAGTATGCTGGAAATGGAAAATGGGGAGTAGGGAACGAGGTGTGGGCAAACTCTGGTAAAGAGGCCTGGCAATGTTGTATCTGTCAACACAGGGGCTTGGGGACAGAGACAAATCAATATGTTGCACAACACCAACCACTGCCCATCTCCACCTAACAGGATCTGGATGCCACCAAAATACAGGTGACCTAGAGACAATATTACTTAACTGCTAAAGTTCAGAAGTTGCTCTGCTTGTGGTGTTTGTAGCTGTCACCAAACAGCGTGCATTACCACCTCCGAGATCCTGGTTTATAAAATGGACTTAGGATCAATTTTGATCTCAAATAGAAATTAAGCCACAAATAAGTAGTTCTTTAAGCTTACTTTGATGTGGAAATGATTTAATCTCAAGGCAAACCTTTGACTTTACTGAAGGGATTTCCTGCTGGTTTTGTAGGGGTATTACAGATCTTGGTGTGAGCAGTTCCATGCAGGAACTATTTCCTTTCCATCCAGCAGATGAATGCAAGTGCTCTCAATGCATTAAAGAAAAAACTATTCTGGTCCTTCCAGCAGTTTGGGTTTAGTGGTTATTTCAAGGCCACAGTGGCAAACTGTCTTCATTCACTTCCCACTTTATTCACATCTTAACTAATTAAGACTTACTTCTGGATTATGATAAGTTCCATTATAAAGATAGAGATAAACCACTGAATTAGACTACATCACAAGAGCACATCAGAAAGTTATGGCAAATGGTCTGAGCTGTTTCTCTCAGCCTTTTGAAGTTATGAACATTTCACAAGATTTGTGCCTACAGAGGCCATCTTCTCTCCAGAATTTTGCTTTATATGAAAAGTGAGGCACAATAAAGGTTCAGGTAAAAACTGAAGATGTGTGTTTGCATTCACAGGGGCTGCAAACTCCTTTCCTCTGACTGAAGGTTGTGTGTGTGGCCCAAAACTCAACCTCAACTCCTCTTGGGACTTTCTCACTTTGTAAACTAAGTTGCGTTGTGTAGTTGCTTTGATTGTATGATACTGACACGGATGTGTTTATACTGGAGGCACACTGTATCCTGCAATACTGCAAAATGACATGCTGGGAATAAGACCAAACTCTCATTGCACAATCAGACAAAATGTTCTGGTGGAAACTACCAGCTGACGCTGACAAAGCTAATTCAGCTAACACTTCCAAGTAAAGTACTAGTACATTAAAACTGTACTTAATAATCTTACTAGAGTAAAGGTATGCAGTTAGTTTCCACCAATGGTGTGCACAGCAATGTGACTCAGAACATTGCATACATGCAATCCATTCTAGAATGGAACTCTAACAGTCTATATCTACTGTGTACATTCACTCAGAACCAACACACTCGCTTCACCCTCAGCAGTCGAACAAAGAAAACGTGTGTGTCTTCAGAGGAAATTATCTGATCGACCAAAGAAATCTTACTTCTAAAACCTATCCTGCGTCTCACGTGCTCGTTGTCAGTATCATCCACCACCATGGAGAGAAGAGACAGCCAACCCAGCTGGGTGAGATGTTCAAACCAGGAGACACTTTACACATTTTAGTCACTACTGCTCTTGGAGAGAAACTTCCTCTTGTTTAACTGTTTGTTCATAGTTTTTTTCCTCAAAAGCTTCAGCTGTTAAAACTGATTTAATTAATGATTAATGATTTGATGAATGAGATTATGCTGTATTTCATAGTAGTTTGTAGTTCATAATGTAAAGTCTTTTCACATACAAACTCTTTCGCTTTTGGTGTCACTGTCAAATAAATGGACAAAAAAACAAACACCAACACTTTTCTTAATCTGTGAAATGAAGATGTTTTCATGTATTTCTTCAAATGTATTTCACACAGGCGGACATCATGGAAATGGAGGACATTTCCTTTGATGAGGAAAATAAAAAATTAAAGGCTGAGCTCCAAGAGGCCAAAGACGAGATCAGACGCAAAGAAAACAAAATCAGCTCTCTTCAGCGCAACCTCTCTGCTCTAGAGGAAAATTACTACACAGCTATCAAGAAAGAGCGTGAGAAGGCAGAGCATGAACTGAAAAAGAAAGAAGAGGAGATCTTCTATGTAAGAAAGAGGCTCCACGCTCAGAGCAAAGAAACAGAGAGGGTGAGAGCATCTCTTGATGAATGGAAAAAGTCCACCAAACTGAACAGTGTGGAAGAAAAGTGGCAGAGGAAAGTCAGCCAGCTTGAGGAACTCCTCCTACAGAAAGATAAGCTGGTCAGGCAGGCTGATAACAAAAGAAGAGCCCGTGCTAAGGCTCACATTGATACCTTGGCCCAGCTGGGTGTCACAGAGTCAGCTTTGAAACAGAGCAGACAGACCTGTGAGGCTTTGGAGCAGAAGATCCAAAGTCAGTTGGCTGGAAGTAATGTGAGCCACCAGAAGAAGCTCTTAGAGCAAGAGAAGGGCTTCAAGAAAGAGCTTGAAGAAAAAGTGAGGAGTTTCCAGAGACAACTGGAAGAAAAAGAAAAGACCTTCCAGAAAGAGATGGAAGAAAAAGAAAAGACCTTCCAGAAAGAGATGGAAGAAAAAGAAAAGACCTTCCAGAAAGAGCTTTCCCAGGCAAACCAGAGCTTTAAGAAGGAGCTCTCAGACAGTCAGCTTCAGTCCTCAAAGGAGCTCTTCCTATTGTCTGAGACTTGGGAGATAAGAGCCCAGCAGTGGAAACAAGAAAAGAGAGATCTGGAGGAGACGCTGCTGGTGAAAGAGAACATACTGAAGCACAAAGAAGCAGAGGGGGTGAAAGCATCTCTGGATGAGTGGAAAAAGTCCACTGAACTGAAAAGCGTGGAAGAAAAGTGGCAGAGGAAAGTCAGCCAGCTTGAGGAACTCCTCCTACAGAAAGATAAGCTGGTCAGGCAGGCTGATAACAAAAGAAGAGCTCATGCTCAGGCTCACACTGACACTTTGGCCCAGCTGGTCGTCACACAGTCAGCTCTGAAACAGAGCAGACAGACATGTGAGGCTTTGGAGCAGAAGATCCAAAGTCAGATGGCTAAAAATAATGTGAGCCACCAGAAGAAGCTCTTAGGGCAAGAGAAGGGCTTCAAGAAAAAACTGGAAGCAAAAGAGCGACATTTCCAGAGAGAGCTGGAAGAAAAAGAAAAGACCTTCCAGAAAGAGATGGAAGAAAAAGAAAAGACCTTCCAGAAAGAGATGGAAGAAAAAGAAAAGACCTTCCAGAAAGAGCTTTCCCAGGCAAACCAGAGCTTTAAGAAGGAGCTCTCAGACAGTCAGCTTCAGTCCTCAAAGGAGCTCTTCCTATTGTCTGAGACTTGGGAGAGAAGAGCCCAGCAGTGGAAACAAGAAAAGAGAGATCTGGAGGAGACGCTGCTGGTGAAAGAGAACATACTGAAGCACAAAGAAGCAGAGGGGGTGAAAGCATCTCTTGATGAGTGGAAAAAGTCCACTAAACTGAAAAGCGTGGAAGAAAAGTGGCAGAGGAAAGTCAGCCAGCTTGAGGAAGTCCTCCAAGAGAAAGATAAGCTGGTCAGCAGAGCTGATGACAAAAGAGCCCGTGCTAAGGCTCACACTGACACTTTGGCCCAGCTGGACGCCACACAGTCAGCTCTGAAACAGAGCAGACAGACATGTGAGGCTTTGGAGCAGAAGATCCAAAGTCAGTTGGCTGAAAGTAATGTGAGCCACCAGAAGAAGCTCTTAGAGCAAGAGAAGGGCTTCAAGAAAGTGCTGGAAGAAAAAGAAAGGAGCTTCCAGAAACAGTTTTCCCAGGCAAAACAGAGCTTTGAGAAGGAGCTCTCAGACAGTCAGCTTCAGTCCACAAAGGAGCTCTTTCTATTGTCTGAGACTTGGGAGAGAAGGGCCCAGCAGTGGAAACAAGAAAAGAGAGATCTGGAGGAGATGCTGCTGGTGAAAGAGAAAATATGGAACAATGAAGAAGCAGAGAGGAAAAAGGAGCTCCAGCACCTCACAAAGCCCTTCCAGCTTCAGGTAAGCAGTCACATCTCATCTTTTTGATTCTAACAGTATTTTTCATTGGACTTGTGGACGTGAAATAAAACACATTGTTTTTCTCTTTACAGCAACTGACAAAAGCAAAGGCAGAAAAGAAGCAGAAGAAGAACTTCTGGAGCTGCAGGCTGCAGAAATAGAACAGCAGCAAAGGCAGTTTTTCTGCTACTTGTCCTTTTCAGGACGACTCGCCTCCCTCAACTCACCCCACCTCCTCTTCTCACCCCTAACCCATCTCCTCGTCCTCTTTCCCAATCCCAACTCCCTCTACCCTTCCTCATCTTTCTTCAACCTTTATGAATTTCTTTAAAGCATTCATCAAAATAAAAATGGAAAAAAAATCTTATTTATCTATGTGTCTTTCTGAGTAGACACATAAATGTCACATGATACGGCAGCAGATTTGTTTTCAGTTTCTCATCATAACACAGTCAGGAATGAAAATTTACTCACTTACCACAAATTTATGACCAGCTATTTTTGGAGGGCAGGATCTCGACTTTTCTTACTGCCGGTTTTTCAGGGATCAGTTTTCTCTTGCAGGTCAATTGTTGTTGAGTGCTAATTATCATGGAATAATGTAAGAATGTATGGGTAGTAAGGCTGAATGGTGATGCCATCTCCAAAGCACAGCTGTTGATCCTTAGTTTTACAGGTATTTCTTCACAAATTGAACACTATTTCAAAACTTAAAATGTTAACCGAATAGTTGTGCTGCTCTTAAAGTTTATGGTTCACATCTTTTCCAGTTGATCGATAAACAGTCCTGATATGCCAACTTTTGGTTGCAGTTATTCCCCTTTCTGTCCTTACTGGTCATAAAGAGATCACGTTCAAGTTTCAATGTAAGAGATGTGCACATCTGTGCACATCACACACTGTGCAAGTTTAGATAAAGCGAGTTAGACAAATGGATATCTTTACAGTTACAGCCGTTTTCTCTCAACCTTTCTCTCTCTCTTTCCCTGGACACTGATTCCTCGTAATGATCACAATGGGGGCGTCTTACTAAACAGACTGTAACTTAATAGCCATTTGATTTGATCTCAAACCACTGAAGCCTCTTATTAGCTTATGAACTTCAGAATCTTTGAACAGAATCAGGACTGTGGGTTTTGTCCTCTAACTCTTCCATTACAAGAAAAGGACCTCTTACAGATGGCAGGAATGATTTCAGAGACCATTAACTCCTTAGGACAGTGTATTCTCTAACCAAAGCTAAGTTGAAGATGTCTGAATATACAATGTATTATTTTAATTTTTTTTTCATGCAGGAAAAAAGATGTCCATGTCCTAAACAAAACCAGAAAACAACTTCTTTTAGTCATGCCTTGAAATGTTCATGTATCAGAAATTTTGTCAAGGTAATCTAAAAATTCAGGGATTTTGATGGTCTGCTCTGTACTTGGGACATCGACTGTATGTCTGTCCATCCTGGGTGAAAAATCCCTCCTCCGTGGTGCTGAGTCTGCTGTCTTCGTCCTTCGGGTTTGTGACATCCATTTCTTTGACTCTGTTTATTAAGTAGGAATTACAAGAATAACAGTTAAGGGTGCACAATATCAGTTACGTATCGATCGCTATGGCTGATAAATACAGCCACTCATACAAAGGAAATTTTTTTCAATGACTTAACAAGCACGACACCTCCACACTCCAAAACAGAAGCTGGTGGTAAGCACCTTTAAAATTCTGGTAATCAACACAGAGACGAAGAACAAGATGAAGAGTGGAAGCTGTTACAGCTGTGAAGCTGTCTATAGATTTAAAATGCAATGTCATCAAAGTCTCTGCTGTTGTATTGGTCAGGTGTCCCAATACTTTTGTCTATATAGTGTAGTTCTTAGTTGAAACTGCTCACAACAAGGTCTGTGCATTACCTTGAGTAACCAGGTCATGATTTCTGGAAAGAGACATTACTCTGAGTTTTTCAGGTGTATGTACGTATGTATGCATGCACATATGCATGTGTGTACTGGTGCACTGAGCATCCCAAGTGAATTGCTAGTGAATACCACTAAATTCAAGAGAATTCAGATATTTCAAAATACATACATACTGTTACTCTGCTCCACCTTACCGCAGCTGTGACACACTCCCAAGCTGTGCGTTTGGCTTTGTTTGTCAACCCACTATTCAGTCTATCAAATAACAAACACACTCTCCTTTCGGTCTCTTCTAATGCCACATTATATGATGACCCCTGGACTGGAGCAGGGCTGACCCTGATTTGTATGTGGACTAAGACAGATTGCTACTGGATTTGTGAAATGGCCAACACGTATATGTGACTAAATGTGAGTTAAAGTGTCTTAAATCTTATTTTGATTTAATCTGGATATGAGACAAGTGACAATAAGTGACAATTGTGAATAAGGCCTTTGATAATTGAGGTTTGGTAAAACACATACTGTCATACAATATAATCAAAGCAAATCAGAAATGTAGGAAATATGAAAACAGCACTTATAATAGACAGGATGCAGGTGTTAATATATCCTGATGGTGTCGTAGCTGAACTGTGGCCTCGTGACCCATGCACAACCTGTACAGACAACAAACAAAAACTCACGGCAAGCTTCTGGACAGAACAGGACTGGTCTGGCAACCAGGCCCAAGAGGTGATTGCCTCTCGTCTCCCTTCTCTATTTATCTGCTGCATGATAAATAGAAGAAAATGAGCATGTCAGTTTATTTTAGCCCACATGCAATCCAAAACAATACAGTAATACAGTGTGACTCATGTGTGTGTGTGGGCATGTTATGGGAGCCCAAAGAGGGTCAACAACAATATCAGTCATTTATAAACAAAAATCACTTCTAATTGAAAAATGTTAAACACTAGTCTCTAGACTATACAAAGCTTGAAGCTTTTCCATTCCTCCTTGCCCACCTAAAAATCACACAATTTCAGCGATACTGATTCACATGTTGGTAACCTTGGTTACAGAGCAGAGCAGCTTGGAGAGGAACATTTTCAACACTTCATAAATTATATGCCTGTAATGACATGGAGGCAGAAAAAAAAAGGAGGAGGAAAGAAGGAATGAGAGGAGACTGGAAGGGCAAGAGGAACATGGTGCATCAGGAGAGATAGACATGAAATAAAGAAATAAAAGGAAAGAGAAAGATGCAGAATGAGACAGACATAGGATGGAGAAGCAGCGAGGAGTAGCTGGAGGATGACCGGGAGGAGTGCAAACAGAAGGAGAACAGGTTTAGGAAGAAGAATAAGCAGTCGAACAAGAAGCAGTTGGGCAACATTGTGCCATGATGACTAATAGATAGGTGCTGAGACGGGAAATCCACACTCTACTTTTGTTTTCTCTTTGATTCCCACCCCCTTCCGCTCTCTGAGCCTAATTAAAACTGCCTTTTTTTTCTTTTTTTTTTACAAAAGTAAATTGACAACAAGAAGTTGCTATTGCAACACAACAAAACACAGACAGAACTGAGAAAAAGTTGAGACGAACAAGAGGGAGAAACAGAAGGGGCCCTCAGCGCTTCCCTCTTTGCCTCTGCCTTTCATCTTTTTCCTCTTTGAGCGTCCTCCAGCTCTGTCAGCGTCGGCTCCCACAGAGCTCTCTGCGCTCCCACTGGGGACCTTCGCGAGTCAGCTCAGGACGAGCTGCGGTCCCTGGGGTGAGGCAGGCTTGGGCACGGCCCCACTCTGATGCTTGTGCTACTAATATCTAAGGGAACAATAGGTTTAACACGTGTGTACTGAGACAGCCCTGCATTATTATTGTTAGTATTATCATGTTATTAAAAATACCTATGCAAATTAAAAGTGTATGCGCAGGAGTGCTGAAACATGTTGTGGATATATCATGTTTACACCACGCAATATTGTGTTATGTTCTGCATAATCCAATTGATGACTGTCACTGCACACAAATAAACTGAATATTATTGGAGATTGTGAATATAACATCCTATGAGTGGAATATGCGCCGGGGTTACACAGCTACAATATTATGGATTCTGATAATTACTCTATTATCCATTATCTGTGGATATTGTGTACCATTTACAGCACACAATTGAATCACAAAGCAAAATAGAAGACTAGGTGTGTAAACACAGTCATAACTACACTAATCCATGTGAAAAGTCAGGGGGATCAGTGTTAGGGACATAGACAGACTAAATTTTGCAGCAATCCACCCAGTATTTGTACAGATATTTGACTCAAAACTGCAAATATTGACCTCATAGTGGCACTAGCAGAAACATCAGGATCATCAGGACACATCATCTGGCAACCATGAATATTTGTGCACTCTTTTGTGCAAATCCATTCAGTAGATGCTGAGATATTTGTTTGGATATGTGTAGACTTTGTCTTGCTGGCATCACAAAAGGAAATGTCAGAGATGATCGTAAGTCGATAGACTTCCTCTTCTGGGGACCATGAATGTTCTATTCTATTGTTGTTATTCAGTTGTTGTTATCATAATTCAATAAACAACAAAAATATAAACCGAATGGCGTCTCTGGAAGAAAAGTTAGCTGGGTGAAAAAATCAGTAAGCATCATCCTGGAGGGACCAGAATATTTCATCCTGGGCCAAAGTGTTGAACCGACAGTGACATCCCTAGACTGATAGATATATTCTAGTTTTACATATTTGTGTGATTATCTTGTTCTGGCCCATCTGGAGCACTGCAACAAGTCACGAATGCAACACAACGTAAAGCAGCTAAAGCCATTCATGTCCACAGCCAGCTGCTAACTGATGCTGTCTCATAGGCTGCATGAGAATTCACGCTGCAAGTATGAGCCATTCAGACTGATGGTCATAGCATGGCTATGTGGGTTAAAAGCTGGCTGTGCCTATTCACACAGGAAAAGGAAAAGCGATCACAGCCATGGATCACTCCCACAGGGCGAATGTATTGACAGACAGACTAACCCTGGACACCCATTTTTCATGCACAAAACACACACAAACTTGCTAAGAAACACATTTGATCTACTGAATGCTGTCTTTGTTGACACTTTCTTCTCCTCTCTGTCATTCACACAAGACTTCAAACTTTTAGAACATGCACTACTTTCCAACATCTACTTTGTTAGTTTTGTCAAGACATCTGTCCGAACAGAGTCCCTTTCGGATTCCTTCATTACTGGGACAGTACGGATAAGGTGCCCTGACATTTGTGTGTGGGGGCATGTGTGTGTTCTGAAAGTCTGACCTCAAAAATGATCTACAGCTGCTACCTGCCAATTTCACCTGACATGCAGTCTGTTCACCTGTCTATCATATGTCCACACACGCCCACACAGTTAGCAGAGAGATGAATACACACAGATGGCCATTAATAGACACAAATACATACACAGACACACACGGATACGCACAGGACAGGCAGGGGAAAGCATCCGAGTACAAGAGATGACAACACAGAGTCTCAAAGAAGTACAGTGCATACAAACTCGCACACAGAAGCTGAGAAGAAACAGAAAACACACTCTGCGATCATGTAAGCACAATTTCTCTGCTTCACCTCAGCTTCACAAACAGGCCAATTACTCTTCATCGTGAAAGAAAGGAAAACAAGACCAAAGTGTTTACGTACCGTACATGATTGAAAAGCCTCTCGGTGGCCTGCCCCACAGTGCCGAGTTTTGAGCGAACGCTCATGTTTCCAGTGCACACATCAGAAATGGCAGACAGCCTTTTTGAATGTCTGCTACCCAGTGAAGATTAAATAAAAGACCGGGGCCTTCACATCTGTCTCAAGCCATTTCCCCAACCGAAATGAGCGCCTGAAAGGAAGATCAATATTTCCATTCTCGTGATGGCTTGGGTGGGTGTTTTGAATTATTTGAATGATGGAAAAGTGTAAGGGCTAGGGAGGAGAGTGTGTGTGTGTGTGTGTGTGTGTGAGTGAGAGAGAGAGAACCATGAAGAGAAGGGGGGGGACTGCTTGCTTCAACACAGCATCTTTGTTGTCTGCGGACATAGAAAAATGTTATAATTCTTCTGTAATTAAGCTTCCATATGTCTTGCCATTTCACCAGCTTCCTGTTATTAAACTGCAGCAATACCTAATTTATTTCTGACATCTGTCACTTTTTCTGTTGTGTTGACTTGGGCCTCTATTAAATGATGTGACCTAGCCAAGCTGCTGCTGAAAAATTAGCTAAGCTTTAGATAAGCTTTCTAGCTAGTCGTGGTTTCTGCAAAGTTAACGTATATCACAAGCCGGGTGCCATCTGTGCCATTATATTCAAGCAAAGGTAAACAGCTTAGCAGCAGATTTCTCCAGACTTTGAGAACTTAGGATAAATGGATACAAGTAAGAGAAAAATGCTTTGTTTTGGGGTGAACTGTCCCTTTAATATCAGAGCTATTTCACTCATTCATTCATTCATTTTCTATACCGTTTATCCGGCAGGGTCACGGGGTGAGAGGCGGGGATCACCCTGGACTGGTCGCCAGTCAATCACAGGGCTCACACACAAAGACATACAACCACATACACAACTAGGGGCAATGTAGAGTAGCCAATTAACCTAAAACCCACGCAGGCACAAGGAGAACATGCAAACTCCACACAGAAGGGCCCAGACCGGGATTCGAACCTGGAACCCTCTTGTTATGAGGTGAGAGTGCTAACCACTGCACCACCGTGCCACCCCCAGACCTATTTATTACCTCAAATCTTAATGGAAAATGTAAAACTGGATAAGTGTACAGTAACAAGCAAAATATCAGGCCATACAGGCATATAGCTTGTATGCAGTCGCACATTCTCTCTCAAAAATAGCTCTAGGCTAATACGAGGCTATTTTAAGTTCAGTTTTGTGGCCCATATTCTCTATTAAATGACATGGCAATTTTGGGGGTAATAAACAGCATTCTGCAGTAAGGTTATCAAACCAGTTGGTGTGTATCACTGCATCTAGACCCCACTCTATAAGCTGAAACTTAGCAGAAACCTGGCTTACTGTGTATATCTGTGACATGGCCCAAATACTAATAGGCCAAAGTACTCCACAAACCACTACACAGTGTTAATCAAGTGTGGGCCCTATGTACCACATTGCAACTAACAGTGAAACTGAAACAGGCTGAAATTTACCTAAAAAGCACCTTGCTTCACCTAGGCCATATTTCTCTATCATTTCTATTTCCAGAACTTTGTGTGACCAACAAATCTAGCCAATATAGCTAAATATTTTCATCTAGTTTTATGGTAAGAAGACCTGCTGGCAGACGCTGGGCTCCATTTGCCTGATCATGGGGCATGGGATAACATGGGGATTTGTCTTCTTCGGATCATGGATACACACTGCTAAAGGCCTGTTGGTTTTAAGATATTTTCTCAAGAACCATGCACTCATCAGTTGGCATGTAATGTCACAAGGTCCCTAACATTTTTATCTACACTCACAGCACCATGAGTTTACTTTTGCAGTTTTATCTGCTGGTTGGTCCACCACTTTAGTCCAGACTGAAAAATCTCACACAATAATTGGTCCCTTGGGATAAAGCCTGCTAACCGTACTGATGCCCTCACCCCTTCCAACTCCAACATTGTGGTGACTTTTTACTATGAAATTTCAACAGCTTTGCAGAGCTGCTAGCATGGCTGGTTGTCTGTCTGTCTGTCTGTCTATCAGTGACAGCTGAACACGTACAGGAAATGTGGAGAGAGACAGCATGACAGGCAGCAAAGGGCCCAGGCTCAGCTCCAGCAGGGGCCTTTCAGGCTGCCATCAGTGGTGCAGATGAGCAACCAGGGCACCCCAAGCCAGTTACTCTTATGTTCAGAATCATCCTCTGGGGACCACACATATATATGTATATGACAGATCGGACAAAGTTGTAAAGGTTTAGGCTGCTGTTGCGGTATAATGGGCAGAATCTGATTTTAAACCATAATTTTGTGTAAATGTGGCCTTCTCACCCCAAACAGAAAAAAAAATGTGTCTGGCAGAGTTCAGATGGGTGTCCAGAGTTCATGCGGGTTTCCTTTCATTCCTACATCTCAAGCTCAAGCAGTATTATGTAAATGAGGCTGTTTCATTCATCATGGGACTGTGATGAAATTGGCCAGACAGGAATGTCCTCTGGACACAGATCAGAGGAACAGAGGGGAGTGGTACCCGGGGAACAGATGTAGTGTCGTAGGTGGGAGAACATTTCCATAAGCCTGTAACACACACACACACACTCCAGGACCTATGCCATCAGATAGAAGGACTGAATCAAGGTATACTTGGATGCCTGAGTGTGTGAGTCACTTTACTTCAGAAATATGGAGGGTGTAACCTGCTCCTCAGTGGGTTTTCTGAGCGGGTCTCAACTGTCAGAGCGGTCACGCTTCATTAACCTGAGAGAGGGATACAGAGATATGTGAGTGTGTGTGTGTTTGTGTGTGTGTGTGTGTTGTCAATTTGGCCGGCCTTCGGCTTTTTATTTTTATTTTTTCAACCGTCTGGAGAGAGTTACAGCCACAATAGCGAGAAGCCACGCAAGTGTTCGTTCTCTGCTGCAAAATGTCCAGAAGAAAAATGATCTGCAGCTTTTATCCATGTTCTTTGTGGTCACAGCGCTGTTTAGAGTTTAGATGTCTCATCAAAAAGGAATTTCACTTCCACTTTATCAATCTTATTTCAAGGGGCCAGGGGCCTGTAAAGTAGCTTGCAGATGTGACATGCCTACTGAGGTTTAAGCCTTGGTTTCTGTCATTAAATATAACAAATATTATGCAATGGTTTGGCCGTGAAAATAACTGCTTGTGTAACTTGGTAGAACAGTGCAAAAGAATTTAAAGGACAATTTCAGTTTATTTACTAGGCACACTGTTAGTCTGTCAGTGTGTGAGTTAGTCATCTCTAAATGTTTCTGATCTCTTATAATGTGTTTTGCTGCCACGCAGGAAATAAACTGGTGATAAGTGACCCAGCTGAAAGCTTCTCCTGATGTCTTTACTCCAGAAATGGACCGGGGACTGAAATGTCTGTCATGTTACAAAGATAAAACCTATCAGCGACTGCTGTGATGAAGAGCTAAAACAGACAAAAAGACACAGTCTGAAACGCGCTGATTGCCAGTAAAACTAATTCTGACTGCTTCAGTGAGCTTGACAAAGTGTGAGAGTATGCGACTGAGAGACAAACTCCACCTTCACGTCTCACCTACGTTCGTCAGCTGGTGGTGCTGCACGTGTAATTTATGGGCAATATCATCTTTTAAGGTGTCACTATATAACTGTGCTAATGTGTTATGTTGTGTTTGCAGCTTGTTCCACTGCCCCCAAGTGGCTGATCACCCAGGCAGCTGGGTGACAGACCCCCACCTTTACATCCTCTTTCAGTTTAGAGGAGGCTGACAGAAAGAGGGCTCTTTGCTCTTTTGCTATGGAGACACTGATCTCTGTATGCACTTGGCACTTTTGCATGTGCTTAAATAAAGTTACAAGAACTGCAGATTGTGTTTTGACAGGCTACTGACTTCCATGACACAAACCTCCACTGAACCCTATGCAATGAAGTGAATGTATCTGTGGAAGCTACAGTATGGGTCATCTCATGACAGAGGCCATCCACAGCTGACAGCCAGTCAATGGAAATGCAGCAGTAATCAAATCATCAATACACCGCGCGCTATTTGCAGGATATCATGGTTGTTATTTGCATGTGTATGAGCAGAGATTAATGCAATAAATCACAGACGGGTTCAGATTTAATGAGAAGCTGTTTGCTTCAGTGCAATTCAGTGCCCTCATATGGATCATACTCCGTCGATTTATGTGTATGCTCTCTTTATGCAGGTACCACTCATTCTCCTGCAACACCCTTCTTCTGGCCAGTATACTCTTAGAAAATTTAAATGGAGCAGTTTCTTCAGTTTTTTGTTTTTAAGCATTCATCCATCCATCTATCTCCTTTATCTTTAGCAAGAGCCTAAAGTCGTACTAACAGACGTATTCAGGTGTGTTGGGACACTAATATTTCCCGCTAGCACTGAAAACATAGTTTAGTAAGTTTTCAGTCAAACAGTAGAGGACAAATTGAAACTAACTTAAAGATGGCTCCAGAAAAAGTCATAGATCACAGCTACAATTTGTAATCCAGCCAGTAGTTGAGACATTTGATTCGAAACCACGAATGTCAACCCCATAGTGGCAACATAGATGGCCAAATTTATTCGAGTAAATAGGCTGGGCATAGGCTGAGTGTCTGAGCAAAATTTTGTGCCAAATTTTGAAGGTAGATTACAGGAAAAGTGTAAAATTTGATCTTCTGGAGGGGCTACATGAAAAGTAAGGGGATCATCAAAGTCAGTAAGATTCATCCTCTGATGACCATGAATGTCTATAGAGGTTTTTAACAACAGTTCATCCAGTTGTTGAGATAACTAAATCTGGTGCCAGCCCTCATGTGATGCCAATAGCTTGAAAAAAAAACAACAACAAAAAACTGTTTGTTCCCTGTCCATATTTTTTTGATACCCCATCACTTTGCTCCAATGTCACTGCTCCATCTTACCATATCTAAGCTTTAATCCTTACTCTTATGAGTGGGTGTGAGGCTGTTGAAGGATAAGGACATTTGGCGAATGCTGAGGGTCTATATTGGTCTTCCATTCAGCTATAGCAGCACTGAATCATGAACCACCATATGCTAACAATAATCATCTTTCTAGGCATTTGTCATACAGAATCTCTTCATATCGTTTCCATCAGAGACCTGGTTGCAATTTTGTCAGCAGTGTAGGAAGAACTCTGGCTCTGAGATGATTTGCTCCTGATAAGGAATGGGAATTGCATCCAAGGTTACGGTACATTAACTTCACTACAATTAAAATTAATTCAGCAATGAAAAGTTTAAAAGAATGCCAAGTCATGTAACAGTAACAGTTATATTCCTTTGGCTGCTTGAATTTTGATTAATTTGATGGCTCTTTCTTTCCGTCTTTCCTGGTTACTCAAGCATTTTGTGCTTGCTCAGGGATTTACCTTCTCAGGGTTTGGTCACGAAAGCATATACAACTCCAAATTTTTCTAATCAGTTAATTCAGTGCAATAGCCACAAAGTGATTTCCTTTAAGTGAAGTAAATTTGTGCTGTGCTTTTACACTCAACTTTGAAATCGATCAGTGGCATAAGTTCACCAAACCCTCTTAACAGTGCTGACACTTGAAAAAGTAGAGTCCAAAACAGTACTTTTCCAACTGAAGGGGGCAGAGTTTAATATATGGCCAATCAGAATTGAGAAATATTGAAACAAAATGATATTTGTGTTGTTGGCTGCTTATGTTTCATTCAAATCTGACCAACTAATCTGAAGCAGATTACCTGACTTTCTGACTTATAAACTAATAGATGATATATGAGGGTGTTTGTTTTTCAGACTTTTACTTTAATTGCCACTTACTGAGAATTTAGCTGTAGAAAGCTCTCAAGACTTGATAAAGACGGCTAATATTCATCAAACCGTGATTGTCCCGTCTATTCGCGTCTTCAGCCATAGACTGGACACCTCCACACCTCACCCCTGCCAAAGCACCTTGACTCTGAACCATGACACAGCAAAAGTGCCCACCGTGACACTGTCCCACAGTGCACTTCACCTTGGTGCTGGAGCCAGAACAACAGATGGACGGAGCCTGTTGACATTTGACCAGCACTATTCTCCTTCCTTTTTGTTTTTATAAACTGTCAAATCCTGCAGTTTACATGTGTCCACAAATGTCATCAAATGTCGGGGAAATGTCAAGGGCTCGGACATGAAGACGGGTATGGATACTTGGAGTCTGTGCGAGTCTGTGTATGTGTGTGTATGTGTGTGCGGGCAGGTCATGAATGCAAGTTACAACAGTGACTTCAGTTTACCTCTGCTGACCGCATGAAAAAATAGACCATTTTAACAGATTTTATTCTTTTCACCATAAAGTCAAACTACACTAAAGAATACCATAAAGACTATACTGATACATTCAGTTACCCGTCACCTTGAAGGGTAATTTACGTTAAATGACCAATCTACAGCAACTTGGTTCAGCAAATGGCAAACCAATATTGATCACACAAGACTTCAGTGATGACAGATTCTACCTTTCAACAATATTGACAATGATTATAAGGACAAAATAAACTGCAATAAGCATATAATTAACAATTGTCTTGCCCATGTTTCTCTCGCCAAGCATGACGCAAAACTGTGACACCGAGCAAGAGGGAAGAGGAAGGAACCGGGGAGGAAAACGGGGAACTGTGGAGTTGGGCTGAGGGGAAGGAGGAATTTAATGAGCATCCCTCTCTCTCTCTGCTTTCATCTAACTAGGCTAACATGATGAACTAGTCGTCCTGTTCCCCCTCAGCCTCCATCGCTCTAGTTACCTCCCTATTCACCACACAAACCGGGTCTGGCAACACATGATAAATCAATGGGAAGTGCAGAAGAGAGGGAGATGGAGAGCGAGTTCACTCTGTTGTGCTGATGAAACGCTGATTAGTTCTCTCGTGTTTCTTTCCCCACTTTTTTCCTCTTTTTTCCTTGTGTTTTTGCCCATCAGCAGCTGTAAATGACATCTACTTTTACTGTCCTTTAAAAAAAAAAAGAAAAAAAAAAGAAAGTGAATCATAACCTGGATGACTCACAGCTACAGCTGGAGTACTCTATTCCAGTCTAGCCCTGTTAGGAATTTGTTTTTCATCTAATAACAATAAAACACAAAGATTGATGGACTTCAGTTTTACGGTGGATGAGAAAATATGGGGTCAATTTCCTCTCTTGATAGAGTAAAATTTCATAACACACATATGACTCACTCAATTAGTGCCTTGCAGTAAAAGTGCAGGCAAGTTTTATTTTTATTTATGTTTTAATTTAACTTACCTAATATAAACATCTAACCCAGGTTTTCAGAGGGACTAAACTTTAATGAATAGCACCTCTAATTAGCTGGCTGCGAATGCAAAGAGCTGGCTGATGATGATCGAGTAACTCTAGCTAAATGACCTTGGTGCATATGACCTAAAATGCCAATGTACTTTAATTCAATGCCTTTCTAACATACTTTCTAACAGACTAGTGGTATGCTCGCTGAAGCTAATTTGTGCCAGGGAAAAAAAAGAAAAAAAAGCTAGGAATGAAAAAAATAATGTTCTGATCATTTATGTATGATCACAGTAACTCGTGTAATTTACTAAGGTTCATCTTCTTCAAATTTTGACACAAATGAATAGTTTGGCATCTTGGGAAATAAGCTTATACCCTTTCTTGCTGAGTTGGAAGATTGATCCCTCTCTCATATCTGTCTGCTAAATACTGCAACAGTCAGCAAATATTTATCTTAGCTTAGCATGGCATAAAAACTAGAAAAGGCTTGTCTGTCATTGTTCAAACATAACGAGTGTGAAAAAATGTCAAGAGTCCAGGAAGTCACTGTTCTTTTGTGCAACTCTGTCAGAACTCTAATATTCATAATCAGGTTTACATTAGCATATAAAGACATGAAACTAAGAGTTGTGTTTCCATTACTACAAAACAGCCCTTAATATATACTGAGGGAACTAACCCCCCACCCCCCACTGAATCCACCATGTTGCATGTTTCTACAGTAGTGGAGAACAAACAAACCAAAAACTAGCAGAGGCCCGTTCGCATTTTTGCTACCTGAAGGACCTCGTAGGTTCTTCTGTGTGTTTAAAAAGGGAGCCATCCCATGGGGTATTTAGTTCCTAACTAAGCTAAACTGACCCTAACTAGCTTTACCATGAGCCTTTTCCAATCTGCTATCAATATGCATACTGTAAATTCAAAAACTTTTTAATGATGTTGTAAAGGCTTTGGAGCTGAGGTGTCATAAACTGGAGATCTTCTTATGTAACCGAGGGTGAAATAATACACCATTAAGGAGGAAAATATTAATTCCTTTACCTGCACAAACACATCAGCGGGTTTCTCCGGTGCACCTGTCGCAGTCGGCGACAGCTGTCTCCAGCTGTCATATATGTTGATTTGGGGGTCACAGGCAGATGACCCACTCTGTCTGTGATGATGATGATGTGTTGGTGAGGACGTGTAGTAAAAAAGAAAAATACACTTGTGTGAGAAACACTAGTCTTCCTGGTATAATTTAAGGACTGGTGTAGCGGCTCTGAAATGGTTTTTATACTCTCATGAGGAAAACGGAATCTCTCCTTACACTGTTTAATAATATCTCTACTGGAGCAGTAGTTTATATCCGCTGGGCAGCTTTATGGTGCAGTGTAGCAGCTGGAAAAAGGCAACACAACAACAGAAGGGTGGTGATAACGTTCACACAAAGTGACTGAACGGGGGCAATAAAACAAGTTACAGGAGCTCCCATCTCTAAAGGAAGACAGCTAGTATTCTACACAGCGCTAACACCATAATAACCTAAAGTAATAATAAACCATACTTTTCTTTGGCAACTGACCTCATTTTTTTTTTCTTTTGCCCGTTTCACTCTAAATACAGTAACTGACCTATTGACTCTCTTCTTTCATTTGCCCCATTCTCCTCATCTTCCTCTCTGTCTTCTCACATACATATTCTGTCTCTGGTGTCACCTGCACACAGTGCAGAGGGAAGGGAAGTGACCCGAGCTGCTACTAACCCGCATATCATGAGCTGTCCGATTCAGTATTAGTGTTCATGAGGGAGGCATGAAAAATCACACGGATGCACACCGATTTTTCTTTCCACAGACATTTTAAATCGGGATTTCTTCACCTTAGGGGGAAAAACACTTAGAAAACTACTTAGCAAAATAACAGAGTATATAAAATAATGAGCTAAAAGTAATAGATAAATCTGCTGAAACAGGATAGACTAAAAGTGATGCATAAATGTTATGAAACTAAACCAAACAATGACAGCTCAATTGTATGAAAATATTGTGGCATCCCTTAATATATTCAGATTTTTATATTACCAATAACTACGTAACATCCAGTTTGACATTAATTCAAATGAACACATTTGGAACACAACCGGTGGTTATCTTATCTGACAGGGCTGTGAGTGCGTCTTACAAAAAAACGGTTGGGAATCACTGGCTTATAACACCTACAGGACACATGGCAAAACGCTGCAACACACGAGCAAAGGCCACGCCGGTGTTTTTCATCTGGACTGTGACGATAACTCTATTACCTGTCCACCTCCACCCAGGAAGTCCGCTGGCCCAACAGCGTCTGGCTGGATGCACTCCGCTGCTCCTGACCGCCTTCTGACATGCTGCTGCGGCGGATACAGTCCTGAGCCACGACCCAACACTGGTGCACTCCCACCTCTCCACCTCTGTCATGTGGATGCAGTGCTGGCAAAACATTAAGACAGAGTTTAAGACGGGGGGGGGGGGGGGGGGGGGGGGCAGACAGACAGACGGAGAGGTTAGGACAATGAGAAACAGGGACATATAAACACACTGTCTTAGTGCTGTGTACTGTATGGTGCTGTAAAGTGGCAATGGGTGGTTTTATAGCTGTTTATAGCTGTTTATGCTGTGTCTGTTTCCGTCTGTCTAGCCCCCCCTCTGCTGCCTGCTGAGAAAGTGATGATGAATGTGAATAGACAGATCTTTCTTCACCTTCAGCACCACCTCCCATAATAACAGCCTGGGCATTCTGACAAACTGCGCTTCTGAACAGGTCTCAACAAACAATCACAGCAATACAACAACAGTTTTAAAGACTGCTGATTTAAGGGATGGAAAATGCTGTCTAAAAAAAAAAAATCTCAACAAAATCAATATCTAGAGGCACAGGCAAAAATCCCATCAAACTTTTATATCTTGATGGCTAATTAAGGAGGATTAAGGAAGTGAGAAGACAATTCTACTCCAATAATGAGCAAAATCAGCATCCAGTAGTTCCAGTTTTTTGATGATCAGCTCAAAGTGTTGCTGGCCACAGCTTTGGACCAGACACCAGACTAAGGGATTATGGTGCTTTAAAGATGCACTAGTTGACACACATTTGACCTATTGTTACTACGAAATATATACAGTAACAACAGGCTGACAATGGTTGCTCATAGTGATCCACAGGTTACAACAAATGTTTAGCTAATTAAACAAGTAATTAGCAAACAGTCTGTTCTTCTGTGATCACTATTGAAAATTCAGGGGAATTCAGAGGCGACTGTGATGAGACTGAGATTGCTGTGGCAGGCATGGGAAAACAACACCACTGAGGACCTGTGGAGTGGACTATTGTAGCTTATTTGTTAAACCTAACCGCAATAGAAACTGCAATGTAACCTGTATAATCTATAATGAAAAGCAGTCATGAACAGTGATTTCTTCCTCCTCTACTTAAGTCTTGAAATGTAATAGAATAATATATTACATTACTGTTGGAACTGTTACTACAATATCAGTCAGGACATTTTATTGCATTATTGATCAAGTTATTACTTTATTTGCTTTTTTTTATTATGGAGTGCAAATTTTAGTGCGTTTTCAGTGAATTATTACTTTATTAGGTGCTACAGGGAGCATAAGCGAGACTTACAAGATCCTCCAATCATGGTGTCTGAAACCACACTGAGCACATCACATATCGCAAGGCACAAAATGCTCATTTTCATTCCAGAGGCACCACGTCTGTTGGCTCAGGCTGATTCTGCGTGGCACCGTGCCATCGCTGCTAAAACAAAGAGGTGGCGAACATGTCCTCTTTGCGAATGAGCACTCTTGCAGCCATGGCCGATCAACAGCATCATGCATCATTTGTATTGGGAAAGAATGGTACATTATGACATTTTGGATTCCAAGGAGGCTCTCCCTCCCTCTTTTGTCTCTATTTTGTGTGTGGTCTGAGTGTAATCACAAGGCCTGGATAGATGAGCAGCAGTATTGATTTTCCTCTTGGAGTTTCTTGGGCTTATCAGAAAGGCACTGGCAGTTATACCTACGTACTTATTCTGACTCGAACAGTGCCACACACACACACACAAATCAAAAACCCACTAGTGTGATAACAGACCATTGACATATGACCTCAATGCATCTTTGCAAATAATTAAAAAAAAAATCAGAAAAGCTTTTAAGAAGAGACAAACTTTCTAATTGAAGTTAAGAAAGTTGTGTTTGGGAAGACAAAACCAGAACAGAGAGGAATATTTAAGATGCATCTGGTCTTTGAGCTTGGTGACAGAACCCCCCCCCCCCTCCGCCTCTGAATGTTCCTCCGCTCTCCAAGTTAGTGTGTCGCTGTTCTCAGCCCCCTGTGGCCTCATTATCACACAGACAGACTGAAACACAGCAGCCACATCTGATAGCAAGCTCAATTGTGCACACACAACCTTAGATAGCCTTACTTTACAGAAACTTTCATCCAAAACACATTAGGATTGTTGAGCGCACACACACACACTCACACAAACTTGTGGCATGACTAAACAATGTTCCAATCCAAAACCAAAATGATGAAAATAAACACACAAACACACACACAGAGCAATAAACACATCATACAGACATATTCAAAAATGTACAACACTTCACTCCTCCAATACACAAAGAAGAATGTTGAACTTGGTAACTTAGACTTCCTCATCTACAAAACGTAGTTGTGGTGTACCTCAAGGGTCGATACTGGGCCCAGTACCTTTTCACATGCTGGTCAGTTCATTTTTAGCAGTCTGTCCTGTGTGTATTTTTGGATACTCACAAATCTACATTTGTTTGTTGAGTTCTGAGACATTTTAAACATCTCCAGCTCCACACAGATCAGTGAAGACATGCTAAGTTTAAATGCGGGTGGAAAAACAGGGACATCTGGGCTTTCCGTGAATTTGTGTGCAATTTTAAATTGGGAAGAAGACATAATATCTCACCAATCCTTGATTAGAGCACACACTCTGTTCTTCTGCTGGAAATACAGCCAGTCCAGAAAGCAAATGCCAATGTAGCGCAGATCACAGATGCAGAACATACAAGTGCAATCCAAATCAAACTTGGAGAAAGTTACTCATGCCTTTATTTTATCTCATCTTGATTATTTTAACTCTCCATATTCAGCACTTTGTAAATAAAAACAAAAAAAAAAGTCAATTAGTCAAAAGCAGCTCCTTGGGCTTTAAACACAAAAACTGGGCTCTCACGACAGCCACGATAGTCTAAAATTGAAAATACACCTATAATACCAATCACCTATGAGGTAGCGTATGTATTTACTCTACTGCTTTATTTTATCTGTTCATCTCACACACTAAGGTTTGTACAATTTGATTTGCAAAAATGTGACTAAGTTTTGATCATCTCATCTATCTTTCTTACTGTATAATTTCATTCTTTTGCTCAAGTATGATGCTTGCTGTTTGTATGTTGCTATGAAAAGTGCTAAACAAACAAAGTTATTAATATCTTCACTTATCTGTGACATGAAGATTAAAGCTTCATTATTAGCAGGCCAACAGGTTCGTCTGGGTCAACCGCTAATCTCAGTGCTAATTAAAATTTTGCTTGTGAAGCTCATCAAAACAATTAGTGCAGAACAATAATGAGAGGAGTGACAGAATAAAAAAGGAAGGGGGAGGGGTTGACAAATGGTGCATATACATTTGTGTGAGAAGAAGCAGCGAAGCAGAGGCACTGGAAGGGAACAACACGAGTGAATCCGTGACCAGAAGATAGAGTGGTCCCAACCTGTTAGAAGATGATAGGGTGAGACACAGGGGGAGGGAAGGGGGGAGGGTGAGAATGTGGGGGAATCTGGTGGAAACGCATAAAAAAGAAGCCCAAAAAAGTGCCGAAAAGTGACCGTTCACAATCTGACAGCTAGGTTAAGAAAAGAGATGTCGGATCTAAAACGAAACAGAGTGATCCCTCTCTGTCTCTGTGCCTCATATTCTTCCTCCTGGCCCTGTTTCCTGCTTTTCCACTCTTGGCAATTTCTACTTCTTCTTGTTCTTCCACAGAAGCAGTTGCCTGCCAAAATGACTTCCTTCATTCTTGAGGCGACAAGGCCCCTGCCATATCTGAAAGGGAGAGGAGGGAAGAGGAGGTTGGCAGACAAACGTAAAGAGAGAGAGAAAGAAAGAGGAGGGGAAAGCAAAAGTAAACAAGTGCAGATGGTCTAGGTGTCGTTGCCATACGTTGGTGGATGGGATGTCGATTTGTTTCACCTCTCGAGCAAGGTGAAGGATAACAAGGCTGCCGTTGTGTCATCACGGAAACATCAGGTTTGCTACGTTTCCCTTCCCGTCTTTTCTTCTCCTCCACTTCCAGAGCCCTGAGCAGGACCCTCCGAGACAAACTCCCTCGCCTCAGCATCAGCAGTCCATCTGTCTCTGGCTCTCTTTTTCGCATACACACACACACACACACACACACACTCCCATGTGCCTCTTCTCGCTACAACACACAGTGACACAGAGTTTACATTACCTTCATCCAGCCTGCTGAGGAAAGAGACGAGGAAATGAAAACACAACTGATGAGTGTGAAACAGTATGAAAAGTATTTTTCTGGGGCACATTTACTCCATTCCTGTTGAAGGTTTCACATCTCTGACAAAGAGAAAGGACATGTTATAGAATGTCACTAAAATACCCTACGTTATGTTATTATATATTATAAATTCTTAAAGCTTCAAAAAACAACTTTAAACAAAAAAAGAGATACCTGTGCTAAAAAAGAAACAGCCACAGCTTATAAGAGAAATATTTTTATTTCTCAGTGTTGTGCGTATACAGGCTGTGCATTGTTTGCTGTCTAAACCTTAAAGTAAAAGCCATGAAGACACGAGTCCACAGCAGTGGAGAAGGATCCTCTCCCATTGAACGCTAGATAAGACAATGAACAAGGGGTTCGCGAGCAGACGGTGCCAGGGGATAGTAACAGAGCAGCTTGTTCAAAGTGACGTTACTACAAATGAAACATGCACAAGTGACACAACTTCAACAGCGCATGAACATACAAACCTACTAACCACCCTTTTCTGCACAATAAACACACACACAAGCAGGCTTCCTCTGTCAGATCCATGTGACATGAATGTGGGAGCTGGAACACAGCGCTAGGAGAGGACAACGGGGCAGACTGGTTCATCAGCCAAATATTCTCGGTCCAATTCTTCCAAGTGGTCTTAGCTTATGGTCTAGTAAGAGTCTGTAGTTTACTTTTGGGCTAACAGTCAAGCCAGGACATTTTGTACAAGTGCTGCATATTTTGAGTCGGCTGCCACCACTACTGTAAATATTTCTTTGTAAGGACTTTCGTACACCTGAATTTCAGTGTGGCGCCACTGGTCAACTGCCTCTGACAGCCTGCTAAAAATATTGAACTTCAATGATCATCAACTGACGGCACGCGGGCCACATCTGGCCGGCCAAAGCCTCCCATGCGGCCCCGTAGAAGAGGATGAGTCTGTCAGTTAGCTTACAAACTCCAGGCAACAAGCCAGCATGTAAATTTATAGTTTACCTGATCTACGGCAACTCTCCATCCTCTCTGCTCTGTGGATCCACCATCAAAACGATTAGTTACCAATCCGACCATCCCATGGGAACTGACAGCAGCGCAATAGTCGGACTACAGGAGGTAACTGCCAGAGAATCGCTAAGATTGTTTATGGGATTTATTTTTATTAGTTAACCGTATTTAGTAGTATTTTGGTATTAGTATATTTTATACTATATTTAGTATTAGTATTTTGGTTTGCTTCCTGAGAAGTGTGGTTTTTGTTTTTTGTTAAGACAAGAACTCATTCATTGGTTGAACTGCTGGTTTTGTACTGAGTATGGACTGCCATCTTGGTGGAGGTCTGAGAACATTTTCTCGTCAGGTATCTACTTACTGTTATGGATTTTCCCTGTTCCTTTTTTTTTTACAAGCCCATTCATACTCATGTAGGCTAAAAAGAACATTAAAAAAAATAATTTGTAAATTGTAAAAATAATTGGGCCTAAATAAATGTATTATAAATATTTGAAAGTCCAGGGGTGGACTTTGGAAAATGGCTTTAGCTGATACTCGAGGTAATACTGAGCTGGTCTTGGAGTTACAGGGCTGGAATGAAGGACAGAAGTCCCAGTTATCTCATGGAACTTTAACTATTCCTACCAATGTAGTGGACTCTTTAAGCATTGGCATTCCTCAATGGCAAAGCCAGACTCACTAGCCAAAAACAGCAAAATCAAGATAAGCTGAGGCTACGGACTGGAAGAGTGCAGCCTATGAAGATTCCAGCCTTCTTGTTAAACTTCTGTCAGTCAGATCTTCGGTCGTCAATCCGCCCGCGTCTCCGTGGTCCCGTCCAGAAGGAGCCTGCGCAGTTCCTGGGGGTCAGTGACAGGAAGAGAACAGGTGAAGTCCTGGCAGACGTAGGCCGTGGGGACACCTCCCTGCTGGGACATGGAGGAGAGGACAGGCAGACGCTGGGACAGGAAACCGTCTGCGCTGTCGTCAATGAGCATCAAGACCTGTCGGAAGGAAAAGGAGTCAGTTTAATATGTCAAAAATAAACACCTCCTAATTTGCTTATTTACTCTTACATTACTGAGCTCTATAGCTGCAAAAAGAATGTAAAGAGACAAAAACGCAAGTGATCCTTGATCACCAATCAGTCAATAAAATTAAAAACTTAATTTCTTTAAATTTGATATTTTTTCACATTAGAAAGATTTCAGATTAGTGTATCTGACCTATGAGAATAGTTATAAGTCATAATGTCAAAGTGTTTCCTGTAAAAAAAAACAGAGGTGCAACGCATTAATACTGTCAACAGGCTCACTGGGATTGCGAGACACTGGACTGTCAGTCTGATGTTTGTCTGTATGCCTGCAGTCCAGTCACCACAGTTAATATTCACATCTTTAAAAGGATTTGGATCAGTGGAGCATCTCAGTGAGGGAGCGATCCGTTTAGATGGTGATGATTCTCTATTGTTCAATAACACGACAATTAAGTGTCATATGCAAATGAACGGCCTCTTAAAAGAACGTTCACACCAGTGTCCACACAAACATCTTTGCTCCTGCTGATGACGGGGTGTGCACAATGGTTGGTGCTTGTGGACAGGCAGCAGAGCGAAGTTAAAGAGGGCTGCCTCGTCCGTCCCTGAGGCAGCTTCCTGTCAAACACGTGTCATTTCCTCCTGGCCCTGCACCACCCCTGGTTCACAACGGAGCAAGGGATGACAGTATAAACAACGAGGCGCTGACAGAAGAGATAAAAAGGAAGGAGAGGAAGAAGAGACAGAATAAGGAGGGAGTTCAGATTCATCTCAGGTGGAGTTTGGCCTGAGAACACGTCATATGTGTTAGTTTACGGTGGACTGATGGCCCATCAAAATGCATCAGAGGGTAAACAAATGCTGAGGACTGTAGGCTTGACTGATTATAGGAGCTAGACACTGCTTGCAGTATACATACTCTTCAAGCTATCTTCCAGCAAAGAATTCAGGCACTTGATTTAATCAAATATTCTGTGTGCCAGTTTAAAAAAAGAAAAAAAAAGTCATATTCGCACCAGTATCAAAAAAAATTATGATACTGAGTGTATAGCTACATGTGAGGCCCTCAGACTGCATAAAATATCTTAACAATGAGAAAAATGCCGATCAGTGCTTCACAGAGCTCAAGATGGTGTCCTCAAGCTCTTTGGTTTGACCACAAGATATTCAGTTTAGTGTCACAGAGAAGTAAAGAAACCACATTTAAGAAATAAGAGTCTGAGAAGGTTGATTTTTTTTCTTATAAAACTACCCAAACCAATTATACATATAGCCATATACACACAACTAAAAGCGCCGCGCCATCAGGTGGCCTCGCCTTCACCCTGAATCTACACTCAGCCATCTGACAGCGCTGTCCATTACAGCAGACACTCCTCCTCTGTCCCCTGTAGGACTGCCAGCCTGCGTTCACCCCTCGCCATCATGTAGAACTCTTTATGTCCTCTCCATCCTGCCTCAATGAGTCTCGTGTTCTCATTCAGAGCCTCTTTCTGTGCGCCCCAAGTGCTCTGCTCAGCCATTTAGACGCTCATTTGTGCCGGTAGCCATCTGCACTACCAATGCCAAGAAACTATCGGTGAGTTACGCTGCCCGTCTCCTGCCATTGCAAACCGTCTCCACAGCATTGAGGTATGTCTATCTCTATTACTAAGTGTGCTGCCTAATGAATAGAAGTCCTCCTTATGGAATGATGGAGTGAAGCTGTTTCTATCTCACCTTATTCTGTACAGAGATGCTGCAACACCTGTTAGCCACAGCTCAGAGCATAAATGACACAAAAACACAGAAACTATGGATTCACAGAGGGGCTGTAGAGGCTTGGCTGTAAACGTTTTTAGGGAGCTGAGATACACACAGACACACACACACAAACACACACAGGGGAAGACTGGCAAGAGGTTGTGATGGAATGTGGTCATAACGGTGTAACTGTTGCTATGGAGACAGGAGGAGGATTTCCCCGCAAAGCTGAACCTTCTCCTCTCTTGTCCTGACTCTTCTTCTTGCTTGTCAGCCTCATGCAGTCCCCTCTCTGGGCCCAGACCACATCCAGCCGCTCGCCCCCATCTTGAAGGTCATGTCGTCTGTGTCACAACAACACTGTCCGCACACACCCCTGGGGACTGGACAAGACAGGGTTGTGTGTGTGTGTGTGTGTTGGATTGATGGAGAAAGTGAGCAGCAGTGAGAGACAGGGAGACAGATTACGTGTGAATGTATATACAAGGTTTTTGAATGTGACGCAAGTGTGTGGTCTTGTATTCTGTGTTCTGCAAAAACTGTATGTATGTATGTATGTATGTATGTATGTATGTGTGTGTGTGTGTGTGTGTGTGTAGCTGTAACAGACAGCACAGTTGGCTGCACATGAGAGCACAGTCAAACTCCCACAGGGTTAATCCCTTCATACACTGGGCAACCCTGAAACAAACACGCGCACACACACACACGCATGCAAGCACACATGTACATGCGCATATATCCATGCACACACACACCCGTTAAATGTCCCTACACTGACAGCTCCCTCCCACTCTTCTTCTCTCACTCTGCCAAACAAGTCGAGCTCAGACACTTTAAAAGAACACAGTGTACCTGTGTTGACAGTAACACACACACACACACACACACACACAAATACAGTCTGAATGTTTTCCCTCTATTCAGTTTCTGGCCAACCAGCGTTGTGGAGCGAGGTGGAGCCAAGAATCACCATGAACGCTTTGGAGGGCTGCTGTCATACCTGAGGAGGAGCGATGACGGTGGCTGTGAAAGGTACTGCATGCAGCCAAGCATGACAAGATTTACTTCCTCCCTCTCGCGGCATGCGCGCGCACACACACACACACTGACAAAGGGACCCACTCAGTCATCATAACAACCTGGCATCTGGATCGCCGCCCCAGGACAGAAACAGACACACACGTTCACACTCAGACACATAATGTTGCAGCAATGGAGGGAGGTGGTGCGAAGACGCTGCCAAGTCGTCGGTCGACACCAACTTCACCATCGGCTTCACTCTCTCAACTGAGCATTCGCCGGGAGAGGAGAGGATGGGGAGGAGGGTGAGGTGAAAGCACAGGAGAAAAAGTGTGAAGGAGAAATTTGGAACATTTAAACAATCAGGCTGAGGCTGCCCTCTTATTAGACACCACACATCTGCCTTTCAGTCCACACTTGTGATTCAACAGTTATTATTCACTATAAGCAAACCACATCAATATCATTATTATTATTTTATTTCTAAGTATTAATTTACTGCTGTATCTGACATTAAGAGATGAGGGTCCTGCTGACTGTGGGTGAGCTTCAGCATCCAATGTGTGACAGCATGGCCTGGAGGCCTAACCACAATAGAAACTGATTTTAATTTACTGAATATACAGACAGGTGGTGAATTAAATTTTAATTAATTTTCAAATCTCAATCTCTAATGATCAACTATGATTTCTGAAGCAATGCTTTTACACTGAAAAGGTTTTTACACTTAAAGCAAAAGCTCAACACCATCACGGGTGGAGCTCCGTTCTCTCACGCTGCTGGCATGCACACTCGACTGATTTTTTTACTATATTTATCAGCTCAACTGATCTGAACTAAATTACCTCCAAAATGCATGTCTAAATTGGATTCTGTTGCGACAAAAGGTGGTTATGGCTGCAGAAATTTGACAGAATAAAAGAAAGGATTAGTTTGTTGTGTATATGTGAACTGCTGCAGCTATACAACAGTACTGTGCGATCCTACTGGGACTTCATAAAAATCATATTTTGTATTGGAAAACTGATGTATACCACCAATCGATCATCAATCATCAACTGAGAAACTGTTTACTGAAACTATAACCACCAGTGAATATGTATGAAACGCAGTGAATTCACTACCTGATAAAAACATGAAACCTGAAGTTAAAATCATGCTAAAAACCAATTTGATCAATACTGATTGTCAACATTGTCCACAACGACCCAACAGAAATATTAAAAAATGAATAGCCATGATGGGATTAAAATGCACTAAATACAAAAGTGATGACAGTGAAAATAATATAACCATTAGAGTGAGATGAATCTAGACATTCCTAACACTTGCATGCGCAGTTTACTTCCTAAGAGTGAAACATCCTTGCACACAACCTATCAAACGCATGACTCACTGCAGCCCAGACTCTTTAAGTCACCTTGTTATCAGACTCAAGTTGTTCCAAACAAAATTACGAATGCAATTGCTGTTGAAATCATCTCTATCTTTCACGTAAACAAACAAAACCAAAATCAAAATTATGTTTTCACATGCCAAAAACCCTTCTCATATGCTATTATAATTACAAACACACAGAGATATGCTCATGTGTCTTCCGACCTGAGCGAGAGTGACTGGGCGAGACTGTTCCGACCCTCTCCACTAAATCACTACTGTCTGCGGTGAGATGTGAGGAAGCCTTGGTGCCTCAGGAGAATTTACGGCTTCTCTCCTCAATCAGGCTCTGACACCGACAACATACTCCATCAGCTTCTGTTGCATTTAAGACGAAGAGGGATTCTCATTTGCTCGAGTCATAAAAATCATGTCAAGTTAAAAAAGTTCAGGAGATCAAGTCTGACATATGAGCTCCATATATCTTCAAATATCCTGGATGGTAAAATCTGTAAGTAAATATAATGCCTTTAGGTACTACAGTGAATACAGAATTAACCAGTTAGCAGTGATGTTGTTAGCCAATGCCAATTCAATGTTTTGTTTTTTGTTTTCACTTGCCTGGTTGCGCGAGTTGGTGAGAAATCTATCAAAAAACAACAAATTTTTACTCTTATGTGGCTTGCTCTCAAACTGCACAACACATAGGTGGAGTAACTGAACTCCTTTTTTACAAGATAATCAAAATGTTAAAAATAAACAAATGTTCCATTCATGAAGTGAATGTGCTTCAACTCTTAAATGTAATTTAATACATAAGCGTGCGTACATGCAATAAGCGTGTCAGAACTGTACTGTGCATGTACAACAGAGATTCAGACTGAAGCAAGATGGCTCACTCTTTGGTTATTTCCATCATCAGCTCTAAAAAAAAAAAATCTGCCTGAGTGGTACAGTGAGCTGCTGGATTTACTCTTTAAGACAAGCAATCCTTATGGTTAAGCCCTGGGTAGACCATATAACACTTTCCAGCGAGTAGCGTGGTAGAAAATGCCCACGTCAGGCGCTTCAGAGGCCTTTAGCTTAGACACAAAAAAGTTTAGTGTTTAGAAGAATGAAGAAGAAGAAAAAAGATAATTCACACACACATTAATCACTGTAGTTCAACTTTCTTATCCAAAAACTGAGGAAGAATTCAAATTTTAGTTCAGTTTCCTATCTAAATCATTCAGCTGGAGACTAGTAGCAGTATTTATCTTGTGACGTCAATACGCCAAAAGTGCAGGGCCACTACTGAAATGAGGCCTGGAAATGTTTTGCTGATATTAGTCCATATCGACACCTGCGACAGCCGCAAAAATCCTGCAGCAGTCTGACTGGAATAGACCTATCAATCTATATTGTTATTGACTACTACAACAAAACAAGACCACTTACTTGTGATTGATTTAGTCATTTGAAGCAACAAAAGACATTTTAGTTAATGAATTTCTTGCTTGGACCTTGTTCCTTGTGGTCACATTTCTACAGTCAGGGTCAACAGTGAACAGTAATGACCCCTAAGAACGACTATCAAGTGTCCGTATGTGTGAGATTAAACAGTGCTGGACTCCATGAGAGGTGTTTCATTAGCTCTCAGTCACTCAGCGGGTCTGACGTCCGAATGGGACATAAGACCAGAAATTCTGCTTTCTTTCCAACTCTTCACAGGAACTTGAACTTAGACAAGTAGAGAAAATGAGTCTTATGTCACGAGGATGATCAGCTGTAACACAAGTACTGTTACATCACACTGTAAAGTCGTCCGCGTGCTAGCCCACATTTTATTTCATGCTACAGTAAGGTATATGTACACAGGCATATGCTGTCTTGTAATGACGGTACAATGCAAACCAGTGAGTAAATGATGCTTCATTTACGGAGGGAGATAAAAATAACCGAGAAGTGTGAGAAGAGAGAACAGACGCTGGAGGAAACGTAGAGAAAGTGAGAGCTGTGCCACGAAAATATTTACTCCAGTATCACAGACCGGCCCACAGATTAATTATAATAATAATAAAAAAGAAAAAAAAAATTCATTTTGCAGTTTTGGGGAAAGACAACTGCAGTTTCATGCGAACAACTCCAAACATCTGTAATAGTCTAACTATAAATAATTTCCCATGTACTGGCTTCAACTATTTAGTCACAAATTTACAGATGAATGACATAAAACTGTAAACAGCACATTTTTCTGAACAACACAGCAATAACAGTTCAAAGTGTGGTCATTCTACGCAGATTCCTGTTTTGGTGCTCTCTGTTGCACCAAACAAGATTTTATCAAGCATTTTTATAAGAAAATAATGAAATATAATGAAGCAGATGCTTGTTGCCAAGGTCGTTCCAGGGCTCTTCAATAACAACTTCACTTCAAAGTAAACATGGCTAGTTTTACATGAACATTTACACAGTCTACAACACAGTGTACATTTACATTTAGTGAGTCATTACAATAGCAGTAAAGCTATGGTTATTTAATTAAAATTAAGAATCAAATAATAAAATTAAACAACTGAACTGGATTTTTCTAATAAAATGATGGCATTTTAAATCCCCTTATGACCCCTTATAGCATTGCTGAAAGTGCTGCAGGATACTCATAAACATTATGTGGAGGATACTCATAATACATTAAAAAGACACAGCCAATGCTTCATATTTTCAAATGCAGAAATCTGACAGACTGGAACATTTTTTTCAATAAAACCAAGTAAAAGACTAAATTTGGTGGCAACAGGTGTCATTATTGTAAAATAACTGACGGCTCTCAAATAATTCTTTCACCTCTTTAGCTCGATAAAGCATATAATAACAATGTAAGTTACAGCATTAAACTGCAACTTGCATCATTTGAAAACTGAAATCAATAAAATTGTGATTTTTATTTTATCTTTTAAGCCAAACTGGTTGCATCCTCAGAGATATACAGTAAATTCAAAGGTAACAGGAGGGAGCCTCAGTCAAGGTTTTCTTGTTTCACCAGGAGACACTTTTTGGGGATTTGGCTCTAGACTGAAATCAAAGGCATGCTGCCTACACTCTGGGATCAAGTATAATTACGCGGGGTTATTTTAGTCAACATGTCTGTTTGCAGTTAAAATGACATTTATCCTGCATTATGAATTGAAGTTTTACAGTGTTTTTAAGAGGTTTTATTTTGTAGCAATTTGGAAACTGGAAACATTTCTATTCCCAAGAAACACAGTGTCTAAATGGGAGTACTGCAAACCACAATTGTTTTTAAGTTCTCTGCAATCAGAAAATCAATAAAACTTGGAATGCTGTTTTAGTTTTCCTTTTTTGTCATTTAATTCTGAATTAATCAAGGAAAAAAAAAGATCCTTTCAAGAATATCAAAATTTTTCTATTCTCCTTCTTTAAAGGAGAGATCGGATGAGGAAGATGGAGAGGATGAGCTTTAGCCAATGGCCACAGTAAGAGCAACAACCACAGGAGCAGAATTAGCACAGCCAACACTGACTTCCATGATGAAGCAGATGATGGACAACATTAAAACAGGATGTGACAGTATACACGGGCAAACAGTCAGGAAGAGCATTTTTTACATTTATTCTGAGTATAAATAATTTGACGTAGTTGGACCATACTCACTGAACTACATGTACAATATCTGTATGTTGTTCAGAGAAAAACTGATGTGGGATCTTCTTCAGTGAACTGTCTTCCAGTGTGTGGAAATGTGCAAATTGAGTCCTGGCACTGTTAATGAACAAAATGCTCAGAACTGCTTTCCCTACTTTCGACTGCCAATAAGATTCTGGCTTAAGCGTTTCCCCTTTTTATGGCCACACAAACTGTTTAGTTAGAACAGTTTTGTAAAGTGTACTTTTAAAAAGCTTACAGGAAAGTTTGAGACCATGTTTTAAAGTTCAACAATCTTCCCTCACTTGTTAGAATCTGTACCCCAAATAGACAACGTATCCAGGGACAACAAAAATATTATGAAATAAATTGTAAAATTGAATTCTAAAAGCACTGAGTTTGGAAACAGAAATTAATTTCTTAAAAATAATTGAAATGTTAATATCATATATACTATTTTTTGGGAAAAAAAACCCTAAAATTCCATTTAAAATAAAAGTGAGTCCCCCCCTTTTGTAAAAACGCTCCTTCACACTATGGTTAATGTACAACACTACAAAGACTACATATTTAATCTTAATCTCATCTCAGTTTCATTGATTTTTGTAAATACAGGCCCGCACTAAATTTGACAGACACATGTCTCAAGGTCTCTGGGACAGGAGGAATAAAAAACTGGGAAAGTTGTGTACTGTTCACACAACCTGGCCCGAAGTTCACCACTTTGTCACGACAGTATAAATGATATTACTACTTGGGCTCAGGTAAACTTCTTCAAACTGTTGTGGTAAACACAGTTTTCTTATAAATGACTGCTTTCTTTTTTTATTTACATTTTACACTGCATCCCAGCTTTTTAGGGATCAGGGTTGTATATCAGAAGAAAACATTCACAGCCTATACAGATAAAGAGAGTGACAGAGGGTGGAAAACACATAAGCATCTGCAACTGTGTGTGCATGCATGTGCACAGGCAACTTATCTGTTCAGAATGGGTTTTATTTACCAAGCTGAGATGTGGATAAACATGGAGTGTCAAGCAGAACCACAGCAAACATACAGACAGGATACAACCACAGGGAGAGGATTATATCTCCAACAACACAACACAGCTAAAGCTGTCCACACTCTGCTGGATCCTGAGTGTACATGCACCTCCCCCATAGCTTTATGGATGTACCAGCACATGCTGGAATTACCAGACAGAAGGATGAATTGGGGGTGGGTTCAATGGATGATATGTAAAATGTCAGATTAACAAATCTCAGAAGAATGGAGTGAGATAAATGTTGGACTCCATGTGAAAGTGACTGTTAAAGCATAATGGCATGCAGAAAAAGAGAGGGAAAAAAAAGTGGGAGAAGGAGGTGAGTGGCAATCTGAATGCGTAACAATCTGCCTGGGAGACACTTTCCTGCAACAGGGACCATCTGAGACCTCTCCCACAGCTGTCAATCAACCCGGGTTCTGCTCCCTGACTGGTCATTGGGCTTAGCGGATCATTTGGAGAAATCAAAAGGAGAATCAATTCCAAGAACACAATACATAAGGACAAATACACACACATACAGCGGCTGATGAGAGAACAGAGGGATTGTGAGGGAGGCGAGAGGGGAGCTGTGGGGTAATGAGGCAGCGGACTGAAGTGAGGGAGGTCAAAGGTCACTGAGGAAGACTCTGGCTCTAATCCTCCTCTGGACTGTGTTGCTACAAGAGCTAGTTAGCTTCTGATTAAGCTCTCAATCTCCACTCTTCTCCTTCGTTCCCACCCTCCTCGTGCCCTCCCTCGTCACCCAGCTGACTCTTCCCCTTGTCTCTGAGGTCTTGTTAGGGATTCATTCCCCTCCACAGGCGCTTTCAAAAGCAAGCCTCTCTCCTCTTAAAGGCCATGCCGCTCCCTTCTTTCCCACTCTGTCCCCCTCTCTTCCTCCTCCTCACTAGGGAAAGTGATCAAGAAAGCTGCAGAAGGGCACAGAAGCAGGACTAAATGGGAAACTTATCTACTAACACTTAACTCCCTCCAGGAGTTCTAAATCCAACAAAAATCCCTGTAACCATATGTCTGGATATGGTTGTCACAACAAGCATATTGTGTTGTTTATTTATTTTGTTTTTTACTTAATTTATTTGCGCTTCAAGTTTATACTTTGTGTGCAATTGTAAGGCTGACAGTCATCTGCATTGTCACAACCAATTTTACTGCAATTATACAACTATCAAACTATCTCAAATTATCAAATTATCTTTATTCGATTGATTCGGGATTGCGAAGTCCTTATTTTAACAAGTAAAAGCACTTCAGTTGTTGTAAAGTGGAAAACAAATTTATTATTATTATTACAGTTTTATTATTGTTTTCACTATTACTATTATTGTCAGTTGCTTCAGTGTCTTCATGTGAGTGTGATTCGGATGTGACCCTTCTAGTTTAGACACGGGGCCACAACGTCTGCTCTCTGCGGCCCTAAGAATCTTTCACTAACACCAGCCACAGACACTTTCCTCTTTTCCCAACACTCTCTCGAGAGCACTTAACTCACTGAAGTCTACTCGAGAGAGACAGAGACAGAGCCAGTGAAACTACCTGCTCCCTCGGATGGCTTCTTGGGGCAAAAGCACAGTTGACGGTGATTAATAAGCAGGGCTGACAAAAAGGGATTCAGGCTAACAACAATGGGAATTATAGTCCTTGTAAAATATTATTCAACTCATAAAAGACCACACACATAAATCTTGCACCGACAGGAATTCATACTTTGAAGCACCGTTTGAACAGCTTTGCTTCTGCCCAGATGCTTCATTGCTTTATTACCAGAACAACCTTGAGAACAGAGAAAAACGTGTTCTATTAATGTGAATCGTTAGGCTTATTGCTGAATGGTTTTCATTTTGTGTAAATGCGTTCCACAGAGCGCCAGCAGAGGAAAGGAGAAGTAAAAAACCGAAAAGAAATGCAGGGGGTTCTTGAGAATGTAGTGCCATTTGTTAGCATTGGTAAAAATTTTAAGGTTGTTAATTCAACTTGGGGAAAAAAAAAAAAATCTCCCAACATGCAGCCAAGGCAAAAATATAGCTGCTTATTTTTAATGGAGACGCCATTAACGACAGCAGGTTTTTAAGGTTAGGCTTAATTTTTTTTCCAGGAAAAATGCTCACGATCAAAAGAAGAAGACGATGAAGAAGAACAATAATGACACCCACACCCACCTCAAAACTACATCTGGTGAGCCACAGTTATGGCTTAAAGTACAAATAGCAATGCTAATACAAACATAACAGCACCCAGTCACACTCACAAGAACAAGC
The DNA here is from genome assembly GCF_020382885.2 of Scatophagus argus. Classification (NCBI taxonomy): domain Eukaryota; kingdom Metazoa; phylum Chordata; class Actinopteri; family Scatophagidae; genus Scatophagus; species Scatophagus argus. Next base: position 4,541,339 of record NC_058513.1, read on the forward strand.
CAATGTAGTCTGATAAAGTCCTTTCAAACGCTTCATGTGCTGAGAAAATGTGTAAACAGACTGAATTATGTCGCCTTGCTAGTGAACATAGAAGGAAAAAAAAACCATGAGGCAACACGAAGTCGTCGATAATTTGTTGTTTCTCATTGCTCCCGGTATCATTCTGAAATGTAATGAAAATCAGCCAGCAAGCCCGCCAGTCTCAGCAGATTTAAATTAATTTGCCATATTTAGCTTTAGGTCTGTGATCACAGTCGTGCTGCCACTTCTCCAGTAGACATTTTGACTTGTGTTTCGTTTAACATCAAAAATGCTCTGTTCTTCTATTCAAATGTTCCCAGTAAGCCATGGCAGTGTGACAGTGAACCAACATACACAACACCTGAAGCTTTGGCTGTTAAATTCAGCCATCGTTTTTGCCATTTACACTGGGCCTTTCTATCATACGTAGAAATGTACTCTGTAAAAACTCCTGACATCCTAACTGGGGGAGCACAGTATAAAAAAAGCCCCCTTCAGTCCTCATCCGATATTGATGTAAACACAGCATATTATTGCACTGGTACTGTTTGACAGCAATGTAGTTTATTTTTGCCTAGCAACACTTCCTGCCCTTTGGCCAGTGTTTCTCCCATAATGATACAGGCTTGGCAGGAGGCCAGGCCAAAAGAAAACTTTTTCTACTACCGGAAAGATGACACAAAATGTCCAGTCATTCCTTTAGTTTGTTTCTGCTCCCTGTTCTTTCCGGTCTGTGCTACGTGTTTCTGCCGTCATTGGCGCTGCAGAAGTGTCTGCTACAAGGCTCCGCAACATACTGCAACCGGCTAGTCCATGTCACATGTATTTACTGTACCGCTGCAACGTTGTTTCAATAATTAGCCTGTTCAGACATTAGTCTCACTCAGTGTTAAGCTAACTGGCTAACCCAGCTAGCTTGACCCTGTAGTATTATAATGGACAATTCGTTACATTACTGTAAGTGCAATTTAAAAAAAAAAACAAACAAAGGTAGCAGAAAATCTATCTAAATCTATAGTTGTGCTTCTCACACAATTCCAGAGCCTTTACAATCAACAAACCATGACCCAATGCTAATCAAGCCATACTTCTATGTAACAGAAAAATTAACCAGAATTTATTGCAGCAATTACAATCAACAGTGATGTTTCAGTATGAGTGTCAGGGCCATAATTGATTCCAGCAAGTAAAAAGTGCGGCAGAAGCTCTGAGTGGCTGGGTGAATTGAGAAGCACAGAGTCTCGAGTTCAATTTAAATAGTAAATAAATTAAATGAAGCGAAGAATGTGTGTGTGTGTGTGTGTGTGTGTGTGTGTATTTAGAAGCGAGAGCTGGGCTCTGAGCACCTCATTCAGCACAATCAGAGCACGCTGGCCTCAAACCAGGAAAACAGGAGAGGAGTAATGAGATTTAAATTAGACATGTTCTCTGCTGCAACATGGAGCTCCATCCCCTCACTGACTCTTCCTTTTACCTCTTCTGTTTATCTCATTTAACATCCCTCCACCTCTTCTCACTCTTAAAGCGTACATAATTCACCCTCTTGACTCCATCATACACTTTATCCTTCATCTTTCTCTAATACTGACTCCCATCCTACACCAGTCTAATTGGTTTTCTTCCAGTTCATTTTATCCATTATTTAAATGTCAATCTTCTTCCTGCTGCCCTCTGGGTGTCTGTTTGTATCTTTTTTAATTACTATCAGGACATAATGGAAAAGTACTTTTTGACAACTAAATCTTTCAGAGTATAAAATGTTAATGGTCAGAAGCACCAATTACAATTTCCCAGATCCCTTGGTGATGTCTTCAAATACCTTATTTTGTGCACAAAAACCCCAGAAGAAAAACCTCATATTTGAGAAGATTAAACCCACAAATGTTGAAAGCAGACTGTCCAATCACAGCTTAGCAACCACAAACGCACACAACAAATACTTTAGACGTCCATACCTGCTAACGCAATGAACCAGAGGTATGAAGAGGTATGAAAATTTCATGTCACTGTTAAAATGTGCGAAAAATAAACAAACAGTTCCTCAACAGCTGGATTTTAAATGAACAAACTACATGTGACTGAACTACATGTGCGATGGGCAACGCATACGGCAGCAGTATGCGTAGTGTAGTGTTCGTACCAGAATAGGCAACGCTGAAAGGTTCAGTTTACATTGTTGGCAAGCTACTGGCAAGTTATCCAAACAAATTACGTTTTCTTCATTCTGAAGTCCTCACGTCATGCACAGAGTTAAAAGTTAGCTTGTGTGTGTGTGTGTGTGTGTGTGTCTGGTAGCTGGTGCAGGCAGGGCTGCTATTCCCCTGGGATGTTTGTGTCTCATCCCCAAGGATGTGTGTACTGTACGTGTGCGTGTGTGTGTGTGTGTGTGTGCTTAGTCTTGTGCTGCATCATCACATCTCAGCCCAGCCAAGATAGTTGCTGTTCTCACAACATCTGGAAAAAAACACACACACACACTCTCCCTCCTCGGTCTCATTTACTCTTACTCTCCTCCTCCATCTCACTGTGAGACTCTATGAAGGCTCATTAGAACTAAATCTGGATCTGTCATGTCACTCACAGACCAGTCTAGAAGTAGAAGCAGTAGTAGTAGTAGCAGAAGTAGTTTTTTTTTTCTTTTATTGGCTGGCTTCTGGACACACACACTTCTGGATACTAAACACTCACACAAACAGCATTGTTTGGTTTTAATATTCAAGCTTCTAAAATAAAAATACATCTGAAGTCTGCTTTTTGTTGAAATACTGATTTCAAAAATTCTGAACATGAGTTTTAGTAATAAAGAAACGCCATTGCTCCCTATCTGTGACACACAGTCCATTTCTAGATTAACTGAGAATCTCTTTCTCAATTAGTATCTTATTGACTCTGGTGGTTAAAGAGCAGTATGTTTCTCTGGTCACTACCATCTCTTTTCTCATCACTTCACCGTATGAGGCCTTTAAAACCCCATTCCTCTTGCATCCTCAGCTTTACTGTTACTGCACTCATTAGCAGAGGCAGGCCGACACCCTCAATCAGCCTCAAGCCTTATTAGTTTCAATTTGATCCACAAACTAGCTAACTGGAATATGACAATTAGACTCAAGCAGATGTACACAAACATATGTACATAGCTGCAAGTTTATCTTTAATTTTATATTTGCACCAGAAATCAAATGTGCCAAAATATTTGGCCATTTTCTTACAGGCTACAACAATGCCCTCCCCCTTCAGAGAATCCCATGTGATTAACCTGACACTAACATGGCCCAGCATGTGACTGGTCCTGGCTGGTTGTGATAACGTACAACACCCTTAATAATAGATCCGTCCGGATAAAGGCTCTATCTGGTCACTGTCCCTGCAGGGTTCTGGAATGTCCTGATGTTACTGCAGAAACAGCCTGATACTGCACAACTCATCTATATTTCATTAGGGGTGTGTGTGTGTGTGTGTGTGAGTGTGTGTGCACGAAAAAGGGAGAGGGGGAGACAGATGGAGTGTGTCACTGGACAATCACTGCTTTAATATACTGATCTCATTTGGGTTATAGGCTGGTCAAATAAACAAAAGTCAAGAAGTCTTCGTGAGGCTGCACGCTTTAACGCTTCATTGATGAATTCTACATTAAACAGTCATAAGAGAAGCACAATGTCAAACACTGATGAATCTAGTTTACTCAGAGGTATCATTCTCATCCTTCCCTTACTGTACAGAACACTTAATAAAAGTCAACACAAGTCTGAATCTCAGTTAAACCGGGCATATTTTGCTCTTGTGTTGAGTTTTAGTGAGCTGCACTAGCCTCTTGGCAAGATTGTGTGACGTGTGCTGGATGAAGGGACTCTGACTTAGGAGTACATTCGTAGCCTCAGACCTATTTCCATACTCTGTTTAATCGCTGCGCTGGCAATGGATAAAGGAGGACAGTGGATTGCATGTGCCAGTCAGCGATGAAGTGACAGGTGCACTAAATTTATACAGACAAAACATTAACGGCATCACATTCTAAATACACTGACAGCTTCGCAGCTATAACAGCCTCCACTCTTCTGGGAAAGTTTTCAACAAGATTTTGGAGTGTTTCTGTGAGAATTTTTGCACATTCACACAGCAGGGCATTTGTGAGGTCAGACACTGATGTTGGACCAAAAGGCCTGACTCACAATCTCTGCTCCCGTTCATCCCAAAGGTGTTGGATGGGGTCGAGGTAAGGGCTCTGTGTGGGCCAGTCAAGTTCCTCTACATCAAACCAACCATGTCTTTATGGAGCTTTGCTTTGTGCACTGGGACTTCTTCCCCAAACTGCTGACATAAAGTTGGAAGCATTGCATTGTCTTGGTATGTCTTGGTATGCTGGAATAGCATTAAGATTTCCCTTCACTGGAAGGGACTCAGAATGAAGATTGTAAATCAAGGTAAAAAGGTGAGCTTGGCTTTCTCTAAAGGTTAACATCTGCCTACCAGAACCTCTAAAGCTCACTAATTAACACATCATATGGCGCTCATTTAATTTCATCCATAGGAAAGCCAAAGTGTAAAAAAGTGTTGTGATTTTAAAGGAAGTGAAATGCAGGACTATCTTGTCCACAAGTCTTGCTACTTAAGAAACAGAAGTGCGTGAGGGAAAAGTAAATCCTCTCCAAATATTAAACAATGGATGTAATTTCTGTTAGAAATACTTTCACATGAACCCAGTAGTTAGAGTACATGATGAAGGTGAGGACTTTAGGAGGTCTTGGGACTTTGTTGCTCTCAAGGGGAGCACTTACAGGCTGCAGATATTATAATCAACAGCAATAATGTCAGTGTGTGCATTTAAATACATAAAAACTTTCATGAAAGAAGCAGACAGAATTCTAAGCAGACCGCCTGCTGTCACTATATTCATGTTTATTGAGAGAGTGGTATCTTTCTATTTGCCAAACTCCCTGCAAGAAACATAAACAAGCAAACTTTCCGAAATGTTGAATTATTCCTTTAAACTACAAGCGCTTGTTGATGAGAATCAAAGAATTCTCTTGAAAGTTGAAGTTCGGGTTCAGGAAGCAAAATATGACAGCCTTGGCTATTCATACAGAGATCTAAGTCTGACTCAGACTGACAGCTGACGAAATCATAACTAACAGCCTGCGTTCGCTGTGACAGGAACACAAACACGCACGAAGATTCTCTTCTACTGCAGAGTTAAGATTTAGACCCACTAGGCATCTCAATGTTACGAGTCGGCTTTAAAGTCTGCCTGAGAAAAACAGCAGGAAAATTAATACACTGAGGAGGGGAGGAGAGGAGCTAAAGTCTGACCTTTAAAGAACCAAACTCCTCAGGCGCTGTTGTAGTTTGGTCCCGCTCTGCATCTGTGCCTGCGCGTGTTTGTCTCAAAGGTTACTGCGAACCTGCTGCCACTGTTAAGGTACTGACGTTGGAGTAAATTAGCGCACTTCTATGTCCTGCAACTTGATCTTTGCTCTTCAGGTTTGCTTTAGGGACTGATGACACATACGTTTGCAGAGGCGATGCGTCACTCTTTCACACACTCTTACCTTGTGTGGGAGGAAGAGGGAGTTGACTATTGCTAGAAGGCTCGCAGTGTCCGGGGAATCCCTCTGGCCGCAGATCACAATCTAAAGCAAAACAAATGAAAAGTATGGAAGACAGTGGGGGGGCGGGGGGGATATGAAAGAAAGGCATGAAGGGAGAGGACAGAGAGATAATGAGATGAAAGAGTATGAACAGAGTGAAATAAGAGGGGAAAGGTGACACAAAAGAGGAGTGGAGAGGGGGAGGAAGTGATAGAGGTCAGTAATGTATTTGTAGCAGTAACAAGGGAGGCAGGTGTTTTCTCTGGGACTGCCTCACCTATCCTCACCCCTGTGCTCGTTACCCTCTGCCTGTAGCCGCGACTCATCCTCCACAGGTCACATGTGACCGACAGGAGGCTAACTACCCCCCTCCCACTGTGACTCTGCTGCCGTTATTTCATACATGCTGCTTCGATTGCACAGCACACGCCTTCAGCTAAAAGTTTTCTTAGCGTGGTCGAGAAACTTTGTGCTGTGCTTTGCTAGTATGCTGGTTTCAGTGGTTTGAGGCTAACTGAGGGTGTTAATAATTCAAAACCGATTACATAACTGAGGCTGAAGAGCTCAAATAACCCATTAAATGTATGACGGCTGTTAAAAACAGGGGAAAAAGATTTCTGAGAGTCAGTGTGTCTGGGGATTAAGTGTGCATGTATGCAGAGAGCTGAGACGACTGTCCCCACATGAACAGGCTTAACCCAGCAGAGGTCACAAAAAAAAAAAAAAAAAAAAACCCTATCAACTCATTATCTTCTTGTTTTCAGTTGGCGTCTTGGAGTCTCTAGCTAATGCTACAGAATCAGAGTTTGTTCAGTTGCTGTGTATTGTTTGTCACAGCTGCAACTTACATAAAAAGCAAAAAGTAGTAGATGGATAACCTGTTTAAGCGTGTAGTGCTGGGCCATGAGAGCCCTGACCATTTCAGGCAGCGCTATGGGGACCCGGGTCAGACGGTCAGAAAAGGCTGCGAGCAGCCGTTGGGACCTCTGGAGCCACTCCTGTCTTCCGGTGTAGTGGGACAGGCGCAGGAGACTGGACGCAGACACAGAGTTAGCACTGGGCTCGGCTCCATCCTGATCTGACACACACACACACACACACACACACAGAAAGATACACAACATTTATTTACAAGGTTTCAGCAGTTACAGTCTCGCACCTTGATTTCCTCCAGGCGTGGCTCTATGACATCACTTCTACAATGCATTTTTATGTCATTATCTGCATGGCTTCATACCACACTGCAAGGGATTTAGAAGCGGAGTGTTTTGTTTGCTCGATTTTGTTGACTTCCTCAGATTTCATCAATTTGGTCATGTTTTACTTGATTTTTGAGCTTCTAAGGCAGCTCTATAGTTAAGTGGTTTCTTTATTTATGTAATATACCATGAGGAGTCTGCTCAGGGTGGTGATGTGGCTTGACAATGCTTCCATCAAATAAAAAAAAATGCTAAGCATATATTTCAAGGAGAGCAGAGCGGAAAGTCACTACTGGTACACTTCTGAAATGCTCTGCGGCGAGCCTGGTGGAATCAAAAGTATTGTCTTTGGCGGCCACGCAGCATCCAGGATACCCGACGGAATCAGTAGGCTGGCAGCAAACGATACTGAATCTACCTTTATGAAGAGGCAAAACATTTCAAAAAGCAACTTATTGTCTGTTATAATTTGTCAAACCAACAGGAAAGATGGCAAGCTATTAAGTTATAACACAGACCATATTTTCCCCCATGCCAGAGTGTGGTGTGATCTGATGGGACTAACGGATGACCTCACGGCTTAGTCCTGTTAAGTGATTGGTCCTTATCTCTTATCAGTGTCCAATGAGAGCCTGGAGGTGATCTTCTCATAACCCATGACCTCGCTGCATGTCTGTATCTCAGCGATGCTCTGATGTCTGCGTCTGTGAGTGAGTGTGTTGAGTCTGTCTGTGAGACTCTTTCAAGTCAAACTGCCATACGCTGCACATAAAATCACATACGGATGATCGTGAACACCCACGCATGACTGAACTGCAGAAATAATGTGATTTTATCCTGTATGTATGTTTCAGCTCTCTCTTGGCCCTGTGGCAAGGAAACTTCAACACACACACAAACACACACACACACACAGTTAAGCGAGCAAGTCCACGTTCCACATTTCACATATCTCTCTTCTTAAGAGCCCCACGGAAAGGAGGTCATATATCCATGGCACATATATATCCAAACATACACACACACACACACTGACACAGAAAAAGCCACAAAATAAATAACAAATAAAAAATGACAGAATAGCCCAGAAACGCACACACCCACACAGGGACAAAAGTTCTCTAAAGTAAATAAACAAATACAAAATCAATAATCACTAAAGTATATTTTTTAAACTCAACTCATCATGAAATGTTCAAAATGTCTTTATGTTTTTGCAGTTCAGACATGACACGTATCACAGTGAAATAAATATACACTATCAAACAAGGATTAAAGATTATTTCTTTGATAATGTCTGTTTTGAGTTTTGAACATTTTTGGATGTATAAAACACCATCTGATGCTTTTGAACTGAAGTGACCCACAGCTCTTTTGGATTTTAGTCAAGTGAGAATTCATCAAAGTCCAATTTAGCCACTAGGGACATAAAAATATTTTAACAAGCACAGCTGATTCCTTTGAATAAAAGTTAAACAGATAGTCTATGTGGTCCTAACCCAACTTATCCAAAACAAACAGACACAGGGAATGTGGCAGGGCTGTAAGAATGTAGAGTGGCAGTGTGGTGGGGTAATCCGTCTTGCTGTGACAGGCGTCCACACTGCAGCGGCTGTAGCGTCACTAATGGGCTTCAACCCTACACGGCACCAACACCATAATGGCACAGTCAATCCTCTCGGATGAGAAACCTCTCACATGTCAGCTCTCATAAACACACACAGATGTAGGTGTAACGGCTGTCGCGTGCACACACACACACACACCCACGAGCTGAAAAGCGCATGCAACCATCATCTACGATCTGTCAACAGTTCTTAACAAGAATAACTATTAGCTCCCCCCGTTCCCCCGCCCATCTGTGGTGTCTGAACTACTCGCACCATCGATCTGTCATAAGCAAAAGAGCCTGTGTGTGCCATTATTTTATAGGTGAGAGAAAATATCAAGCTGTGGCATCTGGGGCAAAGCTGACAACCTTACAGATAAAATTCTCATTTCAAAATTTTTGTTATTTGTTTGTTTGTTTGTTTTTTTATGAGGAAGTTAAAAGTTATGAAGACTTGGATTTGTGCTTGTGTCAAGCTTGGCAGTCTGACCAAACAGCTTAGGAAGTCTTACCCTCTGGATAACATCTGCACCCTCACAAATGTGTGTCTAACCACATTACAACAAAAAGAAAGAACAAATTCAATCATTTAATAGAGCTTAAATAATGAGTTTTCTTTGGTAACTCTTGCTACTCTATACAGACAAAAATATTGGGACAACTGATCATTACACCAATGGGGACTTGGATGACATCATATTCTAAGTGCATGGACATTGGTGTGGAGTTGGTCCGTGCTTATTGGCTGTGGGTCACGAGAAGTAAGGGAGCTAGACCAACCAATGAAATAAAAAAGCCCCACTTTTGTCTATATAATGTGCCTGGATTTATGCACCTTAGAGGTCAAGTGGGTACAACATACTTGCTTCCCTTAGACTCAAAACCTGCAAAGCCCTGAATTTAAAAGAAGCAAACATGTAACCTGCAATGGAAAGAAGAGAGGCCCAGTTTGAAATCTATCAGGATGGTGGAAAAGAGCAGCCTACCTGACAGCCCATGATATAGTATAAGAAAGATATCATCCTGAGCACAGATGAAAAGAGAATAAGAATTAAAATACAAATGGGTTAAGCAAAGCTGTAAAAATAAATAGTGGCTGTCAGACAGAGTATCTCGAGAGCGAAAACAAAAGGAAACAGGCAATGACTAGATCCAGACTGGAAACTCTGGGCTGACAGATCAAAGGTAAATGTCTGCATGTCTACAAGGCGTCAGCTTCTCTGAACTGCCAGCGGCCATCGGTGGAAGGAGTGGACTGCCAGCTGAAGAACAGCCGCATGCACTTCAAGGTCATACCCGTTTATATTTTTATCCCATCAATCCTGTGGTCCAAAAACATTATTTTGACCAGACTTTGTGAAGTAATGCAGCTCTGCAATATTAAATAACAAACTGAATAAAAGTAGTTATTTCAACATTATTTTGGTTCACGGTTATGATATTCTCATTGCTTTGACACATTGCTTTTTCACAAATATAATGATATCAACGACCAAGGTTGTCGCGATTCCAAAAATTCATACAAACGAGCTTTCAGTTTTAATCATCAAAATCAAACCCAACACCCAACCCAATGGCAATTCTCCAAGTATTTTTCTCTTACTGCCACACAAGTTTGAAGAGAACAAAAAAAAAAAACAACAGTTAAAAGACCACACAGCGAGTCAGCTGGTGCCGTCACAGACACAAAGTCCAAAAGCCCCAGCAACAGAGACGCTGGGTTTATTTTCTTTTTCAGAGAATCCTGATTGATTTGTTTGAGAACTGTGTTTCTTCAAGAATGATTTGAGAAGAGGGATGGGTATTTTTTGGATGAACTCTGGATTCCTTATATTTAGTAAATATTATTTAAACCCAAAAAGCTACCAGGATAAGGTCAACCGTTTGTTGTATTGAAAAAAAAAAGGAAAAGAAAAAAAAAAGAATGTTGTTGCATAGTTTGCCCAACAGAGAGCGCTGACAAGCTTATTTTTTTGAATGTAAAATGTCAGATGTCCTGCCACACTGCCAGACTATGGAATTTATCCTCCACATTCCACTACAAAAAGTTTATTTTCGTGGCTTGATTTGTTATTTATTATTTATTATTAGATTACAGTTTTTCTTTAGTTTGTGTAGTATGTGGAACTATAGCTGGAGTTTTATTACACAACCTAGTGTTGTATGACAGTCAAATGAATCTTGAAGATCCTGAAACCGAAACATAGGACAAACTGAATTACTCATTTGACGGTAGTGCAAGAGGAAAGGTTAGGGAATCACCAAAGTTATACTTTCTTATTAAGTATGTTTATGTGAATACCAAAGTTAATGGCAATCGAGTCTAACCAACAGCTGCGACAATTCATTCAAAGCTGTAGCTGTCAACTTCATCATGGTGCTAGGGGAAAATTCTGAGATCATCACAGTCTGTAGGAGTTATCCTCCGGGGAACATGAATGTGTGTACAAAATTTCACGACAATCCATTCAGTTGTTACTGTCCTGTCCTGAATGGCTGTCCTGAGTCATAGTCCTTTCCAGATATGTCAGTCTGGACCAAAGTAGTGAACCAGTGACCAGCAGTCTGATCTACATTGCCATCCAAAATTAACAATAATGTTTTACTAACATTCCAGTGTTGTTGTCTGTGGTAAGATTCCTCATACCTGAGCTGAAGGTTTTAGAGCGGCAAAGGGCACACAGGAAAAAGTGGTCAGTAAAAAAGAAAAATTAAGAGCCAGGATGTAGTGAAGATGTAAGTGAGGAAAAAAACAGGCAGAGACAGAAGGTGGATTTCAGACTCCGACTACACATTGTCCATGCTGTTTCACTCTGTCAAAGGCAGGCAGACTAAGAGACAGAATGGAGACAGATATGACAGGTGTGGCGATCAAAGCAGCTGAAAAACCAGAGCATCAGTCTTTGAGTGCACTCATGGCAGAGAAGTTCAACTATCCACCTCAAGCGAAGTGCTCGAGGTGAGGTCAGTATTCTCTTCCTCTCGTCTTTTATCCTCTACCTACTCATCCGTCCATCTATCCTTGCCTGTCTCCTCTCCTGTTCTTCAGCTGTAGCAAACTGGCAACGGAAGCCTCTGTCTCGTTGAGCTCTGCGTCCGTCAATGAATTGAAAGACACAAAAGGCATGCGGCAATACTTTTTCACCTGTCCATCCATCCTTCCATGCATCTCTCCACAAGAGCCACCTGTATAATTTGATGGTTATGTCGGTCTGTCTGTCAGCCACATTGTTGCAGACTGAAATGTCCCAACTATTGGATGGCCTGTCACGAAATTTTGCTGGGAGATTTGTTGAGATTATGCCTGGCCACTTTGGCGGCCCCTCAGACTTTTCTCTAGCGTCACAATGAGGTCGATTTGTAGTGTTGACTCTTAACCACCAATGAATGGATTGCCAAAAATTTAATGTAGACATTTGTGTCCCCTCACAGGCTGAACAGTTATAACTTTAATAGTGAAAATTTGATTTTAAGAGGTGAGCCTACGAGCTAGAACAGGGGTCGGCAACCTATGGCTCGTGAGCCAGATGTGGCTCTTTTGATGACTGCATCTGGCTTGCAGACAAATTTTAGCTGACATTTCTTAACACAATGAGTAATGAATAATTCTACTGTCGTTTTAAAGTAAAACATCCATCTTCTACCGCTTATCCCGTTCTGGGCGGCGGGTGGCTGGAGTCTGTCAATCACAGGGCGGTACAGGGGGCTCGACACCAAAACTCTATTTTCATTGGATAATACGGTAGCCTACGACACGGGTCGTTGTAAGGTCAAGAAGTAAACTTCCCTCCTTTTAATCAGGTAGTCAGCTAGCTAGTTTATGTGAATGAAGATTTGGAAAGACTTGCACGACGGCGAGCAGAGCTGGCGAGTAAACACAGGTGGACTACTGGACAAGTGGAAAAAACTTGGACCCGAAGACCTGATTGTCAAAGACTGGAACGCGTTCCCGGTCGCGTACTTGACCACGTTTGGCTCTGCGTATGTGAGCAGTCTTTCTCACATCTGAAAAACATAAAGACTAAGCTACCATTAACGGACGGAAGCCTCAACGCCTGCATGAAGCGTAACCTCACCACGTATCAACCAGACTACAAGGCCATCAGCAAAACCATGCAGCCCCAGAAGTCGCATTAATGGTAAGAAGTATTTCATTTAGAGACGCGTTATACTTTAAAAACGTTGGTCTTACTTTCACGCATTAAGTTGTATTCAGTATTGATAAATATTATATGGCTCTCACTGAAATAAATTTTAAAATATTTGGCTTTCATGGCTCTCCCAGCCAAAAAGGTTCCCGACCTCTGAGCTAGAACATCGCAATGAGTTTCGAAGTCAGTTTTGTTCCAGTATTCAGCATACGCAAGTGTGATGTGGAAACCAGAAGCCCAAGAGAATGAGCTTTACAGTCGTGTAGGAGACATGTTGTGTGGAAATGAAAGGTAATTACACATTCACAGATTTGTGGAATTTTAACTGAGGGAGAAGAAATCCATTTCATTTTAAGGTTAATTACACTTTTTTGTAATTAACATATTAAAAAAGTAGAATTTTTGATATGCATCTACAACCATGTTTGCAGGGAATCTTTAACAAAAGAAAATTTAACAAAAGAAAATTGAAATTCTCAGGGACTCAACAATAAAACTGATAATTAGCAATACGGATGAGACGGAGGGCATGGTAAATATTATAGCAGCTAAATATGAGCATGTTAACATATTGTTACCATACTAACATGTTACTGTAAACGTGTTAGCACAACTTTAGCATTTAGCTGAAGTACAACTGTGCCTACACTCTTGCAGAGTGCGGCTCGTCTTGTTTGTTTGACGACCGCCACTTCACAAATGATTATATGTGATTTAATCTTCTCTATTAGTATAGACTGATTAAATAGAATCACACACATTTCACATTATGATGTCACTGAATGCCACACAGAGGGCTCAGTATCAAAATTAGCTAAAGAAAATTATTTTTCTCAAAACAGGCTAACTTTCAATGCCTGTAGCTGAGTATAAGTAGCTGAAATAATTAATGTGAGGGGAATTGTTTGTTTGAAGATCTGGACTGATAGAGAGATATTTATTAATACATCAGCGTATCCATCCCTTACCCTCTTTGAGCTGCAGCAGCACAGTGTTGTCACCGGGGTCGCTGCAGAAGTAGCCGCCGCCCTGGTCGTCCCAGAACAGCTCGTCCTGCCTGAGCTGCAGCTCCTCGGCCCACTTCAACCACTCCGCCTGAAGCGTGGACTCATACAGGTCCAGCAAGCCGCAAATGATGAAGGCGTAGTCGTCGAGGAAACCAGAGATAGGCGGCGATCTGGAGGAAAGACCAGGAGCAGAGAGATGAGAAGAAAAGAAAAAAAAATCAGAAAAGCGAGAGAAGAGTGAGAACGAGGACCGTTTTCATTAAGAATTTATTGAGAGATAAGTGTGAGAAGTGTAGTGATGGGTTTCTGCTGGTGAACTAGTTCAGCTTATTGTTGTTTTTCCCCCTACCTCATCTTTTATATACCAAATGCTTGTTTACAGTGCCTAAATAAAATCAAGCTTTGCTTTCAGTCAAGCCAGTACAGAAGCCCAGAAGTATTGGCTTAAAAGAGACTATAAAAAAAAGAGTCAGAAGGACTCATGTGTGACAGTGCAGGGCTACATTACGATACACATCACGGGATGAGTATAATCTCTCCCTAAAGCATTTTTCCTTTTGTAAAATTACTCATCTAACTTCCCTGTACTCGTCACACTGAAGAAGGCACCAGAGACATACAAGTGTGAACACACTGTCTTTGAAGTTTTGAGAAAAACAGGACAGTAATTAGACAAATGTCCTCAACGTTAAACGCCCCTCTAGGCTAATGTACAGCCTTTCCTTTCACCTGTCTCTCCCTCATTCAGGTAACTTGTGCAGCCTCTAAGATGTTTATCCCACAGCATCTTTTCATTTACTTACTTTACTCCACTCTGAAATCCTCTCTACCCCTAGAGCTGTTTACCATACAAATATGTCTCAGATTTACAACCTATTCTGTGTCGCTAGGTTCTCACACCCAAACAACAGGATCCCCTCTGGGCTCCCACTCCACCACCCTCCCCCAATTCCCACAGTAGCACCCCGTCTGGGTGAGTGCCCGAGGATGGATGGTGACAGGAAGCCAGATAGTGCTGCGTCAGGTGAAGCTGGCGGCTGGTGGTCAAGAGGCTGAAAACAGGAGGAGGCTTTGGAGGAGATGAAGTGCATGAGAACTATTAGAGGTCATGTGGAGGTGAGAAGGCATATCTGAGCCAGACAGACAGACACAGGCTGACTCATAAGTTGAAAGGAGACAGAAAACACTCTTGTCCTGGACAGGACGGGGCCATGTAATGTAAACCCAAAGGCGAGTAATGTATTTGGTATTTGAAGTCATGACAGACAAGCTGCGGTGACCGTAGAGCTTCTGCAGCAACGCTGATGGACCTGTGACTCAAATTTTAACGCAACGGTGGCAGTAGGCCTGTCACGATAATTATGTTAGTGACTTACTGTTTGTATCTTGTATTATTGTATGTCTCTTACTGACTTATTGCTCAGTAAGAGACTTGGCCATAGTTACAAGAATGTCAAGAACATTTTAGCCAACATGATGCCATAATAAACAGCAGGGGTTTTCCTACCATTACAAAACTCGGCCACAGCACCTAAGCATTGTTTTTTTTCCACATATTATTTTTTACTTTGGTTTGGTGTGGTTTTATCATTTATCAACATTTTAATAGTATCTAAACATTAAAACTTCTTTGAAAGGGTGCGCTTACATCTTCTGCTGTTACATTATCATAATATCAGTGCCATAAGAAAAAGTCATGGCATTAATATTGTTTAGGCCAAAGCTCAACTGATAAATCAATGGAGAGGTTTAGGGAGGAAGCTGTAATGAGCCCAACCCAACCAGTTAGTCTTTATCCATGAAGTCTTTTCTTTTGTAAAACTGACCTATATAGACCTATATTTCTGAAGATGGCATCCTCTGCTGGGTCATCCTGTACTAGTCCCATTACTGCCTCCATGTGGTCGGAGAGCAGAAAACCCATCACACCTGTAGCTGGTGAGAATTGTGGTCGCAACAACAAGTTTAGGTTTTAGGAGATCAAGAGGAAAACTTTTCTACCTTTGGTAGTCGCCAAGCTCATCACAACTCTTTTCTTATAAGAGAGCTGTCACACAGCGACCTGTCCTCTGACTGAGGTGACTCTTGCCATGGGGATGACAACTCGAGACGAGACTTGAAGAGGTCTACACTGACACACAGCACTGCAAAAGCCTTTCAGAAATACTCAACAGCCTTTTCATTCACACCTTCAAACAGCGCATGTTAAATGACTCATTTTCTAAAGAGCAGAGATAAAACGCCTTGTCAGTCTCCAGTATCATAGCACTCAGAGACAGTTTTATAATAATAGCTCCATAATGGTTCTCTCATACACTAGCTACTTCACTTCCCCCTGAATAATGCTCAGAGGGAGAAACCAATCGGGGCGATACGGTTCACGTCAACGCATCGACTCCCATCATTTTTACAACAGCTGTGACCTTTATGTTGGAGAATAATTTAATATGGCTGCTCGTGCTACAGAATGTACTGTTTGACTATTACACTGCGCCATTACATATGAATTAACACATAATAATGTCACATAGAAAAATAACAGAGGAGGTGAACAAGAGAAAGAAAGATGGGAAACAAAGAGAGGAACTAGTAGATTTCCCTACTCGACTCATTAATCAGAAAACATAGCCAGTGTTTGTTTTCCTGTGACATTCTGCAGACCCTTACAATTCAACTCACATTCCAGTACCTCTTCTCTAATTGCTCTTTGTGGACCTTCGCGTGTCGTGACACCTAATACTTCATCTTCTGCTTTATGTCACTGCATTTCTCTTCTCAAACCACTTACTGCATCTCTTCAGACCACACAACAGACTGCGAAGGCAGTGTTATGACTGAATTCGTATTGTGTATAAAGTAAGTGTAAATGTAAGGCAGGGATGCGTAACAAAAGAGCATGATTACTACACCACGGGAATACAGCTTGGTTTGATCAGGTCTGCTGTCTACTGGGGCTAGTAGTATTTGACACGCTCTCATAATTGCTGTTATGGAATAGGTCTAGTGATGTTATATGTCATTTCAATTGTCAACAGATCCAAAGAAAAGACAACATCCAACAATGAATTGATCCAACTGACAAGTACTGTGTGTTTATCTAAAGTCTGGTAGTACATCACACAACATACATCACTGAGCAATATCATTGCACAGGGTGACATGTTCCTTCACTATCATTAACAAACACACACACACACACATACACACACACAGTGGTTTATGTAGACTCAATCCAACCTCTTGGTGCTGTACATACTCGCTAAGATATCAAATGTATATTAACTCACATCCCAACAAATTCACTGCTATTCAAAACACTACTATGTGATGTGAGATTGGTCTGCAGAAAAGTTTTCATATTTCTATTTATGTGTTATGTCAAAGCCACATCCCATAATAATGTTTGAAACAGAAGTGTACTTCCAACTTGGTGGCAACAGTTTGGTGAAGGCCTTTTCCTGTTTCAACATGACAATCCCCCCCATGCACAAAGCCACATCCATAAAGAAATGGTTATTCCAGTTAGCTTGTGGATGAACTGGAATGCCAACATCAGTGGCTGACCTCAGAGATGCTCTTGTGGGCCAATGGGAGCAAAACCCTGCAAACAGGTTCCAAAATTTTGCAAAAAGCATTCACAGAATAATGGAGTCTGTTCTAAAACTACAATACTGCTTTTGGCTTTAAAATAACGCGTTCGACAATCACATGTAGTTGAAATGTTCAGATTTCTTTATACTTTGTGCAGCCGTTCCCACACTTTCCAGCACAAACAAGGGTTTGTTATAATAGAAGAACTGTGTATTTAACATACTGTGTTGACAAATCTAGTCAGAATGAGTCAACATCACCAGTGCCCCAACAGGACTTCGCCATTGTTTCACTGTACCCATTCTCAGGCCCCTCTTCTGGTCCCCAGAGACAGGAGTCAGACTCAATCATCCAGTGCCTTGAAGGGGGCCACAGAAAATGTATGGCATCAGCACCTCCACAAAGCCAATTAACCCAGTTAGTCTCACCTACCATTCCTCCTGGTAAATTAGTCCATGGCCCATTTGTGTTTTAACCATGTACAGAAACTAAACCAGGCTTGAGAAAAGCGCCTTGGTAAGCAATCTCAATGCTGATACCGTCCTGGATTGGACAATTATGAATGAGACCGAAGCTGTGGAACGAGGCCAGGGTGTTTCGGCACGAGCGTGTGCATGTTCATTCGCATGTTTAAAACTGTATGCATTTCATCATGCATGTTGTGGGTCTCCTGGCATATTTTCCTGCTGATTCGGTGGCATTTAACACTCGCTCATTCCCAAGTAACTAGGGCACGGGGCTGGCCAATGGAACGAGGGCACCTGCAGTGTACAATCTACAAAGTAGTCTGTGTTTATGTGAGTACGTGTGTTTACAATATGCACAGTCCCAGTCGGTGCCACCAGCCAATCAGGGAGTGTATGTTATTGGTGGCTATGTGAAGTCACCTGACTTCTTTTGTGTCATGTAAATGAGAAGGAATATTTTGTTAACACAGCTACATTTCAGCTGGAGGAAACTGATTTCCCATTTGGAGTTTTACCAAAACTTTACCTAAAACCACAGTTTACATAAATAATTCTCCATAGTTGAATCACTATGCTAGAAATCAAACACATACAGTCAGGATCGACATATTCTCTAAGTACAGAACCTCTCCTCTCACTGTGCTGTCAGTCCAAAACATCTGACCAGGAATAAACTCTCTAATGTCACTCCACAGCTGGCAGCTGTAATCCACTTTAGATACATCCAATCTTGTTTCAAATATACAGCATAATAGGGACTAGAAGAGAAATCTAATTGCTGACCTGTACATGTAAATGCAGTTTTACAGTAACCAAGTTACTGCAGTGCATGTGAACATGTTCTGATTTCCTGCTATAATCTGATTTTATTCCAGCAGCCTTGGTTCCTGTTTGTGCAGTACAACTGAACTAAAAGTGGAACTCTCTCTCACCAAGTTTGCTATGTTTTTTCCTTCACCCTTGGATTTAAGTGAATATTTATACATGAATTACTGTCCCAGTGTTAGAAAGGGACAAACACAACACAACAGCATAAATGTTCATTCTAATTGTAGTACTTGGTAGACGAAGGATACAAAAGATCCCTTGCTGGGTTATGACTATTGGTGACACTATGGACCAGTGTTTTGCTGAGTGGGTCCATAATTTGTTTGTATGTTGCTGATAAAGACAAACTTGCACTGCCAATGGTTGGACAAGTGGCAGTCATGTGCCAGGAAAATTATCACTGCACTGGCACAATCAAAATCAAAAGCGGAACACTACAAGCTAGGAAATATAGATTTAAAAAAAGCACTTAACCTTTAGATGGGGAAATACTGAATGTAAACAGAACTTTGTTGGTTTAGAAGAAAAACCCTGACCTGAGGGGGTTTACTTGAGGAAATTCTGTACTAAGAAGACTCCAACTGTTATCAACTTCATCTGTTTCAGACTACTGAAGACACACTTTAGCTTCAGCTAAACCTTAGAACGAATTTTCAGACAGAATGAGGTTATTATACTCCATTACTTATATTGAAATTTCTTTTCTTTGGGAAAAGATTTCTTTGCAGCAAGTAGGGAGAAGAATGGGGCTAAAGATACGCTTAGAAACATGCTTTAAAGACCCTGGAAAAGTATTGTTTATATTTATTAAGAGCTTAAAGCTCAAAACTATCTTCTTACATCTGTTGAACCTCCATCTCGTCTCCACGGTAACAGGATCGGAGGATTGTCTTCCGCTCAGCATCCCACAGGTGCTTCTTCAGGAAGTTGCCCGTCTGCACCGCCCTCTCCAGCAGCACCTTGTCCCCAAGCACAGCTCCAACACGAGCATAGGCCGAAAGCATCAGACCTGAGGAGAGCAGAGAAGAAGTGACGTGAGATGATTACGTATAAAATGACCATTGCTCATCTTAAAACACCACACCCTCTCGAGTTCCAGATTCGTTATTTTTCACACTCTTTGAAGCCTCCTTCTTCCCCCTCTATAGCCATTCCTTCCTCCGTCTTTCCCTCCACTCCTCTTTCATGTGGTGTATCAAAGCTTGGCGAGTGCACAGCCTGGTCTTCAAAGTGCTGCAGCGGAGGACAGGTGATTAACGGAGAGGCTTCTTCATTAGAGAGAAGGGGAGCCTTGCGTCTAATTGGAAAGTTCTCAGGATCTCAGAGCCTCATTACCTCACTAACACACTCTGTCTTGAGTTGCCAGTCCTACGAGCTAAATTTTTGGTTGAGTGAGTGCGTTCGTGTATGTGTGGTGGCCTTTTAGTTCTTGTAATTAATCACAAGTCAGACAATATGCTTGACAATGTTGAGGGGTGTCTAAATTGGCCTCATATTAATGCAAAGTGACAACTAGTGTCTCTATAATAATCTACACCCATTTTCATACTAATATGATAAATGTTGGTGAGAACACTTGAATGTATAAGTCTGACCATCAACTTCTACACTAGAATATGCCTAAGGTTAGTTGACGGTTTGTTCTAATTTAGAGAAGAAGAAGCACATGGCTGTTAGGTGCTTCCGCAGGTGACGGAGCTCGACACAGCACCTGATGTGGATCACTGTCAACGCACTTCCTGAATGTGGTATGGTTGTTTTGGCTCTGCAAAAAACTGGACAGCACTACGATGTCATGGAGCACAAGATCGAAGCTTTAATTTCCAGTTACAGAGGACTTTAGGGGATCTAGGGATAGAAGACGTTGAATGCCATACAGATCGTAAAGCAAATTTGTGATTTTGAGCTTTATAAATTATAAAGATTTGATGATTGGATGAACAAGAAAAGGTTGTAGAAGGGTTTTATTCAGCCTGTGTCTAAGTATCAAATCCATATATTGCGTGTTAGCAAGTTATGTAATACTTACTTTCACACAACATATATACTTTGTGTTTAGAGTCCATGGAGAAATCAACACTCACCTGGAATGAAACATGAATGCCTTTAGTCCTGTTTAGAGCATTAGCCTCTTGTGGCCAAAATTAGCATTACAAAAACAAAAACACTTCAAAAAGATACAGACAAAACTTTGTTTTTTGCCTGTTTCTACAAGAAAAATACAAAAGAAACTTTATCCTGGAAGGATTATCCTGGAAAAGAAATAACCTGTTTCAACTGCTCTAAAACCATAAACAAAGAACAGAATTCAGACCAGACTTTGAAAGTGAATCATGAGAGTTCTTTTCACGTCACTCTTTTCACTTGCCACAGCGTTACACAGAACATTAATACTTTTATTCTGACTAGCATGAGATGAAGTCAGCATAATAAGACCTTACCATTCCAAGAGGCCAACATCTTGGTGTCCAGGTGTGGACGAGGCCGACTCTTCCTTACTTCTGCCATTTTGGCTCTGGCGGAGGACAGGAGCTCGTTGACTTTCTCAACGCTGATGCCAAAGTGAGCAGCCGTTAACTCGGCCGAATAACGCACGATCAGCACATTCTGGCCCTGCAGCTCTCCGTGGGGGTCCTGGCAATGCACAGTACAGGGAATAAGAGGGAGTTCAGAAATGAACTCATACTGATGGCAACAGATGTCACGTTAATGCCTTAATGGACCTCGTTTGCCACCTTAAACTGCTGTCAGAATTATATAAATCAAGTGATTAAAGAGTCTACACTACCTCTTTGATCAACATCATTATAACCGACTTTTTGATTTATTTGTCCACATGTAACTCCAGATTGACTGAGTTTACTTAAGAGTAATTTTTCAGTCCATCCATCCACATTATCACATCTGCATAACTGCACTCTAATACCTGTTCTAAAGCGACATTGCCTTGCACTTTCACGCCATAGTGGTGCATGAAGATGTCTGCCACCGTGGCAGATCCAGTGGCACCCTCCACCACATCTGGCAACAGTTCCCGAACTTCTGAGGCTGTCCAGACACAGAAAGCCCCTTCACGCTTTTCTGGTCCCCCCGATGGTGGGACAGAGTCTGCATCCTCTGCACTGTAGAAACCTCCAGACTGTGTCGCACAAAAGACAGGAACAGAGAAAACAGAAGGAAGAGAGAGAACTGCTATTTAATGGCAAGCTGATCTGAAATAAATATAGGGCTTATGAGGCATGTAATGCATATAGAGCAGATGTCACAGTAAACATCATGGACAGTTAAATGGTACTTCAGTGACGATCTAATTGCATGCAAATGCAACTTATGCCAAAAAAGCCTTTTATAGATCATATCAGTTCAGATAAGAACATAATTTTCAATTCAACTCTTGGTACCTGAAGGCAGTGGAACAGAGGAAAAAAGTCTCAACCTACAGACCATCAATCTAAAGAAATGGCTTCAGCAGGTCTACAATGTCATGAGAGGATCTTTTAGCTGGTCTCTCAATTATATTTACCCGTCAGGCTAACTGGTAGTTCACTAGTGAGATACTGCTGGTAGACAACAGCTGGTGAATTTGGCCTATTAGCTTATGCTCTGGAATTTTTGCTCTGCACATGTAGGTAGCAGATATAAATATACTATTTTGATAGTGAAAGTTATTGTTTGAGCAGCATTTTTACTTTTTACATTATGAGAACTCTACGTGGCTGAGGCAAGACCCCAGCCATTGCAGCACAGAAGAACCCATACAGTCTATAGTAAATTATCTTTGCAGCGTTAACTCATTAGTGTATAATTATATAATAAATCTTGGGGAATATAATGATTACAGCCACTGTGGTTTTCATTGTGTGCCCCATTCGCTGCTATCGACTCATTAATCAAAAGGAAAAAAAGGTTGACCCTCAGAGGAGAGCAAGGGGGTTTAAGAGGCTATTTGTCAACTGGGGCTCACCCCTTGCCCTCGAGGATGTACGAACACACTGATCTGCACAGGGGCACACACACCCGCAACACACACTTATTAACTCCTGGCAGAATTTATAGTTAATGTTCATGCTTTTACAGACATTGTGACCTAACAATCTGCAGTTTATATTACTCTGTCTTTAAAATTACTTTCTTTTGTCAACATGCATTCCCAAACACTACATTAATACTAACCTCAACTTAGATTCGAAACCCAAACCTTAACCTTATCCTAACTTTTATATCTTCTTAATGCTTTAAACGTCAGAATAGTTTGGAATATTCCACCCTTGGTGCCCCAGTGAGGACATCTAGTCCCCATTAAACCAGTAACAGAAGCCCCAACAAGGCTGTAGATGATTCACCTTGTCACTCAGGTCCCTGGAGACGTAGAGCAGTATGTCCTTGGCCACATCTGCAAAGAGCTGCTCGCCTGATACCTGCAAAAGCACGGAAATATAGCACACACCTGCTTAGAATCATGATTCAACCATAAAATAACCTTAAAGACACGGTCACGTGATTCATATGCAGGATAGTTACTACAGAATTCAGCACAAATGCTGAGGTGGTTGCTCATTAAACACAAGCACATATGTGTGGACAGTATGTGTCTGTATTTTAATTTGCCTGCCTGCTTGCATAATTAACTTTTTGATTCTTTCTCTGATCACATGTAAAAAATAGGCCGGCCCAGCACATACTTGTGAGAAAGCTAAAAACTATGGCATTCAGAATTCACCTCTTATGGCTGACTGCAGCTCAGTGCAGTGAAAACAGGCTCAAACCAATGTGAATCTATCTCATCCTTTTTAGAAATACAAGCAGACTTGTACGTGAAAACTGCTACATACCGAAAACAAAAGCCTCACAAATTACCCAACTGTGATGCGTGTGTGCGTTAGCAGCTTCATTGTCATTATGAGCCTTTTTACTATGCAGCAAATGTGTGCCGAGTCTCACATCAATGACGTTCTCTGAATGAGTTATATGGCATATAAATTGGCCATAAATTACTTCAATATGAGAGACACAATGATGGAGGGATAGTCTGTGGGCAACACAAAAAGACACACACACACACACACACACACACACCTGGGAAGCAGTTATGTAGGCTACAGCCAGTTGAGCCTGGTCGTACAGCATCTTTTCAAAGTGGGGAACATGCCAGGAGGAATCTGTAGAGTAACGGTGAAAACCCTACAGAAGAGAGACATAAAGATGGAAACAGGACACACTTAACGAATACTACATTGTTCTTGCAACATAAGCGGCTCTCCTTTCATCTAACTTGCTAAGGACATCTGACCTGAACTGAGAGAACAGAACACAAAAATCATTACGTTCATACTTGTACTAATCACATACTCTGATGATAATATTAATTAACTTATTAATAATTTTATCAATAGAGAAAACTGTGAAAATGCTTAGTTTAACTTCTCAGAGCCCAAAATTACGATTTCAAATTGCTTCTCAGTTCAAACGAGTGAGAACCTTTGCCACATGGTCGTGGATGCCACCCAGGGCCATCATGCGAAGTGTGTGCAAGGCCATCTGAAGAGCCTCCACTCCTTCTGTGGTGGAGGGATTCACAAACCAGTAAGACATAAGGAACATCAGATTCACTATGAAAGGAAAGAAAGACAAACAGAGACAGAGTCAGACAAATAGCGTTCAATGACACGCCCCACTGCGGTTCCTGCTGATTCTACCTGGTGTGGGGAACTTGGGAGCGTCTCTAAAGCCACCATACTCGTCTTCATAGGAATTTGCTAATTGCTGAAAGCAGCGATTAGCAACATCCGGGGCCAGAGGAGGACTCTCTTCTGCGTTTGCAGCGACAGCAGTGCCTTTCTTCAGAGCTTCAAGGATCCTCTCTCCACTGGACTCCAAAGCAGGACGGTTATTCTGCCACTGAGGATCATAGGTCACGCTTGTCACTTATAGGAATGATGAAGTCAATTCACAAGCACTACAACTACAACCTGAATATGGACCTCTACAACTTTAAATCTTGCACTACAAACATGCAAAACACTCATTTATGACTTAGATTTGGATTTTATTTACTCTGTCTTTGGATATACTGAGAGAAAAACAGGGCTTGACGACTGCAGCAATTATATGTATTGATATGCATCGTTTAAAAGGGTCAAAACAGAGTGCGACTGAAAACATAAACCACAACTTTTAAAGCTGTAAGACTCAGGAAGAAAATTCTACAAGTGTTTAAGCCAAGTCCTGTTCTACCTGTTCAATGATTCTGTTGAGAACTGTTTTGAACCCCGGTCTTAAGCCTTGGTCCCTGGGAGGGAAGTAGGTTCCTCCAATGAAAGGTCGAAGATCAGGGGTCAACCACACACTCATGGGCCAACCTCCACCTCCACTTGTTGCCTGTAGATGTTAGGAACCAAAAGTCATGACGGAGGACTAGCAAAGAAAAAACTAAAAGAGGCCTGTTGTAGAAAATCGAAAAACGAGCACACACCTGTACAAAGGTCATGTAGACCTTATCCACATCAGGTCTCTCTTCTCGGTCCAACTTGATGCAGACAAAGTTGTCACTCATGATTTTGCCAATTTCCTCATCTTCAAAAGACTCTCTCTCCATAACATGGCACCAATGGCAAGTCGAGTACCCCACTGACCGCCAAAGAGAGAGATTCACAGAAAACATTCAGGGACAAGCAAACCAAACGAGACTCAGAGTAAAGTGGCCCCAAAATGACAAAATGAATTTTAATACTGAGTGTGTGAGCAGCTTCTTACCTGATAAAAAGATGGGTTTGTCTTCATTTTTTGCTTTGTCGAAAGCCTCTTGACCCCAGGGATACCTGAAACAAATATGAAATTAGTTTATAATATGAGACTACATCAGCTTTCAGGGATGTGTAGTTTAAGGCACTCACCAGTCAACAGGGTTGTGTGCATGTTGTAGCAGGTAGGGCGACATCTCCTTGGCTAACCTGTTGGTGTGTCTGCGAGTGGGGGATGATGGCCCTTCACCCCCTGACGCCATGCTCATGAAGACAGAAGAACTGGACACACAAACATATTAAAATCTTTAGTCACTGATTGACAGAAACATTGTAAAGAAAAGTAGGGAATTAAGAGAAAAAACAGGCTGCTACATGAGATTGTTACATTGTTCTTGTGTTAAAATTTTTCATCCGTAGTCCTTTTGCTAATTGGATATGGATACCCTGATGGCCGTGTTATTAAGCTTCAGTAATGTTAAACACTATGAGTTGGTATTCGGAATTCCAGCGCTGAGAAAGGACGTGTGCAGAAGGCCACTAATATCTCACTTAAAGGATCTTTTGTACCACAGCTTTTGTCATGTCATGGCACGGAAAAAAAACATTTGTAATAAATAATGCTTGACTGGACTGCACCCATCGTTAATTAATATTATTATTAGTAGTAAAAACTCAGATTTTTCTGCCCTTGTTAAGTCAAACTGTGCAGTCAAAAGGTGTATCGTAGTGCTGCAACAAACCTAGAAAGGGTCAACATTTAATGCTGGTTTAATACTAACTAATTAAAACAATCCTTGTTTAGACAACTGAAGACTAACTGAAGCTGACGCTTAACTTTACGACGTTTGTCAGTCCTAAGTTAATTAAACCAGCATGCATATTATTAAACCGAAATGTTATCACACTGCCAGCTACAGCTCCCGATAATGAAGAAGCTTGTTACAGCTGCAGTAGCTGTCAACCAATATAGCTCTTATCCAATGGACAAACACGTCGACTCCCTTTTGAATATTCCATAATTTAGTGCGATTCTGCTTATAGGCAAATGTCATTCCTCGGGAAGCATGGCTGAACATATTCCAACATGTTAGACCATTTCTTAACATTCGGCCGAAATGGTTTTTACCCTGATCTATGTGATTATTTAAATGCATCCCAAGAGCACATAGCTTAAATGTACTGTTAGCAAAGGGTGGCCGTGGAGTTACCAGTCAAATACTTAGAAAAGCAAACATAATATTAGACATACGTGCTACTTGGGGTTAATATAATCATACCGATTTAAAATAAGAGGAATTCGGACCTTCACAAATGTCTTTACTCACAGATGAATGGCTCGTGGGAACAGTTAACGTGAGGTATACGTTTATTTGCGTGATTTTATAATGGAGTTTCGCTTTACTTTTCTACATATCCCAAATTACACGCAAAATCGTGACAGCAACTACCACTCTGCACGCCACATAACACTTACCAGCATTTTATATGCCAGGAGTGTTCTTGCTAAATTAACTCTCGGGGTGTTTGTTGCAACTTGTCAGAGTAACGCACAATTAGCATTAGCATTAGCGTTAGCAGTTTATTAGCCGTGCTAGCTTTACCTGAGGGAGTAGGCCGGCAGGGGACGGTGGAGGAGCGGTGACCCGTTGCTTGGTGGGTGGTGAATTTGTCTGAAGCACCTTCTGTTTCCCCCTGAGCTCTGATGCCGACTGTCCGCTCCACAAAACGCTGCAGTTAAAAGGCGTGCAGGCTCTACGCGGCTATTTTTGAACGCCAACTGACGCCATGCGAGTCTAATCATTCTAATCCACGAGGTGCGTCGCTTGGTTCATTTAGCAAGCTAACGTGATGTATTTGGTGACACAGACTAGCCAAAACTTTCCGGCATGGGATTAACACTTTATTGCACTACCATAAATGTGCACATGGTGGCGCGCCAGCGGGCTGGGACATTTCAAACTTATAAAAATGTGTGTTTATCTGGTAAATACATCATAGGTTCGTTGAGGTGTAAAAGTTAAAGACAGTAAGAAGATAGTTATTATTTTTTTAAGCATGAAACAGGACGTGTTTCCACTATGCTCTCACACATGTTTTGAGATATTGAGCTTCACAATTGTTGGGACAAACTCGTCGCGTGTGACCAAGTCTGAGGCGATAATGTTCATGGGCGTCTTGACTGCTTGGTCCTTCACCCAGTGCAGCAGTCTTGGCAGACTTCTCTGTATGACGTTGGTGAAGTTGTCACAACAGCGAAGGATGTACTTGAGTATGCTGGCATCATCTGGCAGTGTCAAGTTTAAGCCACAGACAAGGAAACCTGCAGAAAATCATTTTTAAAATGGCGCTTCTCATGAATCATAATGCAGAGGATTATGCGTGAATAATTTGTATTATGTGACTTGTGCGTTGTTACTCAATAGACATTATTTTGTGAGTAGACCATTCACAGTTATTAGCCCTGATTGCCAAAGTAGAAACCCCTTATTGTTTGCAACATATATACAATCCATTGAGCTGTAGGAAAACAGAAAACTCACCTTTGAAAGGTCTTGGTGTATTTTTCAGTTTCTCAGTGAGGTTTGATTCAACTGTTACGGGGTCCATACTATTGCCATAGTAATAGGTTATTTTACTCCATAACTGATTGTCCTGATTGGCCTTATGGTCATATGAAACAATGACGTTTCTGCCTGTGTCCCAGCAAAGCTTAAGGGTAGGGGTGTCCTGCAGTGATAAATTGAAACATTTTGTTTTGAAAGCCATAGTAGACTACATTAGGTAATTATAGACCTGTTTTTACTTGATTTTCATGTAAAAATTCAGTATACTTTACATTTCTAGGGAAAAGTTTGGCTCCAAACAAGGTCTTGATAAAGTTGATCAGATGGCTGTGGAGTTGCATTTCAATATCTTTGTCAAACCCTTTGAAGTGGGATAAAGCCAGGATGAGGATCTCCTTGGGGTGCCTCACTGCCCACTCATTTATGACCTTGAGAACAGTCTGATCACAATGCAAGAACAGTAGTAGTTAATGCAGTTGGCTTCAAATAAAGATGTGCTCTACCTCTTTTTTTACACATTTTAATTTGGTTTTTCTCATCTAAAAGGAAAAAACGACTTGGCTTTAGTGGATCATTTAAACTTTCAATTGCTCTAAATAAAAAGTGAACGTATTATTATTAGTATTATTAACTAAATGTATTCAGAGCTGTACTTATGTCATTTTATGTCATGAGTTCATAACCCCCAACATCAAAATGTAAGCCTCTAAAACGCCGTAAAAAATGATTGTTGTTATTGCTGTAATCTTTACCTTCACATCAGTGTGTGTGCACAGACCATGGTAGAAGTACAGCCTGGTAGGGTCAGTGTCATTTGGCTTGCGAGCAACCCTCAGGTCAAAGTAGCGAACTCCTGCATCCAGCTGCTTTGTGATGGGCTCATCCTGCAGTACAAGTGACTACAACAGTTAAAACAAAGTCTCCCCTCTCTGTTTCTTATGCACAAGTAGACTGGGTGCTGACTGAGGTTTTAAACACTCTTTACCTGAGTGATCGCCCATCTGCGTAATATCATACGTGCGCAGTAGATCTTGCTGAGTCTTTTCAGGTTATCAGGCTCTACTATATAGGAGTTGATGTCTAAGTCATAACTCATTGTGTCATGGCTGCCTAGAAATTACCAAACACAGAAGCATCTATAAAACTGTTGCTGTTCAGGGAAGATTTCTAACAAATATTCAGGACACACAGAGGAATTATAACATTGGTGGTCAATTACATTAATTTATCCAGTAAATACTTTCCATTAAAACTAATTGCTAAACTACTGCCATTCTCATTAGCCAAGTTGTGCTTTCTGTATAGGGCTAATAAGCAAATGGTAGCATGCTAACATGCTAAGCTAACTGCTTAACATTAGCATATTAGCATTGTGACTGTTAGCATGTTAGTAGGCTGATGTTGGTACAGCTCAAAGCAAACAGACCTGTTAGCATTTCTGTAAACTGAAAAAAGAATTATTGATTAAATTAAAATATATAACATTATAATATATATATAATTTAAGTACATTCATAAGGCAGCTTGCATTATTTCAGTCCATCAGCAATGTAAGGAATTACTTTATTTCAGCTACCTGGTATGGTCAGATCAAAGAGAGGAATCGTGTGAAGTCCAGGTGGTAGCTGCGACATCCAGTCACAGTAGCTTTTGATTTCTCCACTCCTTTTGCTATTTTCTGCAGACATTGTCATCTCAAATTCTACGTAAAACAAGTAAAAGTCAACCCTTGGTCTCTTACAAGTGAAGTAGTTTGGAGCTATGAATAAATAATCATAAAAAAAGTAAAGATATGAGAGTCAAAAGTTCAGAGGAACTCCACTTACCCTATCACAGCTGCCTGACTAGTAACCACTGTAAGCGAAAAAAAATGCATCTAATGTAGTCAAACAGGTTACTGTCATCAGGAAGGCCACACTATCAGGAAATCTAAAAATACAATCAGCTTAGAATGCTCACTGGACAAAATATGCAGTTGGTGAAACTTCCTCATACCAATATGTATAAGTGTTGAATAAATGCAACACAGTCAAATTCTGTTTTTGTGACAGTCAGTCAGGTCAAGTTGTCTTAAGTAAACCATGTTGACTAAAATGACAGCCAACTAAAGTCAACCAACTGAACTGCTTCAAGTGCAACATTTAGAAACAATCAGACATAGAGAAAAACTTGACAAAGTCTTGAAACCAGATTGGTGGGTCTCAAGAATGTTGCTTGTGGCAAAAAGAAAATGTTTTAGAAAGAGAACAGAAGAAGAGAGACAGATCTGTAATAAAAAGAACCTCCCCCTCCCCAGAAAAAAAAGTAGGGACAGTGAACTTGGAGGTGAATGGAACAGTTGCAAGGCATTAAGAATTAAGCACACAATCTTTTTGCCGTGTTGACTGTTAAATATATCATCCTATATGAGGTTATTGCACTTTAAAGCAAAGCTATGTCAGTGAGACAAATTAATCGAAGCTAAAAGGTTCACACTAACTCAGCTTATAGAGAGAAGTGCACTGTTTACTTAAAGGTACCCATTAATGGGACTTCCCTATATACACCTACAACCAGTTGTTATCATACATCTGAAGTTCTGCATTGTAGTCATGATAAACCCTGTGCTAGCTGCATTCACTGAAGGAAGGCCATGAGATAAGGTTGTAACCTCTGAGAGCTAGAGGGCCCCTTTGACCGTGGTCATACCAAGGAGGGTATGTTTTTGCTTGTTTGCCTGTTTGTCGGCAAGATTTTAGAAAAATTACTGACCTGATTTACATGAAACCTGGTGGAAACTTGGTTAAATTTTCAAACAAATCCCGATGTGGATATTCAAATCAAACAGACTCATTCAGCTCTTTATGACAGACAGAGCGGAGGAGACAGAGATAGCAATGTAACCTGGTAGCTATGTTTTTATACTATAGTCCCACATCACGCTTTGTGCACTGTTGTTGACTGGGGGCTACAAGCCCACTACCCAAAGGCTGATACCCATAAACATCCCCAACAAAGCAAAAGAAGAAGAAGAAAATGCAGGTACATGCAGGGACTCCAATCACCACGCACTTCTTGTAGGTCACAAGTGATGTTTGAGATACCATCACTTCAGCTATGCACAACTGTATCCTGAGATAATTCTAAAACTTTTGAAAGTATATCCACACAATTAAGTTGACCAAAAGTCAAGAATGAACTCTTTACAGCAGACACATTAAATTCTGATAAAAATATAATTAAAAACAAAAAAAACAAAAAACACTTTCATAACTGTTTTGTTGTGGCCACTAGCTTAAAGCACACAAAGTTTGGATAGATCTTGCTGTGTAACTCTCATTCAGTCAGTTGAGTGCAAGTTTTGTATGTAGCATGTTACCACTGAAGACTGTGTTCCTATGGGTTGTCATCCTAAATGAGATGGAATAGTAGCCTTAACAGAGATTTAGAGTCATATGTGTTTGCTGTGCAATAAAACAACCGTTAAATTAATTTCACAGTTTTTTATTGGATTTAGGGAAATGGAGTGAGTGGCAAGCCTCACACATCATTGCACTGGCACTGAAATTCTACTATTGAACTATAAAACAATATTGTTGAAAGGCTCTTGGCCGAGATGCCTTCAGGCTGACTATTTAGCCTTGGCCAGACCCACTGTATTCTGGGCTCTGTTGAAGATGGAATAGTACTGCCTGATGAAGACATCACCCAGGATCCACAGGCTGTTACCTCCGCTGCTGAAGCCAGTACTGCAGCCGTTGTATGGAGACTGCAGGGGGGATTTAGGAGAAGAATTCCAGATGCAGAGTAAGTGTAGTAAGATGAGGAAATGCAAAGTCTGGCAGAAAACAAACACTATCACTTACTTGACGGACATAGGCAGAGGCTGGGAGGGTAAATTCCTGTCCATGGATGTGGAAGGTCACATCTGGCATTTTGGCAATATTGTTGCAGCTGACAATATACTGAAAGTGCAGAGGCGAGGGGAGGCAAGAAAGTGAAAAGAAAAAAGATAACAGAGTATCAAAAGTAGGTTCTGCTGTTCAACTTTAAACTCATTTAACTCGTGTTTTACTCTTTATGATTTGCTTTAGCTTGACCCACACTCCAGCACTTCTTTTTTTCGTTCTTACTTCTCCATTCTGGCTGTAAGCTCCCACCCAACCATTGATGTTGTTGATGCTACTCAGAGGTCCAATGATCAGAGAGGTGCCGGTGTCCACAATAGCCTGGCAACTTTCACTGCAACCCACAATCTGACCATTTATAGTAACACTGTAAGGAATACAAAGAGCAGAATGGATCAGACATATATCAAACGCTGCAATATCAGTTTGGTTTTAATGCATTTCAGAAGACCTTTAATGCTGTGTCCATGGCTGTACCTCTCCACTGTGATCTGCCAGTATAGCTCACTGGAGAGGGGAATCCAGGTGATGGGACCATCGTAGTGGTTAGGGTCCACACCACCAAAGGTCACTACACTGCCTTGAGAGCTACTAAAGAGGAAAGCAAGAACATACTGATGGATAAAAAACTTGTATGTTATCAGTTTGCAGAGATATTTTCCTTTCTTTGTGTAGGATACTGCATAGCTATTCGCCCTTACGAGCTCAGGTACACAGAGAAGAGGTCCTCGTTGACCAGGCCCTCCGCCATCATGTTGTCAAAAACAGGTGTAGCACCAGAAGCAGCCAGGGCTGGGTATGCCAGGCCAAGGATACCATCTGCACTTAAATATTGCATGTAAGTAGCCTCAGTCTGGCTCAGGCCAAAGATCTGGTTCCTCACAGTGAGACCACCCACCTGGCAGAAGAGCACAAAGATGGAACAAAGAATTTAAACTGTCTCAAATTACAGTGGGATCATTGAAGTATATACCCCCTTCATTTTGAGGTTTCTGTTTTTATGACATTCTGGTCCCAACACAGTTTCACTTCAGAGGGATACTACAGTATATGCTTTTATTTCTTACCATGACAGTATCGTATCCAAGGATTCCAGTCATGCTGCCAGTGCCGTATTGGATACTGACAGGACTGCCGTTCTGTTTGTAGGTGCTGCTCAAGCCAGGGTTAAATTTGTTATGGTTGTCTGCAAATGTCCACATGAAAATTTGTTTTACACAGGTAGATGACCTCATGACCTCTCAGGTTCATATCTCTTCATCCAAAGCTAAATATTTGCTCTAACCTTAACTATACTATATGCTCTCTCTCTGTTCTTATTCATGGTCCTTAGGTGTCATCTTCTTGTTTCTTAATATTTATCAGCTTGAATGCTCCCATTGGGCTTTTAATGACATGCACCAACATATATCTTTCATGCAGTCCTGTATTAATTTCTGTAGATGTCAGTCAAGGCGTATAGGAAAATTGTAACCCTAACAACCCTAACATGAAGCTCACAACTAACCAGTGCAAATTGTTAATTTTGAATATATGTCAGAGTAAGAGAAATAAGATGTCAAAACTTCATCTGTCTGTTAAATGAGTTGGGTTTTACATACTGCAGGCTGAACTGCTGCAGTAGATGGAGGGCACCCACA
Source organism: Scatophagus argus (assembly GCF_020382885.2). Classification (NCBI taxonomy): domain Eukaryota; kingdom Metazoa; phylum Chordata; class Actinopteri; family Scatophagidae; genus Scatophagus; species Scatophagus argus. The sequence goes on from NC_058513.1 coordinate 4,574,631, forward strand.
GGTTAGCGGAGCCAGTGTCAAAGATGACTTTGAAGGACTGAGGAGGAGTCCCAATGGAGATGATTCCATAGTAATCCAGCTGGAAATGAAGGAGAAACACTTAGATTGTTCATAAGCAATATGAAACTTTTCTCAAAGTCCCTATTTATCTGTCTGTTCTACCTTTAGTTACTCACATCAGCATCATTTGTCATTGACTCATTGCCCACAGCAAAGCGCTCATCAAACTTGGCCATTGGGTTGTATGGATACTTGAGCCTGTACTCCTCCCACAGACCCTGCTCCTCCAGGATCTCCCTGGCTGTCTTTCCCTTCTCCAGAGGTACACTAGGATTCACCAAAAGGAGCAACTTATCGTTTTGCAGCTACATTTGTATACCTTTGATTGTCTTTTAAAGAAAATTTTCCCCATATGTCCTTCTACTTAAACCTTTTACTATTTGTACAGAAAACATGACAGAGACACAGCAGTTTTCACTTATATTCAGGTTTACATTTGAGCACAGTAAGTAGTAGGAAAAAAAAATTGGACAAGCACGGTTACTGCTGACTTACTGAATGAGGCACTCAGATAGTACCACCATGGCACATGCTGCAAAGACCCACTTCATCGCATCAGCTCTGCTGTCAGTTCTGCAAGAAAATAAATTTCAGTCAAGCAAAGTCAAGCTTGTGCCATCGAGGTCAATCACATTACAGAAGTGTTCACACCGAAATATTGTAATAGCGATTTTGTAGGTATATAATCCTGTAGCATACTCACCTGTAGACTTCAAAACCTGAGCGCCTGCATCCTCTTTTATACAAGTGGGCTAAAATTTTACAATTACACAATGATAAGGCAATGCACATACTCACGCACGCATGCACACACACACAGTGATAAGATAAGTAATGGACAAAATAATCTTCGACCTTAAAACAATGTCAGTTTCGTGATTAAAACTGCAGTATAGTATTATATTTGTGTTCAGGTTGAACATGCTTACCGGGAAATCACAAGGTTTTCTTAGCAAAGTCAAAGGCTGATATAAAATAATGTTCAAGATAAATTGATTGATTGAAGATAAAGTGCTGGTACACATGAAACTGTCAATCTAGTGTTTTATCTTGGTTAATGTTTCACTTTTATGCATATTTATCTATTTCATGCTTTTTATATTTATATACTTTTATATATACTTATTTTTTTTGTATTTAAAACTTTTGCCTTTACACATATCCCAAACTCTGTTACTCAGTTAAATCTGCCTTCTCTCTTTGAAATATCTTCTTTTTCATTTATGCATTATTTTTACAAGCATGGTATGTATTACATACAGTAACAAAATGAGGCCAAACCAAAACTCCATGTCATCAAAATATGAATGCATTGTGCATGGTCCATTCAAGTCAAACATCTTGCATATTTATTTCATTTATCCATTTCATTTTAAACTCACACCATTGTCCGTCACTGTGTTTGCTACTACATTATGATGTGTTTACTCTTAAAAATAATAAGTCTTTTCATTTAGATCACTAATAATGTGAATTACATCTGTGCGGTCGATGAAATATTCATAAAGCTGTGTTTTCTGAACTACATATTCATACAAACACTGTGTACACACCACAGTTATAGTAGGATGCAGTTCCCCAAAATAAAATGTTTGAAGAAACGAAACTTACACCCACATTCAGACCATAAACCACTTGTTTTTATTCTTCTGTACAGTAAAACATGCAGTGTCTTACAAAACTATACCAGCATATAACTCCATTTGCAAACAAGTGCTATTATAAGGAACAACATTTTGTACAAAGAAAGCTGACTGTATCCCGAGGAAACTGTTTAACTTTTACGAATATTACTCTCTGCATGTCGCTCTTCACTCAGTATAACAACTTGGCTTATCAACTATCTGTCTAATGAAAAAACTCAGTGCTAATAATGCTAATAATTGGTCCCTTCTGTGCTAATGAAGTACAGGAGGTAACACAAGTTAGTTTCATGGACTGAATAGTGACAAATTACTACTAATCACAACTTCCTGCTTGTTTTTCTTTGGAAGACTGGCCCTTGGCCAAAGTCCCCATGCGCTGTACAGTGGCTGTCCACTGTTCCTAACACTTATGAAAGGTTAAATGCAAAACAAACTAACTAAAAAATAAATACATAGTAAAAATAATACTAAAAAAATGAGGAGGATCAAGAGAGGATAACTAAAACTCACAAATGGCACAGTTTCAGTTCCCAAATGGTGTCAAACTTAAGCACTATCTTAAATACTCCAGCTATTAAGTATTAAGCTTCCATGAAGTTATGGGGCTTCCAGCAATAGTTTGAATCAACAGAGTTTGCAGTCTGCAGCAGAGTCCAAGATATCCAGACTTTAAGTCCTTATGTGGGTCAAGCAGCAAAAGCAATAACATGACTCTCTCTGGTAAATGTCCACATCTATCAAACTCCACTCTCCTTGTTTAAACAGGCTTTGTTTTAAATGGCAGTGGTTTCCATGTCCAAGCCAAGATACCTCGAATTACATCATCTGTGATTATTTTCTCAGACTTGGCAAAATTCCTTCAGAACCACAAAAGACATCACACAAGTATTTTTTAACAAGCTGAGCGGTAGCCCCCATGATGAGTAAGTTGACCTTCATGCAAACTAAGGGGCCCTTTAACTTTCACTTGCTTGCAAACTACATGAACTCATCAAACAAGTGTTACATCATGCATCACCAAAAGCAACTAATGCACTTTCTAGTTGCAAACCCCTACAGAGATCCACTCAGAGCATCTGCACAGTTATGGTGAGAATAACATCTATGAACTCGTTCACTTCCTGCATAAGCACATGGTTAGTCTTGCTCAGCCTCCGATCCATCAGAGATCCAAGCCTTCCTCTTTACAGGGACTCCTTCAGTGATATGCCTTCTTGCTCCTTCTTCGCTCCAGGGTCTGGTGTAGGTGAATGTAAAGCTTTCTCCTCCACTGCCATATGCAGCAACTCCACCTTGGGTAAATAAGATCCTATGAGCTGCATCAGCTGAATGAGAGCTTCCAGAATGCCAAGCTCTTCTCTTAGGGAACCTGCCAAAGCCAGGAGAACCTGCAGGATACAAACCATAAACCCCAGATGCAAGTTTGTCTGCTTCAGAAGTATGGTTGTTGCTTGATGCCTGAGGCTGAAATGTTACTGCTTCAGACTCAGAATAGGTGCTACGTGTACGAGGAAGGATGCAGATGGACGTAGGGGAGTGGTGAAATGCAGAGGGAGTGAAAGAAAATGATGATGGAAGTGAGATTCGTGGCTTCAGGTGAAGAAGACCTGTTCTCCTGAGTCTAACATCTCCCGTTTCCCATCCTTTTCCTTCCTCCTTTGACTTTAGTGACCCTTCAAATCTTTCTTCACCTTTGTCCTTGTTACTGATCCACCTCTTTCTTCTTCTTGTCTGAGCCTCTTCCAGTTCCATTTCCAGGTTGTGAATGTTCTCAGTAATCTGATTGACCTGATCAAAACGAGAGAGCAGCGCACTGAGACAGGGCAGCAGGCGATCCAAGTAGGGTTGAACGTCAAACCCAGGCTCAGGCACCAACAAATCATCAGATTTCATAGAGAGAGCAGAGGACAGGGGGCGGGGGGATGAAAATGAGGAGGATAGGGAAGGAGAGTTGGAAGAGGGGAGGGTGGAAAACAAGGTGGAGAGACAGGATTCCTGTGAGGACCTAGAAGGAGGAATGTCCATTCCTTCAAACTTCACCCTGTGCCTGAACTAGAAAACAAAAGAAATGAGAAATCAGCGATATGTGTTGACTATGGGAGTTTCTCATTTACTCTTTCAGTGACATGCACCACAACTAAGGCACTACCTCTTTAGCTTTGGTGAGTCCCATCCACAGTTTGAGTCTCTTGATGAAGAACTCCACCATCTCATAGTCCTGAGGTTCAATGGTTGGGCGGTACAACTCTGCCTGTTCTGACCTTGAAGACAGAGTAGTAGTTGGTGATGAATCCTATTTAATTCAATATTTACTCTCAAAAATTCTTGCACAAAGCACATTTTGGCAAAAGTACTGATCTATTCGTTCTTTTGAGGTCAGTCAGCAGCTTCATGTCCTTTCATTGTGTGGATGTTTTGAAGCAACATTTGCAGTATGCTGTCTGTAGGTCTCCCACTTTGATCTAGACTAAAATATCCCAAGAATATTTGATGGATTTCTATAGCATATTCATTGTACCCAGAGAATGAACCTTAATAAATTTAGTGATCCCCTGACATTCCATCTAATATCAGTAAGTCAAAATATTCATTTATAAAGTGAAATATAGTTTGTCAACATCTACTGGATAGATTTTGTACACATTCATGGCTCCCAAAAGATGTGATCCAGTGACTTTGGTAAAACCTTTGGTGATCACCTTTCCTCAAGGTTGACCTTGTGGTTTTTAAAAACTATTGGATGAATTGCCACAAAAGTTCATGTTCTCCACAGGATGAATTCAATTACTTTGGTGACCCTCTTATTTCACATAGCTCCTCCACCAAGTCAAAATTGAGAGCTCAGGGAGAATCTAGGTCAAGCTTGCTCAGACTTGTTGCAAAGTAGAGCCATATCACAGAACTAAAATTCTTATTTCATGCTGTATGGAAAGTGTCCATCCATCCATTTTCTATACTGCTTATCCGTCAGGGTCGCGGGGGAGCTGGAACCTATCCCAGCTGACTACGGGCGAGAGGCGGGGTACACCCTGGACTGGTCACCAGTCAATCGCAGGGCCAACACACAAAGACAGACAACCACACACTCTCACATTCACACCTAGGGGCAATTTAGAGTAGAGCAAAATTTGAACCTGGAACATCTGACACAAGGATGGACACTGGAAGTTGAGGTTATATCAAATTTTTAACATTGCAGAGTTGCAGGAATTTTTACCCACATAACAACACATTGTGTACCTGTATGTGCGGATGAGAACAGCTCCACAAAGTCTGGCCAAGAGCCAAATAGCTCCCCCCATCAGTAGTAGCCCATAGACAGGGCCCAGGACTGGGTGGACCCTGCATAATCTTCGGAGAGCCATCCGGCCACGCAGAATGGACAGCACAGAGACACCAGTCTGTTGCACTGACAGGAAACCTTCCACTGAATGGGAGAAAAGCTGAAACAAAGGCAGAGGCACATCAAATACATTTTTCTTTATGAATATTCGATACTGCTGAACTGATCTTACTGTGTGTCCAAGGTGAGTGCAGAGCAGCAGCAGCAACAGCAGTAGGACAGTCAGAGCCCACAGCTCCCTCCAGACTCGCTGTAGGACTCGGCCTAACACCACCCATCGCCGCACAAACCTCAAGGTCCCCAGTAGCTGGAACACATGGAAGTCAATTGATATTCAGTGGAGAGGGAAAACTGTGGACCAATAGAGATTTTTATAGTGATGAATCAGAGCTCTCATTTACCTTAAGAACAAGTAGAGTGAGCAGGATGGCTGCACACTGAGAACACCTCTGTGCCAGAACAGCAGCACTGTGGAAGTGGATGAAGTTGTCTGGGTGGGACTGAAGCTAAATGGCACAAACATGGGACTGTAAAATCATAAAAGCAACACAAAGAATAATATTTTTCTATTTTTTTCTATGCAATTGTAATTAATGAATATAGGATTTGTGTTTTGGCTTAGATACACCCATGAGCTGCAACATTAAAAACACCTGCTTGATTTTGTAGGTCCTTCTTTTGCTGCCAAAACATCTTTGTCCTGTCATGGGAAGGGACACAGAACTTCTGGGGGTCTACATTGTCAGACCATCACTGGTTAAATTTGGACTCATTAATGCATAACTAGGGCCTGCTCAGATAACAAGGCAATCACACTGGATATTAAATTTTTATTTCTTACCTTGGAAACACAGGAAGTGGCTTGGAACAGGAAGCAGAACTGCAGGATAGACGTTGTCAGGGACAGCAAGGCCAAGAAAAGCTGGAACCAGTGTCTCCATTGACGCAGGCAGTGGGCACGCTCATTAGCCATGGACCACAGTTCTCCAAACAAGATGAGGAGAGCAGAGATGAGAAGAAGAGCCTGTCATATGAAACAATTGGATTTTATCACTGAAAATATTTTTCAATTCTGTGCTCGAGAATACACATTGCTTCTAATTTTGATTCTTCATGCATTTGAAAGCCTTGCAGGATTTATTACCGCAAGTGCCACCTGGAGGTCCATTCCAGAGAGGGATGAAGGGATGAGGAGTAGATGTACGTAAAGAAAAGGTGTGACTCTCTGTTCCTGAGCCCACTCCAGCTGTATGGACACACACACAAATAAACCAGACTCTCTGTGGGAGTGTGTGAAGTCAACGGAGAGAGTTTTAATCCTGGGATGAAAATGAGATTAAAAAAAAAACAAAAACCACACAATTAGAAACTATCAAGTTAAAATCAGTATTTTAAAGGAAATTTTTAACATATCAATTTTTTAATGTATAGAAGTCAATACAACATCCCTGTGTTTCTGAAAGAGTAGATTTCAGTTGAGAAATAAGATGATACAAAACAATGTGTTTGATACAAGACCAAAGATTCATGTGTTCTCAGAGGAAGTAACATTTCTTTGTTTTATGGAAAGTTTTAATAAGGTTTTTATTTCCTAAGAGTAAGTCAGTCTTTTCTTGCTCTCAGATGAGTCAATAACTGAAGAATTCTTAATAAACACACACTCAGCATTTCTTGAGAAGAAGCAGCAGAAGACGGCTGGAACAAATCCACTTACTGTGTCTTCCTCCAGTCTGCCATGCGCAGGTCAGTTAGAAGCTGGTGTGTTTTTACAATGCTGTCTCCCAGGAAGACGCTTGTCAGATGACTGAGAGTGTGTGTGTACTGCAGCCGTGGCAATCCAACAAGGCCCAACGTGGGGTTCTGGTGTAGGTGTGGAACCAAGGTGTGGATCATCCACTGCTCTGCATCTGACCAGCTGGATGAACAGTGGATAAACATAAGCTTAGGATTGTGTGTGTGTGTTAGCAAAAAATTATATGACTATTTTTCAGATGACACCAAATTGATAATAAGTTGGCTACATTAAGTGAGTTGACATCATGCACATCAAAAAATGTTTAAAGAGTTAACTCCTACAGGCTGAACTAGAATAAAAGTTTAGTGCAGTCTGTCGTTCTTTATTAAAACAAAAGATGTTACAGATGTTACAATTCCACATGTTTAACAACCAGAAAAAACAGACTTGTTTAATGTTAAATCTAATATGTAAGAAAGTGGAGCTGCTGACCCAGACCTCAGACCCATCCAGGGTTGTGTCACTTTGCCAAGTTATCGAGCTTTAATAGTATAACATCTTAGGCCTTTTGGCTTTATTAAGTATACATAGTTTTAATATATGCAGTCATACATAGAGTTCAATATATTTCTCAATTATCTAATGATCAGATAAAGGTTATATGTAAAACAGCAGTGGTTATGTGTTTTTTTTGTTAGTAGGACTGAACAGCATGCAGGTAATGTATAATGTGATTATTCTGACTGATATTATGTACAATATGAGTCCCACTTTTAGTGGGAGTGGTCATCATTTCATTTTCAGTTTTTTTTTCCAATGAAAATAAATAAATAAATGATGATTATGTCATTTTTACTGGGTCTCGAACAAATTATCCCTTAGATCTAGAGAATAGCATTTTTAGGCTGGGGCACCACAATGCTTTATTTATAATGGTATGTTGTGACATATTTTATCTTTATCAGAAAATTTGCAGCTACTGTGATTTGGATATTGCACTTACCAAAGTACAATTTTAATAATATTTCACTAAGTTTTCACTCCAGTTAGTAGCATTATGCAGGATTTGAAAATTAGTGGTGTACTGGTAGTGCTGTTCTCATGTGCTAAATACATCAGAGATCTACATTTTCATAGAACACGTCTATGTGCAGAACTAAATTCACTGTTGGGTTGATGAAAATCATCTAAAGCAAATAGTAACATCTCAAAAAGACACACTGGGTAAACAAGAAACTTTTTTTTCCAGGCTTAAAAATTATTGTAATGCAGTAATCACTAATGTTGGACAATGCAAGTTGTGTGTGTGCACCTGATGAGTGAAAACATCATAAGAGTCAGAGTTAGAGTCCTATACTTAAAGTTTTCTCCCCAGATCGTGCAATGTGTGTCTGCGTTGAGTACGCTGTCGTGTTTTGACAGCAGGAAGCTGAGTGTTGTCCTTACTCTCTGAGTGAGGTGAGGTTACGGACCCCTAGGGGTGCTGTGTGAAGTCGTCGTCTGACAGCGGAGTGCAGCAGCCTGCCCTGCTTCTGTTCTGAGCTGTCCTGGTAGTTCACCATCAGCAACAGCAACAGAAACAGCAGCTGGCACACACAGTGCTATAGGAGAGATGTAGAAGACAATTCACAAATGAAACGGGTACAAATTGCCACAAAATTTTAAAGTTTGTTTGTTCATTCTTACCCTCATAAGTGATCGAAGAGCCCTGACTTTGCGGGCCTCCTCTTTAGCCTGCAGCAGCCCGTAGCCACACGGTGGCCGAACCTTCCTGCTGTGTTCTCCAAATGTCCTCACCACGGTGATCTCCTGAGCCAGCTGGTCCTCCACCTCTGGGTCCACAGGCCTCCACAGTGCTGTGCAGATCAAGGCCTGCACACACACCTGACGGAAATTAAAGAGGTTATCCCCCAAGACTCTGCAAATTCTTCCACAACAGACAGTTCTGTAGCAATCTAGCTAAGTGTGCATTCAAAAAAATCCACTTCTATGTGAAGTTTGCATGTTCTCCCTGTGCCTGCGTGGGTTTTCTCCGGGTACTCCGGCTTCCTCCCACAATACCAAAACCCTGCACATTAGGTTAATCGGCTACTCTAAATTGCCCCTAGGTGTGACCCTGAGTGTGTGGTTGTTTGTCTTTGTGTGTTGGCCCTGCGATTGACTGGCGACCAGTCCAGGGTGAACCCCGCCTCTCGCCCGTAGTCAGCTGGGATAGGCTCCAGCTCCCCCACGACCCTGACGGATAAGCGATATAGAAAATGGATGGATGGATGTTTCTACTCACCTTGAGAGGCTCCAGAAGCAGAGCAGAGGTGAGAAAGGCAGAGAAAGCTGATACCAGCCACATGAATACTGCTGTTTTGGACAAGAAGCTGCCGTAGAGTCCGACCACAGCCAGGCAGGCTCCTAGCACTGCAGCCACCAGGGGGTAAACCACACACACTGCCCATGGAGGGAGCAGCCAGCTGGGCTGACCTCGAGCGACGCCTGGGATTGAGCAACAGATATCCCAAACACTAATCAGATCACCAGATGTGAATAAAAAGACACCCAGTATTTACTAGGGGTTTTCATCCCATATAGTCCAGTTGCCAGGGGACACATGGTGTCACACCGCGGTGAGATATTGTCTTGTTTTGGGTTTTTTGTCTCGTCATTTCCTGTTTTATTTTGAAGTGTAACTCTCCTCTTGTTTCAGGTCACTTGCCCTTCCTCATGTCTCCAGTCTGATTGTCTTCCCGATTACCTGATTGTTTCCACCTGGTTCCCATTACCCTCATATGTTCAAATAGTCTGCGTTTCCCTTGTCTTGTGCCAGTTTTTTGTTACGTAAATTATCATAGCCAGGTTTTGTTTCTTCGTTTCTTTGTTAATGTTTCATAGCCGTGTGTTCTCTTCTAGAGAAGAACTCGCGTCAGGTTATTTACATAGCCTCTTTGTTTTACCACTCTGCCAAGAGGTATTACCTCAGACTTCTTTAATAAAGGCTGATCTTGTGAACTCGAGTCCTGCTCTGAGCCCCAGCTTGACGCATGGTAAGATTGTAGAGTAGCTTATCTATAGCAATAGAAATTCATATTTAAAAAATACATCTACATATTCATCCAGTTCTACCTTAAGGATTGGTTACCGGCATCTCATAAAAATTGGTTAATTGGTTAGTGAGTGGAGCAGAAACTGTTTTCTCGAGTTACATTGTTCAAGTGGATAATTTAACATTATGAATAACTACGTTTGAAATACACAAACTAGCAAAAAGCAATGGATCATTTGCCGTAATAATTAACTTAAAGTAGAGGCTAACTGGTAAATATGGCTTAGTTGGCTTAAATTAATGGATGGCTGAAACTACTGAAATACTTTGTTAAACATATCCTAATGGATAAACTGTTTAAATAAATGGCTAAAAGTAAGTGATTGAAACAGACAAGCAAACATAGTACTAAGAAATTCCCTAACTCTAACAATTAAACATCAAAACATTAATGTAACTGTATCTATTTTTACATAATTAACAGTGTTAAATAACATCCAGTTTAAAATTCAGTTCCATCCTCACAATTGCAAAATCACATGTCAGGTGGATGAAGGGATATTTGAGTTCATGCTGCAGAGCTGCATGGGCACATCTGAGTCACATCTGGTCTAGTACCTATGCGCGTGGTGGAGGGCGAGCGTGTGGAGTCCGGAGAAGGACTCGGCAGGAAGGTGCTGGCCACGGAGTCTACGGATAGCACAGAGGGACATTTGTAGAGTTCTGGTTCTGGCTGGTGGATTTCTGCACCATACAGGGACTTATCCTCACTCTGCTCTGTCCAGCTGCTGCAGGAGGTGCTCCGGCTAAATTAGCACACAATCACAGTAGGATACACTCAGCAACACAGAAGTGCACGACATGGCATTTGCATGGTTCACAGAAGCGATCCCTACGTGTGTGACAGCGAGGAGGAGTCTCTGGGGGAATCCCGGCCGCTGTCTGAGTTGCTGTTAGTTATATCTGCTGTGTCCTCTGCTGCTGCTGCTATAGACATCAGCAGATCCTCCTCTGGTTTTGAATACAAAATACACAATCAGATCAGCACACAGACTGTATCTATTCACATATTTATAAGGGTCTACGCTTTTCTTAGACTACTATTAGTTATAAGCAACAAGGAATGCCATCATTAGGAATGAAGTGGTCGCTTTCAACCTTCAGAGGATAGGCTGGAAATATTTTCATTTTTGGAGTTTATTTGAAAAGTTTCTCACCAGACAGTGTCAGAAAGGTTGTCAGATTGTGGTTATGAGCTTGCACTGAGTGGGCATTCATGGCAAAGACCTTTTGGCCTAGTGTATCATGGGACTGTTGGGAAGTGGAGATGTCTTTTGAAAGGGGAGAGAGAAGAGCGGAGGTGGAGGGTGAGGCCAGGCGAAGCTGTGTGAGGGCCTTTTTTCTCTTCAGCTGGCGTATCGGGCCAAGAGAAGGTGAAGTCCTGCACACGTTTGTGGCTGGGGTTGGACTGATGAGGTATGAGCCCACTGGTGGATTGAGGAGGCTGTCACAGGACGGCCATGTCCTTATGCCCTCCTCTCGACATGCTCCATCTGTCTGTGGAACCAAGCCAGACGCTGCCCAAAAATCTAGGATGCTGGAGTCAAATGCTTTGCTCTCCAGAAAAAAAGAAAACAGAAGAACACTTAATGAGAAGGGAGGAAAATAGTAATGTGTGTTCACATCTGTTTTTATGTGTGTGCTCTCACAGATGAAGGACTGTCCCTGACTGGGCCAGAGGACTCTGGCAGAGACATGAAGGAAGGTCTGGAGAACTCTGATTGACCGAGGTGGACGTCCATCTCCACAGAGTGACAAACAGGAGAAGGAGGAACTGACATGTCCACGGCTGCCTGGGTCACACACACACAGTATTCCTTGGTATACCATCAGATACATGGGAAACACTTAAGTTGTGTCCACACTGAGATAAGACTGTTTGACAAGCAAATCAAGCTTGGACGCAAGTCAAATACATCACGATAGTGACCTTTAATCAGTAACACAAGAAGGCAGGTGTAAGAACAAAAAAGAACAGACAAGACTAAAACTCCATCTATGCACCTTTTTAAAAACATTAACACAAGAATATGTTATGACAATTTATATCCAAACGATTTATGTCATATGAGGACAGAGTTTCATTTAGCAGTAAAATGTTTCATGAAAGTAAAATGACTTTCCGCTGTACTAAGTTACCTGACTGTGAGCTTTCCTGAACAGGAAACAGAGGAAACACTGGAGAGGAAAAACCAGTACAGCAACAGTCATCCCAACAGCAACCGTCTCCATGTTAACCAGTAGTCGGGCTGACACCGGTCCACTTGTGGCGAAGGGACACAAATCAGTATTATGTTATCAACTGTGTTTAAAATCTAATTGTGGAAATTGAATTGAAAGGACACATAATGTCCAACTGAATTAGCCAAAAATATTCTAAACCATTACATGCTTTAATTATGGGTTCATACTGAGGCCTATAAACCGTACTACCTGTGGCCCTTGGTGCCAACAGCCCCATACCACAGAGCGCCCAGTGCCAGGTACAGGTGCAGCATGAGGGCACTGCATGTGACCCTCTGACCCCTGGTGAAACGGCTGTGGGCAGGGCGTTCCCACAGCGACAGCCACAGGTGGCGCTCAACCATCCCAAACATCAGCTGAGAGGCGAAGACACGTCGGAACTGAGAAAGCTCCTCGGGACCTCGGGAGAAAGAAGTCATTATAAAACAGTCAGTATAAAACAAAAAAGTGGATGTAGCTGAAGGTGTGCATGGTGGTTGTGCTTGTGTAGTGTTGTTACGGGTCAAGCCGTAGTGGTGATGGTTTGATAAATAATCTAATCTGTGAAACATCTTCCAGCCCTAACCCTGACAAATGAGAACAAGAATGCCAAGAAAGTGTAAAGATACTTCCTTGTTTCCACTGCAGAATGAAATGTTTAAGGAGGAAGTTGATAGTTACTGAAAACAAACTGCATACCATAAAATCCATTGTGAATTAAAATCTAACTGCGGGAATAAACTATGAGAATAAATATTAACTAATAAAAAGCTTGGCATAGTTTTTGTTCCAGTAAAAAGAAAGTCTTAGAAGCTTACATGAGGCTAGAACTTCCTTCTCCACAGAGCCGTTCTTCTGATTCTCCACAGAAAGCCAGTCCTCCAGCAGGAAGAAGAACATGTGGTCTGTCTGGGGGTCCCAAACCACCACATGCTGAACGTACCAGGATGGGTCCAAACCTATATGTACATACAGTATGTGATATTCAGACTGCTTACAATTTGCAAGCATCACACCTGCATGTAGCCACAGGAGCTGTATATATGTCAATACACACACATACTTATGTCAGTTTGTATTCATGTATGTATTCAACACATCAGATTCACAACTAATTAAATTTGATTTTTAACTTTTTTTTTTTTTTTTTCAACTCTTCTTCTTCGTACCGGTATTGTCGTGCCAAATGCAAATTTTCCAAATTTCTCCCAGGTTGTCATCTGTTTCCAGGTGAAACTGGTCCAGGCTGCCACGCTGAAAAGCTCCATCCCTCTGCAGATGTCGAGATCCACTCTTGTTCACACCGTACAGACTGATGCCAACATGTGCTGTGGTGCCTGATGGGTCATACTTCTATCATTAATCATTCCCATGTATTTAAAGGTTTCATAAATTTCAAAATACATTCAGTACTTGTACTAGTACTTGTTGACTTGTCTCTGTCTGACCTGCTCCTCTCCTCCAGCCAGTCTTGACCAGCACTCTGTAGTGGTACAGCCCTGGTCGGCCACACAGAGGGACCTGGCTCAGTCTCAAGTTGTCCAAGTGGTCCAGTTTATGGGCAATGAGCGCCACCAGCAGGTGAATCAGAACCAGGACAGCACACACAATCCCCACCACCATGTTTTGCACGGGACCTCCTGACTGCACATGGATGGAGGAAGAAGAGCCTATTGAAGAATATCTTCTTTCCAATGTTGACTTTGCATTCAAAGAATGGATTAGATATATTTATTTGTCAAACTATTCTAAATAATACATATAAGTGTGCTTTGTGTTCTCATATACCGGTGGCAGCAGAACAACAGCCCCAGGATGAACAAACAAACTGGCCCCAAACATGGTGAGGTGGTGGGTAAGACAGTGTGCTGTGTGAAGTGTGCTGCCCTCTAGTGGCTGCAGACCCTCACTGCTCCAGCGCCTGTGCTTCACACTGTAGTACTGGCACAGGGAGCTGAAGACGCACACTGACACATGGACCGGACCACCGTCGCCCAGAGATGAGGACAGGCTGACAGAGAGAGTCTTGGCTGTCCTGTTTAACCTGTTATACAAGAATATTCAGTTTTTAAAATACTTGTTAGTTTGGCAAAGCGAGCAATCAAACTGAGTTACAGAAAGGAGCTGTGACTCACAGTGGAGACAGAAAGATGGATTCCAATGTGGAGGTGGTTGGAGCAGAGAGAGTGAGAGTCCTCTCTCTCACAAGGGAATCCTCAGATGCATTAGTCCCTGGCAGTGTAGAACTCACTTCAATCTTGACATGTCCCAGACTCACTGGAGTAGCTCCTACATATGCATAATGTATTTTAAAACTGCTTTTTAATTTATAATTCATGCAAAAAAAAACCCAAAAACCATCACAGACATACAGTAAAGCTAATTAATAATTATGCAGGCGCTGCATGATCGAGCGTAAAGATACAGTAGCTCACTCTCATTATTCAACAAATGACTGCACACATCCTGAAATGTCGTGTACACCAAAACCTCCCAGAACTGTGGCGGCCATTGTCAGTCCCTCATGAAAATCTATTCATACTCAATGTTACCTTCTTCAAGACTAATAACAAGTTTTTATCTGTCAGTTTTTAAATTTTTTTTTTAAGTTTTAAATGATTAATTAAATGTAGTCTGATTTTTGATGTGTAAACATTTAAAGCCATTTTGTGTCTGCCCGTGATAAAGTGTCTGACTTTTGCTGCCCAGTGGTAGTAAATTTCCACTGTAATCAGCCCTTTTCGTTCTTCAAACCAAAACTGATAGCAGCTTAGATCAATATATTTATAATAGCAATCTATCAAAATGCAGCGTTAAAAATAAAGGACGATGTGAACGAGGGCACTCAAGATGATTCACCTACAGAGAACTATCACCAAGCTCCCCTTGCCTTCACAAAGCTTTAGAGTAAGTTTCAGGTCGTTGTTCAGCCGTTCAACCCACAACTTTACTGTATTGGTTCATGACATTCCCACAGCGTAGATTCAAACTGTAGCAGATAGTGAAAAGACTCTAAAAGCCTACTGTTCACTATCTACTCAGCAACAAACAGCTCAGATAAATTTAGCAAATAGCTGGTGAACACATTGGAGCATTTAGCAGCTGAAGAGACATATTTTTCTCAGAAGTTGGCGAAGCCCAGAAATAGAACTTAATAAAAGCAGTGAATACTAGACTTATATTTGCCATTTTATCAGAAATTAAAATGAAGGATAATGTTGCTCTGCGTCTGCTGGAGGTGTAAGCAACTGCTCACTATATTGACTATATCTTAGTGTTGTGTTCACAGCCTGTTCCCACTGACCACCGAGTCGTCAGATCAGTTACTGCAGGTTTGAAGGTGTGAATTGTAAGATAGTGGATTCTGATTCTGACTCTTAAGCCACTGAAATGCTATCGAGGATGCCAAAATCACATAAAAATGCCACAGACGGTGGCGTTAAACATTTAAATTGAAAGTAGCATTAATTAATTTTTTGGCCATTTGGGGCAATGAAAAAATATCTAGACATACAGTACACTGACATATTAACACCTTGCCACAAAAGTTCTGGCAAATCTGTTAGCAAACAGCTGTCAAAACAGTAAATTTGCAGTCCATTGAAACAAAAAAATGAACAATGGCATTGTCATTTGAGCTATTGTTTAAAATAGAAGTTACTGCAACTATCTGAAACAGAGAATAGGTCTAAATAATGTACAGTACCTGGGTCCAAGCTGAAGTTGAAGGAGATATATAAACCTGCATTTCCTGCAAGTCCATCCACAGCTTTGACTGTGAGGTTCAACTTTCCTTCACTGGGGAGAGTTACAGTGAGACATGTCCCATTCCCAGCTTCATCTGCCCTCTCATCTACACCCCCACTGTCTGGTCCCACAGGGTACTTGTTGGGCAGAGTGACCCTTATAGCCTGTTCAGAGTGCAGATCCTGGATGGGTATGGGTTTGCCTTGAGGTGTGGAGAGCTCCATGGCAACCAAAGCAGTGGAAATTGGAGGGTCAGCTTCAGCTAGCAAAGGGCTGGAAGCCAATTCTGCATCCACGTCAAACAGCACCTGCACCACATCAGACACCAGACTCTTTAGGTGAGCAGTAAGGGAGGTGGGGATATGAAACTGACATGGGAGAGAACTCTTTGATTCGTCAGTTGATGATGATTGAGAGGGGATTATCTGGTTTTGGTTGGACTGGTAAGTGCAGAGGAGGTCGGAGAGTTCTCCTTGGAAGCCCAGTGCATTGATATAAGGTGTGGAAAACAAAAGGGGTTCCTCTCTAAGAGCATGTGAATGTATCAGAGCACGCATTAGAGTCCCAGCATGACCCAGTGCTGACAGGGTGAGTGTGGAAGCTGATTGCAGAGTGCTTGAGTAGGCTAGATGAGAACTGGAAGCACTGATGGACTCAGACATAGCAGCCAGAGTGTTACCTGAAAATACAGAGAACACAAAATATTCACCTTTTACCAATCAACTTCTGTAAAGGTCACAATCAGCACAAGACTGTTTCATGCAGGTGATGGCGTTTCATTAACACCTATAATGTTGAGGATGTTCCTTCCTGTTTCAACAGCTGACAAAACACCAGGACTCATCTGTTCTTCCAGTACATGGATCATCTTCCCCACAACTTCCAGAACCTTTTCATGGCAGTTTTCACATACCAGTTCACTCGGAACAGCCTTGGGAAAACAGAGATGAAGACATTTCTCAACAGAATAAATACATAAAAAGTGTACGATGGTGAGAATTTTACTGTAAAAGGAAAAGGGTGGCACGGTGGTGCAGTGGTTAGCACTGTCGCCTCATAGAATCCCGGTCTGGGCCCTTCTATGTCGAGTTTGCATGTTCTCCCTGTGCCTGCGTGGGTTTTCTACGGGTACTCCGGCTTCCTCCCACAATACCAAAAACATGCACATTAGGTTAATTGGCTACTCTAAATTGCCCCTAGGTGTGAGTGTGAGAGTGTGTGGTTGTCTGTCTTTGTGTGTTGGCCCTGCGATTGACTGGCGACCAGTCCAGGGTGAACCCCGCCTCTCGCCCGTAGTCAGCTGGGATAGGCTCCAGCTCCCCCGTGACCCTGACGGATAAGCGATATAGAAAATGGATGGATGGATGTAAAAGGATAAGCTCTATAAATGTAAACATTTTTTTGTGGTCTTTTTGTGTGTATGCATGAGTAACTGTGGGCATCCATGAGAGTATTCCCCATTCAAAATATTCTGCAGCTGTGTCCTCTTTTCATTTTCATTATTACTGATATATATTTATGAGCTGAGAATGACAAGGAAACAAACAATTACTTACAGTACAGAGTGACAACGCAGAGCTGATCTGATCAACATCCAGCAAGGAGGACACAGGTAGAGAGGCAAGGACCTGGGTCACATTTTTCCGGATCTCTTTTCTGTCCATGTGCCCCATGGCAGTCCGTCCAGACTCCATCTGTGGACAGATGAGTCAAACTCATTAGTCCACATTTTGAGCTATTCAAACCTGTTGAACTTTTATTGCCTGTTATCCACAACCAGTCTGAAGTGTCCTTCCATGCACTTGCAAATGAGATATATTGCTAACACACTACCTGATTGAGGTGACTGGTGAGGGCAATGGAATAAGGGATGATCTCTTGAGGGTTGCCACGTTGGACTAAAGTCCACAGTTCTGTCTGGCTCTTGTTTCTGAGCCACTGACCCGTATCTTCATTCCTCACAGGAATTTGAACTGTTAATGTTCTGTAGATGACCAGACGAGATATTTGGCATGATGTTTACTGATCTAAATAATTTTTCTAACCTTTGAGTGAAAAATTGCAACAGTTGTTGAGCATAACAACAAACAGGATTGTAAAGTTCATTTTGTTTGGCTATCAAATCCTGGTAGCTATACCTGTTTAGAGCAATGACCTTAGACCCTTGATGGTTCTCTACCAGCACTGTAACTATGATAACTGACATGCTTCTTTCTTGCCCAGGACTTCCCATTGGAACCAGGCTACTAAATGTTGAACGAGTACCCCTAGGGAGAGAAATTAAGACATATAACATAAAAAATGTAAGTATGCCAAAAAAAAAATCCAAACCTTCCACTCAGGTCAGGATCACACTTCCTTATATATATATATACATATATATTAACTGTAAGTTGAGACCTGTATTCACCTATACAGAGTGAGTAGGGGGCAGAGGGGGCCAACCGGCTGGCATGGTGCTACCTGTAAGGTGTAGATCAGCTGAGAGCCCATGCTTTCATCATCCTGCCACCCTGCCAAAAGAGAACAGATGTTCTGATGAAACACAGACAAATTGTTGGAAAAAAAGTATTTACTCTGTTTACATTACTTTTGACCTGTCAAGTCAATATGTTTGCCACCTTTTTGTCATCCAAATATATTGACACAAACTAACTCATAATGTAGAGTATTACCTGAGCAGTTGTAGGTGATTATGGTCTCCAGCAAACGTATATCTGGCTCTGGAATGAGATCACACAGCCCTCCGTGTGGTGGATTGTCAAGTAGTATTGTCATGCTGGCACTGCCCCACTGTCCTCTGTCAGGCTGGGAAACACTAAGAGTGAAGGTATAACTCTGTCCCGGCTGTAGGAGACCTGAACACATCTTCAGGTTCGGAGAGTGTCTCACTGCAGAGGTCGAGACCTTGTTAAGGTCAAGGGCCATGCCAGTCTGGTCTACAGCACTCCATTTGTACTGTGAGAAGACACTGATGTGAATCATAATAATACTGAATGTCTTCTTCCCTGTGTGTATTTGTGTACTTCTTGTCTGCAAACATTAATTTAGCGACCTTATTGAACACCGCCAAGATTGAATATAGATTAAACTGTTCAATCACAAATTAATTCTCTGAGCAGATAAACACCAAAATGAAAAACATAATCATTAACAGACTGTTAGTTTTTCTCTCCACTTATACTTCCATTACATTTTCACACCATTTAGCAGATTTTTTTTTTTCACAAAAAATTATGAAATTTGAGTTAGACTTTAAATGTAAGGTGAGAATAATAGCAGAACCATTACCTGAGCCTGATCATCACACTGTCCACATTGTCCTGAGAGGATGATGTGGGAAGTGTAACTAATGTGGTGGACAGAGGACAGGGGTACGCAGGATACACATTCCACCATCACAGGAAGCACAGGAGCTTCACACACAGTCACCTAAGAGAAGAGAAAGAGGTATGGGTGATCAGGGCTTTGTTCAACTGAATTCATTGATGTTCCTAAGGTAAATTTTTCCAGAATTGTAAAAAAAGGTCTCTCTATTTATTTGCAAAAGACACTTAACATGCATTTGCATAGCTTTTCTCAACTGAACTCCTAAACAAGAAAAAGAACAGTGAACAGCGATAAAGCATGCTTTTGAATGAGAATAGAGTAAGACTGTAGGTAATACTCACTGTCTGGTTGACAGAGACAGGTCTTCTCCCTGCTTTGTGTACAGTAAGAGTAAAAACGTGGACTGTGCCCGGGTGCAGCTGTGTACTGAGTACAGTCATCCTACTGCTGTTACTCCCAATGGGCTGCTTGACCGAATGAGACTCTGTGGAGTTCTGTAAGTACAAACGCTCAGGTGTTAGTCACACCTACATAGTTCTCAAGCAGGAAGATGACTGCAAAGAATTAATGTTACTGTTTTTGATGTTTTCAAAATGTTGTATTCATTTCTTATCAAGTACTTCCTGAATTAACAATTATCAATTAATATAGCTTTCACACTGAGGTTACTGAACATCAAGAGGCCTTTACCAATATCATGAAGGTCCAGTCATATTGCAGTGTATCATCCACTCCTGGCTCCATGTCTAGGTCTTGGGACTCTGATCCATCCAGGACAAGATCACTGAGGCTTGACCATAGTCTGTGTGAGCCTCCCTTGATGACTGCTACCAGCGGGGAGTGTACCACAGAGATGGCAGTTTTTCGTTGGACTTGTAGAGGGGTTCCCTGGAGTGAAACAGTGAATACCAGGCAATACTGTCCCACATCAAGATTATGCTTTGGGATAAAGAGAATTGGTAAAGATGCATCTACCCGACCTCCTAGAATGACTTTGTTTCCAGAGAATTTAGGGTTAGCATTGGTACAATTGGATTCTTTGAGTATCTCCCACAGATATGTAGTTTTGTGAGCAGAGCAGTTAAAATCAACGCTTGCTTCAAAATAACTTGGTCTTGACCTGAGGATAATAGACTGGTTCTGGACAAGATAAGCTTGTGGACTGTAACACTGGGGCTCCTCGACCTCCAAGTATAGCTGTGTGGACACATTGCTGACACTGTTGAGAACGTTGACTAAAATACTGTATTTCCCTGAAATACAGTAAGTATGATTGACTGTGCTCAAGTCTGTCACCAGTTCTTCAGTGGAGTCGCCAAAGTCCCAGAGGAACCTGAGGTTGCTCCCTCCATTCACTTTTGCAGAAAACATGACAGGAAGTCCAGCGAATATTCTTTCCGAATAACAGAATAACTTGACTTTCTTAACAGGCCACTGAACGATTGCAGTTTCATTTACCACCTTAGAGCAGATTCCATTGCTGGCTAGCACGCTAACAGACAATGAACCACTTACTGATGGAGTAAAGATCACTTCTTGTCCTATGAGCAATGTGGGTTCAAACCCCACCATGTGAAATATCCAGCTGTAGTTGACTGGAAGTCCACTTTGAATTTCCGCCTTGAACCGGATTCCTTTCAGAGCCTCCAGAACAGCAGAACAACAGTTCACAAGTCGCAAACCTTGAATATCCGCATTGACCAGAAGACTGGAAGATGCCTCTACAGTACTGACTTGGTTCCAAGCTTTCACTGTGACTAGATGGGTCCCTGCTGGAAGGCTTGATGTGGTGAACTGCCCTTCGAGAATATCCTGACTATAAATCCAGTCTTTGTTTTGAAATGTTATAACAAATCTTCCATTGCTCCCACTAGAAATTGTTGGAATAAAAGTAACTTGTTCCTTGGTGCACAAAGAAGTCTTGGTGATGTTCAGCATTAGGTCGTTGATTGCATCCTGGACTATGACACTGTGTGAAACCATCTGCCAATTTATCCCATTAGAGACATTCAAAGATATTTCATAGATGCCTGCATGTGGAAAAGAGTACATAAACGTCTGCTTAGTTACATTAAAAAGCCTGCTTTCAGCACCTCTGATGTTCCAGTTCCAGTGCAGATCACTACCTTTCTGAGTAAGCCCATGGAGTTGAACCTCAGAACTTGTGGGAACAAAAATTGGATGCATCTTTCCTTCAATTTCAAAGTCCACCTCTTGGATTTCTTCCTGAACATTAAACTCTTTGGTGACATTGCTATGATTGAGGACATTCTGAACTAAAACTTCAACCTGACAAAGACCCAAAGTTGTAAAAGTGTGGAGAAGAAAGGGTTCATGTGTCAGCAGGGGTGAAAGGTCAGATTTCACATACCAAAGGTAATTTAGGTCTGACCCAGCAATAACAGACACAGAGATATTCACTACTTTTCCTAATGCCACAATGTTTGATTGTGTTGCAATGTGTGCACCTGTTACACGCTCTACTGCCTGTAAAAAGAGAACGGTGGTGGCCTCACCTAACTTGTTAGAAGCTTGCAGATGAATTGAAATGTTGCCAGGAGTTTCAGCTAACGTATGAAAAAGCTCTCCATCAACAGTAATTTGTTGGTTTATTCCGTTCTGTGTAGCAAGCCAGTGATAAGTGACATTGGAGCCTTTAGTGACTGAAGCAATAAACAGCAGTTCCTCTTGAGTGGGTACATATTTCATGTTTGTCAGGCTCTGACATTCAATATGAAGACCCTCTAATCTTTCAAAGACCTCAATTAAAATAACTGCCTCCTTTCTACTTACCAAGTTCTGTGCTATAACCCTAACTTGATATACTCCTTGTTTCAAGAAGATAAATTTGAACTGATTAGTCCCCTGTTTGGTTGAGGTCAAACCGTCCACAGTCCAGGAGTAGTTGGTGCTACTGACAGCACTACTAACTGCTGAGATAAGAGTTTCCTCTCCTACTACAGCGTAAGGCTGATGGGTGTGAAGTGAAAGTTCTGAAACAGGAAGTAAAACATTCACTTTAAGGGCCACAGAATCACGACTAACAGCGTTAAATGCTGTGGCGATGACTGTGAATTGACCCATCGAGGTAAAGACATGTGACACATTTTGTTTCTGCACCACCGGAGAGCCATCTCCAAAGTCCCACACTACTGATACATTGCTACCAACACAACTAGCAACCCAAAATGATGCTGATGTATTGACCGTCAGTGTGTCACTTTGACTATCACATGCCACAGACAGCTTACTTATAGGGTTTTGAATGATAATACTAACATTTGCTCTTTGCTTGCTGACCATGTTACTTGCCAAGACTGATACTTCTTCAACACCTTCATCTTTAAAGATTAAACACTTTTGAGTGCCTTCTGTCCTAGCAATGAGACTTGAGGGGCTGCTAAACCACTGTATTTGGTAACCTGTCATCTGTTTAGGGAAAATTAACACCCTGAAGCACACCTCTTCTCCTATTGCCACTATTTCCTGTGGTGACTGCACCGTCATGTTCGTTATTGCTTTTTCGACACAAATAGTTGTATTTAATTTTACAGATGTAACCAAACTAAACACAGTCAGGCTACAGTGAAAAATTCCTTGACTTTGAAACTTGTGCATGGCTGTTGACTGCCCCTTCACCACAGTTAGGGGTGATCCATCTCCAAACAGCCAATGTAAAGTCAGAGTGGATATGTTTCCATTCACCAGAGCAGTAAGCTTTATGTCTCTTCCACTCATGACACATTTTGTAGGGAGAACTCCACTTACAACCAATCTGTAGACCTCTACGCTGATAGACTGATGAGCTTGGCTGGCAGAATTCGAGACTGTTACATCTACTGTATAGTTCCCTGGTGACTTATAGATGTGGGATATTGAACCATTTGTAAGGTTTCCTTCCATGCAACCATCACCAAAGTTAAAAAACCACACGAGACTTGTACCAGTGGTCACTGTAGCTCTGAAATCTGTAGCATAACTTAGTTCACTGGGTCCACTGCAGCTGACAGTTAATCCAGAGATTTTCTCCATGACTTCCACCATGAGCCAGGTGGTTAGGGCAGATAAGGAGTTGTTTGCACAAACTGTGATGTTATAAATCCCTGCAGATTCAAAGGTGTGGCTGATTTTACTGTGGATATCTTGGACAGATTCAGAGCCATCGCCAAAGTCACATGTGTAGGTGACAGCGTCGGTGGAGGGCTCTGCGAAAGCATCCAGAATGAAGGTCTGTTTGACAAGGGGTACGGGAGGGGAAGAAGAAATGAGGAGGTGATTTAATTGAGGCCGGATGCTTATCTTCATGGATGCGTCAGTGTTGTCATATTGGTTGGAGACTTGGACATGAAGTGTGTAGTCACCTGCAAAAAACATATAAGAACATGGATTTCACCTCGATAGGCTGAATAGTAAGTACAAACTAAACTATAAACAACACCTTTCACATTATACACAATCATTTGATTATTTGACCCATTGTAGGTAGAAAAACATCAATTAGCACAGCTTCACTAGCTTTTGTGTGTGTTTACCTGGGACTGAATAGGTATAGTTCACTGAGTTCTCGACATAGACTTGCTTTTCTTCTCTTTCCATAAGCCCTTCCATGGTCTGACAGGGAGCAGATTGGGTGTGAATCACCTTGCTATTTCCATCTCCAAAATCCCATCTATGTGACAAATATAAATTTATAATAACCACACAAAAATCAATTTTACAAGGAGTTAGTCTTTGTTGTAAAATCAAGAGAATACAGTTTGACATCCTGGTAATTTTCACTCAGATGTTTGAGGGCTATTCTTGAAAAATGCAATGTCTTACATGAAAGTGACTGGCAGGGAGATGTCCACTTTGACCCTGAGGGCGTAGTGGTGTGTAGCATTCACAGCTACAACATTCCTGAATAGGAACTCTGGCTTAGCCAATGCAGTCATTTCATCGGCATTCAGGAGGATTTGTTGGCTCTGGGAGCTCACTGGGTTGGAAGCTGTTACCTAGCAGAAAGATAAGCTCTTTTTATTCTTTATTTTATCTCAAAATTTAACTTAGCAATAAATTATGAAGTTGAATTCTTCAGCTTTCAACCACAGAGTCAAATAAAGTATTTTACCTTGAGCTTATACTTGGCAGGCTTCTTGAACACTACACTGTAAGATTCTCCTTCATGGGCAAACTTCTCCAGGTTGTCAACCACCCACATGAATTTTACAGAGGAACCACTCTCCAATTTGGCTATAAATGACTATGATGTAAAAGAAAAAAATCAAAAACTTATCAATATATAACCAAACTCATTTTAATTTATATATCTGTCAAAGAAATCTGAACAATGAGTCGTTTTTAGCAGCTTTGAGGTGTAAGCACAAGCAGTGCTTCACTGTCTAAGTGTTCACAAGTGATACATTTGACTGGTTGCAGTAGGTGAGTAAGTAATCTCCAAAATTACTGGGATCCCACTTTTTGGGTCATGAATGTACAAAAATCTAATTTCATTCCTTTGGATAGTTGTTGGGATTTTTCAGTCTGGACTGACCAGCCACTGTCATCGGTAAGGCTAAGGTCGCTAGAAATATTTGGTCAAATAAGCAGGATGTACGTGTTGTGAAGTCCTTTTTGAATTCTCACCCGTGGGATTTCTATGGGCATCCTCAGGCATCCATGTGGCTCAACACTAAGTCCAGTCACTGCTTCATAACCACAAACCATCAAACTCACACTCTGAGAGCTTACTGCATCCATCACACTGATGTTCAGTGTTTTAACCCCCACTGAAGGCAACACCAGAGTCACAGAGGAGAACCAGTCATCACTGGACCGTCTTTCACAGACAGGCCTAGAGCGAGCCACCTCTTCAGGGCAATAGGGAAGGAAGGGGACTCCTGTTTGAAGAACTGGAGCTGACCACGAGCTCCTGGCTTTCTGGCCAGACAGGACCTTGACAACAATGAGTGTTGGGACATTGATTTGGACATGAATCTGGTTCTTTTCATCTGGCACAGGATGGATGATATGAAGCCCAAATTTAGATCTCAGATTCTCAGTAGGTCTATTTGTTAGGGTCCAAGTATTTGAGGCTGTAGTTGTCTGTGTGTTGGTGAGGTCAAAGTTATCATCATGCTCTGTACCTCTGTGAAGATTGTCCATGTACAGCATCCTCAGATCACATACCACCTCATCCACCCACTGGCCTCCTTGGGGAAGAGAGGTGAGGCCTCCCTCCCACCAGCCTCCCCATGCTGTCCTCCTAAAGGACATGTAACTCTGGCGCCAAGGGGAGTTTAGAGAGGCTTCACTGTTCAGGCAATGCAGAAATGTTCCAGAGTCACGAGTGTGTTGTATAGCCACAATATCATCAGGGTAGACCATGATCGCTCGATCTGGAAGAAGAACCTGTTAAGAATAAACAGGAATATGCGTGACAAATCTATTTTGTATTCAATAGTCATGGGTCCATAAAGGCAGCAGAAGAACTCAAAAACCTGGAACAGAAGTCAGCTCACGTTTATAGTTTTCAGTTCAGAGGTAGGGTTTATTCTCAGTGGCATGTCCGCCACCAGGTGGTAGAATGGTGGTAATGCAAGGTATCGAGGAGGTAAAACAAAGCCACGCGCCCCTGCTGCAGAGTCGTAAGGGCTGCAGGGACTGGTGGTGTCCACACAGGCCTCCATCAGGTGGCACCAGTACTGACCCATGCTGCAGCCACCTGTAGTGTTACACAGTGGTAGTGCCGAGCAGCAGCTGAATGGATTAAGGAGAGAGCTGCAACCTGAGGAGGAAAGATGAGATTATTACTGATAGTATCAAACAGGAGGTTTCAGAAAAACCTCACAGCAACTATTGCACTGTACCTGGAGGAACCAGGTGGTGGTTGGGATTGCAGTAGGGTCGGAGGATTTGGACACGTGCCAGAGAGGACACAGGGCTAGGCTGGACCACGAGTTTTACTGATACCAACTGACCAGCATGACTGAACCACATCCCTGGGAACAGCTGCATCTGTGGGTGTTGAAGGAGTATAAAAATACGAAAACACACATTTTGAAATTCAGATAAAAAAATGCACTAGACAGTGATGATATGCATTTGTGTCAATTACCACCTCTTTAAGCAGGCAAACATATACAGTCATTAAATCAATTGTCAAACTTTTTAGTTTCAACATACTCCCAAGCTCAAATAATCATTGTATGTTCAAAATGTTTTCATTTTAATTAAGCCATGCATGGTAGTTAATATCAAGTCTAAATTAGTTTAAGCCATTTATCCAGTATTTTTAGCTAACTACCATTACGTTTACCATTACCATTACCTTTTTCTATCTGTTGTCTGCTTTTAGCTGGTGATTTAAAGTGTTATTCAACATATTTTGCAAGCTATTAGGCAAGCACAGAAAAAGTGTAAGTAGCTTCTAAGGGACAAGTGAGGAATAATATAGTCAAAGACACTTGAACAGGCACAAAAAGAGTAACTAACAATTAAGTAATTAGTAATACATGAGTTGGTACCAGTTTGTGCTATTCAGTGGTTGATTCACAGATTCTCATATTATGATTTATTTATCATTAGTTAACTACTCCTAAGTCTTTTCATGTACCCCGTGATAACTGCAGAAATATAAATATAAAGTCATACAATTGCCTCTGGTTGGAATCGCTGTTTTTGACCGCTGGTTCCCAACCTTTATATTTTCTGACTCTGTACGGCCAACTTGCAACCCCTCGTTAGAGATTTCAAGGTGATTTATTCAAGAAAGGAGTGATGTTCTTTTGTAAGATTGTATTGATGTTTTAGACCTAAAAACTTTACTAACCTCCACTGTGAGTTGTCCAATGTCTGGAACATTGGGAATGGGGTGTATCTGAGTCTGAGAATAGATGCCGGTCATGAGAACCAATCCAGTCAGGTAGCTGTCCACAGATGGTAAAGACTCTGTATGAACAGGGATTACCAAAGATAACATCGTCACAACAAATTTCTTATTGTGTTATACATGAAGGCACAATAAAGCTGACCCTGCAAGTTTCACTCTCTATCTCTGGCATCAACACGTGAAGAATGTTTTTCATGTGCCTCTGGGTCTTACCAGTCACTACTTTTTCACAGAGGAAGAGGTATCGTCCAGCACACTGAGCTTTCCTCCACTGTCCCCGTGTTCCCAAGGCCATCTGAGTACACAGTCCCTGACTGTCACTGCCTTTGGCCCACCATGCAGGACTTCTTGACTCCACTACCCCAGCCTGGTCAGACCCTTCTCCCCCTGATCCCTTCAGCCATACCCACACAGTGGTTTTTCTAATCCAACACAAATATAAAGGGAGAAGGACATATTAACATATTTAAGTATATACAGAGACACTAAAGAAGACATATTTAAAGTCTGTTGTCTGTGCTCACAGTGGAAAGGAGCTGTGGATGAAATTTTGCAGTTCAAGGCTTTCAGCAGATGCCAGATCTCCTCCCTGAGTGTCTCTGCAGAAATCGTGTGCCTCAGGCCATGAAGATATCACCTCAGAGAGCCAATAGCATCGCCAGCTAGCCAGGTGGATCCGACTACCTTTTGGACATGGAATGTCCTCTGGAAGGCAAATAACCACAGAGTCAGTTAGCTGACTGACTTCAAGACCAAGTCATGTTCAGAGAGTCAGTTTGTACAATTAAACTGGTTGGGTTGATAAATCACACAATGAGCTCATTATCAAGAGTCACATGAGTTTAACAGGTAGACCCAACAGACATCACAGGGCACATGTTCCACATGTTATTTCACCTGTAATGTTTAATTCTGGGATTATGTTATTAATACCCAGTTTACAGTTGTTACACACCTGTTGGTCTCCCTGGGAAATCTGGGCTAAACATATCAGTAGTACAAACAATAATGTGATAGACACCTGACTGACTGTTGAAATGTTGCAGAGCCAAAAACCATAAAAGTTTTAAGTGGGCAGAATTACCTTCAGAGAAAACTGTAAGACAATATTTTCAAAGTAATCAAACGCTACTACACTGAGCCAACCAATTAGCACAGCTGTTAAATTAACATGAGCTGAACTGTGGTGGAGTAGACACATGAAAACAGAAAAAAACAAAATCAACCATCTTTTACCCCAAAGTTTATATTTTTCTGACTTAAGTTTTTTTTTTTAAATTGAACAATATGAGAAGGAGTTATAACAATGTCTGATGATGGTCAAAAGCCAAAAAGTGTGCATGTTGCAAGGGAACCACTAAGTTATCATATGCATTACACATTACCTGCTGCAAACATAACCACCACCACCCCGCTCTTCATTCCACTCTATTTAACCCACATTATCACTCATTCCAATCGTGGATGATTTTACATACCAGTCAGAAGGCCAAGTTAGTTAGTTAATAATCTTCTGAAACTTCTCACCTTCAGCTGCAGTGATCAAAACCACACAAAGAATCCACAGTCTCTTCATTTGTGATGCGGCTGTCATCTTGTGGAGCTCATCATATCCTCCTGCAGGAAAAACTTACTCTGCATAATCCCCACTGGAGCTGAAACCAGTGCACTCACATTAGTGAACTTCTTTTCTTCATTTTTATCTGGTCACTGCCCCTCATTTTCAGTATTTTTGCACAAGCTGAACATTTTGCCTTCCACTCAGTCCCTCTTCCTTATCTTAAACCAGACTCTGTGTCCTGTGCACACTTTCTCATTTCCCTCCGCTGACACCCCCCCTCCCCTTGCCTTGCAGGAACACGATGAGTTATGGCGGTGTCGTTGTTTTAAAGGCCTCTTCTGCTCCCTGCGAACGCCTGGGTGACTTCTACTTTGTCTCTCAGCAACAGCTATAGAAGCAGAGTGGACAGAGGAGGCCGGCGCTGCTCATTACCATGTTGTAAAACCCCTGGAACTCAATAGAAATAGTCCGACTCACTCAGGCAGGATCTGCTAAGGGTCCTGACAGAAACAAGTCTCAGAGACCAAAGAGTCAATGTAGTGTCAGCGTTGCTGGCCAGTAAAAGATTGCTTTTAATGTATTTTAGAAATTAAGGGGATCAGGGCTATCTTTTGCTGGGTTGTCAAAGCCACCCCACCCCGCTAAATAGGAAGACGTTTCAATTAAACTTAAACTTTTTTTTTTCTCCTGCTGCATTGTGCCGACTGCCCATTGTCTACTAACACCAAGACCTCATCACCAACCAAACAATGGCTCTGTGACGCACATGCAGAGGAAACAGAGCTACTTATAAAAGAAAAGATGCCATCTGGGTTGCCTGGAGAGGGAACAGATAAAGCAAGGGGCTGTGATAAGACAACTAAAGCTGAGAATTTTCAGTCCATTACTATGGAGACTATTGTATTTCTCTTTGTGAGAGAAAAATATTCCCCTCACAGGAGCAGCAGATTCAACAGGAGGAATTGTTCTGGTTGCACTGAACAGCATGTGTGGTGTGCATTTATTCTAGTACTGAACTCAATTAGAATTGTTAGGTAGTCAGCTTCAGTACTTCATTTTATGCTATACTGTATATCCATTATGTTTCAGAGGAAAATACACTGTTTACTCCCCGTCTTTGTTATTTTAGAGGTTAGGCTACATGCCAGCAGCTCTGCGGTGTTGAGCAAATGTCACACTAACATGCTGGATGGAAAGGCACAAAACTACTGAACTCTTTTCTCAGCGGGTATGTGACTAACTGTACCAAATCCAGTCCATCCAATAGTTTAGCAAGACTTTTCACTCAGATGTCAGTCTGAAGATTGTGTCAAAGGAAAAGGCAGGAGCGGTAATTTAGCAGTATAGTTCAGTCTGTATCAAAGTGGCAGACTGACCAACACATTGACTCTGCCATGTTTTAGAGCCATGCTGCTGACATAGCTACAGAGAGAGTTACCAAAAGCTACCAAAAATTTCACCTGTTTTTTTAAAATGTGTTCACTTCTGCAGGGGATACGCATTCAAAACCAACTCTACTTTGACTTCAATACGAAACATCTGATTTGAGGGTTACCTGAGCTTTTTTATGAAGGCTGGAGTGTGCCCTCTTAAATGATGACTTAACACTAATAATCATACATACTTTAACATTTACCTTTTAGTGCCATATGAACAGTGTGACACCTACAATTCTAACCCACCAGTTAGCCCTCAGTAAGTTTTGTATTGAACACAGATTGTAAGTAACATAACAACTCAAGAGAAAAACCTGAATAAATTGTTCGAAATGCCTCACAATATCAAATCAAAGATCAAATATGTGATAAGTCCAGTGTAATAATTTCCTAAAATTGGATCACAATTGAATGGTTCACTTAAACATTTAATACAGTTTATTCAAATGATTTTGTCTGTTATTTCGTAGTTACTTTCCATGTTAAGTTGAAAACATCAGATCAAGGAGTACAAGGAGTAATCATTACTAATTTACCCGCTTGTACTTTAATCTTACCGATTTATTAACTCGCCTTATTACATCACTAAATGATTCACTATTGTGGCTAATTTCCATTTCATCTTCCCTGAGAATTCCTTTGGTTGTAGCCTACTGTACACTAACACATGTGCTTATGAAAGCCTATCACACACAGTAATAATATAAATACACATATATATTATAGCCTAATGTAAATAAACTCATTCTTACTCATATACTTTGCTTTGAAACTACCAAACCCACCCCACAGTGCACTTTGTTCATGTCATGGTCCACTCCTCTGAATCTTTTCTCTTACTGAATAATCTTGTTATCTCCTCAAATGGGCCTCTTGTTTTCTTGAGATAACAAGATAAATGAACTCATTATCATGAGAAAATCAGGTTTGTCACCTCAAACAATAAAATAATTTACTCAGGATCTCAAGATAAGAGAGTTTAAAAAAAAATATTGAAAGCACATCTGTTCTTGGCTCCAGTTGAAATTATTTGAATAAATAGTAATTTCAGTCTGAATGAATTCTTTCACAATTTAGTGGTTCATTTATATATTTTACAGTGTTTATTCATATTATTATTTGTTTCATGTTTTTATTACCTCATTATTGATCTTGTTTTGATTCATTTGACGTAATAACTAATTGCCTGATCAGTCCACTGTTTTTTTATATGATCAGCTAATTCGCTGATCATAACTCAGCACTTTGGAGGTCCAGCTGCAGACTCCAGGCTCCGGTCTGTTGTAGCAGTTGAAAACGCTAGAGGGCACCAGTGCGACATTAAACTGAATGTGTTCCATAACACCAATACGATGAGGAAGAACAGCAATCAGGAAAATGAAGGAAGCAGCTGATGGTGGTATAGACAAGGTAAGACTGATATTAAACGAAGAAAACGTAATGTTATATCCACTTAATGTTGCCATAACTTATCTAAGAACAAGGAGACGCTAGATCAGCAACGCTAAATTTACTGTTTACGTATAGGTTTGAGCTGAATATTAGCGAAAACCTTCCTGCTGTGGGGTCGCGGATTAGCCCTAATACGTGACGTTACTGTGGTGTTTAACGGAGAGTCAGTAAACAGGCAAACATTTTCAGGCAGTCGCAAGGACAGCATTTATTCAGTAACGTTGCACCAAGTCATAGGTAAACACGTTGGACTCCTCCATCCTTCTTCTTTCGGTGCACCACCATGTTGGGAGACTGTTTAGAAAAGCGTATTGCAATTAGCTTATTATTCCGTATCATATGGATGTGAGTGTGCCGAATTTTCCAGAAGACTTTATTTAGTCGAAAATAGGCTATGATTGGCTGCTTGTGTATTTTAGTCGACAAATAAATAAATATTAAATTATGAAACATTTTGAAGGGAGTTTGTATAGTGGGATTCTCTTAAGGTGGCGCAGCAGCGTGGCTCCTAAATAAACTCATGAGTAACGCCTACACGTAGTTCAATGACAGCCGCAGGGTCGGATGTTACAGTTGTCAAAATGAGTTTTTAAATGGTCGCTTATGAAGGTCATTTTTATGGCATGACTTCACAAAAAGGACCCAGCAACATTTAAGCCTCATTCAAGAGCGGAATTGTTTTCTTTTCAGTTTAAAATATCTCTGTTGTTGGGTACTAAGTCAGGGTGTAGGTACTGCACGCGTCTTAAAGTGATCACTTTTCAAATAAGTATTTGGTGTCTAGTTCATTTTGTCTGTTTGTCTCACATTTTCCAGCAGGTTCTATGCTTCAGCTAAGGACCCCTGCAGAAGAGCAAAGAAGTTGTGAAATTTCCCAGCTCAGACAAGCTGTTTTACAAAACAATGACAGACTACTTGATGAGATGCTCTGTCAAGAAATCTACAAGAAGGTCATCAACTGCAGAGGTGGCTGGGGCATTGCAGGCACTCCCCTACATGCTGCAGTGTCGAAAGGCCATCTCAGCTGTCTGCAGGTTCTGCTAGCCCACGGTGCCCTGGTAGACTGCGTGGATGTCAAGGCTCAGACGCCTCTCTTTGCAGCCGTTCGTGGAAAATACCTGGACTGCGTCTTAGCTCTCCTCAGAGCTGGCGCCAACCCCAACGGGAGCTCGTCCAACAACGGTTCCCCTGTGCTCACTGCTGCTCGGGAGGGTAATGTGGAGATATTAAAGGAACTGCTCAAACATGGCGCAGAGGTGAATTCTCGCTCCAAAGTCTTGCTCTGGACGTCCAGCGCCAGGGTGTCCAGCGGGCCGCTGTACCTGGCTGCCGTTTACGGACACATGGAGTGTTTCAAACTGCTGCTCCTCTATGGAGCAGACCCAGATTACAACTGCACAGATGCAAAACTGCTGAGTTCTATCAAGCAGCCCAAAACTGTGCTGGAGATGTGCCTCAGGCATGGCTGTGGCGTGGAGTACATCCAGCTTCTGATCGACTTTGGTGCTAACGTCTACCTCCCCACGCTGATCATCGAGAAGTCCACCAAGCAGAACGAGGCTGTGGAGCTGCTTCTGCAGGAAAGAGGTGCTCACAATAACATGCGGGTCATTTCAACAGGTTGAATCACAGCTAAATAAGACTGAAAAATACTGCATATTTGTTGAACGTGTACAATATTGTTGAGACTCAAAATAACTTTTTAAGTAAATTTGGACTATAATGGTCTAAAATTTTTGAATAATTTCTTTCAAGATACAACACTACCTGTTCAGGATTGTCCTCGATTTAAAAATCATGACAAAGTCTGCAGTAAGTCTTTTGCTGGTTGTTCCATCGGTTTAATCCAATAGTAAAGAAAAGACGATTGGATTAAAAATCATGGTGAAGGAGCTGATGTTTACAAAGTAGTCTAGTGATATGTTAAGCAAGTCAGTATGTGCTTTTTTTGCCTCTGACCGATCTTGTTAGATAAAGTAAATTAAGAAGAATTTATGTATTATTTTGAGTGACGATAACTTTTTTTTCTTGTCTTCTCCAGGAAATCCAAAGGCCTTGACATCCCAGTGCCGACTCGCTGTCCGAAGATACCTCAGAAAGATCAACAAGATCCACTGTATCGAGCAGCTGGAAATGCCAACAAGTCTCATTAACTTCCTACAACACAAGCAAGTCCCAGCGACTGTTCTGTAGCCCAGCGAGCCTCCGACACATGAAGTACGTTTTCATTTGAACTAAAGCTTTCGCTTGATTTGTAGACTATGGGCTACGTTTATCTTTTTTTTTTTTTTTTTAAGGACTGTTCATGTGCTGTTCTCTTAAGATTGATTATTAAGTCAGAACATTAAATGTGTGTCTAAGTGGTGTGTGGTTTTGTTTTATTATTAGTACGTACCCAACAGCTATTGGCAGTCTTCTGAAGGAAGATGTTTATTGGAGTTACATTCTTTGTCACATGTTCATCACGTTTTTTCTTTTAGAAGAGCTGTTTGCTCTTATGAAAACTAAAAGGCTTGTCTCTGTATTTCGAAATACATGCACAAGATCCTCCAGAGAACCACGGCCAGTACGTGGAAAGCTGCTCGTACAGAGTGACATTTTGCTATTGACGGTCTAGAGCTGAACGTGATGGGAATAGTGTCAGTTCATCAGCTGTTTGCATAAAACAGAGTATTAGGTATTAATCAACAGGAATGAATCCTCTAGTGATTATGAATGGCTGTAGCAAATTGAATTCAGTAATTGAGATATTACAGTGTGGACCCAAGCAGCAGACTGACCAGCAGTATTAATAGTACTTAATACTGATTAGTTTATCTAGCTAGATTTAAAATAAGTTGATATGTTGTGGCTTATTTATGCTAAATGCCTGACTAAATTCTTGGGACTCCATGAGTCAAAGTTTAAGTTTATTCCTTACAACTTCTAGACAACAGAAAGAATAATTTCAAGATAAAAACACAGGGGCTTATTTATGGGTTTCATCGTGGCATCTGAAAACATTTATTTATTTTAGAAATTAATATGTATTATGTGTTTCTAGAAAAGGCAGACAGATGGACAAAACATACCGCAGACCTTTAAAAAACAAAAACAACCACGACAAACAAGTTGAACAAAGCTGAGAATCACTTGGTTGTTTAATCATATAAATACTTCACATTATTCAGCGTTAACTTCACCTGCATTGAAATAATTAGACATGGCCTACAACATGGTTCTTCAGACTGACCTGTAGGTGGCAGGAGACTGTGCCCTGAGAAGGAGAGGCACTCTACATTGAGCTGTATAACAGGATAAAGTAAACTATGCCAAGTATGACTTCTGACTTAGCGGATCCTCATAAAAGTCCAAACTGTGTAGGCATGTCGCCATTACCACACAGTACCAGGATGTCCTTTCAGTGATAAAGATAAAGCAGGAGTCTGAATGGAGTAAGCAAAGCCTAAAAATTCCTCAGTGGTCCCATAAATGACCAAATCAAGTATCGTCATCACTAGGAATACACAAACCAGTTGCAGTTAACTACAAAATAACATTCATTTAACTTTTAGAACTGACGATTTCTGTTTTTAAAATAACGTTTTTGAAAAAGAACTCAAAAAGCTGTCCCTTAACGTGAACTAAATTCATTCCTAAATGAGGTATCTGCCATTTGAAAAAAACTGACAGCTGCTCTTGAATGAATGCGAGCATGAGAACAAAAACTTGAGTCCAGCCATCCTCGCGACTCATATTACAAAATTTCTGTATCATTTCTGAATTTCAAGTAGCAACGATTCAAACAAAATGCATGAACGGCGTTTAGAATAAAACACTTCATTTGGTCCCCTTTTGTTAAAAGCTGACGTCAGCTGGACTGTGATGACGTCCTGGCCTGTCTGGTTCTGCTGGCCTCAGCCCAGCCCCACATCGAGTGACATCATCACTATGAAGCCCAGGATGGAGGTCCAGGATGCCAGCTTCCCGTTTCCACTGGTGACACCATGTTAGAGCAAAGAAATGGGACATTAGTCATACTGAAAGACTCCTTATTTTGGTTCACTTTTTAATCTGGCTGTAATAACACCCCCCTCCCTTTTTAAATCTACTTTAACTGCAACATTTTCTTCTCACCTGACTTGAGCTTCGGGTATGATGTCATCCACCACCACGTAAACCATCGCCCCAGCAGCAAATGCCAACGCATATGGCAACAAAGGCTCTGCCAAGACAACGGCGAATGCGCCCAGCAACCCAGCAATAGGCTCCACCATGCCGCTCAGCTGACCGTACCTGACAGACAACATGGCAGTCGGGTGAGAGCGTCCCAATTTAAAGTGGATGCACTGAGGCCGAGCTTTACTGCAAAGAGTTGTTTGATTAGTGTACTGTCTGACACAGTGTTTAGACACAAACACATGTTTACCAGAAGGCGGTCCATGTTGAGACCCCTGAACCCCGGAGCGGCAGGCTCACAGCCAAGCCTTCTGGGAAGTTCTGGATACCGATACCAACGGCCAGATTTCTGAGGGGACACAAAAATCCAAAACAAACAGAGAAAACATGTCAGGACATAGCTCTGTATGGGGAACATTAACAACCGAGGTAGGCTGTTGATGGCCCACGCGGAGCGTGGTAGATTTTGTGATTTATTCTTGTTATCAGCAAAGCACGTGTTCAGGTTTAGTTTGCCTCTGCATATTAATGAAACACAGACCGTCAAAAACCATGAGAAGGACATCACACCCGATCAGGAGGAAAACAAAACAAACAACCTTGAGCCAGCAGCTCTGTGAGGCTAAGCAAAAAGGTGCTATGAGCTAACAGTCATGTTGATGGTTCTCAGACAAATCAATGACTTGGCAAATTAATGGGGGGGGGGACTTCTTCCTGGAAATGCTGAATTTATGGGATTTATTTATTTATTTAACTGATAACTGATAATTTACATCAGTTATTGTAATTTTGAAAAAAACAAAAACAACAACAACTAAACAGTGTCCAAAGAGGACTTTAATTCTGGATCATTTGCAAAAGAGGGCACACCCCCAACTACTAAACTCCTGTCTTTGCAGTACCATGATGTGACCACTAGATGTCAGCAGACACAACACAGCACCAGTCAACTGCCATATTCTGTCCAGCTGTGAGACAACTGGACATGGTTACCTGAGCTAACAGCATGTGCTCAGGCCAGCTACTACCATGAGCAGAGATAACTAAAGAGAAGTTGTCAGATAAATGTCTTCCAAAAACAGATGCTAAATAAGAGCAAAAACTAAAGGCTGATGACTAAAATGAGGACTGAAATGATAAAATAGAAAGTTCAGATCCCAAATGCATCAGTTGACTTAACGTCTCTCACTGTTACACTTGGCGCACTTGCAAGTGCATCTGAGGTGTGCCTCTTCAGCCGTGCAAAAGCAACATGCAAGCATGCTGTTTCAACTTTCTCCGGTGTTGCAACTGATAAATGCACCTTGCTTACTCAGAAAGGGGAAGATAACCACTTGTCCATTGCTGCTTGATTGTTTCTGCAGCTTTGCTCTCGCTAGGTGAGTTACTGCTTCCTCTAAATAGTTTGTGCTTT
Source organism: Scatophagus argus (assembly GCF_020382885.2). Taxonomy (NCBI): domain Eukaryota; kingdom Metazoa; phylum Chordata; class Actinopteri; family Scatophagidae; genus Scatophagus; species Scatophagus argus. Next base: position 4,611,700 of record NC_058513.1, read on the forward strand.
TTGAATGTTTGTTACTTGGAAATCATTACAGCAGATCAACAGAGGAGCGATTAGCGGAACCTGACAAGTACTCTGAGGCACTGTTTCATTCACAGCAATGGCATGGTGCTGGAACTGACAGGTAGGCCCCCTTCGCTGCTAAAAGGCAAAGGTATGTCTTAATGTATGTTTTCACTCCAGGGCAGTTTGAATAAATCCTGTAACATCTCAAACAGAGAATCGCAGAATAATAACAAGAACTTTACTTATATAGCGCCTTTGAAAAAACAGGTTTCCGAAGTGCTTAACAATCATTAAAAAAAAAAAAAAAAAAAAGACAAATTGTACAATGAATAGAAGGCAATAAACAAAATACAAATAGACAAATGATGAAGGTTTAGAATCACAGCATAGAAAAATATTTTAATACATTTTGCCAGCATGGTTGAAGGTCCCATTCAACCTTTCAGAAATTTGTAAAACTGCAGCCTGCATTCAGCTCCCTGCTACGTTACTCTGGACTCAACTCAGCCCAAGTGCTGGGTGGTTACAGAGACCAAATCTTAAACAGCGGACATATCAGCGAGGCTGTGGCCACTGTAGAGAGGCTGGGCTGTGCACCAGGTGGACTCACCCTGGTGTTAAATGTTAAATGTTTCTCTTCACGGGAACAGCACTGTTTCAGCAGACAGGAAATAGCTGATGATGTTTTCTGAACATCAGATTAGTTGGGCAAGGACTTATTTATTAGATTTAATGACAAACATTCCAACACTTGTGTGCCAAAATGGCAACTTTCATATCCCAATCTGATACGAAAAGGTTCACATTAAATTTGAGGTTTTGAGAAATTACAAAAGACTGAATTGGTGACATAGTTAGCATACAGTATACATTTGACACGGGCAGGTGCACAGACACGCAAGTGACAAAACCAAAAAAATGACAATCTGGTACCACTAGATTGTCATGGGTGGTCAGACAGGGACCTCCAACCAAACACCTGCCACCAGCCAAATAACTGCCAACTCAGTGTGCACTGCAGTGTAACCAGCAGATGTCAGCAGCAAATATCACAGCACCAGACTGCTGTCATATTTTGTCCACAATTATGGGCACAGGTGGATATCCTGCCCATGTGACCGAATCATTTCAGGATGCCCTTACACTCCATCATGATACCATTACCTGTTACCAGTAACCCTGTTTACCTGTGGAATGCTCCAAACAGGTGTTTTGGAACAGTTTTAGTTGACCATGTCCTAACTTGCTGGTATCAAATTCTCAATATGCCTATATTGACAAAAATCAATAAAGTTGATAAGGTACAACATTAAATGTGTTGTATTGTTTATGTCAAAAAGCAAATTATCACATTCAGTTTTATTTCTCTTTTTAGGGGCAGCCTAATTACTTTGGAGTCACAGATGTATAATGTTTATCATGTTTCTCTTGGTTCTAGAGAAGATTATGTTCAATTAAAATTCTCTCCAATGGGTCCATAATGAGAAACAACTTTGCATAATCAGATTCTGAATAATCAAACTGAGTTGAGGTGGTGGTAAAATAGGACCAAGGTTCCACATGAGCCGACCAGATATCTAACTACCGCCGCTCTCTGCACCACTATGATAAAACCGCTAGATGTCAGGAGCGCACAACAACAGCACCACGTTCTTAATGTGACCTTAAATACGCTAAACCTTTATCTAATTACAACCATATTAACATTCTGCCCAAATTTAATTGTGTCAAGGATTATAGTGGGGGAAAAAAACACCATATTAATCTTATAACTACCAACAGTTCCAGGTTTGGAAAACCAATTGGGGCACTTCTAAGCACATGATCCTGGTGGGATTCATAATTTTGCATCCAGTTGTGGTGCTGTACAGAATCTCTGTGTTTTTTATTTTTTAAATATTCAACAGCATGTGCACCAATACTGACACTGAGAACAAAAGAAATAATTAAATATACTCAGGTTTGCCAGATCAGTAAATTTTGTATGACTTAATCAACTTCATTTCTCACTTGGCATTGTGGATAAAGGTGTACTGCATGGATCTTTGTCTTTGCCTTGATACCATTCTTACCTGGCGCTTTCAAAAGTAGCAGATGAAGTCTTTCCAATGGCTCCAAATCCAACCCCCACAGCCAAACCCTCTGCAAATAAAGACCACAGACAAATGATACTTGTTAGTGTGTGTCTTCTGTCTTTCGACATAAACACTCTGTTGCATCATAAAAAAAAACCCAACACTTTGAGAAAGAGAAAAGAAAGATGTCGACAATGTGTGGCCAATAAGAACAGAAGCAAATAAATATGTGTCTGAATATATCAAGAGGATGTGCAGAATAAAAAAACTAACCATGGGACTGGAATAACCTGTGATTTACTGCACGGAGCACATGGAGGCTTTGGCCTGCTCTTACACACAGAAGAGTGTGAATGATACATCAGCTCAAATAATTCTGTTCATAACTGAGAGTAAATATTGTTAGCTTATGCTCCTATAAGTGTGCTACTATAGAGTACTACAACAAGAAAGCTGCACTAAGAGGGATTTCCACAGTTGTGAGCACTGTATAGAGCCTGTCTATGTTCCCTCTGTGCACACAGCAGCATCCCTCTCCTCAGACATCCCATTTGTCTCATTTGAAATACCTGTCATGCATAGTTAAAGCAAACACCGTTCAAATTGAAAGTGAAAAGGTCACAGGGCTTGATGTATCTATGAGTGTATTTGTGTGTCTGAGAAGTGTAAGTGTGTGTGTGTGTGAGTGAGTGAGTGAGTGAATGTCTTTTGGAGTACATGCAAACAGATCCACAGGCTATTTTGCATTTATTACGGCTACTTCATACGCTACTGAACACTCCTGTCATGCCATTCGCAGCTCAGTTATACACTAACCAAAGCCAATTTACATGGATTTGATTGGTTAATCACCCAACTTACCAAATCCTAAAACACTGAAAATATTTCCTCCCCAATATTTTTTATGTCATTTTTTTTTCTAACCTAATAGCTCATTTTGAATTTTGCATTTCCCTCCACTTTAACATTCAGACACGACATCACATTTTATCATAACACACAGCTGTAGAGCTAAGCCTGAAATGTCCAACTGTCACTCACGAAAGATCTCCTTCAAAGCCCTTCTCTCCATTCCTGTGTATTCTTCATCTCTCTCTGTCTTTCTTTAACTCTATTTCTCTGTCTCCCTGCAAAATTAATAGCCTACATCAAGTGACGTTACCTTAAACAAGGACAAGTGACAAAGATAAAGATAAGGCAAAGAGAGGACGGAAGTAAGAAGATCCAAACGGAGGAGGGAGGAAGAAAACAAAGAGTGGAAAAAGAGATATGTATCCTAATGCCCCTGCAGCTGCACACTTCATGAGCCCAGAGGACACTTCATCATAATCTAACGCCTGTCATTACCTCTGATAACAATGCACACCACTTCTAATCAAATTCCCACCCGCCCATTACAGGCTGACATACTGTAGCCTGTAATGGGCAAAAGAACCCTTCAGTTACGCTGTGGGTCCCCTTTACTATTCATCTCAATCCTGTGGTACCGTCTGAAATGCCACGGGGCCAGTAGAAACTCTGTCAGCACTGAAAAACCATCAACTGATTCTGAATAAAACATGAGCTGAGAGAGTTTCAGTGTTTGGCACAGCTTGTGCAACGCTCGGGGGAAAACTTGAAGTTGCTTAAATCTTAACTGATTTAGTCATTTTCCTTGTCTTCAAGTTCTAAATGTGGTCACACGTTCAATATGGCTGTCCTTTTATACTGTTCCTTCCATTTCTGAAAATGATGCTACTCTGTGTTGGACATGCAGACCTGAATGCACATCAGTCAGAAAAATATCATGTGCTCTTTTGGATCAAGAATAACAGTTTTCCGACCGCTTAACTTTCCGAGCACTTAATGCCCACGCACCTGCCAGGTTTTCGTCATGAGACTCATGATTTAGTCTCTATGTGACATCTCATGGCTGTCGCATGAATATCTCATGGACTGTTAGAATATTATGCAACAGGGAAAGCACGAAATGTGCATGGGAGCAGAGAGAAGGGCAACGGTTCTGCAGCAAAGAAACATATATTTGATTTGACACTAATATGACTTCAGAGTCCTGTCAATGTCCAAGCACCAGAATCCTTTCTTTGTCATTTTTTCTGTCCCTTTTGAGTGAATGCTTAGGGGAAGTCTACAAAGAATGCTACATTTTTCAGTCACGTTACATTACATTTATTTGGCATTGGGTTTTATCAAATGTGACTTAGCTTTTTAATAGCCTCGCTGGCAGCACGGCTCATCATTGGGATGGCAATGCTAGTCTAATGGTCTCCCATTTCAGTCCTGACTGAAATATCACAACATGTATTGGATGGATGTCATCAGCTCCTGTACGGACATGCACGGTCCCCAGAGGACGAATCATACTGACTTTGGTGGTTCTCTGACTTTTCCTGTAGCGTCACCATCAGGGTTTTCCTTTTCAGTGATGCAACTCAGCTGTGGTTTGAAAGATTGTCATGGAATTTGGCCAGATACTCATGTTCAGGTCATCCCCCGACTTTACGTGATCCCCTGACTTCTCATTTAGCACCGTCATCAGGTTTAAATTTTAATTTGTTCAATGCTGTTATGGCAAAGTATCTGCTTGACATTTCAGCCTCAGCTGGGCTTTGCGTTTAATGCTGATTCTCAAAAACTAATATGCTGAGGGGAGTGTCTTAGGATGCATTCAGACCACTTTTACTTTTAAGTGAAGAACCCCCCCCACCTCCCCCCCACATTCATTTATATGAAGTCACTCTGTTGATGAGCAAACACACATAAGATGAATGGGGCTTCTCTAGAGTTCATAAATCTGATCTGGTTTTGCTGCTGTACAGTGTTTTCTTCTGATAAACTTTCAAATTCAGGTATCTGCCACTCAAACTAAACTTTCTGGATAATATTTCATTGCCTCACCCGCGCCTGAGGAAACTCATCCCCACCAATGCAGACCCTTATATGGTTTAAAAGCAGGATTCTTTTCAGCCTCAATGCCTGGCTCTTCTTGTTTCTTTTCCATTTTAAACCTTCCTTCTGACAGGAGTTAGATTATCCAATCAGCTTCCATTATGGTCAAGCCTGCAAAAGGTTTTGGTGAAATTTGAAAGGTGTGCACTTCCAACACCTCTGCAAGCCTGTGCAAGCTATACGGTCACCCCAGCCAATCTTTTCCATTTATTTTCTGACAACCACAAAACCAGCCTTGGAGGGAAGGATCACTGCAAATCAAATTCGTATAAATACAAAGCTGATCTGAGTGACCTTCTTATTCTTTAATGGCCTTTCCCCATTGTTCCACGGCGAACAAAGCCTCGCCGATACATTGGGTTTTCCATTAATTTCTCACCCAACCATATTGCGGTCACCATGTGGTTTGGTTGTTAAAAAGAAAAGGTTTGACAGGGAATTCAAACAATAACCGATTCCTGAAGTGTTACTAATGTGTCAGAAAGCATTTTCAAAGCAACACGCACGCAAGTCTCAGCGGAGAAATACTGGGGTGAAATTAGATATATTGTGTATTGTCACCTGTATGTCTTTTGACTTGTGAATGTGTTTCTGCCTCTCAGTCCTATCCAATTCGTACTTAATGTTCTATGCTCTTTAAAGCGAGTCTGGTGATACTGCTGCACACAGCGCATTGTCACAGCAGTCACTCATTTCCATCGCACTCTCCTTTAATCTCCTCTACTCACCCGTCTACATGCTTTTTTCCACTGAGCTCGCAATTACTGTGTCTCCTCTCTCCCAGCTCCCTCTCCGCCTTTTTTTTTTCATTTGTCTTTGGGTGAGATGTTTCTTTAACCACATCAAAGTCTCCTCTCATTGATCTTTATGCTGTTGTTTTTATATACTGCAGTCATCCGGGATAACAAGGTTATATTTTAAAAATGCACAATAATGTATATGGGTTCATATAATACAAATGATTGACTGAAAACCATGAGGAAATCCCGAGCAAGACCACAACCACAAAAGAAATGCTAACTCTGCTTCGGCACTGACGGAAAACCTTCTGTAAAATTCATGTATCATGTAAAATGCATTTTGTAAACTTTACATATTCTCCACTTCAGGCCTCTGTCACGGGCTTCTATTAGAGACAGGCTTTACTCCCATTTTCTTTTTTTTTGTTCTTTGACAAAATTTTAGTAAGATATCCCCCTGTTTTCTGTCGTGCTACTGTTTAAATTTGCTGTTCAAACTGCCTCCATATTTGTTGGGATTGTGGATTTTTTCTTATGTGGCATTTTCCTTCCAGTGGCACGGTGGTGCAGTGGTTAGCACGCACATCTCACAGCAAGAGGGTTCGAATCTCGGTCTGGGCCCTTCTGTGTGGAGTTTGCATGTTCTACCTGTTCTTGTGTGGGTTTTCTCCGGGTACTCCGGCTTCCTCCCACAGTCCTAAAAACATGCATATTAGGTTAACTGGCTACTCTACATTGCCCATAGGGGTAAGCGTGTGAGTGTCTGTCTTTGTGTGTAATGCCCTGAGACTGACTGACGACCAGTCCAGGGTGTACCCCGCCTCTCGCCTGTAGTCAGCTGAGATAGGCTGCAGCCCCCCTGCGACTGTGATGGAAGAAGTGGTATAGAATGGATGGACAGATGCTTTTTCCTCATCTTCCCTTCTGTTATTATTAAAAAACAAAAACAAAAACAAACAAACAAAAAAACAAACAAACACAAAAACACCCCACAAAAAAACTAATTTGAAAAATTCCCAGTTTTATGTAGGAGCTATTCATCTGCAGCTAGTTTAGTTAAGGTAAGTATAGAAAAGTGATTTTCCTATAGAAGACAATAAACTGCATAGTCATCCTCACCAGGGCAAGAATAGAAAAAAATGTCAATGTCCATATAGTTCCACATGTTTCTGAATAAACTTTGTTTCCAGTAAGTTTATGATATTCCTGCTTCTGTCTTATTAAGCTTAGATGAACTCCTAACAGTGGCTGCCGACAACTGCTCCATCCATCACACTAACAGGGATCAACTCTAATGGCGGGGAGAAAGGATGGCCATCAATCTCCTGCTCAGTTTGATAGACCATCGCCAAATTTCTGTCATGGCTCTGGCTCTGCAGTGCCACGGGGCATTCGGCGCCTCTTTGAAGATCGGTACATTAATATGCAGCTGTCGTTTGTGTTGTTCAAGAGGAAGAGCAATGCACCAGCACCATCAGGGGTGAGAGGTCAAAAAAATAAGTGCACTTATCACACCCTGGGAAAAAGTACTCAAAAAAATCAGTTTTTTTTTCCTCTAGCACCTACTAATGCAGCAAATTACACTTCAGTATGAGTATTAAAGCTGAATCAAGACTCTTATGTAAAATAGAGCACTTTCATCAGCCTGAATCACAAAATGGGGTTATACAATGGAGTCATGAAGAGGAAAGATGTGAGGTCCTCTGTGTTTGACGCTGAAGGTAAATTACATGATTACTGGGTGAAGAAGCACTTCAAAGGAGACAAACAGGTCCCTCTTATGGCAATCTGGGGCTGGAAAATTACACTTAAGTTCAGAAAACAACTCAATGGTTCCCACTGTGTCTAGCTCAAAAATAAAAAAAGCACAGTAAATATTATTTTTTTTAATATATTTTTCTGAGTAATCAAATTGATATATTGTGATTTCTTAAGTATTTAAATAAGAGTAGACACTGGTGCTTATTTGAACAGACACAAACTCAAGCAAAATGCCACCAACAACCTTCGGAGAGCATCACTAAAATCAAAGTTCTGATGTTTCAAAAGTCTGGTTTACAAATCAAGAAAGTCCATTTGTATTTAAAATTTTACAGCTGTCTAATATGTCAAACCGCAACCGCCAGAAAGCTACAACACACCCACAGCATCACATGCTCTCTTAGTAGTAGTACTTCATAAATCTCTTGTGCTCCTCTCTGAGCTGCTGTCAGCGTATTTTTAACTTTAGGTTAAATTTGACTGGGCGTCCTTGCAGTGATTCTGAGGCTTTTGATGAATATGGCCCCTGATCTGACAAAAAAAAAAAAAATGAATCCATTAGATTCCTCCAGCAGCAGAACATGTTACAGAGAATACTCAGTTAGGGGGGCAGTGGTAAGCTTAAGTGCATATTGCAAATATGAAATGTACTGAGAATCACGAGTCGCTTCCATGTTGTGAACAGCTGTTGCTATTGTTCACAAAAACTATCTGCACGAAGAACAGATGAGGCACTGTCTAGAGCTCACTATTTGAATGAGATCATTATTCTGTATTTTTTGTTTTTTTTTTCCCAATGTAGATCTTTGATGTTGAAACAGACTCCACATTCTATCCCCGGGGTGCATTCAAACACCTCAAAGAACAGGGTGATTATTTGTCATGCACTAAAAACATGTCATCATTCAGCTTCCATTCCCTCAGCTTGATTAGAGATGAAATCCCTTTATGTCTTAACTAAGAAGTCTGCGGGTGCAAATCAGTAACAGAGAGACTGTTTTGAGAACATTGGAGAATAACATGTTCAAAAAACATTTTCAATTTAAATCAACCTTCGTAATGAATGATGGCTTTCAGTTTTTATGCTGCCAAATGTTAGCTTGAATTTCATTATAAGTATAAATGAGTATAAATAATTGTACACCCTGGGCTTGACAGCTTATAGTGCAATAAAATAACTTTATGTGCAAGTAAAACTATTAAAAACAACTAATTATGTCATGTTCATGTTGGTTCCACGTCACATTTGGTGTCTGTGATTTGTTAACAGTTCCAAAACAAGGTCATTTCCCCTCCAAACATCTTTTAAATAATCTTTTCAGGCCCAAAGAAATTCTATTATCCAATATTTCTCACATAAGATGAAAGATTGGAGAACTTAGAGAGAAATTAATACAAATTTGCAAAAATTTCTTTCCCGTCCCATTAATCATCTCACAACTTGTTGGATTTATCTGGTGATGTAATTTATAGATATCTCTATCTCTCCATATATACATGTATAATATCAGTCATAGAGGTCTTTTTTTCTGGTCAAGAGTTATTTTCACTTTTGATAGCTTAGGCACATTCTGCTGATAATACTTCTGTACTTTCACACAGGGGTTAAGTGAAGCAGCTTTTTCACAATGTTGTATTGGTATCTGTAACAACTTAAGCTTAGCACGGGTGATAGAAAGTCATTCCATCACAGACCAACGCAACTTACCAGATCTTTTAGTGAACCTGAGCCACCCGGTCAATCGCAGATTCGAATCACGACTCAATGAGTTATGCGCTCAGTGTGTCTTGTTTTTGTGGTTGAGAGCTGAGACTGCGGGAGGTCTTTTCCATTAAGGTCTCACAGGAGATCTCCGTGGGTAAGTCTCCATCTACAAATGTGTGTATCTATGTTTATGCACACAGGTGGTTGATGTGAATACGTGCCTGGTTATATCCGAATGCACACTGGTGTCTGTATGTTGCATGCATATGTAGCAATTCTGAGAATTAAAGTGTCTGCAATGACCAGCAAACTGCTCTACTCATTAGTGAACCGCAGTTTTACATTAAATTGCATATTTAGCAGCATACTCCTCGGTAACACAGCCACCATTTTCTCACACTACACGTGTCTGTAATTGGCTTTTGATCCTTTAAACAAACTTCCTGGAGAAAACTATCACTCCTAGGTATTAAAATGATTTTCTTGCTACTGAAATAATGAAATCATTCACACATGCATTTTCTCATTATGCTGTTGTGAGCAAATCATTAACTGGCTATAGTTCAATGCTCTATGCAAGATCACTTTTAATCAAGACATCACATGAATGTGGCATAGTAAAAGGCGCAATAATTTCCCAAAAATACCGAAGTTAAATGTATGTAAATCCTGAACTTGTATGTTAAAACCCGGATTACAAAAAAGCTGGGACTCTGTGTTAAACATAAACACATACTGTGGTAATTTGCTAATCCTTTTCGACAATTACTCAATTGAAAACAGCATAAAGACAATATATTTTATGTTTAACTATATCAACTTCATTGATTGTTGTAAATATAAATTTACTCTGAATTTGATGCAACATGTTTCAAACATGTTGGGACAGGGTCAACAAAAGACTGGGAAGGTTGTGTACTGCTCAATAAAACACCTGTTTGGGACATTCCACAGGTCAACAGGTTCATTAGTAACAGGTGAGAGGATCATAATTTTGTACGAAAGGAGCATCCTCGAAATGCTCAGCTGTTCACAGGCGAGGATGGGCTGAGGTTCGTCAAACACGTGATTGTATAAAGGATATTACTACATGGGCTCAGGGACACTTTGTTAAACTGTTCTCAGGAAACACAGCTTGTTTGAAAATGGCTGAATGAATGAATTCTGTTTTAATTCCTGTTTTACCGAAATTTTTGGATGCGGGTTGCAGTTGCGTGATGAAAGTTCACTGAAGGAATATTGATACTTGTTGCATATTTGCAGCACTATGTTAAAATTGATAACAAAGTGATATATGATCTTTAAAAGAAATTAGTGAAAATTGTATTGTCTAACATGTCTAAAATGTATTTCTGTTTCCTTTTTTTAATGAAAGCCCTGAGAGTTATATACACTTAAAAAAACAAATTGGTCAGGGTCATTTCTCTGTTTCACTGCTGTTTATGTTTTTGGTCAGGATTAAATGTTTATTTTTGTAATACTCATAAGGCTGAAATGCACTGCTAACCTCTTGCTCTAAACAGGACTAAAAGCATTCATGTTTTATGCTTTGTGAAACCTAATCTATCCTTTCACTCTACACACAAGATTCACATATAGATACATAACTGATTAACACATAATATATCTGGCCAATTTTGGTAAAACCTTGTGAGTGGGCTTTACAGGCCCATATCAGCAACAATACCCAGCCCAAGGTCTGTAATATGATGACAAAACAAGTCCCCATAAACCTGTAGTCAACGTGAAACTCATTAAATCGTGCTTGTCACTGTGGTCTTACTGTTTGCCCCTAGAAACGGCAACAACGAATGTTAACTGTTTCCTTGTTGTTTTTTCAAATGAGTAGAATCATCTTTATTTCGTGACTCTAATGTTTACTTTTTGAGCTGTTGTTTCATCATGGGCCGAAAAACAACACGTTCAAATACTGAATTCGGCTCTTCGTTGGTTGTCATCTTTGATGTATGACTGACACATCATTAGTCTAATTAGATCATTAGATTTGACAGAATGGTGACCTGCTGGCATCTCTGTGTTCAATATTCTAGGAGATACCTGTCTATTTGACATGAATTAAATAAAAAAAGGAATGTAAAAAGAATAAAAAGGTTGTTTACATTCAGTGAGCATTTCAGCCTGTGAATTAAATGTGAATTTAAACTACATTTGTTGTCTACACATATTTCACTGTTAGAGCTCATGTATCGATGGCTAAATTCATGCGCCTCACCTGCTCTCTGCCTTGAACACACATAAAAACAAACCTTGCTTTGTCATTCATGGGGTTGTTATGACAACTTGCAGTTCAGCTTGTCATTGCTATGGGATCTCTCCTTTACCTTCGCAGCTGTACAGTGTGGTTTACATGTTGCTATGGCACCTTTAGCCACATGCAGTTGTGCTAAGCTGCTGTGTGGCATCTTCAGGTCACGTGCAATATTCATTGATTTCTTGATTTTCTTTCTTTCTTTCTTTCTTCAATACACGCAAGACCCCCCTGATGATCTTGACAGTAAACCAGTCCTCCTCATATTTTGGATTTGACTGACTGATTGATTGATTGATTGATTGCTCGATGACTAATCACTTTTCATCTTTTTTTTTTTTTTACTTTCAATGTTGTATGGCGCAGTACATTTGGTAGAGACCACATCACATGCTGTAACTCTTCTGTGGCTGTAAGTGGTCTTCTCTTCTTGCTCTGTTTCAGTACAGCCACAAGCTTAACTTTCTAGCACCAGATCCTTGTACCCTGGCACCACATGAACAACAACAACAAGGCAAAGAGACAAAACGTGGGTGTGGCATTTTGTAAAGGAGGCTTATGTCGCCCATAAAGCAGATGATGTTGCTTATATAGACATTCATTAGAAGACATATTATGTGCAATATTATGTGAGGTAACTTTGAGTGAACAGTAGTGAAGTGCATTCAAGTAATTCAATTTAAATTCACTTGCAAACCTTTTCAGTGACACTGACACATCCCCTTGACTGTTACTGGAGACAGCCCTAAGGCTCATTCTGACCTGGGATGTTGTGGATGGTGATGGCAAGGATGAGGAGAAGAATTCGCCGCCAGCTGCTTCCTGTTCGTCTAACAACGTCCTGTTGTTTACTTTCTGTTTCCTGTACATCTGAGCTGGCCGAATGAGGTCCTCTTCTCCTCTGGTACACATCTCCATTGTCTATTTTATCTGCAGGACAGACAAGAATAACGTTGAAGACAAAATGATGCAATCCGTCTTTTAACACTCATACACGCAGCGGCTAATGACACAGAGTCTTTCAGCAACTTTTTCAAACAGACAATCCACAAATCATTGACAGTTTTGGGGAGAAACTAGCACAATTGTGCTGAGGTGTGAAAGTGGATTACTTCTTTCACTTCTTTTTATTTATTTATTTATTTTTTTCAAAAACTACTTCCATAGCTTCTGAGTTTACAGCCTAGCGCACACTACAAATGCCTGTGTGAAGCTGCATGTCGTTATCCCCAGCTCCATGACAACAAAATAGGGGATACACGCAAAAGGCAAAAATGGTTCGTGGAGAGATTGGGGAGATAGTGATGGAGGAGTGAGGCAGCCAGGATGAGGCTCTAACAGCAGGCTTTACAGGATCCAACTCACACAGGAAAAACAAGCTCTGACAGGCCAGCAGGGAGCTCTGATGCCAAACAATTGCAACAGATAACAGCTGAGTTATAACCCAAATAAGAAATCTTGATACTTCGCCCTGTGCATTGCCAAATTTATTGCTTTTTTTGTTTTTTTTTTTGTTTTTTTTTAGCATTCCTGTCTTTTTGATATAATGTGATTGAATGTAAATTTTATCAAAGTTACTGTTTTCTGGGGGGGAGGGGGTTTGAAAAATTGAATCAATTTCTTAATTGACCACAATGATATATGATCATCATGGTGATACACTGCAGACTCTGTGATCTTTACCCCTTACCTCCCTGCAACCTATTCCTCCTGTTCATCTGCCTCCATTTTTCTCTCTCCTCCCTCCCTCCCTCCCTCCCTTCATCTATTTGTCTCTCTCTCTCTCTCTCATATGCATTCTCAAACACAAACAATTGACCTCTATTAATGCATTCCAGTGTCTCATTTTGCCATGTAAGCGGCTGTAAATTGGAATTATCTAACGTGCAAAGGTCAAATGATGTTGACTATTGCTCGGGGTGCTCTGGTTACGCCATCAGTTAGTGGATGTTTTCAAAGGCCAAAAACCCTGAATCAATTTCTATCTAATTGAACTTCCCAAACCATGTCGCCATAACAAAGGGCTGTGTGTACATACACTGCAACAGCACCTGCTACAAGTGTAACCCTGATGTCCCATCCACACCTACAAGCCAAAAGCAACAGATTTAACAAACAAGTTAGAATAGAATGGACACAGATATGAACATTTTTAAGATGAAGATAAGATGCAATGCTCACTTTTTGTTAAGACTGACAGAGAGGTATTGAACCTCAACCAAATAATTTACATTTTTCACTTAGTGATGTCCATCCCATGATGCTGTTGATTGAAGTAAAACACAAACTAAAGCCTCAGAAATCACTTCAACAATCACCTTTCTGACACATCCTCATTAGGAAGCGAACACACTACTTTATCTTTCGCACAGGTAATAATTACAGCAGGGGTGTACTGGATTTGATTTAGACTTTCCAGCACAAGGTCTTCATACTGTATTATTTAGAAATCAGGGTTGGCAATAAGCATGGGTGAAAAGCCAGACAGTATTAACTGTCTGACAAAAGCTAAAATGCACCATAAAAGGCTACACACGTCAGCGGGCAGATTTAATAACTTAATTTCAACAGTCCAGTCTTCAGTCAGACTGAAGAATCCTAAAACTGGCATGTCATGGTGGAATAGAAAAGGACCTTCCCCAAACTTCTGCCACAAAGTTGCAAGCATAGTATTGTCCAAAATGTCCAAAAAGATTTCCCTTCACTGGAAGTAAGGGGCCGAGCCCAACCCACGAAAAACAGCAGCATCCCAATACTTTTGTCTATATAATGTATATAAGCAAGAAAGAAGGCGGCAACAAATTCAGCGCAATCTATTCCATTTTGCACAAATTCTTCCTAAAACACTGGGCAAAACTAATACTGTGGTTCTCAGTACGCAATCATGTGTTCTCTTCTTCAAGGAGTATTTAATGCAAAATGTAACCACCAAAATTAAGATCAATAACCACAAAACAGCACAAGAGCCCCTGTGTTAGCGAGGTAACCTGTCATATTGTGCTGTCTCTCATCCACTGCACGCTTGGATACAGTTCTATCATTATCAACCTTAAGAAAGGGCAAGAAGAATAGAAAACCGACATTTAGATGGAAGACATCGAGGGCAGAATGAAAATAATCACTCCATTTATCCATCCATTTTCTAAACCGCTTATGGTAGGTTAAAAAAAGTCAGGGGTGGGGGTGGGGGGGGTGAATATGTGTGCAAATTTACATGAAAATACATCCAATAGTTGTTGAAAGATTTTATTAAAAAATGAATCTCATGGTAGTAGAAAAGTCAGGGAATCACAAAACTTTTTCTACGTGTCAAGAAGATTTTTTTTTGTCTTTCATTTTCCATTTGTTTGTTCATTTACTGAATCTAACAAACAGCTCATCAAGAGTTTATTAAGGAAAAAAATAGAGAATAAGATAAAGAAAAGGTGTGTGTGTGAGCACTAATTATTCTTGTAGACTACAAATTGCACTTGAAGAGTCCAACATGAGGATGTGCATGGGAATACATATATATGTACTTGACCATAGGCAGGACAACACCATACTGAATTGCCTTCCCAATGGCAGTGGTTTGGAGTGCAGGTTTGAAAAGTCCTTAGCACATATACTGTCAGATTAGATGGCTGTGCACCAAACCGTGACAAAGCTGGTGGAACAACTGTGAAACAGAAAGACCAAGTATGATAGCAACACTATATAAGAGTTACATTCAGTAAGTCTAACGTGACAACTGCTAGGTTGAGACCACGATCAAGACGAAATGACTCTCACTGGGTTTGAATATCAATGCTAGTAGGTTGCAATAGGAAAAGTCAGTATTGTATTAATTTACAGCCTGTTCTTTCTTACTCACTCTTGCACAGTTATTTTAAATGTGGATGAATGCATATTTGGAGCCCCAGTGAGTACATATAGGACTTGGATGGTGCACAATGTAATGAAACAACATGTCATCCAGTGCAAAGATGAGGCTCACTGAAGTGGTTTTAATTAGTTTTTGGACTACAGTGGGCCTCTACAGCGCAAGATAAAGCATTGGATACAAAGGCAATACTGGATAGTAGATTCAGTTCATTGTTGCGTTTGCTCTTTCTACAGTCTATGTTGGTAACCAAAAACTCCTGAATATCAGGGAGAATTTTGTTTTTTATTGAAAACCTTCCTGTACATCTTCTATCAGTTGTGAGACACTCTCAGTTTTCTCTTATTCTTTCTTTCTTTCTATTTGTAGAACACCATCTGGCAGGACTCTCTGAATATCATTTTTTCAGGTTATTAAAGGCTTTGATGTTCCTGTAGCCTTTAGCTTTGGGACTGTATATGGCCACCAGTGTTGATTTCAAGCATTGCAGTCTCAAAATAAGAAAAAAAGAAAAGAAAGTATGATTAGCAAATGGATGTTTTTGCAGCCACTATGTATTTTCTTTCTTATTTGTGCAGAATTTGTCCTTTTAATGCGAATGCGGCTTTTGAATTGAATTATCCTGTTTGTTTGTTTGCCTCCTCCTTGGCTTGGTCAGACAGTCTTTATAAGAGGACTCTCTTGAGGGTCTGGTTCTACTGGGACGTGCTTTAAGATGCGTCTTCTTGTGTGGGTCTGATGACTTATCAGAAACATCAAATAATAATGTTTATTTCTTGGAGGGAGGGAGCAAATATTCTGCTTGAACAGTTTTTGTAATGTTCAGTTTGTAACATGTTCTGCAGGTTCAACCAGTGCAATCATGGTCTTGATCAACCCAGCACCTGCTGAGGAGCTTGATTGTGCTGAAGCACCAGAGGGTCAGTTTAATAATTGTTACTTGTGTTATAATGATGCATATAAATACAGATACTGATTAATTAGAAGATAATCCACTGATCATTTTCCTTTCAGATATTTCAGAAGTGACACTCAATGATGAAGGAGCTTCGGCCACAATACAGTGGACTGAGCAGCACCCGCATGTACGAAGATCTTCCACAGTGTAAAAAGGAACCGCTTCATGTGGCAGTTGGTGTTGCATGTGTTTGGCCACTATGCCAACAGCCTGGCATCACAGCAAGAGCGAGTTCTCCAGCTGGCCACCGACTTTGGTGGGTCAAGTATAGTCACACAGCCCACCGCTGTTGCCAGCCGAAACGTCAAGCTTGGGGTAGAAGCTGACTCATTGTGCCCACCACCTTCCTTCTTGCATCTTCTCCAAGGAGGATAGATGTTCCATAGCTGAGGTGACGGGGAAAATGGTGAATGTGTTTGAAAAGTTCAATCTGGCTGCATCCGAAGCAGTCAGACTGTCTAACGATTGGCTTTGCTTATGCTTGATTGATAGAAGACATTTTTCTTAAGTCTCAAATTTCTGGAGCTTCGAAATATGAAATTTGATAGTGCATGGCCGCTGAATTCTAAATGTATTTTGAAATGGTAAATGGTTAAGTTAAATTAAATTGGTGAGTGCCTGCTCCAGAAACATATCCTCACTTGTATTCACATGTGCACACGTGGACACAAATTCATGCATCCTTGCATTTGACCTTTGAGTTACAAATTTGATAGTATAGTATGTGACTACTTAATTTCAGCTGTCTTTTGAAATGGAAAATGGCTTAGCAAAGAGGTGGGGGCAAAACAAACCTTTCCGAATCAGTGAGGGGTTTTCAAAATGCCAAAGAAAATGATTATCAACTTTCACCCAAGGGATACACTGTATGTGGACCTAGAACTACAAATTAAAACAAAAAAATAAACTAAAAAAAATGTGACATTTCTCACACAGAATATATACAAGAAAATTCAAATAATGGAGGACACACTCAGACGTTTAGGCACTTTAAGACTAAAAATTGCTGCATTTTTGAAGGAAGGAATCATCACGAGATCAGAAATACTGACTGATCAGTTCCACGATTTTACCTTTAGTAAAAAATACATATGACGTCTTTGATATAAATTCCCTACATTGTGACTTTATATCAGCATTTTAAGTTAGAATAATTTTATTTAATTGTGATCATACTATATCATTATATATATCTACCACGCAGCTCGTATGTGACACATTTGACAATGCACATATAGCTTTCAATCACAAGAAACCTGGAAGGGAACAAGTACTAGCCAATCACATGTAGAGTGGGGCAGGTATCTTCCAAATGTGCCCACACTTTGTCAGCTTCACAATGACAAAAACAAATCAGAAGCTAGAAGGACTTAGACCAAGGTAAACATGAGGGACCTGCAGAGTTAGATGGAGCAGATTGCAACTGCCTAAAAATTGAAGATACAAATATTTAATGACTATGCAGACATATACTGTATATATGGTAATAGTTAACTGTGTAAAAACCGTAAATATATTTTTGTTAAGATAATATAAGGTAAGATAAGATAAGATAAGAACTTTATTGATCCTGCAGGAAATTGCTGTGCCAGGGTTGCAGTACAAAGAGGCAAACGAAAGTGTCAAGTAATCACACAAAATATAAAATAACAGAGTAGTATAAAAATAACTGAGTACTACATAAAAAAATAACAGAGTATATACATGACAGAGATAACGGCAGATAAGGTGCAGAATGGAACGGAAAAGGTGCAGATACATGAATAGACCTAACCTTTAAACCTTGCAGTAGCTTTGATTTACGCCAAATTGAATTTTCTCATGCCATCTTTAAGAGCCTGTCTGTCTGGATTGACACACACACACACACACACGCACATACACCTCATTAGAGCAGATTCTTCAGTCTCCTCCAAACACCTGGCAGAGTAGAATGTTACTGTGAGTGACAGGTGGGTGGAAACTCTTCACAGATATGATTAGTGCTCTGCAGTCTCCCACTAGTGTCTCTGACCTTGGAAAGCGAAAGTAAAACTGGCTTTAGAAGTGTTACATTTTCATGCATGTTTGGAACATTTACCTATTGTTTTCATAAGCAATTCAAAGCATTTTGTAACCAACGTCTACCTCCATCCTCACTCACTTTTACCCACGTGTCTCCTCCACCTATGCTCTCTTTGCCCCCCCTCTCTCTGTCTCATCTCTAACCTGCAGCCTGACAAGCTGCATCCTCCCCTCACCTCCATTCCCTCTGTATGTGCATGCTGGTTGCAAATAAACTCCTTCATCCCTCTGATGTGCGGTACTGGCCTGCTGACCCTATATCATTCTTCTTTTCACTCCACTGCTCCTCAGTAATCACGCTCCTCGTCCTTGTCCTTCTGCCCCTCATCTTCATCTGTGTCACGGATCACCTACGCAGCTCTGTCCTCAGTCTCAATGGCTCTGCCTTGGTAAACACCACCAATGGGAATAATGCCAAGGCAAGCGTTACAAATCTGTTTTAAGCTGCTTTATGTCCTAATGTAAGATATGGTCATACTTTTGCTGTCACAAATTCCATTAGAGGTCCAGATCCATATTAAACATATGTTATCATACATATGTGCTAGAGTGTAACACAAAAGTAAAATAAATCAATAAATAAAGATACACTTGTAGTCGTCTTCTACAGTCGGTATAACTTACTTTGTTACAAAAGTATTTACTTTAAGAAGATAGAGTTACAACTTCTTCACAGGTAGGTTTATAAGTGCTTAAAATGTCCTTGTTGAGGTTTAAAAAATAGCTTAGAATTTTTTGAGAAAATCTTCTTTAAGGGAAAATCTTCTTACGTGCTTTCTTGACAAGAGTTAGAAGCTAGGGCATAGCATAAAAGCATACAGCTACCCGGTAAAAGCCCACTTTCCCCATTTACACCTCTGTTTTGATATGAATTGAAGAAACAAACCTAACAATTAGTGAGATTTTATACAAACCAAGTGGATTTATAAATTAGCTTAACAGCATCTTTTAAAGCACAAGGCCTCTTAACTCTAAGTAAGGGAAATCTAAATAATGACAATAGTTTCTTCCACCTTTGCGGTGACAGTTTCTCATTTCAAAATAATAGCGCTCAAATACACAAAGCCAGATGTAGAAAGAGGTGGTTTTCTTGAGCTTGGTGTGGAAGAATTTGACGTTGGCATGTGGTAGTTTTTTAAAACACTCATGGATGTGTCATAAGGAGTTCAAAATTTTAATTAACACTAAAATGTTCTTACATGTGCCTTGATTGCAGTGCCTCATAATGTGTCACAAAGCACTTATTTTTTATTTATATACTGCTTGTAAAGGCTGCTGTAAAGTAATATGTAATTGTATTCTCTTTTTATCGACTGGGGTGGAATGTTTGTGCATGTTTTCTTTCGCATCTGCACAAAACCACGGCTGACTATGGACTATTGGATCTATTGTTTCTTTTTTTTTCCTCTTCAAAGTTACTGGTTGTTCATGTGCCACCCTGGAGTGCATCACATGTGTGTAAGTGCTCTCTCACCCCAGCACATGCCTACTCGACAGCAATCCCTCACACAGCCTCAGTTCCCACCTGTTATCCTTTATCACCTTGGATACTCATTAACAATAGCAGCCCGAGCAGCCGTTGCAACGTTATTTTTTTCCAATAAGATAAGATAATAAACACCAAACAGTGAGTGATTTATTGCTATTAATGTACAGTTACAAATGAGTCCTCTGCTAACCAGCAGCCACTCACACTGACTGCAGTTGCCTTGACAACAACTTGAATATTTGCCACAACTGGAACACTGAATCAGAAAAATGAAAATGTCTTAGGTGACCTCCACCGACAGCAGACTGCTTGAAGCTGTGTGACGATGGTGGTGGGTTAACTCATATCATTTTACTCCTTTCATGTGGATTAGAATTTCTAATTTGCCTGACTGCTCCGAGTCCGAATGACACTGACAATTAAACTCTTCAGTATTGATTACTATGACCTTAACCCTCTGGCATTTGGCTGTTTGTTTGCTGTTATAGCTGCAAAGGGAGGACCAACTCTATGTAATGTCTACGTATTTAGAACATGATATTATTAAAGTCCCTGCTGGTGTAATAGTAAAGTGCCCCAATACTTTTGCCTATATAGTGTATATTATCCCAAATGTTTCCAAAAATGTTCAAAGTTAGTTTTATTCAAAATAAAGGCGGAGTGGAATCCATTTCGTGTATCATACTGAAGTAAACTCTTTTTTTTTTTTACATTGTAAGAGAATGACTGCATTATTTCTTCATTCAAGTTATACAGTCTGACTTTAAGGCCAGAGTTTGTGGATAAAAGCTGTCTGTGGGCGAGGCAGCCTGTGTTTCTTTAAAATTTCAATTGATTTCAGTCACTTCTAATGAAAACACAGATTGATCACATAATGATCAGATACACGGCAGCACTGAAGTCTTTCCTGTGTCAAACAATCTACTGCATCAACAACAAACACACACACATACACAAGCACATTGCTTGACATACAGCAACATCCCAGCTTTTTTTCTCTTTCACTTGTGGTCGTGACTTCATTTTCAGCCACTAACCCCACCTAATCACAACAAGCTGTCTGGGAGCTGCCCAGTATAATCAGAGCACTCTGTTGCTGGCTTCTAAGCATCAAGGATCAAGAGTCACGTTTCATGTTCCTCATCAAGTTTCCTCACCTATAATATTCAAACGTGTCTTGGTATGTTGACATCAATTGTGAACAATTCTGATTCTGTAATCTTAAAAATTTGAAAAACTAATTCAGCACCTGAAACACACACCGCACAGATGAACATGAAAATATGAAAAGTAAAAGCAATGATGTCTTTCTTCTTGACAACCCCCATTTATTGTAGTTAGTAGGGTGGAGGGCACTGATTGCTGACATTATCAACATTAGAGAAGCTAATGGTCCCTTACATGGCCTGGATAGTATTGCTACAGATTCTGTCACACTGAAATGACAATAGACCGACAGGGAACACAGACATTAATACCATCACAGAAAGGGGACAGCAAATAGGCTGTGAGGGAGGAAATCTGAGGTTGGAAGATGAATTTACATGACAGGGTGAAAGAAGGAGAAACTGAGGCAAATAAAGTCAGAACAGAAAATAAGGTACTCTGTCACCCCTAGACTGGTCTCCAGGATCGTGCACAGAGAAATGCTAGAGGAGGAAACAAAAGCTGAAGACAGAGGTGAAGATGAGACAAAGCCACTGTACTGACTAAGAGTCCCGTGACACAGCTAATAAACCAGTGGCAACAAATTTTTTTCAACCTGGCATGAATATCTACTAATTATTGCGAACACAAAGCGCTCCAACATCCATCCAGTGATGGGAACAGCAGCTGGACAAAGCTCGGTCCATGCTGTTTCTGAAGGGCCATTCGTTCACTTTGGGGTCATGTATTGTTCCCAACTCAAACGCTATTCTTGTCTTTTGTGTCCCATTTTCTCCATCTTGGTGTCCAAATCAAACACGCTGATATAATGGAGGCTCGTGAATTTCTACTCTTCCTGGCCAGTGACTTAAATCCCTAATCTGTCATTAGTTTATGGAGCTATTTAAGCCCTGCTGTCAGTGTACAACTCTAAAAACATTAAATTCAGCAATAAGCGGAAGGAATTTTATGCCAATATACGCACATTCACAGTCTAAATTAGCAGTTAATTTAATGAGCCAATTTTGTGAAGTCATGGCTCAGTATGAGCATAACCAAGTCAGATTTATAGAATTAAAACACAATACCGGTGGTTACTGATCCCACTAAGTACCACAAAGAAAAACGCTGTGACAAGTTAAAGTGTCTGCCATCAGCTGGATCAGTTTTTAGTCTTTACGGATGGATTTGAATTGAATGAATAAATAGATAGATAAAATATTAAATTATTGGTGTAGTTAAGCACAATTGAGAATTCAAATTTGTAAATTAAAATGTTTACAAGAAAACAACAGCATTAGAACTATAGAGAATAAAAGGATAATACATGGAGACAAAAAGGAAGTAACATATTTTCAAGATGTAGCAATGTGAAATTCTTTGACCTCAGCAGTGCAGAGTTTAAGAGACAAAGACAGAAAACTGTCAATAAGAAAATACAGATAAACAGATGTGAACACCAAAGGAGACAGTGTGAAGATCAGACATAAACGGTGCTCCCACTGAGATGATGGATACAGACATTCACATATCCAAATATATAAATATACTGCTCTTCCTTGGGAATAATGATGATTTTAGTGGTGTGGCTGTGAATATCTGTAAGAACTTAAAAAAATATGAGGGCTAGTTTGGGTCCTGATCAATAGACAACTGAAGTCCCTGCAGCAGTTTTTGTTGCTGAACATTTTGTTTGACATACTGGAATCTTCATTCCACAGTGTGTTTTTGCATTACACTGCATGATTCTTAGGTTTCCTATCCATGATCTTTGAGTGTACTGTGCTCACTAAAGACTTTAACAGAGGCAGAATAAATAATAAAAGTTGCTGTTGCTTGACATAAACATTTAGAGTTCCGGAAATGGTGAAACTTGTTCACAGATTTCCACCCTGATAAGGCCATACACACCTCAGATAGATTTCCACTTCTTAATATAAAACATCTGACAAAAATAAATAAGTGCTGTGATGTAACGTGATGACGTATGATACCATCAATAATCCGTTTCAGTGTGCATAAACATTCTTCAGGCCAAATGATTCCAACAAGTCGGGATGCTGCGTGCATTCGATATAATGCGATATTTTCCTAATTCTTTCGGACACACACTCAAATGAAAACAGTATAAAAGACAAATAATTTAAATAATATTAAGATTAAATAATTTAATTTAATTTAAGCTCTTACTTCTTCTACTTTGCTTATTTTTGTAAATATCAGCTTATTCTGACTTTGATGCCAGCAACACATTTCAAAAACAAGTTAGGACAAGAGCAACAAAAGACTGGGAAAGTTGCGCACTGCTCAAAAACTCCTGTTTGGAACATACTGCAGGTAAACAGATTCATTGGTAACAGGTAATAGGATCGTGATTGGTTACGGACAGCACCTTGATGGGTCCTCTCTGTAAGGAGCCAAAGCAGTATTTCAGTATTTGGACAAACCCCTCTCGAGCTCGTAGGAGGAAAGAAGAACCCTTTGACCTTCATGCTGACAAGACTGTCAACACTGAAGGCAAGTTTGATTCCACTTTCTTTGCAGTTTGTTCTCATATTTCCTGCTGTAGCAGAAAGGCATATAAATATGACAGGACTCACCAAAATGTGTTCTGAACATATGACAGAACACCTGTCCTTTTACTGCCTCCATATCGGCTTGGAAAATACACAGCAACAATGGGTGGAGACTCATTCACAATGGGGGTTGCAACACCACAGGGGGCAAAAGAACTTCATCACAAGCTGACAGATGCACAGTCCCGACATACCATCACTTCATAAAGTTGTTACAGTGAACACGATAGCAAACTTTGCCTATTTATACATCTAGCAGACACAAAGGAACATGGGGGTCCCAGTGGGTTTCTTCCTTCCTGTTTTGGCCTCTGTTTTCATGATGCTGCAACATGTTTTTTTTGTTACTGAAAACAGCTGCCTGCTACTTTTGCAATAAATTAATAGAGGCTAAAATGCTCCAAACACATGCAGACTCTTTAGGTCTGTCACCTTTCAGATGAACATTTTTCAAATCCTTTTCACATTTGGCATGTATATGATGTAATAATGCTGAATTTATTTTAAAAAATCAGCTGCTGTACTTCTTGTAAATTACGCCAATAACACCCACTCTGATTCCAAAGTGAACTGGAACAGAGAGGAGGCGCGACAGACGAGCAGTGCGTGAGAGACAGACAGTGACAGTATGTGAACGGGAACAGGGAGGAAGAGACAGAGTGACAGCAAGCAGCAACACAGCCCGATGATGAGCTAAACAGAGAGGGAAACTGTGGCAGAAACATCCACGTGTCTGTTGCCCATTGTTGCCAGGCAGCCGTCTGATCCTGCTGAGGATATCATGACAGTGAGTGCAAACACACAAAAACACACACATACAAGAAAAAAATATAAAAAATGTATTAAATTTACTGTACCACCCTGATAAGGCCATACACACCTCAGGTGAAAAAAAAAATCCTCTCTTTTTAAAACTAGAGACAGAAAGAAGACTGAGAAATGTCTTATCACAATCTGTGCTAGAGACCATTAATCCAACAAGACTTCAAAATGACACATCCTTCATGCAGTATTCATGCTTTTAACAATAATATATTGCGGCAAATTACTTTGTGGAAGTGGAATGACAAAAGGCAACTTTCAGTTTAGCAATGTACTTTATTAGCTTATAACAGCTCAAACCAAACATATAAAAAATGTTGCTGGTCTGTGGCAAGGTGGAGATGGTTCAGCTCTAGCATAGTATTTGTTTGCTTCCCACTGACTAAAGAAGAGCAGGGAGTATGCTGCTAATATTTTGAACAGTTTAACCTATTGGTTATGGTGCCTGTTAATTATGTCTTAGTTATTGCTGAACTGTTTTGCCAGTAGCCTTGTTTTCATGATAAAAAAAATCTTTGCTTGAAGACAAATATACTCCAAAACTAAAGAGAAGAGCAGGTCAAGCACAACAGTATGAACATCATCTGTGTTTATGACCGACAAATCCTGGACACTGTAGGGAACACCAGATTTGTTTTAAGCCTTTTTTGAAAATTATTTTCCTACAGAGCTTTAGAAATGTTCATTCCTGCCTGCCTGCCCAGCTGTCTCTGTTTCTGTTTACTCTTTTTTTTTTCTTATTTTTTTTGTTTTTTTCAAAATGCAAATTAATGAGCACAAAAACACACAGACACGAATCTCAGGTATTACTATTGGGCAACATGTTTTTTCAGTGTCATTATCAAGTTTCAAGCTGTTTTATGGAATAAAAACACAAAAGCATGAACTCAGTATTTCACCCTTTGAGCACTTCAAAAGTTGGACCTGAAGCATTGCGCTCTTATCAGAGGCAAACAGATGGACCGTTTTTCACAGTCAACAATTTGACTTGTCGTAGTAGAAAAATTACAGGTGTCAATAATAACATTCACAAATTCACTCCAAGTGTCCAGTGAGCCGTGACGCCGTGACAGTTAGCCTATATGCATAATGCAAGGACCTTGACAATTTACACCTGTAAAATTGCAGACAAGTGAACAGAGACATCAGGGGAGCTCCCTCTTAATAACTTTTCATTAAGTTGGCCCTTCCAATATCGAGAAGGTCCAACAATGTTGTCCAGCATCCCAAAACCAACTGTCTGTTTTTCAACCACACACACAATACAATCATTCATAACAGGTTATATTCACTTTTGTCCACAATTTAAATTTCACCAGCTAACAACATATTAATCAACTACAACCAGCTAATACCACGTCAATACCATGTAAATAGTCAAATAATCACCTTCAACTACTTCATCTTAGCAAACAACAAATCATAATCTCCTGTTTGCTACAGCTCATTAGGCTAACTAGCTCACTAAGCGAACTAGTGTGCTAACAATGTAAAATGAGCATAATGCCTGAGAAAAAAACAACAAAACAAAAAATATCACGGTAAAGCCAGGTATAGTGCCATGCTATCTAGCACGCTACCTGAGAGTTTTTGCTTTACTCTACTGCAACATGCCTAGACTCGCACATGTTCTAACAACTGCCATGGTAAAAACTAATGGTGAATTTGTGCATGCCACCATGATGTTTATCTCACCAGCTTCTAGCTCCAGACATGTTGGGGAAAAAAAATACTTTTTTTACCATTAATAACTTTTTAATCCTGTTTTTTAAAGGGTAATTGTGAACCTCCCGTGCACTATAGGGACAAGAGGAACACAGTGAAGCTGGATAAGTATTTGATAAACTTGCATTTATGTGAGCAACAGGTAGGATTTAATACATGTCTGTGCAAGTGCCATAATGTCTTCATTCACTGATTAATTTAAATCAACTTAAAATATTTTGATTGCCATTTGTAATACGTTCCTAATCTACATTTGAGAATTTTGAGATGTTTTTTGCATCAGGCCAAATGTGTGTTTTCTGTTCAAGAGGCATCCCTGGAGGGACCAGGGGCACTTTCGGAGAAGGTTGTCTTAGCACTTGATGAAACTCTGAACGCACTGGAGAGTGTGAGTTAGTTCACCTTTACTGTCAAAGGTACAGCTCACTGAGGAGAATCCAACATCAAAACTCACACCACAGTCATTAGGTGAGATGCCAACAACAAGCTCAACAGCAATTATGAGTGGGACACTGGTGCATAAAAGCAACATCTCTTTTTGTCTCCATCTCCACTCCTGCTATTGGTGAATGGATAACTCCAATATCCAGTCATCAACACCTCTGTTCAGTACACACAACAAAAAGGCACTGTACTCACCCACATGAGGAAAATTGTTCTTCACATGTAAAAGCTGTGGACTGCCTGATTGATTCTCCTTACTTTTATCTTTATCAATAATGCCTGCAACTTATTTTTTACTTACATTAATTAGCATTATATTGCACTATAGAAAACAACCAATATGAGGTTCCATACAAGTAAATTGTGTTTTCCTGCTCCAGCAACTGGCAATCGACTCAAGTGAACAGGAATTAGAAACAAAGTGGATGCCATAAAAGCTAGGCTTCCAGCAAGCACTATCAAGACTATATTTATTCATTCATAGCTGATAAGAATACGTGGACAAGAAAAATACCCTTTAACCATTTAATCTCAACGCAAATCTGTGAGTTAGAAATATATTCATTGAAACAACTCAGTTGGAGAGTTAGTTTTTTCAATCTTTCTGTTTTCCTTGATAACTTCCCATTGGTGGGCTGTCAAAACAATCATCATTATTACTATTGAAAATGCTTCCAGTGTTCTCAAAGAGACCAATTATAATTAGAAACTGAAGAAAGTTTCAGTTTTGGAAGAACATATCATCTGTGCCACAATATGAAGAAACAAGAAGAAAGAAAAGAAAAGAGAAAAGGAAAAGATTTTATCAATTAGCCTCTCAGTGAGATAAACAGTTGTGGACCCACAGGCTCTTCATGTTGGACAACCTGCTGATTCAGTGGCTGCAAAGAAACCCACTGAGCTGAGGAACTATAAAGACAGAGAGATTTCACAAAGATTTCCTCAACTAATTAACTGCTGCAGTTTCCACTCCATCCAAGTTCTCGAGATTGACAGACTCTGAAAAAGGAATAGGAATCCCAGAAGGAAAACAGTAAATTCTGCATCTCTCATCTAATCTGCATGTGACAGCCTAAGAGAGAGAGAGAGAGAGAAAGAGAGAAAGAAATAAAGAAAGGAAGAGAGGCAAAACAAGGAGGTGAGTGACATAAATAAAACAGGAAGAGATGCACATTTGTTCAAACGCCAAGCACAGTCACTGAGACTTTTGACTGTTTACCCCTTTGGTCTCACTCTATAGGGAACATCTATTTCTCTCTCACCTTGATCCCAGCTTCCTCCCTCTGTCCTCTGAGGTTTAATAGAAGACAAGGTAACTGTGTCCATAAAAAAGCAATTGGCTGCAATGAAACACACTGAAAGGAACAGAAGGCAAAGAGTTTTGGCTGGAAGGCTGTAAGTATGAAGCTCAGAGCAGCTTAGAGGTTCACTGATAATGGCTTTCAAAAGAAGAATTGTTACTTTTGTCAGTAGTACTGTGTTCTTTTGGTAACACACAGTAAATAGTTCAATTTTTATCTTCAAAATTACGTGACAAGAACAAGAAGTGAGTCCAGTGGAAATCAGTGCTAATGTTAGTAAGCTGGACAAACCAGTGTCCAGCTTTCAAGTAAAAGCTTGTTAACCTGCTGGATTGCCAGCTTCCTCTTTCTTAGTGGAATGCATACTCCCAATGTGCTGTGCGATCTCCCAAAGGCTGAATGTTGCTAAAAGAAAATTAATATTTGATAGCAATGTTGAAAAAGCAAATGTCACTGAACCAAAGACTTGATGCCATTTTAGCAAATATGTCCAAACATAGTTTTATTCACTTTTGAGAAACAGAAAATATGCACAATGGGACAGCCACCAGAGTATCTCAAGCCTTATGAGTTTACATTTTATTCAAATGTCAGTTCTACTTATAATACTGTGGAATACTTCATATTCTATATGCTACAAAAATAATATGACTATAACTTCTTGACTTTCCTTTAAAAAGGGGGATAATGGACATATTTCCTTTTATTGTTTTATTATCAGCTCAGAAAAGCCCTAAAGACAGTCACCAACTGGGTTCACTGTAAAGAAAACAGAATCCTTCATCTAATGTCAAAGACACTAAGAACCCAGCAGGGAATTTATTACTGAGCAAGCCTTTAACAAGCTTTCCCTCCTTCTTTAGATACTTTACTACATTTTTCTGCACTAACCTAACGCATTGGACAGCGTGAACATATGAAAAACGTGGCTGTGAACAGTTATGGTTCCTCTGATGAGATCAGTTCCCTTTGACCATAAAGCCAGGGGTTTCAGTCACTTTCAGCACACTTCCCTCTGATGCACTTACCCTCAGTGCTGAACTGTTTAATGGTACCCATTAAAACTAATCTGACGACACCCACAACGCTCCAAACTAAAGGTACCAGCCTTTAGGTGTTCTTTTTTCTTGTTTGCATCAAGCTCTTTGAGAGCGTTCTATATCCTGACCTGAGTGTAGACACATCATCATATTTAAGTTTTTAAATGCAATGCCTTTTCCACTGTTCATGACACAATTACTGGTGTTGTGTACAGATACAGACTTGTGCACAGTACAACGCTGTTCTCTGTGTGCCCATACCACAGCTAGGGGAAAAACGCTGCCCTCAAAACAACATCCTGTTACAAGTATTTCAAAGGGACTTCCTAACAACATTGGCAAAAAATTCACTTTGAGAAAAGTTACATTTAGTCACTCCTCACAACAGTAATTTCCATATGTGGGAATTCTAATCCACATGTGGAAAACAAGGAAATTACAAATTAACATATGTAATTCAAATGTGAAAATGTACACTGCTCATGGGGAAATTTTCATTTGTGCAATAAGAAGACTGCTACTGAAATTTAATTCAACACTTTAGCCCAAAAACTACATGAAATATACGAACTGAGAATAACTACATGTGAACATTACACATCAGGAAAAACTCAACAGTCATTTAATTAATTATATAATTTAGGTCTGGCAAGGACAGTATGGGTCCGAACTCTGATCAGATGGGTTGGTTATGTTATTGGCCACTAGCCTCAATCAAAGCTCTGACAAGCAAACATCTCACCCTAATTATGTGTTTCAGCTAACCTTCTAAAGAGAACTTGCCTAGCTACAATACAGTATTGTCCATTGGACTCTTTCAGCATTATCCATCACAAGTATCCTAAACAGCACTTTCCATTAAAAGAAGCATAAAACCCATAGTGAAAAATTCTCATTATCTGCCCTCCCTCCAGTCATCGAAAACAAAGCCAAAATGTGTGTGCAAGCATGTTCGCAAGTGCAGTTATTTGGCTTCAACACACTGGGATTCTGCTGCATGTGCTGTTTGCAAACACTTTTTTGTCATTTTTCCCCTCTTTTCAGAACTTTTCTTCTTTCCAAAAGAAGAAGAAAAAAAATATCCATGGGCAACGGTGATATTTTGATGAATGCTGACATTCTGTACTGGGATAAAATCTTTCATGCTGTGGATAGAATCTAACAAGAGCATTTTTTTGTTCCGTCGTGTCAGAGTATTTCCCAATGCACAGATGTATGATGCGGTTGGTAAAATGCATTAAGAGTTTCCTCTGATCACAACTATGGAATCATCTCCTCCTTCTAAAAGATAGGTCATGTAGTTGGCTGCAGTGTTTGCCCAAAGGCCTGAAAAAAAAAAAGACTAAAAAATAAATAATACGTTAGGTGACATACTATGCATCATATTTGCTGCTTACTATGTACTGCGAAATTCCAATCCAATCCCATTTGTCATTTTATTTAGTAAAATTCAGTCTGAAGATGTAAATAAACAGACTGCCAAAAGGCACACTTTGATTCCTTCTAATGCTGACTGAATTATTTAGGACATCATGCATTAAGTATTAGAGGGAACTAGAATAGTTTTGAGTGTGCATGTGTGTACGTGTGAATCCATGCATCTTTGAGTGGGCACATGCTTACAAGGAGCTTCTTGCCACTTCAAATACCTGGAGAACAGCAGGAGGGAAAGCACTGATGTATTAAACATATCTCATGACTTGTAGAGTCAAAGGGATAGCCTGTATCTACTAAAGTTGGCATGCTGCATGCTTGCTTCACAACATGGATATTCTGTAATTTAATATTATTGTTCATCATCCTGCCATAAAATCCTACATGGATTAAATTCACACGCTGCCTCAGAAAATTGTGGATCACAGTTCATGTCTGTGAGTTTTGAATCTCTAAACTGTACTATACTACTGTAATAAATCGCTAAATACATATTTGATTCAATACGACAACAGTGTGTTTAAATTTACTATGTAATTATGAATATTTTATGTAACTCCGTTAAATATAGATAAATATAATCACTAAAATATTCTCAAAACTATCTACTCCAGGCTGATGGCATGGACTGTATGAAGGACATCACTCAAAGTCGGGCTGGATTCCAATCCATATTCTCTCCAATCTGGTCAGGTGATGCTGTGGGTTTCGTGTCTAACACTGAATCCAAGCAGATTTGCTATTAACTCTGAACATAACAGCATCATAAACACCACAGCAGAAAAAATGTGTTCTATGAGGTGTGAACTATAAGGTGTCTGTTCTATTTGGGGTTGGTTGTGTGGCTGAGTCAGCTGCATTTTGTATTTGGTCTCTTGTTTTATTTTAATCAATATATTAACATGGGGTTGTGTCAAAGGATGATGATGCACAACTTGAATACATCATGTGTACGCATGGTCTGAGGTATGCATGGACATGTGAGGCATTTTTTATGCATCATTTGTATTCCTGCACACAAGTGTAATGTTCCAGTCATGTGTTTTTATATGTTACTTAGTGCTGTGGTGTAAATGAGGCTGGTCTTTAAAGCATGATCTCAATGTCATAAAAAAATGCTCTACAAGTAAATCAAATTTATCACCTGTTTCAATTAGGGTTTAATAATTCAAAGTCTGAATCCATAACTCAAGGATAAACATATTAAGTTATTTATAAACTTCAATAAACATATTTGATTTTTTTTCTTGAGGGCTAAGCTTTAAAAGTTGAGGCACCTGAATGTAATCTATATAGACAAAAGTATCCAGACACATCTTCATGGGGCTGTTTATAAGGGGTTGGGCTCAGTTCCTTACTTCCAGTGAAGGGAAATGTTAATGCTTCTGACATTTTAGACAATGTTGGTGCTATGGTTCCACCTTTTTGGCAACAGGTTGAAGAAGACCCTTTTCTATGCCCCAGTGCACAAAGCAAGGTCCATAAAAACATGGTTGGATGAGTTTGGTGTGGAAGAACTTGACTGGCCCACACAGAGCCCTGACCTCAACCCCATCCAACACCTTTGGGATGAACTGGAACAGAGATTGTGAGCCAGGTCTGTCTTTGTAGTGAAAATGCAATTTAAATGTTTGCTTTAAGTGGCTAACATCCCTCTCAGCAGATCAAAACAGTGTAATGAAAAAAATGGCAATACATACCATCCACATTCATATACCACACATCTGGAGGATCCAAAGGATGGAATTTTTGAATTGTTTATCTTCTGTGATGGCTGAAAAAGCAGCAACTCAGAGGACACTTAAAATGCCCAATTTCTATCAAGATGAAGTCAAGGACAAGAGGAAATAGTCCCCAAAGTCCCCAAAGTCCCCAAAATGAATCAAGAATCTTCAGATTTAAGAGAGAGTCCAACCACCGGCAATCTTGAATAATTGAAAAGGGCAGGCAGTTTTCATTTTTTTTTTTTTTTTGGAAAGGATCACAGAAGGACATTGAAAGACAGAGAGGGAATATAGTGTGTGAGTTTATCTAAATGTACTAATGTTGCATTAATGTCAAAGGATTTGATTTCAGATTCTGACTGAGTTTCTATACATGATGCAAAAGAGATGTTCAATGAGATGGTGTGTGTGTGTGTGTGTGTGTGTGTAAGACTCGTATCAGACTGATGGCATTTTGCAAGGTCAATCTCAAGCTTGGAGCAGGTCCACTGAGCATTGACTGACACTGACCTGGTGTACGGTGTCTATGTCGTGAAGGACAGAAATGTCTGTCTTCTATCTACTTAAAGTCATGTCGATATCTTGAACCTTGCTAGGACAAAATAGAGAGATGCTATGCAAATACTGCAAAAACTGGTGTGTTTTGTGAATACTGAATTCATCTCCTACCCAAATACCCAAGCAAAACACCCAACATTCCGATAAAGGCCTTGAACATTGGCACTGAGCCTCATACAAACTGTAAGCCTAATTCAGGGTGACTATAACACTCTGTGGTAAGGAGTGCTCAACATGATGCAATTTCATCTCCTCACATTTCTTCCTTCCTCGCTATGGGGTGAATTAAGTGAGAATTCAGCCTGCGGGTTTAAACCAATAATGACAGTATGAGCCAAGTTCTGTAATCACCTCCTCCTCTGGGGCTGTTCTCATACCAAGCAGAAAAAACAGGGACTCTGGCACTGATGGTGAGCTGTCTGAAATACTGTTTTGTTTTGTATTCTTATATGGATAGGATTAGGTCAATAAAAAACCAGGTTCAAATTAACAGCAGCTAGTATTTTCCTACTGCATGGAAGCAGGTCTCAGATGCAGTTGTGTAGGTTAACGTTAGTAGCTCTGATTTGGGGAGGTTAAGACCAAAGCAACTCAAATGTTTCTGTGCTCAAACCTGTGTGAATTACACCAGGAGAACATTTGCTTAGGTGGCTGTGGTTACTTATTTATTGTTGTCTATGGTGTGAACACAACAATAGCCTAGCTTGTTAGCCTTAGTTAGCTTGGAAGTTTTGTGCTAGGTAGGATAATTTCAGTAACTAGTTCACCTCAGGTCCACACTTGCTCCATCTGCCCATTTTTGGGAAGAATGTTGGGTGGAGTATGGCAAAGCCAAGATGGCAAAGGCTGTAGCCACTCACACTGAGTTCATATACAGTGGCTCAGAAATCCATCATTGACATCACGGTGGCCCCGTCCAGTATATAATCTATGGTCGGAACGGACAGAAAAGATTTACGCACACTATTACGTGTGGATTGTAAAATATTTGTGAAGAATGTGGCTTCAGGAGAATGTTTATTTAAGAAACCCATACAGGGTTCTTCCTTATGGAAAATTTTCAACATAGAGAGTGAAAGTCACAGTGATGAAATCTGCCAGTAGTCAGCAGTCGGTCAGTGAAAACCCGCTGGTTTGAAAAAGAATATGAATTTGGAGAAGTAAAGCACACAAGAACGCAAAGCTTGTACTGTCTGTGCTGTTTTCTTAAGGATGAGAGAAGCAGTAAAGTTCAATAATACAACTGTAATAATAATCCTTGCTCTGGTATGTTTGAAAAATAATAACCAAGGTAAGGGCAGTTAACCAATATTGCTAAGTTTAATAAAGGAGTGATTGCTCTCTCATTTGTATCATTGTTTGTTTTGCACAACAGGTGTTATCAATTTCTTTTTTCTTTTGTTACTTGTTTTTTAAACTATGTCTCTACTGTATCTTCTTGACGGGCCAACATGAAATAATGGTAGCATGAGACTTTAAAAAATAAATAAATAAATTATACACCATCTTGATGTATAAAACTGCATAATAGAGTGAGATGCAAAGGCACTGGAAAAACTGATCTTATTTATATACAATATGTGTATGTGTGCTCTTTTCTGTTTGCCGAGTTGGCCTAGTCGACTTTGGACGCCCTCAGGAAAACAAAAGGGGTGCACTGAAATCGTGACTGATCCGCAGAAGGTCATCTGAAATATATATTCAATTTTTGGTCTTGAGAGCCGCAGGAAACTTCAGGAACCATAACCGTAAACAATCAGGGAAGCTGGGACTGGTGGCTTTGTTTGACTGTCCTGAAAAGACAGCACTCTCAAAAACCACATTATTTATTTTCAAATATTTTCAAACAATAGATTTTGGGAATATTATTTTATTTGTAGCTTATCAGCACAATGCCACTCTATCTGCTCATGAATATGCATCTTATTCATTTGAATGCATTTCATTTTTGTTTTCCAAGGGTTTCTCTCTCCTTTTGTCCTGTTTTTCAGTTGAGCACCACAAGCTCCTAACTCACACATCCATGAAAATAACATCAAGGCAACTCGAGGCCTTTCTCAGAATTTTCTTCAGACCTAACATTCAGCAGCTCTACCTGACAACAGTACATACATCAGTCGTCAGTCAAACTCCCTCGAGATTTAAAACAATGAGAAAATGTCATGATCGTCATGATAAAATCTCAGGATTAATGTGAGGTCACTGTGACAATAATAGAAATGAAGAGGAGGAGTGATTCAGATGAAATGACTGCAGTGACAGACGCAGTCACAAAGGAATTAACAGTCCTCCAAAAAAACCTCGGTCTCATGTTTAATTAGCAATGCTCGAGATGCTATCTAACAGTCAATTCTGTTTGCACGAATTAACCCGGGAACAAGCCCTTTTCACAACAGGCAGCTCTGGGTGTCATCAGTAAAAGCACAGGTGTTACAAACATTAATGATGCCATTTAATGCTTTTCACATTTCAGAGCCCTGACTCACTGAGGTGGCTTACTGGACATTTTGTTGGAACGGAGCCATCGTTAATGTTATTAGTTCCACTTGTGCTTTTCCCACTGTGACATGTCAAAATATCCACAGAGGAAAAATGGGTCCATTACTTTACATTACTAAAGACAACGCTAAAGGAAAAAGCTTCTTGCATGCAATTTTTCTGCTCATGCACTCAATATTAAAAACCCATCTCAGAATCACTAAACACAGTGAATGCAACCTAAAACATCAATTATTATTTATTCAAGAGGTAGTGTTGAGATGTGTTTGTTTGGGATGATCAGGGCTCACGAAGTGGCTTGAGTCATCATCCTCCTAAGAAGATAATGCATACCTGTGGTTATTGGTAAGTCAGACCTGTTATCCACCCACTTCTATACATAATGATTAAAAAAAATGAAATTTGAGCTGATTGAGTTTTTCTCATACTTGCTTTTTTTTCCTTTTAACTTTCCCTTTTAGATTGAAACTGTTATTAAATTAGACATGTTCTTGGCCTTGGAACTTCTTTCTCATCTGATATTATTTTGCCTCAAAGAAAGCCATCATCATATTAAATCTGCAGGATAGAGCGTCAAAGCATTGGGACCGTTTGGCATTGGCACTGTTTGGTTCAATCCAACTGAACTCTGAGGTGTTTGGCCATTTGGTTTGGTTAGTTTGGGGTGAAAGCAGTTACCTGAACTCCAGTGCAAACTAAAAAACTAAAAAAAAAAACATTTCTGGCATGAAAATAACAGCTAAACTATCACTAAAACCAACTGGATATTGTGAAGAGGTGAGGAAGTGGTCCTATTGTAAGTAAAAGCTTGTGTCCTACTCTGTGTTCTTTGCATATACTCATTAAAAGTCAGTGAAATGTAACAATAACTCCCCCTGGGATGTTTCTCTTGTATCCCGTTTTCCACATGGTCTTCACTTACAGCCTTGACCAATAATTTTCATAATCAATCATTTCTCTGTGAAGCTACACAGACCATATATACAGCATATACAGACCCATAACATGCAGCATCACTTGCTGTCAATTAGTGGACCCACGAGGGTCCATGTAGCTTTAATGATGTAGAAACTATCCATTTCAGTTCACAGCTTTTACTATTTGCAGTGCTAAACCTTGTGTATACTCTTGTTTGAATCAATATTGTGTATGACAGAAACACTTGGATTTAATGTGCTCACTGAGAGATAGTCAGTAAGTAAAACATATCTATAATGCTACCACACAGCAAGACGAGGAAACACTGATTTATCTGTCAAACAAACAAAACTGAACAAATCCAAACATCAGTTTTCCTTATGTTGCACTTTTAAGTCTAGGGTTCCACTCAATTTGTTTTCCTACATGTATTTGTTATTGTATTTTTCCACCATCTGTCTTCTTTTGTCAGTAAGATATGTATGCAGTTTGAATGTAATTAGCCTTCATGCCTTAATCTTTTTTTGGATTTGCTGGGACATTTATTAGCTCCTCAGCTTTATTGGGTCACAAGCACCAAATGAGTCTTGGTTCTTATTTGAAAACATTATGTTCTGCAGCATGTGTACTGTGTGAGAAAATTGCATGTAGGAAAGTGAAAGGTGAAAGTGTCACAAATCCATGAAAACACACTGGGGATAATTTCTGAGGAGCTATACAGATTGGAACAGCAAAGTTAGGAGAGCACCCTACAAGTATTACAGATGAAAAGATGAGGCAAATTAAGAAAATAGAAAACAGAAAAATCAGAGAGTGAAAAGAAGCCATCAGAGAAGCAGGTTTAAATGGTAGCCAAAAGGAGCCCATCTTCATGCATTTTTTTTTTACTTGTGGTGATAAAATGCCTGAAGAATGATTTTCACATCAGATCAGTTTCATACAAAGTGAGACAACAGTGGCTACAGCTGTTTGTATGGTTTTTGTGACAGTTGATGTGGGTATATGAAGGGAGGCTTGCCTGAGAAACGTCCAGCTCTACCTATCCTGATGGTCATCTCCTCATCCAGGAGCTGGAATGAGGGCTCCTCTGCTTTCTCTTTGGCCTGCTTGGATTCGGGGGGCAGAGTCAAGGCTATGTGGGGGTCAGCACCTACACCCTGTGGATGACAGAAAGAGACAGAAAGGGCTCAAATCCATTTTCAAATACACAAATTGAAAATTCTCTTATTTTCTAAAAACAAGCCGGTATGCAACTGAGAAAATGAGCTGCTGTCCCCAAACCATTTGAACCCTTCCATTTGCTTTCTGTAACAGCAAATACAGCAAAGCACCAGGTGTGTGGTGTATCGGTACCACCTTAAAGCTAGACAATAAAGGGACCCTTCTAGAGACGGGGACCTTAAGATCAGGTAATAAATCAAGCCCTTATCATGCCAGTTGAAATTAAGCTTTAGCCTGATTTCCTATAATCTCATACATAATTACAGTTAATTACCACAAATGAACTGCCAATCAGTAAGCACAGGCGCTGCTGGTGATGTATGGCCCCAGGGCACTTGCCTGTTTTGCGTGGTTGGTAATCCAGCCTTGCACATACATGCACATACAACTTCATAGTCAATCGCATAACCCATATTTTTGACAGCATCTGCCATATACCAATGCAGATAATCCAGTAAGTGGTGTGCTTGCAAGTTGGAAGGATCACTGATGTCTGCATAAGAGGAAAAAAATGTAATTTGACTGCTGGACAACCTCGATGAAATAAAATCAATTTCAAGCCACTTGGTTAAGCGCTTTACCAGAACACGGCAAGACGGCGTGGATGTTTTACTGGGCGTCTGCAGTTCACAGTAAAATATGTTTTATATCAAAGGAGTTAGTGAACGACTGATGGTAAATTAATATTCACTGCATAAAGCAAACAATGAAAGGGGAAATTTGAATATCAAAAACAAACGTCGAGAGCTCAGGAATGCACTGCTTTATACGGACAACTGGACACATTTGTGTGAAGCTGTTTGAGGAAGCAGAAAGTTCAATCAACATAAGAGGCTCTAAATCAATCCTCTAAAAACTGCTTCTTTACTCATCTGAACTGTTTATTACAGTGACGTGACAATAATCAGACATTTTAATCAGGTCTTTATTATCTGCAATGTTATTTTGTTACTTGAGTTTCAGTGATGGGGGATGTTCGCATGCAAAACAAGGTTACCAACGTAGCTTTGTCTAAAGTGAATCCTCCCATTTACTTTGAAAATGGAAGAAACTAATTAAAGACAACAGCTTTGTAAAAAATGATTTTCACAAAACCGGAGGAGACAGTTTGAAATCACTTTGCACGAATAAAGAAAGCACACTGCTTGAACTAACTTCATCAGCCTCTTTTTTAAATTTATTTTGATGAGGTGTTTTAAAAGTTTGTTAAACTCCTTAGCAGAAGAAAGTAATATAGTTAATGATCAGTAACAACATGCTGCACTTATTTCAGAACAAAGACAGAACTTCAGCAAAACATCCTTTAAAAAAAAAAATCATGAATTAACGTCAGACACCACCTGAGGCCAACAACTACGCACAAGTTGGTGCAATGATTCAGCATCACCGACAGAAGTGGATTTGACTGAGTGGTCTTTTTCTTTGAGGGAAATTTGAATCTGAGGAAAACAAAGAGCCCACATATTCATTAGCAGACATCATTTCTCATTAGATGAGAAATGTCTAAAAATGAGGGCGAAAATGAATTACTTCATCCCCTTCATTGCCACAAAACGTCCCTTCCTCTCCCCGGTTTGTGTCACAGGTGGTTTAAAAGCAGATGAAGTACTGGAAAAGCTTGTGTGTGTGTCAGAACGGACAATCGCAAACAAACACCAATTAATATTGAGTTTTATTATGTAAATGTTATTTATTTTTCAATTGTCCAGACTTCCACAGTGGTACCTTTCTCTTTTTTTTTCATGTGTGAATTTTACAGTTGCAATAGCAGCAAAACACATGAATGACTGGATAAGAACTTTAGAGTTTCCATCATTAAAGTTTTTTTTTTCTCCAACATCTAGAGTTTCTCGTGCACGGAAACAGAGTGATTTACATTAATTACAAATCTAAAAGACAAAATACTTTTGCATATAGATTCCCTCCAAGTCAAGTTTGATATACGGTCCTTTGGCAGCAATAACAGCCCTGAGTAGGTGTGGATTTGTGCATCTGCGCTGCAAATTTTTTAGTTTTTTTTTTCGTTTTCAAGTCTAGCTCCAACTTTCCATCGTGATATCTCAGCTATAGGTCACTCCACAGCATTGACATTCTTTGGGGAGGTTTGGAACATGAGAGACAACGAATTTCAGCATTATAATGGTAAATGGTAAATGGTAAAAAAAAAAAATATATAATGGTAAATAACAATTCTGATTCCCAAGAATTTGCATAATTTTGAAGGCATTACGTTGAGAGTCATATCATGAAAACATCAACCTATACTTCCTCAAGATTTGGTTATCATCCCATTACCTACCTTACCATATTGCTATATGATTACTCAATAGTTTTGCCTTGTTGTCATCTTAAAATATTTCTTTATCACCATTTGATTTGGTCCCTTATCATCCTGTTACATACATTTCAGTCTAAAATGAACCTCTAATCTTTTACCCCTTTATTATCACAGCAGCACCCGCTATTACACCATGTTGTTACCAAGTTAATGTTACATGGTAATAATTACTTATTTCTCCACTTCACTGAAAAAACCCAGGTAAATCTACTTTGATTCAATGTTGTAAGGCAATAAAACATGCAGGGACAGTAAGTTTGTGTCACAGGCGCTGTACAACATTCACGAACATGAAAAATAATGATGTGGGAAAAAAATTCAATTTGTTGTGGGAACATTTTCGCTGAACCATGAATTTATTTCAATCTGTATTTGTCATTCTTGCTCTTTGGTTATTACCCACGCCACTGGAAATGAGGCGTATGAGAAGGATGCAGCCCAGAACACTGCATGGAAGAAAAAAAGTGGTGGCGGTGGTGGGTGGGTGGGTGGTAGGTTCTCAGGCATCTCAGGCATAAGCTAATGAGGGAGGTGGTGCGTGACATTTGGGGATGCTGTCGTGTCATTGCTAGGCTGAATACACTGATTGCAGTCTGTATGTGTGGGAGTGGGTATCCATCATTTCAACCATCAAAACACCGCGATTTTACATAATTTCTTTTTTTTTTTTTTTATGAGTTAATGAGAAGACCGTATAAGTTGTTTTCAATCTTACATGTATTTTACAATCTGCAGCAAGTGGTTTCAACATTTAAAGACTTCAGTTATTATTATCCATCTTCTGCTGTTTTGTATGCATCTTGGATTCAGAGCAAAATATACCATCTCCAGCAAGTCACTGTGCACTCTGTGTTGATATATGCAAAGACATGTCTGAGTAAGTGTGTATTCAGGTTAAAGTGTGTGCGAATGTGTGTGGTGTGACAGGACAGTTCACGTAAATCTAAAGGGGTCATTATTAATCCCTGGTGGCCTTCGGTGACGACCTGCGATACAATCTCATCAGCAGGTTAAAGCTCACTATAAAAACACTCCCCAGCAGCAGTCTGGCTCCGGTGATCTCTGAAAGTCACCTCGCTTCCCCTCCCTTTGGTACACACTTTCAGATGTGAACCATTTGATCACCTTACTTCAAACCCTGCAGGTGCAACTGGCAGGCTACCATGCGAAGATGTTTGATGACACCACTTAACATGACAGAAAGCAATGTGGCTATTTATGAATATTACCAAGAGAAAAGCTGTTTATTACTCACTCTAAATCCCTTCCAGCAAAGCATAAGGAAAAAATAAAAGTGCATGAAACAGCACCATGAAAGGAAAATGGGAAAGCAAAAAAAAAATCCTTATACATTACCCATAATTTACATATTTTACTTGTTCTTGAATGTATTTTAGGTTTTCCAGTTTTAGGCTCATTTAAATTTCCAATTAAAATACACCTCCAGAGACTTGAAACGAGCTTGAGATCAGCAATCCATCATGACGATTTGTCAACCTTATATGCTAGTCCTTTTTTAACCAAATATTTCAAGAAACTATGGAACCACAGAAACTAAACCCAGGAACCAAACAGGAAGCTAAAAAAGCTTTCTTCTTGTTTGCATTTACACCACCTCTGAAGAACATGATGATCAGGTAAATGAAATCAATGGCAGATTCAAAACCAGTGTTTGTAGTTTTCACTTGCAAGGACACAACACAGTCTTTCTTATGATCTGTATTTGAATTGAATGTAATGAATAAATACAAAGGAGAGATACACAGGTGGAAAAGAATATCTGAAAATTTCAGAATAGCTTTCTCCAAAGATAATCTGCTATGCTTCTGATGTTAGATGGTGATTTATTTCAGCTTTAGAACTGCAACTTACTGCAGTGAAACACTTACAAAGTATTATCTTTTTATCCTTTCAGCTGGTTTTCTGTTGGGGTTTGCCAGAGTGGATCAGTGGTTTCCATCTTACTGGCATAACCAGACCCTGGAATGGAAATCAGATTTTTTTTTCTTTATGCTGACAACAACCGTCCCTTTCATCCAGGCTTGGGAGCGGGATCAAGAAAGCCATGGACTGTGCATCTAGAGAGGCTGGGCAGCAACCCGGGGTCCATGGTCTTTCCCAAGGGCACTTCGACATATGAACAAGAGGAAGTGAGGACCGAACCGCCAAGTCTGTGATCAACAACCTGCTCTAACTCCTAAGCCACATCTGCCCTATAAACAAAGCATTATAGTAGCATTATCTCCTTCATCTGCATTCGTCCCTCATCCTAATATTGAT
Organism: Scatophagus argus; assembly: GCF_020382885.2. Classification (NCBI taxonomy): domain Eukaryota; kingdom Metazoa; phylum Chordata; class Actinopteri; family Scatophagidae; genus Scatophagus; species Scatophagus argus. Next base: position 4,653,601 of record NC_058513.1, read on the forward strand.
GGTAGGGGAACTAAAGTAATGCCTTATTTTGTAAATGAAGCTGATCTATGGTCAACTGGCTCTTTGTTTGAGCTTCCTGAGCTCCTCAAAAGGTTCTTGGACACCTGTTAAAGTACATGCAGTGGAAATGCCCTACTATTATCACAGTTCAACAAATCAAAATATATGCATTTTACTGTTAAATACTATAATTTTAAATAATTTCAGAACCAAAATACCAAACAAGTCACTCAGACAAACCTTTATCTGGGCCTTTAAACTTACTGTCACCAAGATCACAGTTTTGGACTGTGATCTGGAAAATTTGATTTTGGTAGTGAAGGCTCCCTGACTCCAAATCAATGCATTTTCATTATTTGCATGAATTGTACTTATTTTGTCTTGAGATAAACTGGCATTCCTGCTGAAGGCACTCTGTATTAGCCAGCTGATAAAAGCTGAAAATATGGCTTTTTAAGGTTAAAGAAATAATTCCTGTGTATTTACACCTTTGAGGAAAGTGTGGTTTACACTCACCAATTGCTCTGTGTATTCATCCGCTCCACAAAGCATGAAGAACCTGCTGATATGTAAAGTACAGATCTTCATGTGCTGGAACAGGGCTGTATATGAAAGGACTGCAGCTATCTGAGGTTTACCCGATTCATTCCGTGTCATTCCCAGCTGCAGCAGGGGACACATGACTGAGGACTTGTCACAGTTTGATGAGGAAGGCAAGAGGTGAAAAGAAAAGAAGTCGAAAGTTGCAGCTGTTCCTTCCATCAAGAACACACACTGCCGCACATTTCCACACACTCAAGCCCACAGTGCACACATACACCGACACTCTCTCAACTACCTGTGTGCTCTGATTTTTAGACCTCAGCTATCTCCAGTTCAGACTATTGACCGAGCACAGTCTATCTGATCATGGAGACCAACTATCTCAAGTAGAGCTTAACCAAACTTTTGCTCAGACATCAAGTAAAAAAAACTTTTTAAAGTTCTTCTGCAACTGAAATGTCTGTCTTTTCTGACTTACATTTCAGTTGCAGAAGAAACTTTTACAGTGTCGCTCCTGCCACATGGTCAACTGAGTGAGCTGCATGTGTTAGATGACAGCCTAAAGTAGAAACCAGGACATGGAAAACAAGTTGACCAATGAGAAACAGTGTAAACAAACCACTTAATTCATGATTATGGATGTAAATGGGAAGTACAATGATATGAAAAGGAACAATATTAAATACCTTCAAGGGGAATGTGGTTTATGTTTACGTATGTATGTACAACCAATCTCAATCCAAAGGAAATAGCTAAAAATTTGCAATAGGGAGTTGGATCATAAATCAGTCAGCTTGTTTGACCTGCAGATCCTCACTATGTGTTGTTGGGACTGAAGAGGTGAGCACATCAGCTCCTCCGCAAGTGCCAACTACAATTACTCATAACACCAATCTGGAGGTCAGTTCATCAAGACATTTGTGTATCTCACAATTCCAAGCACAATTCCAACTTAACAAGTATTACCTGTGCAGCCAACAAAAAACCCCACACTCAGATATGTTGTTGCACAGGAATATGAACGAGGGCACTATAGTGTCAAGCTGATACAAGAGATAACACCCCGCTTCTAAAAACATTCAATAGCACACCGAATCTGTGGCTGAAAAAAAAAAAGCCTCAAACAAATACACAATTACTTTCTTTCAGGTAGTGTTTGCTCACAACATAGTGCTAGGTTGTTTTGGGGAATTATTTAGGCTTTTCTAAGGCTTCAGATGGGCCGTAGAAGTTGGTCAGCATAGAGAGAAACTATTACATTGTTGGTTTGGTCTTTATATGAAATTTGTTGGAAGCAACAGAAGTACAGTGTATCACCCTTTAATTCATTCTCAGTCACAGCTATGTGCCATGGTGTTGTTACCATGCAAACATCTTAGATCCAGATTTGACAAGTCAGTGTGCTTCCTGCATTTCATGACCGTCACAGCTCACATTTAACTCAAAATTAAATAACTATAACTATAAAAATTAAATAACTGAAACTCAAACTACAGTGACAAAAGAATAGATCCCAACTCCTTTGGGGAGTCTATACTATGAACTAAAACCGCCACGACTGTCATCCCTATAATGATGCTATTTTTGAAAAGGAACATTTTCACAGGTGCTTTGCAGGTGTCGCATTAACAAACATGAACAGCTGCAGAAAAACTAACTACATCTAATGATGCACAATTTGCAAATCTGTATGTTTAGCTATGTACTTACATGTTTTCAGCAGAGAACCTCCGACAGGGTCACTGAGGGTCTGTAATCTCACTTTGCCAGATCTCTCATTTGCCAAGCTTACAAAGTAGGAGAGTTTTAATCAGAAAAATTGGAGACATTTGGAACCTGAGCTATTTTATTAGCTGTGTTTGATAATTCCCACCTTTGAAAATGACACCTCTGGTCAGTCTTCTATTCAAGCTGGAACAAGATCTGCAGTTATTTTATTCATTTTAACAGCTCAGTGTGTCATTGCCCTTTTCAAACCAACTTTTATACTGAATCTGAATGGTAGTCTAAATAAAGCACTTCTGAAAATTCCCACCTTTCAGCTGTTAGAGAGGTCACCAGGACTGTTATTAGAAGAGCCCCAGACACCGTAATCACCACAGAAATTCGACTCGTCATTCATAAAGCTGTTAAAATAAATGCACCACTGTCACAAATGTATTAAGAGTAGAAAGCTGCAATGCATTTCCCTCTTTCGCCTTTTTAATGAATTCATTTGCATCTAAATAAATGTTTAACGGTGTTTTGTTTCTCCTGGAAAATTACCAGTCACTCTGTCACCCTCTTCACTGCTGGACATTTTAGCCAACGATGTTGGCCACAGAGACACGACAGTTCAATGGCCTTTTCTACTCAGGAGTATACACAAAGCTCATTTTGGAATGTTTCAGGAAACTGCAACAAATTCAACTTCAAAACAAATCTGTGGTCAGTTATGTATCACCCATTTAGCTTCACTCCTAAAACGATCAGCCCAATGGCAAAGATGGTTCAGTAAACCTTAAAATTGAGAGGTCAACCCTTTTGGGATGGCTTAAACTGCCATTAAGACAAAGACAGAGCAGTTAGCGACCAGGCGAGGAGGATAAATGACTCTCCTTTGTAGCTCAGTGCTTCAGTGACTCAGTGTGTCTTTCTCCATAGATCACAGGAATGCTAAAAAAAAAAAAAGTGGACAGACCCAGCATACACCAGCTCAGAACTTCTGCTGATGAACATCTATTTCATCTGCATCTATTTATGTGCATTAGGGGTGTTCATGTCCACATGCAATCAGTCTTCTCAAGTTCTAACTTAACAAAGATTCCAAGATTCAAAAAGCCTTAGTCACTGATGGCTTTACAAGTCTTCAATAACCTGTTGCCGTTGCATGTCTTAAAGTTAAATTGCCTTGGTGGAACTTGGCAGATAATAAATGAAGGGAGATGAAAGAATTTAGAGATTGCTAGTCGCAGTGGGCTGCCATGTCAGGTGTCCAGTGAGCAACTGGGGGGTTAAGTGCATTGCTCAAAGGTACATCAACTGACTAATTGGGGGGGGGGGGGGATTATTATTAACCCTCAGAGTGGAATCGAACTGGTGACCCTCCAGTCACAACCTGCTTCTCAAACCTCTAGGCCATGGCTGCCCGGCTACTACACTACATAAATGTATAATTAGCAGCTTTACAAAGTAAGATAACCTCCACCAAGGAAGCACTCAGTGCTCAATACAAAACCAACAAATAAACTAATGAATGATTCTTTAACTCAACCCCCCCCCCCCCGGAAAACCTCCACTTCAGGATCTCAGGGGGCGACCAAAATACTGGTTTGAGACTCAATACAACAGTTGACTAATGAAAATAAAGGGACACCTCTTGCATCTAACAGACAACTTCTGCCATTCCCTGACTTCTCCACAGTTACCTCCTGTAGTCTGACCAGTACAGTGTTGTCCAGCCTGGGAGCTGGGTGGGTTGATGGTGGGTCCACAGAGCAGAAAGGACAGAGAATAATCAGATTCTGCAGAATGGGTAAGCTATGAGTTACAGATTATTTGGCTTTGGATTTACAGGGAGTGGCGAGATAATTGATGGGCTGGGCCTCAAAGATAAGTAACATTAGATGTGCACATTTTCTGAATTCATCAATATTCTGTGGGACGGATATGAATGATGCACCAGTTGAAGATCACTGCTGTAGGGTAATATGGGTAGTGAATAATACAAAATATGTTCATCATGTTAATGTTTAACTGCACCCATCAACTTTGTAAGAAGGTATCTGGTGTCTAAAACATGTAACAGAAAGAAAAGATCACACAAATTTGAAAGAGCTTATCTACAGCTTGCTAGCTTTGTGACAGTTAATTTGGGTCAGTTTGTGATCTTAAAAATAGAAGTGTAATTTGTCCCTGCAAATACTTTGGGAAATTAGCACAGTGTGATGCTGTGACTGTAAACATATTAATAATGCAATGATTCTCTTGTTAAAGACTCCCCAAGAGCTGATAAAAACAGATTTGTCTTCAGCATGCTGGAGGTGTTTTCCCCAAAGGCTATTTAAATCAGCACTGACATCTAAATGTCATGGTGCACAAGGAAATACACACACACACACACACACACACACACACACACACTCACAGTCCTTATGTTTCTCCATTTGTCGCTGCATAAGTCTCTACTTTGAGAAGAATTTTTCAGTACTCTAGAACAATTACAGTCACAACTTTATATAATACTACCCCATGGGACTGGTCTTCTTGAATACAGTTTAACAACTTAAAGTCTGTGTAAAACAAATACATGCGATAGGTTAGAAACAGAATTACTTTGCGATAATTCAATCAGTGTTCAGCAAACAAGTAAATTACACTTTGCTGAACATTAGCTTTCTGTTGCCTAAATACATCTGTGTATCCACATGTGCTGATTCTCCATAGAATTAATGAAAAGGGTTGGAGAGACAGAATCTACACAGCACTGATGACGGGACCCAGAGCACATCTGTATTCATCCACAACATGAGCAGTCAGTCACATGAAGCTTATGGATGTACATCACATCTGCATGTACACAGGTATGTTGGTTATATACTCATATCAGGAAGAACACAGAAAGCAACTTCTTGTGCCACTCTTCCTGGCCCTACAGTTAATGAGACTGTATTTGACTTTATTAGACCTCATTTGACACCCCACATCCCAACATACACACAAACACACACACACACTGACTAAATACTTCTGAAGTGGACATGTCATGACTGATCAATCCTTAACCAATGATGACATGTGACCATGTGTGTGTGTGTGTGTGTGTGTGTGCATGGGGGCAGACATCCTGCCAGATAAAATGTTGTCTCCTGGTTTGGCACCCAGCTCTTAATTAACGAGTTATTAAGCTGGTGGAAACTAAAGTATTGGGTTGACATTAACAACACCCAACACACACACATTTACAAGGGCACACACCAGCGTGTGTGCACTAAGGTGTGGATCCTGTTGACATCTGAGTGGGGATGGCGATAATGATGATGATGTCAAACTGACATCCGGTAAAGCAACTGGCCTAGAGACATAATGAAAGATCCACATTTCACAGGTTTGAAGAGATACCCCACCAAACAGCTGCAAAACTGCCACAGTGTATATGATGCTCAAAAGACATATTTTTAACAAAGTATTCTTCAAGGTTTCAGCAGAGGTTCTTACTTACTTCACTGTGAAGAATAAAATAAGACAGGCCTGTGCTGACTGCTGATCGGATCGTATATTGAAAACTGAAGGGATAAGGAATGATTAGATGCTCCCAAGCATGTGCTAAACTAACATACATGGAAGAAATCCTACAAAGTGTTCCTTTCTGAAAATATATTTTTGCAAGTAAGCCCAACAAGGCAATCTGATCTCTCAGTAAAATATCTCCAGTATGTATAGTATAGTACAGTATCGTATGGTATGATGGTATGGTGATATATATGGTGATTCTGTGAAGTCCCACAAATCTCATGTTTTACCAGTAGAAATCTCTTAATCAGGCCGTCATTGTTTCGTAGGTATAAAGGAAAATGTCCGTCATACAATTGTGTGTGGCAGCCTAGAAGTGTCATTAAAACTGCTTCTGTGTGAGTGATTGATATCCTGCTGGGGAGAAAACAGTGGCAGCACTCTACAGCAGGAGCAGTACCTGGGCTCTCAACTCATTCAGTCCTCACATCAAACCATGCACCAAAGTGAAGTCATTCATGCTAATGAATTAATTATTAATGCTACAATCAGTATTGGCACCTGTGAGAACCAAGTTTCTTTTTGAAATCTACTTCATAATGTCTTTGAGGCAGAGAGAAAATTATAAAGACTTACATCATTTTACTTTCAGCAAAACATTCTTCCAGTACTGGTATGTCTGATTTGTTTAGTTTCCCACACATTATATCTCTCTGTATATGTCACTTTCATGTGTAAGGCTTAGGAAGCATTGCAGCAAAGTGTTATGCTGTTGGGGGTGTTTTGTATGAGGTATTGATGAAACCCAGGTGGACTGGTTTGAGTAACAAATGGGCTTTAGGGTTTATTAACTACACAACAGTTTGTTATGTTATGAGGCAGGAATTTTTACAATTCTTAAGAAGATGTCATAGCTTCAAATCAGTTGAAACACCTTGAAACAATCACTTGGGCAACAGTAGTATTAAGGCCAGGCTATTCTCGAAAGAAAGCAGTTTGTATGAAAAATTGTTCAGCCATGTCTATATCTGTATAGTGTGTGTAATGTTTATACTCCAAGGTTGGGCAAGGTGCAATAGTTGTTCAAATGGAGACAATGGTGAACATATTAAGACAATTTCTTCTTCAAGATATTCGTGTTGCTGCAATGTTAAGTCTCCAGCTCTATTTCTAGCACTGAAAATAGTTTCACTGCTTGACCCCTGAAGTATACCAAATTCTTGACAACCGAGCAAGATGTGCATGTTTAACAAGTTGGATATGCTTGGTGCGAAGTTTTAAATAAACAAAGAACGCAATTTGGATAGGTTAAATTCAATACAAACAGGTAGAAGAAGGCTATAAAAAGGAAAAGACAGGCATGAAAGACAAAGATTGAACGTTGAGACATTCTCTCTAAAATGCAGTGCTGTCAAGCAGTTACATCTCTTTGATCTGCCACTTAAAACCTTTCAAATCATTGCATTCAGAAAGTTTGAGAGTTGTTTGAAGAAGCTTGAGAAAGCACGAAACGATGAAATCAAAGGAAGTACAGCCTTTTAACAAACACACACATCAAATGAACCATACACACACCAGAAACCAGGTTGACAAAGGTAATTAGTGGAATGCCGGCTTGGATTTAATTAATGAGTTTAAGCAGACTGTGTTTGTATATGGCAGCAAATCTTGGGGGTTCAATACCAACCCCACTCACATATCCATCTGTTGTGCATGTACTCTGTGTTTTTGTGCAAAACATGTAAATATGTATGAAAGAGGGACTTGACTTGGCTCAATTTAATATACTGAAATGGTTCTTCAAGTTGCATATTTATGCTATTGTTTGACAAAGAGGTCTATCGCTGCAACTGAATTTTTTTCCATCATGCTAAGAGCAACCGCATTCTGAAAAATTACCTTCTGCATCATTTCCTGTGCATCCTTCATGCATGTAATGTCAGTGGGAATAGTGAATAGTGAAAAGCTATTGCAGAAATGCAAACCTAACACAAACCATAAAAAATATAGAATACTGGTCAGTGAGTCACAAATAAATCTGAAGATTTAGGCACAGGAAGTCATTTTACTCTCTGATCATAACTTTTGGTTTTAAGATAGAAATTTTCAAGAAGCTCTTTAAAATTTTAAAGTCTTCCTCACCATCAGGTCCCAGCCCTTATAATCATAGTTAAGATAAGACGGGACTTCAAAGGGAATGTGTCTACAATGCAGATGCAGAGGACCATTTTCACACACACGCACAAAGAATGAGAAATAAAAACACACAACGGTGAATAATGGCCTCAGAGGAAAAAAGATAAAGAAACTGAAACAGCAAAAGCAAGAGTACACACCGAGAGGTTTTTAACAGTTGTAAAGTGTGCACTGATACAGTTGCAGCCACAGGCACTGATACTTGCACGATTTGTAATTTTGCAAATTATAGTTAAATTAATTTAGGCAACATAATAAGCTGTGGTTCTATTCCTTCTCTCCATACTTGGAAAAGCTAATGTATGTGTTATGTCTTCATGCATGAAACAGAAAAAAAACAGTTTTTAAATCTCAGCACAAAATCATCAAACATGAGATCTGGAGATGTGCTAATCTGTATTCTAGAAATGATCATGTCCAGCTTTAGGTTCATTTATCCATTTTATTTTTTAACATTTATTTAGTTACTTAGAGTGCTGGTGACATTTTGTCTGCACTGGCCAGCAGCAGCTGGGAGCATATTTGATTAGCCTATTGGTCAGTTCTAGAGTCATAAATTAAAGAGTCAGGGCGCTCCTGGAATCCATTTAGAGATAATTGCAGGTGACGGTTGGTTCCAGTGCTGAGTTTTGCAGGTGTGAGGTGATTAAGTGTGGTAAGAAGCATCATGCTGGACAGGACATGAAAAGTGTCTTCTAAATTTCAAAGATTTTTTAATAAAATTTCCTTCCCTTTTTTTTTAATTGCACATTGGCTGCTTGCAGGGACAACAAAGCATTAATAAGGTAGGATGTGTTAGTTAGACCACTGAAAGGAAGTGCGCGTCAATATTCAGATGGTGCTGTAGATTACTAGCACAGCGTTTAGGAGTACACTACATGTTTAGCTACATTTCCCTGTAACGTTTGGATAACACAGGTATTTTCAAAACCATGTTACTTTTCCAACTGTGAGCTATAGATTTTATTGTCTCTTGTAGAACCCAGACTGGTGTCATCTAATGCACACCTGCAATTTATTCATATAGCATCAATATTGTGTATGAATTCAACCCCTCTATCAGTGATTGTTGGTCTGGGCCGTTCCTATGAGGGAAAGTACACAAACTGCACTGATATTCGAACAGACACAAACACAGTGGTGGTGGATCATGACAAAACAAATACCGTATGAAAGCAAAATGACTGGCTGACAATGAAACAGAGCAACTTGACATGTTTATGCATGACTCAGGCTGCATCTCTATTGCACATCCCCTCAGCAAGAGTTTACTATTCTAAGAAAGAGAGTGTTGACAAGATTCCTGTGTCTCTGAAGATTTGTACTGAAGACCGACATCAGCTCGCTCGCCGAGATGACAAAAAAAATGCAAAATCGAGAGGGATTTCAATACAAGTTATACGATAAAATAAGATTTGTACTTGCCAAATAAAAGCTGCTGTACACTGTTGCTGAAGTGATATGTCAGCAATGGAAAAATAACTATTTTCTGCTTGCAAATCAATAAGTAACGGGATTATCAACATTTTACATTCTTTTATAACATATAATGACTATGGAGACAACAATAGAGGGCAGAGTGGAAAACAGGGAGGGAGACAAAACATTTTCAAACAATACCAACTCATTTTTGAACTACCACCAAACCTTCACATTTGATAGCCTTTTCATGTGTCGCGACCTGCCATTAACTGTGACATGTAGCAGCAGATTCAGAGGAGAGGAAAAAAAAAAGTTCTCTATTTTTTTACTGTTTCTATTTTTGCACCAACCTATTAGACAACGCTGTCTTCTGTTTTTTTTTCACATCCTTACATTTGAAGGAACAGAAAGAAAAACATCATTGAGTGAACTCACATTACTTCATGTTCTCCTCCTTGGGAAAAAAAAGACGTGTCAACTTGTTGAGAGGTTTGAGTTTCGTCTATCTACAATAATGCACACATAAGAGTTTCATTCATTCACAATCCCATTCTCTTTCTCTTTTGTTGACAATTTCTGCACTCTCTCATTCACACTACATCAACATTTATTTTCCATATAATCAATGTTATGTTTAGAAATCCAGCCAACAAATAGCAGTTATTGTTTTCACAATGTAAACAGAGAAAAGGCTTTACATACAAAGCAAGAGCCCACAGAGAATGCCAAAATTTGAATCTCCACTGGAAGTAAACAGAAATAATTTTATCTTTGTTTTTCACAATAATCAGGGTAATTACAAAAGACTTTTCGATTTTAATATGGCTAATTATTGCCTGTAGAATAGAGTTCAGAACAATCTTTAAGAAGCTTGTTGATTTCTATGTGTCATAATGTACTTGGTGTTCTGTTAAATGAACCTTCATTCTGCCAGGGCAATAGAAAAAGATATGACAGATCTTGCCTCTGTCACATAATTATTTTCTAAGTTGATCCCATTCTGTCAGAGCCCGTTCTACATTTCCTCTCCTGTCTTCGCCAACAGCTCATCTGCTTTCCGATCAATTACAAGGAATATTTTGAACAAAAGAATATGACTTCAAAAACTACCAGCAAACTGAATTTAGCACAGAATAGCCTTAAAAATCTTTATAATGAACAATAATGCGTTGCTGCCAACATGCATTTACATTTTACTTCCTTTTAGTAGCGTTTACAAAAGACACTAAATAAACACTTATTCCAAAAAATAGCACAAATAAACATCGGCAGCTTATCCAGGTGTTCGTATTGTTCCTTTGTATTGAACTTTGTTGCCTTATTTTGTTTGGTTGCTGCCTTGTTAGATCTTGTTTTTTTTCTTTTTTCTTTCCTGTTCTGTCCGATAAAAGACGAAATGTAAAATAAATTAAACGAAGCTTAAACTGTAAAACGGAGAAAATGAGAGAATGAGCAACTTCAGAACTGAAAGTTGGACTCTTGAGGTCACAAATACAAGCTTTTCAGACATGAAAAGCTTGTAATACTACAGTCTGTGTATACTACAGTCTCTAAGCATCATCAGTGCATGTTGATGTTTGGCCTTGTCATCTTTTTCCTCTCATAACTTAGACAAATGCTGACATCTATCTTTGCTCATGGGGTCTAGCCCACTTCTGCTTTTTTGCGTTCTCTGCCTTTGAACCACATTTGGTTCATTGATATGATGAACAGGTCATTACACAGATCAATTCATAGATCGATAAATAGATATGACATCTTGTCATGTCTTGTCAGGAATTACTGCCATGTAAGAAGTGGAAAAAAAGGAATGGACAGAATACAGGAGACATGATCCATATCCTTACTATTCCATTAAATGTAACTATAATTATTAATAATATTAATATTCCCACAATGCGCTTCATGATTTTTTAATGGCTCGCATCAGATCTAGTCCAGTGAATTATGACTGAATTGCTTTACAGGCCTGCCTTTTTGTCATCTTACTATAAACATTTTAAGGGCTCATGAACGGATATCACGGATACGCTCTACCAAAAAATCTCTAGCTTGCACCAACATCATTAGACAACCCAAGACAATTGTATAATTACGGATTTAGTGGCGTGAGACTTAAAAGTGCTGTCATTATAAAGCTGTATCCATTGATTTTGGATTTAATAACACTGAATGGTTGAATTTCTCTGATATACATGTGCCTACACATTTAGCAATCTCAGTCAGTCACAATCAGTTCCACCGTTTACTTTTGTTACACACTATCAGCACTGTATTCATGCATTCAAAAAAAAGTGTAATCACAAAGAATTGGAGGTTTTACTGACACTGGGTCAGTTTTAAATATCACACTGAGAAATGTAACAAGAAGAATCAGCCAGCGTGCTATGAGATCTTTGCAAGGTAACAAACATGCTTTACCGTGCCTCACCTTGTCGAAAACTGTTTGCAACATGTGCAGCATAAACTCTGATTATTTTTGACAGTTACCTGATGGGAAAAAGACCAGTCATTGACAGGCTTCTTTATTAAAACCGCATGAGTCTGTTTGGCTGCACTGAAAACAAAATTAACCCTTCCTTTTCTGTTGTATGTCTGACAAAATAACAGCATGAGGAGTGTTTGCTGTCCCCAAAACTTGAAAACCTGTTCATGTTAAACCACCCCAACAGAAACTCTCCAACTCTCTCTCCTTTGCATGTAGTGGTTACTTCATTCATACCTTCACAGTAAACCATGTCTCTGAGAGCGCCTGACAGCTTATCAGGACTAGCACGCTGCCTTATAAATCCTGCTCCCGAGTGGTGTCTATTGTCCCTGCACTAAGCCGTCAGTGAGTCTCTCTGGACTGGACTGAGCCACTCAGCGACCTGCTGGACATCTTGTCTGATTAAAGATAACAAGTTCCAAAGAAGGACATGGGGCAAGTACTCCCTGAGTGAAGAGGCCTTGAGGACAGCTTTCATCTGATAATACCTTACCATCAAAGCACTGCCAACAGCATCCACTCAGAACATCTGTGTGGGCAGAAAGGTTCCTTTTCATGGCTAAAGAGAAATACAGCCTACCAAAGGGAACCTCTATCCTACAGTGATGTATGGAGTAGTCTCAAAGGCATGCAAACTGGGTTTAAGTACTGTTGAGTCACACCAATGGAGTGTACTGCTTTACCACATAAAAACATGCGCCGGGTGCTAAATTTTGATACGTGAATGGTATATCTTAAGCTAAGTAGCTACTTGCTAAGGGCGAGAAAAACAATCCTGTCCAGATGTCACTTTGCTTTAATCTCACCGCTGTCTGGAAGCAAACAGTTTTGCATAAGCAGTGTATCTAAATGACAGCAACAGTACTGAGTGGCAATATTTGTGGCAGAAAAATAACTGTCAAGACTGCCAACACCTCGAAACTAATGAAGCTCTTAATGGCGTTCAACGCTAACCACAGCCAAGAGGCCAGTCAACTACTTCACTTCAAGGGACACCTGAAACAGTTTTAATTGTTACAATAAAATGCTGACCACATCACATTGGAAGAGGATGGAGGAATGTTTGGAATAATGTTTTAAATTTTATATTATTCTAGTATTTACTACTTCACACAAATTTTAAAGATGCAGTGTATAAGACACCTTATCACCTGTCAAAGGCCAATCCAAACACAAAGGAGGCGCTATATTTGCTGCCCCCTATACTTTTTGCTGTAATTATTTATGGCTACCAGCTGCTGTAAGTTAGCTCAGTTAGCCATGCAGCTATTGGCCCTATATAGCTGGCTCAAATCTGCCTGGACTGATCAAATCTGCAAGGTGCACTGATCCAGCATTGGTGTTTGTACCGTAGGCAATGGATTGCACCAAGGTGATTCACGATGATTCGACCGAGACAGTGGGGATGACAAAGACATGGCAGATGGGGACAAGTGAGGCGTAAAGCTGGAGAGCAGTGAGAGGTAGCTTGGTCATCTGGAAAAGCAGCATAAGATGCTTTTGGTGAGTTTTATTTTGTATCTGTTGAGTTTTGAAGTGTATTTTGAGTTAACAAGGCAGTTAAGTTTGTTTTAGTTAAACTATGTTTGTATTTTTCTGTTTAGTAAGGAACATAGGTGCAAAAATATTTGGTTTCATGACATTTAGTTTATGTTGTCTATTTCTTAGGGGAAAAAAATGTGTGTTTGGGAAGAGAGTTTGTGAAATGCAGCACACTTGCTGCTCACATATCTCCCATATGATACTCTGGGGGAAGGCCTTAGCTACACTATATAGACAAAAGAATCCAGCCACATCTAATTACGGAGCTGTTTTCACGGTTTGGGCTATAGCCAACAGAAACATGCCAAAACATTGTGGAAAGTCTTCCCAGAAGTGGAAGTTGTTGTAACTGCAAAGCTGTCTATGTATTTAGAATGTGATGCCATTGAAATTTCTGTTGGTGTAACTGTCAGGTGCCCCAATACTTTTATCCATATAGCGTACACTATCACTTATAAACTATTGAGATTATATTATGCAATATTACCAGACGGGGCTGGCTGGTTAGCATGCTAATTTCAATAGCCATCTCTGCAAAACAATCCATCGTTTTTCTACTTTGTGAAATGTTTTAAACAAAAATTCTTACAAACATATTACATGCTACCCTTTTCAGAGACTATATTACAACAAATCTGATACCTTGGTCTCTCTAATTAACACTGACACTGACACATATACACTGTCTCTTCTTTGTCAAGTCTTATAAATAAATGGTAATGAAAGGATATTTCTGCAGAAATGTATTCAACTTTTCTCTAAAGGATAAATTTCCATCCTCTTCAATATTCATCAAGGAAGATAAGACCTAAATAAATTTGAATTCTGAAAATAGCTGCCTGAAAGAAAATGGACTGAGTGGGTGGTGTCTGCAATTACAATAATAGATGGTGGAATGAAATAGTAGGCGGTTTTTGTCATTGAAGAGGGTGTCATGAGTAGGTCTGAGTGGAATGTATATGGAGAATTCTTTTAAAATCATGCATCATTAAATCAAATTGCATCAAGTTGTTTTATTTATTCACACACATCTCTGCATTTTATATTGCTTCAAAATGTTTATCCTGCATGGAATTAATATTTATTACTGAAACGAGGCATCAATTGGATGTGCTCTTTGTAATTATGTGCCATAGTGGGATTGGAAAGTGAGGCTGCTTTGTCTAGTGTTGATACGTCGGAAACAGACACAAAAAATAATTTCTTTCTGTTGATTGACTAATTGATTAAAGTCATTAATTAGAAATTTGAAGACCAGCCAAAAAATGACAAAAAATTGTTTCCAGCTGTTCAGTTGTGACAATTTGTTGTAAACTGAATATCTTTGGGTTTTGGATAGCTGGTTGGACAAAATAAGACAAGGATTCGCCGCTGTGAGTCTCAGGAAGTTGCGCTGATTTTATTCTCACTATTTTTTGAAATCTAATAGACCAAATGATTTCTCAAGTAATTAAAACAATATTTAATACTATCCAATTCATATTAAATATGATTGTTATTAAAAAAAATGTTGATTTTGGGAGCATCACTATGTGAGTTTTCATACTTTTAAAACAAATTAAGATTCATTCTTAAAGGCTTTGCTATATGCAGAAAGGAGAAATAACAGTTTCATGGGGGTGGCATGAGTAAGGGATTAGAATGATTAGGTTACTAAGAGTGGACACAATGTTTTTCACTCTATGTGGGTAGCAGAAGGCTCAGTCAGGTTCAGGTTGTACAGAATTTGTCATTCGATCGAACTTGGAAGAACTGAGATAACAAACATTGTCCAGGGATCTTTACCAAAACTTTTGAGAAATGTGCAACATAAAGTGAAACAGTTACTTAGTGTTACTTTTGGTGCAGAAAATACTGCTGCTGAAAGAGGTATTTTAAACTGATGAAGCCTGAATCCAGCAATATTTCATCCAGGAACATCCCTAATTATAAATAAGTGTTGAATATAAGCAATTATTACATGCCACCAACGTGCTGGATTCACCCTCCGGTATGGAAGCGATTTGCAGCACAACAATCCAACACCAAAGAGGGGCAATGGATTTGAAATGACGTTTCCATGGTGACATGCTATCCACTGAGACGTGAGAGAGAATACTCATGTAACAAGGGTTATGGAGATGGTATCACCATGCATCCACACACACAAACACAATCAAGAAGCCCGTCTCGTTTTTATATCTCAGTCTCAAGTGTTTTCAGCTAAGAGCCCAGGTTTCTCTCTCCTTATTTCAGTTCCTCTCTCTCTCTTACTCTTTCTCTCTCACTCACTTACACACATACACATACATAGAGTTACCACAGGCACCTCCACTGTGATTCACTTGGGGCCACTGAGTTTGGAAGGTGACATTTCAAAGGGAAATGATTATTCAGTGCTAATCCGGACAGTCGCCAGCACAGCAGGAAAAACACACGTACCCAACAAACACACACACACACACACTGTGGCTAACGTGCCCCTTGTCATGTGATATTCAGCATGGAGCATGAGTTCTGTGTCCATGTGGTGAATAAATGAGGTGGAGAACCGCTGTTGGCTGCATGAATCACGGACTCCGCCGAATTGTTGCTACCTGCAAAGCCTGTCAGGATCTAACCGCTGGCTAAATACTGCTGCTACAGTAGACACACACACACATACACACATACATTAACTGCAAACATCAGGCATCACTGCCATCACCCAGTGGGGGCAAATCATCCACTTCCTGTATAATCAGTCAAGGTTGCTTTTGTTACAAGGTTGAAGAACACCCTCGATAGCTGACACATCTGCTCATCTGCATGTAGTACACTGAAGTCATGAGAAATTCATCTGATTGTTCAGTGTATCTATTGGACAACACACTATGGAGTAGACAGAAGCACACATTGTATAACAAGTTCAAGATCTACAATGCTCAACATAAGGGGTTTCTGAAATTATCCCAACAAAACTTTTCCACACTGACAAACGTCAGTGCGCACACCTGTAGCATTTACTCAGTTGTTCTGAAAAACTAAGTAACAAAAAGAAATGAAGAGAAGCTTTATATGTTTCCTTGTTGAAAGAACCATGCATGATCCTTTATAGACAAAAAGCATCCAGACACTCTTCTTTCTGGGGCTGTTTCTCAGGGGTTGGACTCAGCCCCTGACTTCCAGTGAAGGGAAATCTTAATGCTTCAGCACATCAAGACATTTTAGACAATGCTATGCTTCCAACTTTGTAGCAACAGTTTGGGGAAGAACCTTTTCAATTCCAGCATGACTGTGCCCCAGTGCACAAAACAAAGTCCATAAAGATGTGGTTGGGTGAGTTTGGTGTGGAAGAACTTGACTGGCCCCATCCAAGACCTTTGGGATGAACTGGAGATTGCAAGCCAGGCCATCAGTGTCTGACCTCACAAATGCTTTTCTGCATGAATGGGCAAATATTCCCACAGAAACACTCTGAAATCTTGTGGAAAGCCTTCAAAGAGCGGAAGCTGTTGTGATGTCATGTGATGTCATTAAAGTCCCTGCTGGTGTAATAGTCAGATGGCCCAATACTTTTGTCTGTATAGTGCACAACATTACCTCTAACACAGTACAAAGGCTTATACGTCAAGTCACATTTTTCTGTCCTTCAAGCAGAATTAGATCTTTATTTGCAGTTGATACAATTTGGGGTGAAGCGCTTCATTACAGGACAATTAGTCTAGTATAATTACATGTCTCGCTCTCACACACCCACACGTGTCTACACAAATACACATTTTCCAAATGTGAAAACACGGGACTCATTTAACAGCCTATATGTGCCTCATAAACAAATCATACTTGAACTGTCAAGCTGAGAGATTCTGACCTCGTATATCAAATATTAATACGAGATAAAGTTTCACATAATAACATAACATCACAGGTGGCAGCCTCCTGGTGCGCTTCTTTACACAAGCAATGAAACAGCACATCATCATTCAATACAGCTCTAATGGTCTTGATTGTTTCCTGATGATATAGTTATTAGTACATTAACAAGCACTGGCTATATTTAAAGAGAACAATTTTTCTTAATTATCTCAATTCTGAGTGTGTAGTCCAGCAATTTATTACACTGACACTTTTAATAGCACACGCGGGCCACTTACGGGGTATATCTATTACATTTTAATCACCGAACACAATATATACCAATCACAAAATGAGTAAGTTACAACATAAAGTGAAAACTGAGCTTTAGAAGCATAACTTGTCAATGATAACTTGCTGTTTTTACTGACTTCCTTCAAGACTGTCAATGAAAATGAGGATTGCAAAGTGGCAAATCACTTCAAACAAATACCTTCCACTAATCACCATCTCTTGTTTCTCTCCATCTTTCCCTCCTCCCTCTATCAAGCCCATCGCACTCTCTCTCTCTCTCTCACACACACACACACACACACACACACACAAGCACAGCAGGAGAGATGACCCTCTCTCATGGTGCCAGCATGCTGAGAGGTGGTCTTGATGTGGGACAAAAGGCCATTACTGAAGCACTGACCAGCAGCATCCTCTGCTGACGCATCCCCTGACGCTGACAGCAGCAGGACACATTCCACTAAGCTTTCTGCTACTCATTTTTTGCTTTAGGGTATTTTTAAGCTCACGCACCTGCGAGTGCAAATCACCTGTAGACTTATTGTGTTATAGTGGATTCAAGGGTCAAGTAAATAATAGGGTAGGATAATTGAGGTTCAATTTGTGAGGCTCAGATTTGTATGAACATTTCGTTTTCTGCTTAAGAAAGAAGGTACAACTGGTGCAGGGGTATTAAACGGTGTTGATTTCCTTGCATCTCTTGTAAGAGTGAACACACTTCAAGGTGTTAAACTGAATTGTGTATCACATGCAAACTAAAAAGAAGGGAATTCAAACTCACTTAGTGAATCTGATGACTTTAGACTATAGCTGTAACTAACAATTATTACTTTATCAATTAATTTTGTTGTCTTTGAAATGACACAAAATAGTCTCAATTCCCATCAATGAAATCTTTAAATTGCTTTTTTTTATTTTATGAACAATCAAAATACACACAATGATCACATATGAGGCAGAAAGGCATCAAATTTTGAGACGTTCTTCAGAAAGTGAAACATAAATTCACACCCCTGAAGAAGAAATTACTGTATTTTATCAAGCATCTTTTAAACTTACAGCTGAATATTTCAATATTTCAAATCACAAACACTACTCGAGCAGCTCCTAAAGCTAACTAAATTAAGTTCGCCAACATAAAATGAAGGCTAGACAGTCCATGTGGTGAAGCCTTCTTTGCGTCCAAGATGTGACAGCCTAAATGTTGTGTTGCCTGACCAATAAACGATCGACGCTCCCCTCAGCGCACTGACAGCTGTGCTTGAACCTGTGTCTTTAAGGCTCTGTAATCAGGCTGCGGTACAAGAAGTCCCAGCCACTGATTGCATAATTAGCTGCTGCCATAGCAAATCAGATGCTAATTACATGCAGGCTGAAGGCAAACTGAATGAAAGGAGCATCAAACCCACACCGGCAAACATGCAAAAGCAAAACATACATACACAGTAACGCAGAGGATGAACCTACTGTGCATTTCGTAAAGTATTGGATACATTTAATGCAGACATACAATATCTTTTAAAGGTGCAACATGTAGCATATTTGTTCTCACATAAGTATTGGTTCTTCTTTGACACAAGGGTACGAGTTCAAATTTTAAATTTTCTTCTGAGCAATATAAAACAGACTATGTATTTTTGTGGCTCCAGTTTAAGACATCAACATCTGTTTACTTGTCTTTGGGAGTACATCTCTGAAAAAAGTTGCATATATGATGTTTGTATGGCGACCTCACTCTGCGTAGATTGAAGACTAAAAAATATTTTAAAAATATACATGGAGGTATGGAGCTTTGAGCTTATCAGACACAAGCTTGCTCTTCATGTTTGCTCACGACCAAACTGAGTTCTACTGTGGGTAACTTTGACAAGGAAGAAGAATGTGTGGAACAAAAAAGACAATGTATGTGTTTCTGCTGCAGCAATTTCAATCATCGTGAACACCCTGAAGAAGGCTGTTTGAGCAGTTACACAAGGCTTGTCACTCAGCTTGTTCCTTTGACATCTACTGTCTAATGTTTTTAAAAAATTTACCACGAAATAGCCATTAGAATAAAGGTTTTTATCCTTTTATCCAGAAGAATTTGGGCTCAAGGCATAGCCAGGGATGGCTTAAGGAAACACTAAGCTTTGGGGCTGGTTGGATGCTGTTACTTACTGCCTTGAGGCGTTAAGCCATACTTTCCCTGGAGTACTGAGAAGCGTAGGCCGAGGCTGAGGCTGTATTAAATGGTGTGTGTGAAATACAGTATGTCAGGTAAGCTACTAGAGAGCTGTGGGGTGAAGTGCAAAAAGCTGATTGTGCTACACATGCGTTTCTACTGTGGGAGTGCAGAGACACAGAGAGTGGTATGGGCAAATCTTCACATGTACGTGTTTTCGGGGTGTGTACACAATGAGTATATGCTGATTGTTCAAATGCATTGGTGGGATTACTGAATATGTTATTTTGTTGTTATGTTATGTTTCAAAAGGGGGACTTGGAGCATATTGTCTGACTCTTAATCACAGATGTAGCCAATGCATTTTAAACTGTGATACAAATACATTGTGCCTGTTGAGAAAAAGTTTCAGGTTTGTTGTTGTTGTGGGGATTGGTCTGTAACCGCTTTGCTCACTGGACTCACTTTTTTTCCTTTTTTTTTCTTTTTTTTTGCTGATAATGTTATGAGAAGGCAATGCATAACTCAGTGGTGTCCTCAATATTATAGTAGCTATAGTCTCTCGATATTGACAGCTACACTGTCTTCATCAAATGCCCTGATGTAGACAGACATGCTTCCATTGTAACTTTTGCAAATGCCACAACCAGCTGCATGAGCTCACACTTATGGCATATGAATGCAACCCAAAGTGACTCATAGCCAATTTCATTCGCACTTAAATACGCGGATAGCATTTGATTGTGTAGCGGGTCGTTCCGTCAAAATGTCCAACTCTGAATGTGCAGGTGTAAAAAGCTTATGGTTTTGGTAAACAGCCAAATGCTTGTCCCAGTTTTTCATACATTTCATGGCCCAAATGCACAGAGACTGATGAATGACACCTTTCCTAATTTCAGCTTCACACCTCTAACCATGGCTGTGCAATACAAAGACTAATCCATTATGTTGTTGTGGTTGGGCAACAGGGATTTTGTTGGCCTTGGTGCACTCATCAAATTGTACACTGAGGTACATTTTCAAGTAGATGTACTGTGTGCATTTGTGCTGTGTATTGCAACTTTGGCAAGCAGCACTGCCCGCAGCTAACAGTAAAATTAGAAAGAAAAGCTTGGCCTGATGAAAGCAGTCTCCCCTGTTTATACAAATACAGCATCTACATCAGGTGAAAAAAAAAAACAAATTGGATCACACACTCACACAGTTATGGAGCATGCCTAGACAACTGGTGGCTCGCAGGCCTCTTCTGCCTCAGAGGCAATCTGTGAAACTGTGAGAGCCCAGCATATAAAAATCTGATATATGACAAAATATCTAAACTACATATACAAATGTCTCTGGCCATGTATGCCTTGCATTGGATGCTAATAGATGTTTCATCATCACATACAAACACTGATTTATTTTTTTACTGCATGCATTTCCTTTTTTTCAAAACTTTCCATTACAAAAAACTACAAGGAAGTTTGAAATTGGCTGCTGAAATCTACATTTCCTGGCCTTAAAATCAGGCCCAATTAAATCTGTAACTGAGTCGCCCTGGTATAAACTCATCAACACATGCTGCGTTACAAAATAGAAGAGCTGCCAGGGGTCTCCCCAACTTTCCTGACATTGATTAAGATGATGAAGAATGCTGGCAACACAAACATTCAGTCATCAGAAAACTGAAACAAAATAACGACGTGAATTAGCTGCAAAATAATGGAAGTTGTATGTTGTGCCATAAAACAATCTTCCTACATAACATCACATTATGTAAAATATCAGGTTGAGTTTCTCTGAAACACTAATATTCTGAAGTTACTACAATAATAATTACAGTTTATACTTGTGTTGTATATGCTAGACGAAAGACCTGGACATGCAGTCTGTGGAGGAACAGAGATAATGATAGGTGGGTGTGGGGGGAAGAACAGGACTAGAATAGAAGCTCCGGAGTGGAAGAGCTGGAGGTGGCCCACCTGATCGATGGAGACACAGCAACAGGGAATAACTGCAGGACACGCTGACACTCAGTCGACACACACACACACGCATAATAAATGGATTAGCTCAACATGACTGGGCAGGTAGTCAATGCGTGACTGTACAATACCCTAAGTGATATTTTAATCAGCCATTTCAACACCTCAGAAGGTGGCATTAAAACTAAAGCGCCAATTTTATCTTCTTCAATACAGATTTGGAAAAAATAATAGGGGTTTTGGTTGAGGAAGTTATTTATGACATTTTTGTTAAAAATAAACTGGCACTGCTGGTGCCTCTGTAATTTGTACTTGATTCAATTCATCTTTTACATGAAAAAAATGGCCTCAAAAGATCAGAATAACAAACAACACATCTTCTCTTCTCTTACATACAGGTCTTTGAAAGCCACTGGCTCTTGAAAGAATATGAGTACAATCATGATGAGGCAGGGCTTTTTGGTTCCTGATTGATTTCTATATTTTGTCCTTGTGAGTAAAAACACTTTCTGATTGTGGGGCAACACAACAAGAAATTCTTTCTATTGAGAAATAAAAACAATAATAAGCAACAATTTTCCTGATGGACATGTAGCCAAATATGACACTGTTTTAAAACTCATGTGTTTTCAGATGTTTTAAAATGCCTCTGAGGAAGATCCAGCATCCCACTGACCAAGATAGCATATCAGTGTTTCAACAGCATCGGTCATTAAGCATACACACACACAGAGCGGAACTGTGCAACCCAGCCAGACGCCACAGATAAGGGAAACATCACTTATTCACGGGCCAACATAAAGCTCTTCAACACAGAGGAGAGTACAAACGAACCAGAGAGAGATGACGTGTACTCATTAAATGCTCACTGTGCTCCACCACGCACAACGCTGGAAGCCGGGACACAAATGACGTATTAGGGGGCAGAGGAGAGTAATGACAGTTCAGAGGCACAATTATGCTGGCTTCACTTCAAAAAAACAGGTGGCAGAGTGAGTCAAAGAGCAAGAGCCAGAGACAACACTGAGCATACACAGGAAGAAGATGAAAGTCTCCTTGGCCAATGAAAAACATGAATAAATATATGGCCTACAAAAGAATGAAAATAAATAAAATAATACAAAAAATAAGCACCGACTACAGAGAGGGTTTTCAAGCTGTTTTGATACTTTGTGTGTGTGTGTGTGTGCTGCTCTTGCAAAAGCCTTGACCAAAAGAGTGATGAATTGGAATATTATTGGTAGCAGGTTTGTGACAGGTGCACTCACAGTTTTCTACTTGTGCCATTCATCTTGGTTAGAAACTGTCAACGTGACTTAATTTGACTAATGGGATATGCAAATGTGTACGCATGTGAGTGTATGTGCATGAGTGTGCATTAGTAAGAAACACAGATAAGGACAAATTCCTGTAAATAACAAAGGCATTTTAATTTTCACAAAAAGAGAAGCATATTCAAGTCATCTAAATTAAACAACAAAATATGGCTTTTGTAACCGCCATCCAGAACAATAAAGAGGACAACATAATTTGTCACTGCCTCCCAAAACCATCACAAATGACTGCTGCAAAAAATGTAACTGTTTTTTGTTAAATTTTGGTTTGGTTTAGGCACAGAGATGATTTGTTTAGGGTTTAGGGAAGATCACTGATTTGGTTCAAATGAACACCTGGAGCCCATTTACACTAAAACTGGACGTAAAGAAAAAGAGCTTCAGCAAACCTCTCGACTGTGGCAAACAGCAGGTAAGCTGAGCTGACACACACACACTCACACACACACACACACTTCCTAAATCTGAACAACACAATGTGTTACTGATTTTACCCGTCAAAGTCTGTTCTCAGGTCTTGTGGCGAATTTCTGCATAACTGAAAAAAAAAGTGTAAAGTGATGTCACTTGAGTCAGGATTGGTTGGCCGTGAAGACTACAAGTTAGAAAATTAAGCAAATCCTGTGTGTGTGTTTGGTTACTGCTCCTCATCTGTGTTTGAGGCTAACAATCTCCAGAATTGTTGGCGGTGGAAGTGCACTGAGGGTAATGTAGGCCCAAGGTCTTGAGGAGAAGACAGTGTGGAATGAGAGAGACAGTCTCATAGGAATGCAGTGCAGTGGTCATGATTAAAAGAAACAACATGAAGGACACAGTGGATTCCCATCTCAAACTCCATTGTTTTGTTGACCTATTCAACCAGCCCGCCCTCCACCATCTCCTGACTGCCGTGTGTCCTGTAACAAAGTCAGAATTTTTTGCTCTAGATGGACAAGAGTTAGAACTCCTGTAGCGTATTAATGGGATGGTCATTCCAACTGAAACAAATGTTGTTTTGGAGCATTATCAACTTTTTCTGTTGGTTTTCTTGACATTGAATGTCTCACAGTGTTGCCTAACATCATATGTCTCTCCAAGTGCAAAACAGAGACAAAAAGGAAAGCAAAACAAGAAACCAGTGCTATAAATTATACATAATCTAATTTGTTTGTTACTGAACAAAAGGCAAGCAAACCTGGGGAAAGCCATTGCAGCTGTGTCTGATTCTTTTATGTCATACAGTTATCTAAAAATTCTTTTATTTGCATTACAGTGTGTGCTGCCGATGCTGAGAACAGCTCTGTGCTGCTCTGTGTGCGCACACAATGGTACTAGTCTTATTCCCACTAGAGCCTTTCATGTTAAATATGAATACACTCGTAATATTACAAGCCTGTGTGAAGAACAGAGCTCATCAAATTGTTTATCAAAGCACAATTTAGTTTAACAGTAAGCCAGATGCATCAGACATTCAGCCAGCTGCAGTGTCTCTTAGTGCCCTTATCTGTCATGCTGCAAGACTCCCAGTGTCATTTAAAAGTCTAATGGGAAACGGGAGGGCTCATTGCAGTATGAGGGAGACAACAAGTATGCTAAACATCCAGACAGTGATACTAGATTACTCCCTTCATATCACAGAGTTGTCAAAATAAAAAATAGCCTATATAAGGTTTTTGTTTTGTTTTTTTTTTGTGAATCCACAAGTTTTCTCAGTCTAAACTCCAAAGTGGTGTTCCTCTAGACATGAACTGAGGTGATTCACATTCTCCTTAATGGGGAAATTTTACAGTTCTGGGATGGGGAAAGAAAATAAACACCTGAACAAACAACCCAGCAGTCAAATTTGCTTACTGCCTGAACAGGTGCACCATGTAACCTTTCAGGGACCTGTATTGCCACTCTAGGAATCTATTCAGATTTTTTTGAAATCGGTTGAGTCATTGATCACAGGAGTCAGTTTACCAGTCAGTATTACTTGGACTATGAAAACATATGTATAAAGTTTTCTGTGACTCCGGTGAGCTTTAATGTGCTTTCACCCCCCCCCCCAAAAAAAAGATCGAGCCTCTAAGAGTGTAACCATTCTTAAAAAAAATCTGTCTTGCTATGTCAGAGGTTGGTTTGGCTTTTTATGTGCAAGTATTTTAATAGCAGACTCCCCAAAGTCAGCTAAAACAACAAGAACAGCGATTTATTGAACGGAAATACATTTTAGCTATTTGCAAACCAAATTCAACTTTTCTTTTTTCTTCTTACATAAAAAACATTGTTTGGTGCTCTGAGAGGTGTTATAATACCCAATACAGCAAGATGTTCCCCAAAAACAGAGAGAGAGAGAGAGAGAGAGAGAGAGAGAGAGAGATCCATGCTCAGCTATTAAAAGACAAACTGAGCAACAAACAGAACAGAGCAAAATACTTAAATCAGGACTCTGCTTAATTAAACTCCCTCTATTTTTGCCTCAGACAATCACTATCAATCAAAGCTCAGTGAATCGTCACCAGGTTGAAGGAGCGTGTCAATCACAACAAGAAAGGTTTGGGGGGGAAAAAATAAAAAACGGGACCAGAATTTTAAATTATGCAGTGACACAAGTGCACAGTGAACAAGCAGGAGGCTCATTTCCATTACATCTTATTATGTATGCAAAATAATGTAATAAAGTCAGCTAAGCTCTTTTGTGTGGAGGTATAATAAGGCACAGTGTATTGTCAGAACAAGAATAAGACGGGGATCCTCTGAGGTAGAGGAAACCTGTGTGACAGCAGAAGTGGGAGGAAAGTAACAAGGCCATTTTCAGCAGTCTTCTACAAATTGTGTCTGTGAGAGAGCACTCCAAACACACAAAGAGTTTGTGTGTTTGTGCTCCGTTGAAGCAGGCTCCCCAGATGGCTGTAATGTGTGTGCAATAACACTTCTTCCAGAGGGCCAGGCTTCTTGTGTACGGCTCCATCAGGCCTTGACTAAGAACTTCTAAAATGCTAGCAAATTATGAAATCAGACTGCATCATACCAAAGAAACAGACAGACATATCTTCTAGAGTCAGAAACATTGCTGTCTTACAAAAAGAGTCTGACCCTGGCAGATAAACAAGGCTCTAACTTTGAATTTTTACTGTGAATCGCACTTTGAGCAGCAGAACGGACTCCAAATACCCCCAACTCAGAGAGGATCCTGGTAACAACTCAGGAGTCCTGCCGACAGCTTCTGAGCAGGTGAAGAGTATCTTGATGTAAGACAGGTCAGGTATGAGTCAAAGATGATGGTCATTTGACTTGAATGTCCCAGTTTAAATGCAGAATCATTCACTTTTGTTTTGATTCCTGAATGGGAGGGGGTCAAAAATCAATCGCCCAACAAGAGTGCTGATATTGGAAAATTCTGCAAAACTCTGAATACCACTTTTGATTAAAAAAAAAAAACAAAGTTGTTTTTCAATCAAACGATAGCAAAATGATAGCCCATGGCATCTATGCTATGGTTAAAGTAAGGAAAGATAACCCTGGAAAATAAACTATGGTTAAGGAATGTGTAAGGTTAGACAACGAGAACACTTACTTAAGATTACACTGTTAATAATGATTTCAGATCTCTGCAAGGAAATGCAAATGAACATGCAGATCCATTACCGAGGCCACCCTGTACATCCTTACTTCCTGCTTCACTACATCACATTATGAACACAATTACAAGGTATACTGTGATATGTGTACTGACTCATGTTTTCCTGAGCTGTTATCCTGAGTGAGTACGGCAGCTTGCAAATGAAGGATTGTTTTAAACTTCCCACGTATGGCTGAATGTTGACTATTAGTTTTCAGTTTTTTGTCCAAAAAATATAAGTTTATGTTCATACTGTGCAGTTGCTTCAGACTTTGTCCCAGTTAGTGCCATTTTTTCTATTTTGATATAATATCTGGCTAAATATCTAGCTGGTACAAAGTCCTAGCTTTGACCATTGTGTTCATACGGTCCTTTCTTGGTTATTGTCCTAATTTGGGCAGTCAACCAAAATGATGGTGTGAAAGTTTCAGAGGTTAGAGAAACTACTCAAAACAAGCTTGGCGTTAGTCACAGTTTTACAGTCCCAGTTACAGAGTCCCAGCAGCCGAGACTTTCACACTGGGTAACCATGACTAAAAATCCCAGTCAGTCACTCCAGTAAGACAGCTATTCCACATAGTAAACAGTAAAGATGTCAAGTGTTTGCTATGCTTCTGTGCATGTGTCTGGTCATTGTTACTGCTGTCCATTCGGCTAAAAAGCTCCTGTATACTGTGTACAGGAAACCAAGATGTGGTGATATACTGTATACCAAGCCACAACGCTCCCTGGCTGTCAGCAATTCCCTTGTTTCCCATCATTATTTGTTGTTATGGTGATGGATGGGAGAGAGAAGATTATAATGTGAGAAAGTAGCGCTATATTTCAATCGAGTGAGAGCAGACACATTGCACACTCATATACATGCAAACACTATCTTCACACAAACTATCTAAGGAGTACAAGTGAGATTTTGAAAAAAATTAATGGAAATAGAGCGGAGTCAACCTGTTCCTGTACTTCTCTCTGTCTCTTTCATACCCTTCTTGCCCTCTTTACCATCCTTTTTACTCTATCTGTTCTTCCAAAGTACAGTACTCTTGTTTCCTCGTTAATCTTGCAACAGCTTGGACCCTTATCATCGGTCCTCTCTGTGACTTCAACCAAAGGACGAATGGAAACCTCAGCATGGGTTATGTGAACGATGAGAATTCAGAAATGCACTAAATTGACTTTTCCACTTTCTTTACAGAAAAACTGTCACAGCCATAACTTCCACCTTTCATCAATACCAGACTCCCACTGGGCACATGTCGAGATCAATTTATCTGGCTGCAAAACAGCATAATATGCAATACTATGGCTCTCTCCAGAAAATAATGGCCGTTCTTTGTGTGGTGTCAAACTTGTACTTTTAGGTGAGTGACCCTTGATTCAGTTGAAAGAAACCCTACAAAAAATACTTGAACATTACAAAATAAAGGGACAATTCCCAATCAAAAGAAAGACACGCAACAGGTGTTATACTGTACAAAACGTACACAGAAAAAGAAGTCATTATTAAAATTTAAGTAAATATTAAGGCTAATATGCCTGCAATATTGCATTGCAGGCAATAATGTATTATTTGCCCTCTTTGGGCACAGAAACAATTTGTAAAAATAAGATTAACATATTGTTAGATTTGAAGTTGATATCCTCTCTCTCAGAAAACAAATGCTGGTATCAAAAAGAATGGCACATTGTGTTTTTAAGTCCGCCTGACAAATATCACTACGGCATTCACTCTCTTTGAGCTCTACCAACTCCTGAGGGAAATATCTGACTATTTAGCTGCAAAATGCTGTGCCATTCTTTACCAGGTAAATGTATAAACAAGGAAGGGATTTCCATGAAAATCCGACATTGATGAAGCAAAGCAACAAAGCAATCAAAGGGAAAGGGAAACATGGAAATGTACAATATGGGACAGTGCTAAACATTTGCTTTTTACTACTACTACTACCACTACTTCGAGAAGGTGATCTGCATTTCCTCATCACAAAGGCATTTTTAGTGTGCCACTGAGACTGGCACCACTGTTAAACAACTGTTGGTGTGCACTCACTGTCTTGGCACAATTAACCTGGTGCATTGTGCTAATGCAACAGTAATTGCAATGCTAAAACACAGTGTCCAAAATCTATGAAAGCAGCTACCCTGAGAACAAATTGTTTGGTAAATTGTACCAGTTTCCTCTCCTTTATCCAGTACTAAAACTAATTACTCAAAAATGACACTGCCAGGTGGAAAGATTTATGAATTTCAATATGCCTGCTCATACTTGGGTTTAGAAACAAAAACTATTCAACCACTGGAATTTAAAGATAAAAAACCAACTAACGGACAAAATTAGCATATTTCAGACATTTTAAGACATTCATTTAATGTCATTCAAATTGCCTTAGTGTGAGGGGTAGAAAGACAGATATATGAGAAGAAAGAGGGTCACAGGACTGGTACTAAAATGTCTTTCTGGAACCATTACACAGTGTCTTGGTAACCTGTTTTCATCACCAGGCTCAGAAGCTCTTTCAGGTCCTTTGCCAGTCCTGTTCCCTCTCTCATCCTTATCACTCCCATCCCTCTCTCCCTGTCAAACCCAGCTCTCCCTCTCTGTCCATCTTGCCCTTCCTCAATCGTTCTTCCCATTCAGTTCCACTGTTTGTTGAGGAGGCAGTAAAAGTGGCACCAGCAGCTGTCCAAACACTGATGGCCCCCTGCTGTTTGCGTGCATGGAAGACCCCCCTATGTTCCCCGTTGATTTCGTGCAAGCTATTATCACAGCCTGACATCTCCACTACTGTCACCATGGCACCAAGGAAAGAAAGGGCTGAGGAAAAAGAAGATGAGGAAGAAGAAGAAGGACGACTCAAGAGAGGTGGAATATGAGGTGAAAAGCGGGCTGCAGGCAGCTGACGTGGAACTACAAGATAAAAGAACAAAGCAAAGATGAAAGCTGAAAAGAGATCCAGTGGGGAATTCAAAAGAAAGAAATGACACAGAAAAGATGAGGGGAATGAGGGATAAAATGATGTTACATCATGTCATTAAAGAAAAACAGGAGTCAAAGAAGATATGCAACTTCAGTGAGCGTGTCTGAGACCAAATAGCACAAATATAACTGCCAATGAAAAAATATTAAAAAAGACTAGTCCTGCACATTATTAATAGCTGTTGCAAATCTGCAGAGACATTGTACATTTTAACTATCACTGCCAGAAGCTAAGGTTCTATTTTTTCTTCAGGGCTAAATATAAAAAAAAAGGCACCGAGTCATGGTAAAGTAAGGTTCTAAAAATGATATTCTGGATCAATGTATTTTGGATCTGACAGAAAGAGTCACGGAAGAGCTATACTAGAGCTCCACTACAGCCTCAGTACGTACAAGTTTGTAATTGTTGATACCAAATATAACACATACTGTATGGTACAACCCAGTCACAGCCAAAACAAGCTTCTCCCTCACTTTCTTGGATGTCAGGGTTACATGTGACGGGGTCCACTCCAAATAACCAGTGACGACCTGCAGAACCTTACTGAATAGTTCAGATATTGTCAACTCAAAAGGCCTGAAGTGGCCGCAAAAAAAGGCGTAGCACTCTGAAAAAGGGGTGGCCTCGAGGTGGCCGCATGCTCTCACATACCCTCTCTTCCCTTACTATGAACAGTTGAAAGGAGCTGGAGTTCAGAGAGAAAACACAATATGGACACCGGTCTACCTTCACACAGGCAAAAGAACTTGTTTGACTTCGGAATCATAAGTCTTATTAAATATGCTGCTGAAATCAACTGAAATAAAAACAAAGAAAAAAAGAAAAGAATGTTTATAAGGATCCATCTAAGAACACACATGAACAAGCCTGAAAGAAAAACATAAAAGGGATTTAGTATAAGAATACGAAAATGAGGCCTGAACGAGGCTCACCGTGTCTGCTCTTCCATTGCTCACCACCCCTTCTGAGCAATTACAACAAGCTTACAAGAAAAGCACATTCTCAAGAAATACTGTTTCTCCACATCTTCCTCAAGTCAAAAAATACTCCTGAGTGCATTACTATGCAGCAGCATATTGCAACAGTATATCAAGCACTGGCTTCAGCATCTTAATCTAAGCACCAACTGGTTTTGAGGCAGTAGGCTTCCAGTCTACAAACCTATCGAGGGTAGTGGAAGCCAGAAAACTCTGTCTTTCTATGATGTTAGGTGTATTATTAACATGATATCAGTACTTCATGGTATGTTAAGTCATTACACCCATAGTGTATTCATCACCAGTTAAATTTAACACTTAACAGTCCCCTCTATTGTATAAACTTTCAACGCAGTACTTGCCTGCTGTGAATTCATCTGACCAGCATGTGCCCCGAAAGCTTTAAGCCTGGAGAAATGAAACCCATTTGACACTTTTGGCTCGAGAGTCTAAATGCTTCAAGAATGCCTTGTCTGCCCATCTCTTTTCAAAGCATTCCCTCTGTTTCAAACTACATCTAGAGTGCAGTTACTGAACAGCGGTATGTTGTTGGCCATGAAGGTCAGCTGCCCAATTAGCCCCTGCTGAGCTGAGGGGAGAGGCTGGAAATGACTGGGTTAAATCTTAAAGGTTACCTTTAAGGCAGACTTTGAGTGCAGCTGTTGGATCTCTGTTCGTTGTTTCAGAGAGAAGAGTTCTTTGGTCTGACTTAAGAGAAACTTTTATCATAATCTCTTTAGTGATAAACATTTCTAGTGCTGTCAGTGCTCACCAGGTAAGAAAGCTTGAAATTACTGAAGTGGTATCAACCACGCAAAAGCTGCAAAGTCCCACACATCACCGAATATTTGCATAAAATGATCTATGTACGCTTAGTATATACTGGGTGTAAATGTACAAATGCACTAAAAGAAATAATCGATGCGCCTCATTTAACATACATCATTTGATGGTCCTGTGGTGCACTGCAGGCATTAGATCTGAAACACCAACACCACAGATGCTCTTTCACATGCAGTAATCATACGGTATACTTATGGTGACACGGAGGACCTACGTTTAAAAGGATCGGAATGAAAACTGAACAGGCAACCACATATCGTGTTTATTATTCACACAGTATCAATATTTATGTTTTTAAACATCACAATTATCATCACCACTGGCATGCTGTGGCACCCCTAATTTCAAGGGAATTCAAATTAAACTTTCGATTTTTTCTGTTCAGAACACATAAACATGAGTGCACCTCAGAACTAGTAAACATGAGTTTGTCTGACTTCTGACTGAAGCAGAATGATAATCAGTAGGATGTTACCCGCACCCAGCACTAATCCCTTACTAAGCCTGAGGTCGTTATAGTTGTAGCCAAAATACTGAAACTGTACAAAAACCACAAACATGTATACTTCATGTATGTGTGCACCAGCTTGTTTATGTATGTATAGATGGGATGCACTTCCTGAGCCTTCTCTCTCCTTTGTCCTCAACAGACTGCTGTATGTGTGTCCCTGTATGTGTGTGTGCACGCATTGAGTTTATATACGAGTGTGTGTCATTTTGCATGAGTGTGCGTGACGGTGATGTGTCAGCCGCTCCTTCATATGTAATTCGCGTCACTGCTGCTGTCCCGGTGTGACTGCAGGAGCTTAAGGCAACATCTGCTCTCTGCAGCTCCGGCTGTAGTGGCTGCATCACGTTGCTGTCTGTCTCAGTCCCATCTCTTGCTTTCTTCGTTCTGTTACACTCGAGTCTCAAGAAGTTTTCTGAGATTTAATCATCAGATATTGCTGACATGTGGGAAATTATAATTGTTTATTTTAGAAATGGAAAAAGATAATTATTAAATCTTTGAGGTTTAGCTTTTTGTAATTCAAGGTTTGTACTTTCAGTACCCTTATTTAACTTTCTCGCTCACCGACTAATGTATCATTTATCAAAGTATACTAAGTTAAGCACAGCTGCACAGATTATCTTGTTCAAAAATATAATGACCTTGCTTCATTTTTCATAACAAGCTAAACATAAGACATTGAACTGATGCTGGAGAACCCAAAACGGTAGTCAAAACCAGTTAGGTTGAGTCCGAGGCAAGTTCAAGCTGCTACAGAACCAGGTCAAGACCAAACAAACAAAAAGTAACACAAGGCAACAAGACTAAAAAAGAGTATACAGCCATGTTGGTGGCTGTGTGAGGTTGTACTTAGGCACAACTCTGCTTTGAGCTCATGTAAGCGTGCTAACATACTCGTAACAGCAATGGTAACGTGTTGATGTTTAGAAGGCATAATATTCACCATGTCTTAATCATTATTAGCTTTTATTATGATCTACAGATACGTGAAATGTAAGAATCACCAAAATCATTAGCAATCATCATCTGAGCCCTATGAATGTCTGAAACAAATTTCACAGCCATCCATCCAACTGCTGTTGAGGTTTTTCAGTCTGAACCAAAGTGGTGGACCAACCTATCAATAGACAGACCTCCAGCTGAGGAGCAGCTACAATAAACTGGGCAACAACACATTGTACACCTAGCCTAATGTCCAAATGGAGGACAAATTTGTACTGCATTTTGATGACTGAGATTGCAGAGTAAATCAGACACACGAACACAAGTACAGAGGAGGTATAGGAGCATGGGGGTAGAGTAAGAAAGAAAAAAAGCATCATAACCATGGAATAAGGATCAAAACATCTCAGAGTATGAGAGAAGATGGAGATTTAAAAAAAAAAAAAGTTGACTGAGAAATGAGACTGAGATCTGACTTGAGTGCAAAGCCTTGGTAGTATGTAAACATCAAGAGGCCACATGAAGCTCATCCCTTCTTCAGAACTCAAGTAAAGCACTTTGTCTCAAGCTGTTACCTCTTTCAGACATTGACTTCTATTGTGTGGAAGTCAATGTGACAGTCACACCATAATTCACCAAGACAGCTTTTGTAATAACTGTGAGTAATAGTTCAGTGTCTGGATCCTTCATTCCCTAGAATTTTACTTGAAAGTAATTTCTGAAGAAGTCTTAAAAAGGAACATGTAATTGCATAGTAATCACAGCTAAAACTGATGAAAAAAAGACTGACTTTGAACGGAACCTTGTAATTTGAATTTGCATGCAAAAAGTCGAGATCTCAATTTATCCAATTATGAGTTCAGACGTCTGAAGTACTTTTAAGTCATTTTTGTTTTACAAATCAAAAATGACCATCAAAGACCATTTCACATCTTTAATTGCACTAAGTAGAAATATGACTTCGCAGAACATTTTTCTCATACATTATTACATAAATCGTGGGCTCATTCCTCTAATGGGGTCATCACGGAAATGTTTCATGCCCTGTCCTTACATCCTTTTGTTTTCTCGACATATCAGGTTCTTATTGTTCCTGTTTAAATTACCGTAATCTCCCTGAAGGTAAATATCTCCTCTCCTCGCATGTATCTACGTGTCCTTCTTCTTCTCTGTATAATAATTAAATGTCTGTGGATGGTCGACACAATTTACCAACCTATGCATAGACACACATACAGTATGTGCACCTGCTACAATCAGTGCTCACACATCACAACAAACACTAAAATGCGTGGTATTTATGAGGGTCTTTGGATCATGTTCTTACCAGCAGGGGCATTGCCAGGTCAGCAAAGTAAACAAAGGCTGCCCCAAGAGCGAATCCTACAGCCACAGGTAGGAAAGCATATGAGCCGTACTTCCCAGAATCCTCCGCCATGTCAATTGCTGGTGCCAACAATGACCAATAAGAAGCTGCCAACATTACCTGAAAGAGGGGAAAGACAGAAAGAAGGAAAACTTTTTATGAATTGCTGTGCAGCCCAATAATAAATAAGATTACAAATATTACGGTCACATAGAGACCTGCTGTATCATTCAGCATCGTCTCACATCCCTCAAACACACGGATCTAGAATGATCTAATATGTCATCACTAATTATGCACAATTTTAACTGTGAAGAGGTCACATAAAAAAATAAAATACACAAATTTAATGATTCAGTTTGACAGTCATGCTTTTAAAATATCTCATCCACTGGGATATAATCAAAAACCACTCATATGGACAGATTCGTTCTTAAATAGCACAACTGGGTGATTAAGGAGAACTTTATTTATAAATTTATAAATTTTGTCATATTTCAATTTTTTCTCTGAGGTCTGAGAAAAATTTGCAAGTGGTTAAGATCAGTCATACCAGTCAGGTGCAAATAATCTGTGTGTTGCCACAGGGTGAAAACACTTGCATGACTTGACAATTACAAACCCTTAATCTGAATTAAATGTGACTTTATAAAAATAACACTCAAATTATGTAAAATAAATAAATATATATATTAGACTCAAAAACTGAATTCTGTTCCATCATCATATTCATCGTGGTAGTTTGCTGAGTTTTTTCGTTTACTGTTATGATTTTAGGATTTTATTGGCATATTTTGGCTTGGTTTCTTATACAGTTGTTAAGAACATGATCACACAGTACACAGTAACATCACCTGTTGTAGGCTACAATATTGTCTTGTCCAAACATGGGCTGCTTCACCTGTTGTCACATTACAGTGCTGCTCTTATGGCGTGTTGTTGGCAATATATTCTAATTGTTTTTGTTCTTCTAACATCACTACAGACACATCACATTATAACAAATGTTCATCTGCTGATTCCAAAAAGCAGGGCATGACTCTCATCAGCATGCAACATTCTTCCTTCTCTTTAGTAATATTTGCATGAATGAAAATTACCCAGAAACAGGGTGGAAACAGGTAGTCTTATGTAGCAATTTGGGGCCATCAATTGTGTCAGTTCTGATCAAATCTCACGAACAGCAGCAAGTCGCACTCATCAAGTTGTAATGAACAATTAAAGAAAGTTTGAGAGAGTTTGAACCTGACTTAGATGATTCATAACAAGCAAACTTAAAAAAAGGTTTAGCATAAGAATACAAAATGCTCTTGCATGAGACTAAATGTTTGCCAGATCGTACTTCTTAGGACCAGTGTGCTGAGACAAAAGCGAGAAACCCAAAACTTTTGTGATACAAAAAAAACTAAAAAAAAACACTGCCAATGAATATTAACATTTACTGCCCTCAAAACTACATATCCATGTTTGAATAAATGGGGTTCGTCATTCTGCGCAACTGTCCAACGGATTCAGCACCTTTCTTGGTAATCCACCATGATCTGTTGCTCCAGAGCCTGGTCTGTTTGTATCAGCTGTCCAAACAGAGAGGTGAAAGGTCTGCATGTCTGAACACACACTTGTGAGCCTTTTCAAGCTGATGTATGCGCACAAAGTATCCACAGCTTCTGTATATCTAAGCTCTGAAGGTTGCCACATGCCAGTTTTTATTCTGTCAGGGTCCTCACCGCTCCTCTCAGTGCTGCCTCCTGACATCGTGTCAGTGCTGGAAATGTGAAACACGAGTCTACGTTCAGCCCTGCCAATCAAAAGTAATGGAGGCATTTTGTACGGCTGCAATCAGCAACCAGCCCTCAAAAGCAATATGCACGCCACCAGCATCAAGCCTAGTCAGCTTTGTCAATCAGACGGTGTATGAGAATGCCAAAGTTGACTCCATCTCATTTGGTCTGGCTCAAAATCGAACTCTGGGAGCAGAAACATGTGAATTAGGATAAACTAGACAGTTTTATTTTCGTCTTGTCCATGCATTCTACAATCAAAGACAAATGATCCATTCATCGCTTTCCGAGATGATCGTACCCTGTTTTTCATCTACAATGAAACCTATTTAGATGCTCAAAAACAGAATTCCTAAGTCACTGGCCCCAGTGAGGCCCCATGTGGGTTTCATGTTGGTAATCTAAATCAGTGATGCAAACGTCACATATTCTCAGTCATAAATTATCTTTCCAACTTAACCCCCATTGGGCTACACAAGGCAACAAGTGAGAAGAGGGAACAGCGTTACACAGGTAGGTACCTCCCAAATCTAAACATACTGTGTGGTCCTAAGTGTGTGGTCCCGATAATAATAAATAACATCGCATTCTAAATACATAGATTAAATTAATATGGAGCTACATAAGGTATCCATATATTTTATGTCCACTACATACAAAAAGTGGTATGTTTTAGTTGCTATACATGTTTCTGTGTAACCTGCAAACTCGTTAGAGGCTTTCTTCATTTTCACACTTTTCTTCATATCTAGCCACACCAACAGCATAACCAATAATCACAGAATACAACACACACTTGGGAGATTATTTTTATCTTCTACACCAGCTCTCTTCATATTAACTTTCCATCATCCACCAATCAAGGGTGCAATTCTGCAATCTGGGGGAACATCATGTACTTCTGTGCCAGGTGGTGAGTTGTCTACACTTTAATTAGGAACAATCCACAGCGAACAAAAGATTAGTTTGACACACTTCTGCTATAACTGACAAGCCTCAAAGGTGAACAAACCAGACTGATGACATTCCAACACATCATGTGTCACGCCTGTGAATTGATGCTTTGGGTTTCTTAGCGGATTGGCTTAGAAATGGGACAAATATCACTCACATCATGTCTTTGGATAATTTATATCATGGAAAAATGTCCTAAGATCAATTTTCACATCAAGTCACTTATATAGCAATTCTTAAGGGGAACGGTAAATTAAAATAAATTTACAAGGCCTCTACATCCAATTATCTTTAAAATTGATAGCATGGACAGCAGATATTCCAATGCATGTGACAATAGTTTTCACTACTTAGATAATGGTTCAACATTTTGGGACTTGCACTTTTTAATTTTGAACAGTGAGATGAGAAGATACTTCTCTAATGTCTCTTCAGTATGAAACTAAAGTATGGGACAATTTCATAAATACCCATAAAAGCACTATTTGTCATTTTTATACTTTTGTTTTTGTGCAGTTTCAGTACAAAGAATGGACAAAAAAACAAAAACACAAAAATAGGAAAGAGCTCAACTTTCTCTGAACATAGCCCTTGCCTGCTTTTACAAAATTATGTATAAGTGTGTCTACTTTTGTTTACCGCTTGCTCCATTTTCTGTTAATTTATTACCAGCATTCTTTCTTCTTAAATTTCCATTTCACTACCAGCAGAGTTCTTTCGTTCTTTCTTTCTTTCTTTCTGATTTGCTTCCAAAGCCAAGAAGCCAAACCCCAGATCCATTCGGCAATCTCTAGTGTCATTCATTAAGTAAGAATCCAACCCAGCCTCAAGGCTATTGAAACACCTGTCTAACTGTGATGCCAGTACCCAATTACTGCTTTGTTAGCTCACTCAGGGCCAATTACTAAGCCTTTTCCAGCTAGTTTTAGATGTAGACATAAAGCTTTCTGCTCCAGAAATATTATAATATAACCATGCAAACAGAGGTGGAGAACATCAGAATATACCTGCTTTAGCATAGGCACCTCAGAGAAGCTTGTGCAAAAACTCCAACTGAGGGTTGTTATCATTACTGCTATTTTTACTTTACCTTCATATTTTGACCTGATTGCTTTTGACAAAACTTGCCTGATTTCATTCAACTGGAAAATAACACTTTCAGACACTTGCAAAGCCATGTAAAAAATATGACATACATAGACAGACATACATAGAAACACACAGGATCCTTTTCAGATACAAATTTGTGTTGCACTTTACATCTGGGAAACAAACCACAAGTACAAGAGCCTAAGTCATGGAGAAAGAACCTCCAACTTTTTTTTGGCAACATTTTGAGGATGATAATTGGTGAGTAAATTGGCCCACTGACTATTCATCGAAAATCACCTTTTCTATTTTTTATTGAAGTGTCTCAAGAACTGGCCCTGCGATTGACTGGCGACCAGTCCAGGGTGTACCCTGCCTCTCGCCCGTAGTCAGCTGGGATGGGCTCCAGCTCCCCCGCGACCCGGACGGATAAGCGGTATAGAAAATGGATGGATAGATGTCTCAAGAACTATTGGATCGAATTCCATTTAATTATGCTCACACATCATAGTCCCCAGAGGATGCTGCCCAGTGACTGTGGCGACTTTTCAGGATAAGCCTTTCAAGATAGTATTAGAATAGTGTATAACTTGTAGATTTGAGATCACCAAACTTGTTCAGGCTAATCTTTATATACAGCATGTCACATTCAGATTATAATGGACTGAGAATATTTTTTCCATTTTAATTATGATTGTCTGGATAAACAGGAAGACAGACATCATAAAGTTCTACCTTAATCAAACTCAGAATCTCAAAAATGCTTTTCTAGACACCATAGGGTGCTCAGGTCTTGCAACCCTTTAGGGCAAACTAATGCAGTCTAGATGCTTGTGGCAGCATAACCAATCCTACAATTAGTGATTACTCTTCTCTACTTGGAGCTCTCACGTGAGTGATGAACAATCTTCACAACCAACACTGAGTCATCTGATGGTTCCACAACTGCATGTTTTTACATACAGTGGACTGTACATATGATGTACATGGTCCCTCAGTTGAAATTTATTATAAGACATCTATAATAGATTAGTGTAAAAAACTGTGTTAAATCTGTTAGTGTATGTTATATACTAAAACATATATGCCATTCAAAAAGGGAGAGAATTTTGATGAGAGCTGTCACAATTCTGAGCAGATGTTAATGCAGACACCTTCGAATCAAAGCTTAAAGTCAACATTTAAACATTGCAATCAATGATTTATTTCAAATAAAAAGTGTCGGAGCATAAAGCAAAAACAAAATTGTCCAAATATTCAATGGCTGCACTCTATGTGGAGAGTAAAGAGAAGAAAAAAGAACAATTGATCCCACTAAAGAAAGTATCGGCTGAGCATGCTTGTGTGTTAGGTTGACATGATGTTTTCAACTGTTATCTTGGAGCCACAGTCTTAAAAAAAGTAAATGAAATTACTTACTTAAAGCAAGCTCACAAAATAAAAATGAGCATGAGGATAGTGCTGATGAGTTCTGTCACTGGGCAAAGCAATAATGTCTATAGGCAAGTCATTGGCTTCTGAATGCTTGAGTTCTTCCAGTTTCTAAAATAACTGCAATATTTCTTCACCAGTGGTGGTTAGCGGCTCTATCACCTGATTACAGCCTGTGGCAAATGGAGAAATAAGATGGGTAGAGAGTTTGATTGATTGCCAAGATAAAGAAAGGCACAACTCAATACCTGCCCTACACACAAGTCCTACTTTTCAAAACGATCACTGGCCGGCTCCCTTCATTGTGGGAGCAAGGCAGACATGCATGTTTTCATCTCACCATCTACAGCATTTCTGTGTGGACCCCCACCAGGTTTCCAGATAAAGATAAAGACTAAACTGAGCTTCAAAGTGGTACTTAAATGATCCTCTCAACATGTGTCTATTGCCAGTCCCACTGGTCCTTTTCAAGGGCCTGCATTCCCTTCCCGATGTAAAATGTCCCACTAAAGAGAAGCTGCTTCCATTCATTTTCCCTCTCTGATCACTCCATTTTCTTTCCTGACATATCTTCTATTCCATCCATTATGTCCCTGTCTATCCAGAAGCTTATAATGTTCAAAGTTGTCCACTTTCTCCCACTTAATCTCCAAGCTTCATCGATCCCATATTGGTTCCTGTGTCTCTCTCTCCATATGCCACCATCATTCATCATTTAATTTAAGCATCTTCAATTTCTCATTTCCCCAGATGTCTCGCTGATGTGGAAAATTCCACAGTGTGCTTATTTTATGTTTGGCTGAAGGGATTTAACAAATTTAAATGTTCCTTAATTTTTTTGTTTGTTTGTTTGTTTGTTTTTTTAAAGGAAAACCACTTCTGCAGAAAGGCTGTTGCGTAATCAATGGGCAGAAATCTGGCTGTTTCATTCCAGACAATTACACACTGAAACTACATATTCAGTGATAACCTCTAATAAACCATTCTGGAGATGAAACACCAAAACTCCACGCACAGACACAGCTGTGCATTGAGCTAAATGCTAATATCAGCATGCTAACAGGTTCTAATGACAGTGTTAAGGCAACATTATGCAACTATTTCACCTTAAATCAACAACAAGGAACTTTTAACCCAACAGTTATGAATCTGTTATGTAAGATCCAATTGTACTTTTGCCAGATCCAACTTAATATTGATGCCTCTATACGCAAGTAAGACTGTGTGTGCCTCTGTCTTATTATTTATGCCTGTCCCCATGTCCGTTTCTTTGCAACATCAGACTTACAGTACGTGCACCAGAAGAGCATCTGTCAACCTTTGTGACTCGACAAATTAAGAGATTTAACAGCATTCAAATACGATCATGAATTGGCCCTCTTACTGTTAGACAGATTCGTAACATTGGAAATGTGGATAACTAGCTTTCTCATCTGTGAGTGAGTAACACTGAACAGCACAACCTCACACGTGATTAACTATGGGTGCTCAGCTTAATCGAAGAAGGAACTAACTTAATATTCTTAGTACAACATCCTGGTAAAGCCAAGAGGACCAACGAGGACGCTGACAGAGGAAGCTTAGAAGAAAAAAAAAAGGGTGAAACAAGCATCAACGCTTTCGGTTGTCGGCAAGTGAATTGCACTCCTGTCAGGGTGCTAAGTTGCAGCAAAAACAATACTTGTATAACATCGTTTGAACATCCTGATGTTAAGCAGGTAAAATGTTAACCATATGAACTATCTTAGTTTAGTGTGTCAGGATGCTAACACAAAGTAAAACTGAGACTGATGGGAGTGCAACTGATTCAGTAGGTATTTGAACATAAATCAAAATGGCAAATTCAAAATTTAGACATGATGATGGTGGTGTGAGATGAAAAGTTAAGGGACCACTGAAGTTGCTGTCAACATGATAACTCGATGATGGGGTTACGGGAGAAGTCATTTTTTACTAAAGCTACTGGGATTCATCCTCTGTGGACCATGAATTCATGTCCGAAATGTAGTGCTACTTCATCAAATCATCCAACTTGAGACACAGATAAATTAAAACATTAGAAGTCATTAATGTTGATCCTCTGGGTATCATGAACGTCATTACAGTATTGCCTGGCAATCAATCCAACAGTTATTCTGGACCAAAGGGTGGCTCTCAGGATAAGTAGAAACACATGAGAACTGATTAATGTTGAGAACTTTCATGAGACAGTCAGTGCTTGTAAGAACAGATTTAACTCACCTATCTCTGAAGTCTCTCCTGAAACAAGTAGTGCTGTATTGATCAGTTCAAAAGGTTCATCTTCAATCTGCTACAGCATATTGAAAGTGAACAGCACTGATACCACTATCAGATGCCTGAATGGCAAATCACAACAGCTAAACAGATAAAAGCATGAGCAAAACTTTATCTAATTATATTTAAAGCTTCTGACAGCTATGCAGCCTATTACTCATTTAAATCCTGTAATTTCATAGATGCAGTACGGGATTAGCTTTAGATCTCCAGTAATGTTACATTAGAAAAACTTGTTTGTGTTCCATAGAACAAGGAAAAGAAGCCGATTTCTGCACAGTGCTGGGGATGAAAAAATGCACAAGACGTAGGATTCTCTCAATAATTCACTAGGCTACATGTTTACAATCGGGGAGAAAAAAAATCTTTAAAGTAAGCTATGATTAAGACTACTGCATATGATAAAATACTGGCATTCAAATGAGCCAGAGCCCACCAAATCTTTTCTCCCGACCCTTATGTGTTGCTCTGGCTGGCTACTCCATATCCTTACAGAAAGCACTGAAAGGACCAATCTTAAAATTCTTAAAACGAAGGCTTACATTCTACTGACATCATCTATACCTTAGAGGACATTCGACCTTGTTAGTCATCCTCCTGTGCCTCTACGTGGCTAGGATTGCACAGGGGACAACATACAGGGATAAGGAAAGAGATTAGTCTGAAGCTATTTGGTTGAAAATGGAAAGACAAGAGCACTCTGACAGACATTAACCATTGATGGAGAAAAGCCTGAGATGGTATCCTGCAGATCTGGCTTTTTATTGAACCTAAGCTTTGCAGAAACTCAGACTGAGGCTCTCATTTCTGCTTCCATATATTATTTTCCTGCAGCATTGAGCGGATCTGAATGTATTTGTAAGTTATCATTCATCAAGTGAAAATACTACATATTGCTGTTGGGGTTTGGCTGCTAGACATATTGAGCAGTTAATTTTTTAGTTTTATCCTGTAACGGGTTATATTTTACAGTCTTGTTCCATAATTTATCACAAATACATTCAATAGATGAATCATTAGTTGCAGCACTACTTTGGTTTGACTTACCCGTAAGGTATCTAAGAAATCAATTAAAAATGTAAAGAACGTTTTTCCACAATTAGAATAACATATTCCTACCAGAAAGGGTTACTGATATCTGTGCATATATTACGGCTCTATGGGGCATACTACCTAAGGATTTGCAATCCTTTTTAACTGCCTAACAGTTAAACTGCATTTCTTGTTTTCTATGGGATCAAACGAAGATACTGTGGTGCTGTGGGAATGGAAGACAAGCAGCACCACTAACAGTAGCATGCTTGGTCTCATGCAATATGTAATTTAAGGCGTTCCGGTTTAGAGGCGCAAGTAAATACATACAGTGCAACACAAACAGCTTCTGTGCCTGATTTATTATTACGAATTAATGACTGCTTTAGAATAAACTGTATCTTAGCACCTAGGAAAAGCAGGTGTAAAATTAGCAAAACTGTTTAATCAAACACATAAATGAGGAGACTAAATCTTGATAAACAGCAAGTAAACAGACCAAAGAACTCATCAGCGACACACAGTGTGAGGGAGCTGTGAGGCATCCCTCAGCTGGTAAAGCAATTTGTGCCAGATAGATAGCAAGAGTATTTTTACTATCGTTATCATTATTATCATTCCAATAATTGCAAACAATAATTAG
The DNA here is from genome assembly GCF_020382885.2 of Scatophagus argus. Classification (NCBI taxonomy): domain Eukaryota; kingdom Metazoa; phylum Chordata; class Actinopteri; family Scatophagidae; genus Scatophagus; species Scatophagus argus. The sequence continues at coordinate 4,696,997 of NC_058513.1, forward strand.
TTACTAATAAGTATGAAGATTGTAACCAATCAGCCACAATATTAAAACCACTGACAAGTGAACTAAATAACAATTAACATTACAATGCAATGTGTTGCACTGCATTACAATGCAATATCGAAATATTTAATCTAATTTAATTTTAAGTTACTTTATTAATCCCAAGCTGGAAAATTACTTCTCTGCATTTAACCCATCACTGATTGAAACACACACACATGCAACATGCAGTGGAACACACAGGAGCTGTGGGCTGCATCAAGCGCCCGGGGAGCATATATTGGGGTTTAAGTACCTTTCTCAATCGCACATCAGCCATATATATATATATATCAGTAAATGAGCTTCACTGGACTGCTGGACTGTACCAAGTTTAACTGAGGAGAAGGGTGATCTCATTTTTTAAATTGGTTTCTTGTTTGTTTTTAGCTTATTTATGTTTTGTTTCAGCTGTATCAATAATGTCAGTACTAAATATTAAATATCCCTTCTTCAGTCTTCATTTACTGTTCTAACTGTGCTGTCAAATGGTATCTTTGTGAGGCTTCTTTTTCCACCACACACGATACATATTGCAGCAAATTAGAACATGCAACATGATGACTTCAACATCACACATTTTATTAATGTATTTATTCATAATTATTATTATTATTATTATTTTTAAACCAGGATGGTCCAATTTAGGCTCAAAATATCCTCTTCTGGGAAGTCTTGGTCAAAGCAGCAGCAGAAGAAACATTTTCACATTAATAAATAAATAAATAATTTTTTTAAAATCACATAAAAAATTAATTTCACATGCTAGAACACATATAATGCATCAAAGCAGCACAAGGGAAAAATAAGAGAGGCATACAGGCTTACGTTAAGAAAGGATTATGTAAAGCAGTTTCCTTCAGGCTGTTTGTAAGACCTTTAAAGGTTTTCCAAGGAGGGCATGCTTTCAAGGTAATGGCGTTTTGCAACTCATTCCATGTGTAAGGTTTATAAACTACATCAGCAGCAACCAAACAGTCTGTTAATTCCAATACAAAGTAACCTTTCTTTGGCTGTGTGGCTTTCTGCGTGAATTTGTGTTTCTCCCGGCCTTTAATGGCTAACATCAAATTTGTTCTATTCGCAAATGACTGAAGTAGCCGAGAAGGCCTGTGACTTGTTTACATCAATAATCAACCAAAAGCTTTCCAAATTATTTTTCATAATTTCAAATTTAACCAATTGGATTCATAACTTTAGCTCCCATTTAGCCTTCCTCTTGTGTGAGAAGCAGCAGAAAAAAACTTTCCAGACAACATAACCAGCCATTAGATCATATTTATCAGGAGTTTATGCAAATTACGCTGGGAACCCACAGCAGGAATCTCTCTTCAATACATTTAAAGCATGTCTATAATAAAGTGTGGTCACATTCTGTGTCAAGTAATACAAAAAGACAGAAACACAAGAAGCTAATAATACTTTTATTATTATATCACACAGAGGTGTCTACCAAGTACAACGGCACAGCAGAATCCTTGCAGCTAAAGTCAGCTGAGCCGTGGGAGACTTGTGATAGGCCTATATGTCAAATTAAATTCTGCTAAGAAATAATCAAATCACGCAGGCACCAACGCTTTGCCTTCCTCTCCACTCAGAACAGAGAAAATTTAAGAAATAAAAGCATTACACAATCTGAGAAACATTAACAAATTGTTCTCTGACACTCTAAACCTGAGGAGGCGGCGATCACCTGTTAAGGAACAGATCAAATAGTACATGTTCCTACTGAGAGTCGAGGAAAATCTAAATGCTGTTCAAGCTGCTGGTTGAAAAGCCTGCCAACAATCCATATTCATGAGAAAGCTTGACATTGTAATTCTACAGCACTGTGACGTAGATGCATCAAAGCCCACAATGTCATATCTTTCACAGATCACCTCCAATATCACTGAAGAAATCTACAGCACTTCACAAGGATCTGAGGAAAACTGAGCCTGGTATAAATGGAATATAAATGCAGGATATACTGTAAATACAGTATGAGATGAACTATGGCGCTAAAACTTAAAGGAAAAGTCACATATTACAAAACCACTCCAGTGAAAGTAAAGTAAAAAACAAAAAAAGATTAACTGTGCAGGTTAATAGTATGTCATTACTTGCCACCACTGAGAAAATATATGCCAATGCATGCACTGTGTTTCCATACTTTGACTGCCCAGTGAGCACGCAAAAGTTCTTTTAGCAGAACGGTCACAAAAAAGTTCTTGTAGGTCAAATACATTAGCATTCCAGGCATTCAGCTGATAAACATCAGAGCGCTGATGAATACTATGCGAGCACAACAGCAGAAAAGCTTTAAATTTAAGCGAAAATCACAAGTTGCAATATGACAACAAAAGATGTCACATATTTTTTTATTTTCTTGTAACACAAAGCTGAGGCTGATGCCATTTTTGGGGCAGTCGTGGATCAGCGGTTAGGGTGTCGGACCCGTAACCGGTGGATCGCTGGTTCGATTCCCCGTCCCGGTGTCCATGGCTGAGGTACCCTTGAGCAAGGTACCTAACCCCCACTGCTCCCCGGGCGCTGCACGCGGTCGCCCACTGCCCCGGGTTTGCTGTGTGTGTGCACGTCACTTGGGTGGGTTAAATGCAGAGCACGAATTTCGTTGGAGTGAGTTCCCTCCAATGACAAAATATGTCACTTTAATCTTTAATCTTTTTAATCTTTTGTTGTAAATTTCATCATAAACCAAAGTACTGGACAAAGTAAAATTTCGACTTGATGATCATCTTGAAGGGAACATGAACATCTTAACCAAGTTTCACGGCAAGCCATCGACTGGTTGTTCCCATACTTCACTCTGAAATGTGCCATGAGGCACTAAATGTAAAGTCTGAGAAGCACCAGTCAATAGGTTAGCTCCTCTAGCAACTATAAATGTCCATTTAACAGCTGCTGCGATATATCATACTGACATGACTATTCCTAAAGCCATGCCACTGCAGGGCTAAAATACCCCATAGAAATTTAATTTGTGATTCTTTAGAACAAAGGTTCACATTCCCATCATTGCTCAGTTTAACATTCCTACAGTTTCACAGTTGTCAATAATTATCCTGCTGACAATCAAACATCTCCCCTGATGCAATTTGGGATTAAATGCATCTCAAAAAGTGCATGTCCAAAGGTGGATGAGTGGACATTTTTTTTGGAATGTGTCATTTTTTTTTCTTGTAAAGATTTTCTCAGGCCTTCATCCACATAATTATTTCTCTAACCTTTAGGCAGCCAGCTGCCACCTAGCCTCTCGACTCGGCTGTAAAGGTGCTAACCTGAGAGGAGAGCGTTGAACGGAGATTACAGAGCAAATGTCATGGGAAGAGGAGTAAAATCTAACAGCCAGGGTCTAGAAGCCAAGCTGCCATTCTCACTGCACTGAGCTCATGCTATCGGGGATATGAATTATAGTTAAACACGGCATACAGTATCTCTGAATACTAATGCGATCAGTGACATTCAGCCAATTTTCCATCTGAAGCATGTAAGACCGCAGGCTGGTTTAGTATGCTATAAGCGGCATACAGCCTGCAGCTTTCCAACATCCAAGGATAAAGTAATCACACGGCATATTTAAAGCAGCGTGGAAAGAAATGTCTGAGCGAGATGACGAAGACAGTGTTTCCCCCGATTCTGTCACTTTGTTGGTTTTACCCTCATGCTAACAGTGCATCTTACAAGGAGTGACCATGAGTCATTTTCTTTGATCTTTTGATCTGCTCAGTCATGCAAATAACTATAGATATCTTACTTATTCACGCAAGGATAATAAGAACGTATTATTTTACAAATGTAGGGGAAAAAAAACTTACTGATTAGTGAACAAATGCTGCACTGTTTGTTTGAAAAGAACTATTTTGGAAAGCTGCAAGATTTCTTCTGATTTTATCAAGAATAAATTGGTCACTATAGCCACTTTTTTATTACACCAAAATTAGTGTGTATATGCAGGTTTTTTAAATGTTGGTAAACCCACTAAAAACAGGCAAATAAGTTCCCTTCCCCATTCAACACTGACTGAAAGATGTTCGAGTGCTGCTGTTTCCGCAAGTACATCCAGGACTAAGACGAAACATAAGATCATTGTGTCAGAAGTGGTGAGAATTAGCATGGCCGCCCAAGTGTCATGTTTCCATCAAGCGGATCTAGAGTCAATAAATGAAGAAAAGCAGATAGCAAATTGGGAAAGTAATAAGCAAGTGTGACTGGCTGAGAGGAAACTAAGCGCCTCCAGCCCCACGATTTATACTCCACACCACCCAGCCCTCCACGTGAGGCATGCTGCACCTCCCGTACTTGAAAACAACACATTTTCCCCTCGATGACCTTGTGCCCCATCTCTCTGCTTCTGCATTCCTTCTTCACCACTGCACCTTATCCGATCATTACAGCTTCCGCACTGCTTTGTCCCCATAGCCACTCAGCAATTCAATCATCAAAGTGACACTTATGATGGACACTTACGATGGAAGGATGTTCTGGAAAAAACATTTCATATTCCACAGTTTCTCCACAGAGAATGAGCAGAGCCTTGATAGTTAACTAAAGCCGTGTAACACTGAAATCATCCCAGTTCTTTGAGGAACATTGGCAAAACTTTGAGGAACATAAACAAACCTTAATGTTCCACTTAGCTTGAAATACCACACAACGGAACATGAAACACAATAGGAATATCTGTGGTGTCCTTATTGTTTATAAATGTGGATGCATGCATGAGGACAAGAAAAAAACTATAAACCTAACTTTAAGGGCTCATTTGCTTCTTTTCTAAGGAAAGTAGCTATTCTTTATTACATTCCCAATACTGCATCCTGATATTCCCGATAACTACTCTCTCCCCGTCAGGACACTCATTCACCTCACACACATCGTGCATCTGGCAGCAGCATGACAACAGAACTAGAGCCCATATGGACAAATGCCTGCACCTCTGCTACAGCCTCGATAGGCCTGTTTTCAACCTCTGTGCACGGAATACCGAAAATCACCAAAGGGCCTTTTGGAGAACGTGTGGGCTGAATTCTGTGAAATATGGCACCTTAAGAAAATCCCACATGGTATAATTACATAACATGCTGTTTGTTGGCAAATTGCTCTCGTTCACACTGGCTTACAAGCCTTTGTGCATTACACAGGCCATTTGTTTTGTTTCAGCACACGAATTACTTTATAAAAATTTCAGTCTTATTCATATGAGTGGATAGTCAGCCAGTCGGAGCCAGAGAATGACATGCATTAGGGAAATTTATGGATAAGTCAGTCTTTCATTGCTTCAGTCTCAGCTGTTGAAGTAATTGCTGAGAAAGTGCCCCTGCAGCTTTGTTTTTGCATTTAAGAGTTTAAGTTTGCTTTTGCAGCAGCAGCAGCAACAGTCTATACACACCTACAGGATAAGAAGGAGTGTACAATAGCACGGTAAGGTTCCATAGTTATTACGCAACTAACAATCATCTAAAAATCACGTTTGACTGAGGGTCGAGAAGACGACTTTCTGACAGCAGTGCGTGTTACACATACTGTGGAGCCTCCTACAAGCAGAAGGCCAGTGAGTTTCTATCAAAATTTAATGACACTTGCAATGGTGTGGATCCAACAAATTCTGACAACTGCTCCGGATTCAGTAACTTGTTGCAGTAAGAATGAATTGAAAAAATATCACGGCTTAGTAGAAATATTAGGCGGGACACTAAAACATGTGGGGTTTTTTTATTAACTAGAACTGATAAAAATAGCTCACTGCTATCACTTATTCAAACCACCTTGTGATAAGAATGTGTTTCAATCAATCTGCTATGAAGTCAAAGAATGAACCTTCAAGCTCAACTAATGAAAGTAACCTTCACATAAACAACATTCCACTTATATTTTTGGCTTCCACTACTTCAACACAGTGCTGCATTGTTTCCTGAGGTCTGTATTAATGTGCATTCTTGCGATGTTTTGTCAGTGCTGTTGGTCTCCTCTCATCGCCCATTTGTGTGTCATGTAGACTCAGCCACAACATCAAGAATCATGCCTCCATAATGCGTGTGTTGAGGCTATCGCGCTAATTAATTCGGTGTCTTCATTTATGCTCGGACGAGTGATTTTATTTATTTAACTGGCAGCGACACTGAAAAAGAAAACACTCATTTTCTTTATCACGTGGCAGAGAACTTGTCGGGTATGTGTGGTATTACAGCTCTAATGGACGATAAAAACACAGTAGTGAAACCCCACTTAGTTTTTCGGTGCACATTAAACCTAAATTTCAAAAACTCATTTTCAGTAGAGGTTTTGCGGGTGGAGTGGTGCTGTGCTAAATCCTGGAGGAGATATAATTCCTATCCCGTGGCTGTAATACATCTGAATGGAGTAAATATGCACTTTTCTCAGATCTCATCTGAGAGATAAACAACCTCTCTGAGCCGGCAAGGAACCATTTACTACTCCAAGACAGGAACCAAAAAACTTTGGAACTCATATTTGCTGGATTATATTTCTGCTCCTGGCTTGTTGAGAAGTAAAAATGAAATTTCTAACTGTACAAAACTGAGCCTACTGCCACCAGGACAGGAAACATTTCAAGTAGCACAACACATTTATATTGGCCACTACTTTTTGAAGGAAACATAATATCAGTCAGATTATGTTCAATGGCTACAACACATTCCAAGGCAGCAGGTAGTGTGATTTTACACAGCAGTGAAAACATATCAGCCAATGAAAATTGTTTATACATGACTGTAATTTGAAAAAAAAAAAAAAACAGCTCAGGGTGCCTTCATAAATTGTCTGTGCAGGAACTGAAAAATGCTCTTAGATAATAATTTAAAGAAACAGTCGACTGGGCTTAAATGTTGCCCATTAAAGTCCCTACCAGGTGCTGCTTTTTTACTTCTATGCAAGGATAAACAGAGCCATTACCTAAAACATGGCAAGAGAGATGGGACTGGAAGGAGAGGAAGAAGGAAGGAGGAAGATTTCAGAAACAAAAAGAAAAAAACAACAAATGACCAGAAGTTGTTATTCTTTCCACTGTGTTCTTGAGCAGCATGATGTGATTTTCTGCTGTGACAAAGACCTGCATGCCATTTTCTGCATGTGTGTGTGTCCATCTGTATCTGAATCTGCGTGTGTGCCTGTGTGTGTTCGTGCGTGTTGGTTTCAGGGCGTGTGAGTTAGGGGGACAGCAGATGTAGAGGATGAGAACAAAATGGCATCTGAATCACATGAGATACAGAAAGCACAACGCATGCAGGTCATGGAACACCCACCCAGCACGACAGTGAAACACACACACACACACACATCTACACGCGTCATTAATTTTCCATGTTAGATTTAAAAGTATTGTGCAGGACCTGAGCATAGCTGTCCTACAGGGATGTGTGTATTTTGTGGCAGAGGTTCACTTGGAGTGCACACGAGGCCTGCATCGATAATTCTGATTACCTCCTGTGTCCTTCCTCAGCCATCGTGTTACCTGAGCTCACCGTCCTCAACAAACTGACACCAAATAACCCGACAGTAGCTGACGGTTAGCTGGGGCTTCATCTGATCGGCCAAACGATGTGAATGAATGACCCACGGGAGTGTAATGAATTGAAAATTAAGACAAAAACAGTGATACCGACATGCACAGACTCGTGTCGTGATTAACCCACCTCCACCAACCCAGTGGTGCTGCATCCGAACTCACTCCAACTGAGAAGTGTTTACCAGAGGTCGTGTCCTTATTGGGGATAATACATTTTCCCCTCAAACCAAACTCTCTAAATTAAAACTCTAAACAGCAGGTTGCTTCTGTCAACAGACTGCGCTCAACATGGTGCATTCAGGCGCTGCTCTTAATTTACAAGCATTCCATTCACATCCGACTTTCAAAGACTTTATGCTGGACTTGGTTAATTGTTTATTAAGTTTATTAATATCTATGTTAATAGTGTTCTTTATATTCCAAATTGTTGTAGATTTGTTCAGCACCCAGATTTTTTTTTTTTTTTTTTTTTTTTTTGAACAGAGGCTCAAAAAGCTCCATCTGCTAGGCCAAATATTTTCATGCTGAGTGTGAATGCATCATGCAATTAATTAAAGGATTTTTCACATTTATCTCATATTAGGTAGTCCTTTGCAATGTGTTTATCATGCATGTCCATATCATGATGGAGATAAAAATACAATGTACTGGTCAACACGAGTGCGCACTGTGCTGCTGGGTGACAACATAGCATCACAACATACGAATGCATGTGCAGATATCATTTCGATAAGACTGCATCAGACCAGTCTCTCATGAGCTGAGACCAAGTCTGCTGTATTGCATCATAGCAGGAACCAATAGCTGTTGGTAATCCTCTCACTTTCCAACCTGTTGCTTACCTTACTAACATGTATTCTGTGTATTTGTCTTCATTTTGTCATTTTAGGGCAAATAATGTTCTTTTTCATCACTTATTGATCGTGTATTGTCTCAGGAAGTTTATGACTTAGCTTTTTTGATTTGCTACCAGCTGGCTACTATATAAAGATGTGGTTAACCAACCAATGTGTTTATTTGTTATGCTTTGTACAATGAGCAAAAGAAAATTATGGAGAACAGGGGCAAGAAAAAGGTGATTTAAAGAATGACATTCCAGGAAAACTAACCCAGGAGTGAAACAGTACCACTCATTAATGCTGTTTAACATTCCCTTCCACAGTATCCGTCTCTGTTACTTAAACTAACTCCTACTATCTGTTTGACCTTGTTTCACTGTCCATCTACAGAAAAAAGTAATCTCAAGGTTGCTTAGTAATAAAAAATGCCTACAATGGCATAAAAAGTGAGAGACGATCTGTTCCCTTCCTCTTAGCATGTCCACCCAACCCCTTAAGGTATTTTTTTTCTCAGAAACAGATATGGCTAAATATTTGAGTTTGTTCAGCATAAAAGCCACATGGAGCTGGAATCTTGCCTATTGGCATAGCCAGATCTCAGGGGTACAACATCAGTGTCTGGTGAGGACTGCTGTTTGCAGACAACAAGGACAAAATTGGACAAGTCTTTTTTTTTTCCATCGCCAGAAATGAATGTGTCTCTATCCATCCTCTAGCGCTACAGGCAGTTTCTTACCATTTTTTCTAACCCACAAATAAGCAAGCACAAACACACACACACACTCTTACAGAAATACAAACCAAACTGAAGCCAAGACAGAGGGGTTATTCAGCAAAAATGGAGCTAAGTACATAAAAAAGGGCCTAAATGAACTTTTTAGTCAATCTGCCAATAGCTGGTAAACTGAAAAAATGTACCGGCCAAACTATTTTTCAACTGGCCATAAACTGCAGCTTCACAAATGTGAAAATGTGTTTTTCTTTTAATTCCTTTCATAATTTACTGTTAGTAATTTTGAGGTTTCTAAAATTGATTAGATGTTACATGTACATAATGATGTACATAAAATCCATTCATTAATAACACTAATCCACAATGAAAATAATCATTAGTTGCAGTCTTGTACAAAACAGTACAAAATGAGCTTCACATGGGTTTTTATTTTCTTTTGCACTCAATACTTTTACTTTCAATACCTGAAGTACATTTGTCAACAGTAAAATTGTCAACACAGGATTCATCAGTATGTTATTACTTTTACTGAGCAAAGGAGCTGAGAACCTCCTCCACAACTGTGTCTATCAAGGTAAACAAACACTTAAAATATATGAATTAATATTGCACAGCCAGAGCTGAACAGCACTTGTGTATTACCGGGCGTAACAAGCGTACAAGCGTAAAGCAAAGAACATGGGTTGAACATACATAGCATGCCAGCAATAGTGCCCAGAGATGATGCAAAATAGAATGTGGTTAAGTCCACCCATGTGTTCTAGTAATGAGACTTAACAGTGATGAAGGGCTATTCCAGCAACCTGCAGCTGACCCGGATGTATTTATTTATTTATTTTTTTATTGTCAACACGCATTTGGAAAGCAGCAACTTGTAATTGTGTATCCTGCATGTATGCCAAAAGCTACTAATAATTTAGAGTATCTACAGGATTATTGGGGCCAAAAACTTACATTTCACATGCAGGGATGAGAATGAAAAAAATGCCATTAAAATTAATTACTAGAAAAGCATATTATGCCAACAAGAAGCTGTAAAACTGCACAGGCTCCGCCAATTTGTATCAATAATTCATGGTATTCATGCTGAGTGGCTAAGTTAATCCAAAAATATATTTCAGAAAGGCATGTTACTCAGAAACTGGAAGAGATTGCAGCAAATGATGGACAGAAATTCCCCTCAGCTCTTCTCTGTCAATATCATATTTCATTTGAATATGTAAGAGCATCAGTGTAGCCTGGGACATAATTAAAAAGCTGTTAAGATCGAGACAGAGATAAGGGAGATATGGAGTGATTGAGATTATATCTTTTCCGTCATTCTCAAGAAAGTGTGGACAATCTCTCATCATATGGTATTAGTCTTATCGACTCACTCATCTGGGTTGTAATTATCAACAAAGTCAGGATCACGACGAGGAATCGCAATTAATTTTTCAATGGCATTAAAAAAGATGTTATTTCTATGAAAAAACATAGATAAAGCCCCCGAACGTGACTTGCAAAGCACCAATCAGCAGACAGACAAAGTTAGCAATAAGATGGTGGATATACTGGAACACTCAGCGGGAGACCAAAACAGAGTTACAAGAGAGAGTACGAGAACAGTACTTGTTAGGTGGCCAGAAAACACATCCCTATATTTGTTTATGTCTTGTTATGTTCCGGTAAAGAGAAAAAAAAAAGAAAAAAACATTCAACACTAGTTCGCATTCAACACAACGTGTAGATATTTGTATATCACTTCACTCTTCGACAAACTTTTACAAAGTTAAAAAAGCCAGGCAGCTCCTAGAGGATGAATCATACAAGTGATGCGTCACAGGATAACTTTCACAAATTGAATAAGCTTACAAATTTTACAATTTCACCAGGGATCATTCTGAGACTTGACACTTCTGTGCCAGTTTTCATTTGCTACTGATATCTGGCTCCAAGACACTTGAAAAACATTGGCCATGAAATGCTTCACCCCCAGGAAATCAAAAAGTGTAATTGTAATAGTCAGATAGTGGGGTTTAGGGGATGTATTTTCTATTACAGGAAAATACCTCTTCAGACATGATAAGGCCAAGAATTCCTTCAGGGGGATACTTATCTTTTGTAAATTAACGTGGCATCTGGAAGTCTCAGGTTTTGGCTGTCTCTTGCAGAATCCCAGTCTGCCACAGCGAAACATGCAAACCACATTATCTTCCAACCTGTTCTGTAAGTGCTTTTGATATTGTATCTTTGAAAATCATCCATAAGCCATAATAAATGCACCTAAACCCCAGATATGTTTTACGTTTCCACTGCAGACAGTACCTTTAAATGTAGGTAGGGTTGTTTCGGGGGTAATCCTTTTTACCTGTCCAGCAGTACGGAAAAAACGACTTTTTGAAACTGCAGCATTTATTAACAGCCTACATAAGACTACATTACAACCAGAATGACCACATACAAACTGGTCACCTTTTCCTTTGCTCTGTTCATACCCAAGATCACTTTTCTGACACTCACATTCATTTTGATCTGTGGATGTTTATTACAACAAGTAGACAAGATGTGTTTGAGGAAACACTGCAGGCAGCAAGACTAAAGACTGCTGGGAAAAAAAACGGGAGAGTGTGGGGAAATTCAGCATCAGAGCACAGACGGCGAAACGACTCCGTTGTACTGAGTAACCAGTCAGTGGTGTGCTTTTTTAACTCCACCTTTTAGTATCACATCAGTGTGCCTGGGTACCTCAAGAGAGGGTTAACAAAAAACATGGAACAGAATGGAGTGGTTTTATTGGTACCATTCACAAAATAACCATTATAATGGGTAATGAACTGAACTGGAGTGCTTGGTGGAAACAAGGCTTGTGTATGTGTGTGTGTGTATGTGTGTGTGTGTGTATGTGTGTGTGAGTGTGGTTTAGTTCAAAAGAAACTCACCCCAGCTGCAAAGCCTAAACTTCCATCCAAGATGCGCTTCTGAAAAAGGCAGACCAGACAAAGAGATTGAATAACTCTTAATCTGAGTAGCAAAAATAGTACATGCCTTAAGAGTCATATCAAAAAGCAAAGCCATTCCTCCCCTCTCTGCACAGGGTTCCGTCTCACGCGTGTCTGACTAGCTTGTCTACACAGGCCTCACAAGTTCATTTTCTTACATTTTCTACACATAACTAGAGTGACTGTGTGTTGAACCATGGATGCTGCCAAAGCACAATTGACCTACACTCATTACTGTGCACAGTTGGAGCTGCTCTGCTAAGGTGCTGCTTATACTGCTTAAGTTGTGTAGATGTTGATTAACATGAAGAGTTTGGGAAATAGGCTTATTTTCTGTCTTGCCGAGAGTGAGATGAGAAGATCAATATCCCTCTCATGTTTGTCCATTAAATTACATAGTTATAGCAAAGAAATGATTCGCTTAGCATAAAGATTGGAAGGACTGAGAAACAGCCAGCGTGGCTCTGTGTAAAGATAACAAAATCCAACTACCAGTATCTCTACAGCTCACTTGGCAGAAGTAAATTGGCAAAACTATTATTTTTTCCTTTGTACAACCAAAGTGGGGACAAAGTAAGTGGGTCTCACATGTGTGAGAGTGGCATCATCTCATTAAACCCTTCCCAGTGGCTAAGCATATCTGCCAAAATCCCATCTATTTCTTTAAATGTGTAAAGCATTAACACAAGCTACCATTCTGCTTTTTAATACCTGCTGGCTGGAGAAGACAAACACCAGGGCAGCTCCAGCAGCAGTGAGACCCCAGGTGAACAGAGTTCCCAGGAGGGCCTGGGTCATAGGGCTGTAGCCTTCCAGCATGGTGCCAGACCTGGACAAACAACATACATACACTCAAGTATATGCCGTGGCACATTCACATTACACTGGAAGATGTGGCACATGATGTCTTGTTCTTATCTTTCCAGAAAGACCTTGATAACTGGAGGAAACTAGAATGGGTGGATTAGAGTCACTGAAAGGCTTTTAAATACACAACAAGACTAAAGCAAATATTGTCCCAATCCAGGAGCAAATATTTATAATGAATTCAACATGTGAAAGAAACAAAAAAGTGATGCTGGTAGAAAGTTTATTTCTCTGATGCCCATACATATAGGCAAGAATTACAAGAGAACAAACAACAGATTCAAAAAACAGAGGTACGTGTACTTGTGCTGACTTACCATCAGTCAACTTGTGTCATGAAGCTGTTTCAATAGTAGTCTGTCACACACCCACTGTGTTTGTTTCAGCACGCAGCAGAACAAATCAAGCTCAAACTCTGTTTGCTCAGGACATTAACATCCTGGACTGTTTCATTTGCATATGTGTTGCCAAACCTAATGGTTGTCCCATCATTTTCTAATTAGAATAACATACAGCCTAAAATATGAGTTTTTCATACAATAAATGCAATGCATAGTAGGTGTTGTGAATACAAAGATCAGTCTGTCGGCCATGTTTTTCATACTGCAGTATCTGCCTAATGTTTGCTAAGAAGATGAGCTAACATTGGATGACACAAGCTTGTGATCACATTAGACCAAGTAAATGGTTCAGTCTTATATCTTCTGAATTCAGCTTTCAAATTTGTCTGAAGAAATAAATGTGTTATTCATTCTGTCAAAAACTTCATCTTCATCATCACTTCAAAACTCACTTTATAGTAGCTTAAACTGGCATTTTTGAAATGTTTCCAGTAGTCACAACAACAGGTTGTGACTACTGGAAACATTTAAGTGTTTTTTAAATTATATGCAATCTGTAGGAAAATGCTTTCATGTAATTCGTGGTATAACTAGTCTTCGTGTAATAACACGTAAACACAGCACATCTTGTTTACAGATAACGCTGACTGGCGTGACTAACTTGGAACTAAATGAGAGCCAACCGGCTAACTTTAAATTATCGCTCTCCTTGTAAAAGAACACCATTTAATTTCACTCAAACACTAACTATGCTATAATGAAACAACATACATTCATTCGGCAAAGTTCAATTTTACCGTAAGTTTATAATTTCGTTAACTTATGGCAGTAGTTTTAGGTTGACTCACTTCTTTCCAAAGGCACCTCGATTCCGTTGTATTTACTTCCTACTTCCCGGTACACGTGTTAATGACAGCTAAAGCCCCGCCTGCTCTCGCAGCCTATTGGCCAGTCACTTTGACATCAGCAGCACAGCAGCAGCAGCAGCAGCAGTGGAGGGGACTTCATTAAAAAATGTGATAACAAAAAAGGGAGTGTGGAAAGCTGAGAAAGTTCAGGACTTTTATATATATATGAAACAATGGGCAAAACTGAAGTGCATGACCCTTTTGTTTTCTCATCAAGTGTATTTTAGCTGAATCAAATCTGAAATTAGCCTTCTGAAAACTGTGAGGATCTAATAAAAATATTAAATAATTGCAGACAAAAATAGTAAAGTATTTCAAATAGCTTTATATATTTATGAACTCATGCACACATGCACCAATCTCCTCAGAGACCTGAGGGAGTGTTGCATGTGTAGGTCTATGTGTGCTTTGGCAGTAGAGAATACAGAATGCAAAGCATTAAATGTATATAATTTGGAGCACATTCAAATATGCTATGTGGGGAGCTCCACACAACAACATATTGATATTTAACTTATAAACAACAACTGCAAACACTTCCTTTACTGCAGCAGGAGCCCTTACTCACCTGCTGTGCTGTAGACACTTGTACATACTTGTCCATTTGATGCTACTACAATAAATAGAATTGTTGTACTTTTAACTACAGTCTGTTTATCTGACAGCTTTGGCCGCTGTGTTACTATGTTATCGGCTCATAAAATGTTACATTCTTGCATATAAAACTTTCCCAGACTATTGTATATAAGATATAAAATTGGCATTACCTCGACCATATATAATATCAAAATGCAACTTACAATATTTTTTACAATGCAAATGCCTTGAGCAGCCCATTAAATACTGTGATCAGTAACCTCTGAATATGGCAGATAATTGTGTACAACAGTGGCATTTTTTTTCTGCAATGCATACTTTTAATAGTTATACATAAGTAAAATGCAGTGTTTTGGTTCACATGTGTGTGCATGTGGGGACTTTTCATTGGGTTTTGATAAGTAACAGATTCAAGGGAGGTTGCTGGGAAATTTTCTCTTCAGAGGAATTTTCCTGGATTGCTGTTCTCATTCATCTCTCTACAGTAATTCCCTGGCATGTTGACCTGCGGCCTGTTGACCAATCACCAGCATCTGATTCAGCTCTTCCACTAAGCAATAAATTTCCTGATTTTCTACATAAACAATGGCATAAATTAAATCCACAATACGTAATCTTCATTTACATCACTAGATGAGAAGCAGATGTTGGTATCATGGTCTCCAGTCTGTTGTGGTCCATTGTGTAATATCCTTGAGTAGAAAGGCAGTAACACAACTCAAATTATAGATTCAGAGAATTAAATGCAAACACAAGCGAAAACATGATAGCAACAAGAATACACCACCAAAAATTCAACATATTAGCATAATACCTCTAAAAATCTTTCTTTTTACTTGAGTATCTTTTTACCATTAGGTGTCTAATGGTGAAATTAGGTGTTCAAATAACTGCCACAAAGACCAGTCATTAAGGAACAACAACAACAGCCTACCCTGTACAAACACTACATACATCCACCGGTGCATTTAGATTATGTTACCGCTAATAAAACACAGATGTTCCGATGCAGCTGAGGTTGTTGTTCTAGATGCATTCCCTTAAATGTTTTACATTTCTCCATTGAAATTGCAGGGGGCCAAATTTGTATGAGTCATGAGTGACTCTGGGTTTGTAGCCAGTGTTGCTGGGAAACAAAAAGCTGAAAATAAGCTGATATGCAGAAACAATAAACAAGGTAATAAGACATGTGGGGTTTCCACATTTCTTCTGTGGCTTCCTCTCAGTTCCAAATATGCTGAAAGCATTTGGTGCCGCATGCCATTCCTTCTTTTACTAATAATGCCCTCTTATGAAACCATTTTGTCAAAGTTACAATAACACTCTGGGATTCACATTTTCCTGGAATAATTACATTAGCACATGCAAGCTGCAGATGGTGTCTGTGTTTGATTTGGGGCTTTTTTTTATTCACGCTAGCAGCATGGCTCTATGGATGACAGTGTTGATATGTCAACTGCTCTACTACGTTGGTCCAAACTGAAACATCTCAAAAACTTTTGGATGGATTGCCATGACATTTTGAACAGATATTAATGATCCCCAGGAGACGAACCTTACAGCAACTGGCAATCACCTGACATTAGTTGTGAAACCTATTAGCATGAAACATCTTGGATAGATTGACACGATATACAGATATTCAGTGTCCCCAGAAGTGGAGTCTTGATGACTTTGGTACTCCCCTGACTTTTCCTGTAGAGTCACCAGCAGATCAAATGTTTCACTTATTCAGTAAAAAAACTGTTATATTACCTGGACCAGCACATAATTTTGTACAGGCATTCATAGTCTGCTTATGATGGATCCCAGTGGCTTTGGTGATCCCCTGAATTTTTATCTAGCGCCAACTTGTAGTTCAAATTTGATGCTCAAAAAAGATGGTGAATAATTCAACCAAATACCTGCTACACAATATGATGATAGCAATGTAGCGCGCTGATGTTGTGTTTATGTATGCGTTTATTTCAAAGCACCATTGTCATTCGCCTTGCAGAGCTGTGACCGTGGCTGTAGACTCTTGTACAGATTAGATGTATATTTTCGGTTTCAGACAGTCATCTTTTCAAGGTAAAGGTGCAAGTCAAAAAGTTTCAGTTTCTAAAGTTTCAACATAACAAGTGAGCACGAGAAAGAATTGCACAGTTTAACCCAGCTGCCTAAGAGTGGGAGTAAAAATAATTTCGACTTGACCTCACAATGGTCATGTAATTGGAGAAAAATCTGAGCTGAAACTGAGCCCTTGAAGCTACTTTTCTGATAAACAGTGGAGTAGTATTGAGTTTGACAGTACTAAAAATGTCATCTGTTTGACTTCACATGGCTCAGGCCTTTTGCCTTAGACAGCTCTGTAAGCACGTGGACATGGATGCCAGCGTGTCTGTTTGAACACTGCAGTGAAATACTGCCCATGAAATACGAACCTGTCAAACGTCTCCAAATTTAGCGCCATGAAACAAAGTGTTTCTAGTGATGTTTTTATAGGGGGCTGGAACTGGGGTGGAGAGGTGGTCTTTGTTGTATAAAGTGCTAGTCTCCAGGGGGAAGTTAAGCTAGTCCCTAATCAGGAGTTTAGACTACAAAGGCATTTTTTTTTCGAGGTAATTGGAACCAGTTAAAAGTCAGAGTGAAGGCATGTTGTCGAAAAAATGTGTGGCATCTGACGAATGAACTCTTGGAAAAGGCAATGAAATGAGATAAAATCCTGGATAAAGGCTGAATCGATGGGGACAGCTGACTGCTTTTGATTGAACTTTATTTGCAGTGTTGATGGTGGGTGGTGCAACATGCTGAAGGTTTTCTGGGGGAAGTTCCTGGGGTATTTGAACTATGCGTGTCAGAGTGGCAACAGGATGGAGGTTATCGCTCATCCAGGGTCTTTAATCTTCCTCCTCCCACACCCAGTGTACCCATCTCTCTCTGTCTCCTCTTTCCCATCTTTTTCATCCCTTCCTCTTTGCTTTCTCATCTCCTTTTCACCTTTCACTCTTCCTCTGTCACCTCCTTCTTTTGTGACAGATCTAGTAAGATAAACAAGGTGAATGGTCCTGGAGGAGGATGGGAGGAGCCAAAGAAGCAAACACAGCATCCCATGTCAAATGTCAAAAAAGAAAAGCCCTGAAAAAACACACAGTGGATTTGACTTTCCTGGCGGCAGATTTACTCTGTCTGGGTTGTAAAGGTGGGTGGCCTGAAGGAAAAGATTGTCTTATTATCTGTATGTGTGTGTTTATGTGTGTGTGTGTGTGTGTGTGTGTAGGTTTAGTTGTATGACCCCCCACTGAACTGTAAAGGAGAACAGGAGACAGAAAAATATGGGGGGGGGGGGGGTAGGCAGGGGGTGAAGTAAACAGAAGCGAAGGGAAGAAGGGAGGAAGAAAGAGTGGAGAGAAGAAGTTATGAAAACAAAAGTATTGTAGCAGATGGGGCCAGAATTTACCTTGGAAACAGCATTACAGCAGAAAAACTGGGGGAGCTATCGGGGGTGGGCTGGAGTTTGTCACAATCTCTGGAGACTGATGAACAGGGGGCGGGCAGCAGTGGGAGGGGGGGGGTCCCTGCTCTCAGCAGCAGACACACTCCTCACACATTGTGGAGGAAGAAATATAAGAGGGCTCCCACGGAGAAAGAGCAGTCAGGCAAGTGTCCGAGCAACCGCTCCTGTTAATTTCCACTGCTGTGCGGCACCGCGTGTGTTTATGTGAGTGTGTGCTTGTGAAAAAGTGGTGCACGTGTGTATCTGAGACAAGCGTATAGTCTCTCCACCACAAAGGAATAAAGTCTGACAGGTTTTTTTTTTCTTTTTTTTTCCCCAAAGATAAAAGGAAGTAACGATTGACTGATTGGGGGGGGGGGGAGTTGAAGAGCTGCTGAAGCCTGGCTGTTCTTGAACCTGGAAACGGTGTTTGATTTTCAGGTTTTTCGGTTGAGTTGTTTCCTCCACTCCGTCCGTGTACCACTTATTTCCACCAAGGGGAGTCAAAAGGTGACTCTTGAACTGCTTGAAGAGGAATTTCTACAGAGGCCGACAATTCCTCTGAGTAATTTTGGATTTCTATTCTCTTTTTTAGTTCAGTTGTTTCATGTGCCAAGACAGAATGGACACCGCACGTTTGCCAGATGTAGACTACAATCAGACCTATGTGGATGATCATTTTTACTTTGAGGACAATATTAATGGCTTTGGCATCACTATGGCTATACTCTACTTGGTGGTTTGCATCGTGGGACTAGCCGGGAACTCCCTCGTCATTTTAGCCATTTTGAAATTGGACAAAATGTCGTCTTCCACAACTGTGTACATTTTCAACCTGGCGCTGGCCGATGGACTCTTCATGATTGGTCTTCCATTCATAGCGAGCCAGAACTTTCAGAATCAATGGATGTTTGGCGACATAACGTGCAAAGTTGTCATGGTGCTGGATGGCATCAACCAGTTCACCAGCGTCTTTTGTCTGACAGTGATGAGCATCGACCGCTACATGGCCCTGGCCAACCCTGTCCGGTTTGCCCGCTG
This sequence comes from Scatophagus argus, assembly GCF_020382885.2. Classification (NCBI taxonomy): domain Eukaryota; kingdom Metazoa; phylum Chordata; class Actinopteri; family Scatophagidae; genus Scatophagus; species Scatophagus argus. The sequence goes on from NC_058513.1 coordinate 4,716,346, forward strand.
GAGAAAGCCACGCTGTGCCAAGATTGTTTCAGCGTTCTTGTGGCTGTTCTCGCTCCTCACCATCCTTCCCATGGCGCTTCACTTCTCAGCTGATAAAGGCTTGTGTGTGCCAGACATTATTTCAGATGCCTGGTGGCTCAGCATCTTGTCTTACACCTTCGTCATGGGGTTTGCTTTGCCATTCATGGTCATGACAGCATTCTACACGGGACTGCTGCTCACCCTGAGGTCCCAGCGGCTCAGAGCGACAACGCTGAACCACGAGAGCCACCGTCTAGAGCAACAGGTTACCAAAATGGTGGTCGCAGTGGTGGTAGTATTTGGGATGTGCTGGCTGCCATTTTACACGTTCAACTTCTGTTCCCTGTATCAAACTGGCCTCGTCCAGACCTTCGCCAGAGCTTTTGAGTTTGTAGTCCTGCTGTCATACTCATGGAGCTGTGCTAACCCAATTCTCTATGCCTGCCTCTCTGACACGTTCAGGAGACACTTCCACACCCTCCTCTGCCCCGTCGCCAAGTCATCTCCCAGCATGCAGTGCGACACTGAACGGTATGACTTAAATGATACAGGTGTTCGGGATGTGACTATTCTGGCATGAAGAGAAGATGAAAAACTGACCTACCATTTTATTCCGTGCACTGCATGATACTTTTCTTTAATGTTATTTACTCATTTGATGGTTTGTAGAAATGTGATAAATCCTGACTTTGTTTTAAATTTCTTCACTCAACTTGGAATGTTTTGATAAAAGCATTATTTGTCCCAAAGAATAAAGTGGGACATATTTTTTTGCTGAGGTGATCCGATTTGCTGTCCTTCTGAGTGTGCGGTGTGCGGATGTGTGTGTTAATGAGTTGTGTTCATCAGTGTCTCAAAAGCAAGCGTTTGATCAGGGTTTACATTTTGGGTTTTCACCATCTTGTGCTGACCACACATTTTACAGGCTGTCAATCTTCCTGTCCAGCTGAAAAGCTTATCCTTTATTTTCCCAGTGGAAATGAAAAAGATTTTGTATTTTCCTATTTCTGAGGAAAAGTTTCTTTACCAGATCAAGAAGCCAAAAAGGAAGAATTATGCTTATCAACAATTCAATTTGACCTTTCATAACTCTCTTCACGTGAAAAATCCCCTGTCTTGATAGAGTACAGACCCACCTCCTGCTCTGCCTGACTTAATGCTGTTGTATAATTTGTCATCTAATAACTCAGACTGCTGAGCTGACCTGTTCTGCTCCATCTCCTCTTATAGTGCGTTTCACCAGGATAATGAAAAGAGATGCGAGAGGGATAAAGTGTAGACAGGTAGAGTGTAAATAGAAAAACATGAGCTACATGCCTGTGGTCAAACAGCAACACAAAGACGCACACAGACAGCTTCTCCACTTCCACAGCTGGATTATGTCTTGGTGGCTTTAAGTGTAGCTGTCAGATGTGTGTGTGTGTGTGTGTGTTCCTGGGTGGCCATGTGTAAGAGCCTGTACACATGCAGGTTGGGAACCACGTGCTGAAGGTTTACTGCTGTTTGCTACAGAGGATTTCCAAAAGGGACCAAAAAGGAAATGAGAAGGGTAAACTGTGAGCATATTTATGCACTCCACTCATTATGAAGTGAACGGAAAACCTGCCAGCACTTCACATGTGTGACAGTGAATGTCTTAATCTCTTCCTAAATTGCTCTAAAATGGATTCTTTCACTAGAGTTGATTTGTTTTTCTGCTCTTAGCTGAAAACCTGTGTCTAAAAGTGAGAAATGCAAAAATGACCCTTGGGTCTAAAAAAAAAAAGAAAAAAATGTTGACATTGTGACAGAAAGGGTCTCATAAGATCACACAGAGGCATGTAATGCATCGGTTTTGGCTGAAAATCACAGGAATGTAGTAACTTTCATGTATTAGCAGTTTCACGCTTCCCAGTGATGTTGCTTTGGATTTAAGACCCCGTGTCAACCGGATTTATATGCATCGTGGGTGACTAGATTTAAAACTGAGGAGAAAACACATAAATCAAGTATAAACACACCCAAGAGCCACAGCAACTGACCAATCAACGAACGGGAAATGCATACAAGGAAATTTTTTGGAAGCAGAGGAAAAGTAAACAGAAGCCAGGGAGCATAAACACCCTAGTCGAGAGTGGAAAACGATAATCTGTTTTGTATGTTGTTGTTGTTTTTAAACTTTGTTGTTTTTAAATTCTGTTTATACTGCATCTAAACTCACACACAAACAAAAAACACATGTTTTGTAAAGCCAGCTGTGACACAAGTTCCACTGAGGCTGCTCACCAAGACGTGGGGCTGGCTCTTCACTTATATAGTCACTCTGTATGAGCATATTTCAGATGCTATCGCTATATTGACTGTAAATAAAAACATTTGCTTGTATTTATAGTTCTTCGTGTATTATTTGCATTCCTGCAGCCACATTTCCGTGCAAAGGAATGTGCTTGTCAGTGTGTTTCAGTAATCATTTCATGTGGAAGAACAATAAACGCACTTATGACCTCCGCTATGAGGCTTGCCAGCAATCTTACATCCACTTTCTGACAGTTCTTAAAGTCACAGAAGAAGAGAAACATATGATAGTACAGTTCTCAGATTGTACTTCATTAGCACAGCTATTTCTATTTTGTGGTACATCATACTAACATGAAAAAGTAACCACGTCAGTGCATTTACTCAAATATTGTATTAAATTACAATTTGAGGTGGAGTATTTCTTCTTCTTCTTCTTCTTCTTCTTCTTCTTCTTCTAATAATTCACATTTCAGGGAAAACTACTGAAGTACTTTTAACTGACAGCTAATTTCACACATTAAGATTTTACATACAAAACTATATGATGATCAGTTTAAAAAATGATGCATTGAGTTACATCAACAGAGTATAAAATATTAAAATTCTTCTCCACGTGGACTGACAACATGAACGTGCTCCTCAACTGATAATGCATCAATAATAATACAAAAAAAAGCATAATGCTTTAAAATGGGGCTTTTCTTTCAGAGAGAAGTGAAGATCAGAGAAAACGACAAAAGATTTATCCAGATTTGTTTAACAGAACTTCTTTCACAGCTGGTTAATCATCTCACAAACCCCCAGATTTATCCTGCAACTCTTGGAAAATATAGAAATCCTCTGGAGAATTTTGAGATTTCCAAGACACCATGGCCCTTTTCTGTAAATTTAATGCGCTGTGTCTTCCTGATTGCCGTCTTTGACGCTTTCCTCAGAGGGGATTCTGTGACCTGGAAAGACTCCTGCTAGCTGATAAGTGTCTCCCGGCTCGTTTTTTTTTTTTTTTTTTTTTTTTTTTGAAAGACCCAATAAACTCCTGCCACAGCAAGTTTTTAAAACACTCAAGGCAAAGAAGAATATGACGGACAGTAAGAACAGACCAAGTTCAGCATCAGTCCCAAGGTGTAAAACACTCATAAATAGATTATAGCACTCAGCTAAAATAAACTAGATAGTTTTGACATGATATCATTGTGCCGAATAAATTATTTTGTAGCAATGAGCAGCTTATGGTGTCTTCTCAAGTGTTGGTGTGCTTACATGGGTTTCCAGTATCTGTCTGGAATATGAATGTTTGCTGTTGTTGGTCAATAAATTTGTATGTACTTTGCTTTTGCCTGAGAAAGATAGAGAAATAAAACGCTGAATCTGACTTAATTGCTCAAACGTTAGATAAACAGCAAAATGGCCCTCAAATAAATCACAACTCACTTGTCGTTTCCACTTAATTTAGCTGAGGGTGTCACTGAGTCCGTGGTCATGTGCTCTGTCTTTGAACATCGGGGTGGGGGTGGGGATGGGGTGAGGCTGTGGAGTTCAGGAAGCAGGTGGAGTTCAGGACACGTGTACTCTGTCACAATCCCGTTGGCTGCACTACAGCTGGATTGTGAACCCAGAGAAGATGGGTTGAGATGCAGTTGTTTTGATGGCCACTAGATGCTGGCTTTTTATCTGATTTTATCTGTATGTCGTGGTCCTCATTATTATTATTATTATTTTTACCTGAAACCTTTAATGGCCCCATTCAAAAAATATGCATTTCTTTCTATGGCTCAAAGAACTATATACAACTGACTATTTGCACAGATATGACTCCATTAAGACTTACAAGTAACAAAGAGTCAAATATTGTATTATGGGGAGACAACAAAACAGTTTTTATACTCTTTTCTTTCATTTATACATCATCACTGCCTTTTTTTTTTAGACAGAAGGAGACAGTATTGTGTTGACATTTCAATCTGGATACAGACACTGAGTAGAAGTTTAAGGAATTTAATCAAAATGATCAGTGTTATTCTGCCTAAAGTTAGCTTTCTTTAATCATTGTTATCAGCTCAGCATATGAAGTGTTAACCGGTGATCTTTGGAGGCCGTAGTTGATGGATTTTTTTCCCTTAGTTGTTTCCACCTCTCTCCAGGATTTATGTCAGGCCAAGCTAACTGGCAACTTGATGTACAATTTATTTCCAAAGAAAAGAATTCTTAAAACTACGGCAATAGATTTGATAGATTTGAGATGTGTAAATGAAACAGGAGGGTTTTTACTGGATGATTTAGTGCGTTTTTAACACATAGTGTAAAAACAACCATCTCTTTTGACCAAAGCAGGAAAATAGTAGCCAAAGACCGCAGGGCTGCACTGTTTAATTCACTAAACCTGTGTTAAAATGTTCAGTTAACCACTACTGATGTGATGAATGATACAAAGGTGACAATCTATCATTACACCGCATCCAAAGGGTTACAATAATCAAAAGGTCTCAGGTGTGTGTTTGCATGTGTCCTGTATGTGTGTGTTGGTCCTAATTAAAGCGCTGGCAGACTGGAGTTATTTTCATTGGTCTTCTCTGGTCTGACTGAACCAACCTTCACCCTCTTCTTCTAATTAAGACCAGATGCAAACTGCCTGAGAGGTTTCTCAGTAAAGAATATTGATGGGACCCCCGAGAGCGAGAGTGTGTTTGTGTGCATGTGTGTGTTAATGTGTGTATTTGTCCATGACATGATTAGAGGAACAGATCAATAAAGGTCAATTAGACAATTTACATATTCCACTCACTGTCAGGCATTTCTGGCTCGTGTCTCTTTTTCCATTTCCTCCTCCTCTTCGTCCCTCATTCCTGTCATTCCCTCACCACATTTCCCAACAATGGAATTATCTTTTTAAACCTCTAATCCTCATTTCATTCTGATTGTGCAACTTGACCCGTGGGGAGGCGACGGCGGACAGCAGTGTTCCTGGAAAGCACGGGAATGTGAAAATAAAAACTGTGTTTACGGTTTACGGCCATGAAACTGTTCTGCATTTTAAAAATTGCTTTGACATCTGCCCAGTGGAGATGGATCCAGCCTTAGTAGAAGCAGAAGCACAGTGCATGTACAGATGCCGCTTTCGTTCATTGTGCAGAGGCTCACTTGCTCCAGGTCTCCCATGCTCCTTCCAGAAACAGAAATAGGAAAAATGAAGATTTGTGAATCTGGTAATTAGTCTGCTGAGAGAAGCCTTATAATGCACCAATTTGTTTATGGTTCACTGATGATTATTTAGTAATCATATTCGCCTTGTATTGCAGTGCTAATGCAATAGAAGCTGAGTGCATGATGGTTATTTGAAGAGGCTTATTTTAAATTACTCAGATTATGGGCAGAGTGTGCAGATATGTTATTTTATGTAGATATCATGGTCATGCATGTTCATTTCAAATGCATCCATTACTTCTATTTTCATATTTCTGTCTGTAATGTTCATCTTGCGTCCATATATCAAACACAAGGTTATTTACTCATCATAACACCCCAACAATGACCTCAGCCATAAGAGCATCACTTGTGTTTGAAGTTAGCGATGAAATGGATATTCAAGTACACACATCCCTTTTCAAAGCCATGTTTGTCATCAAACTAGATTTTCTCAATGAATAATAATGATATTTTATTAATGAATAAGATGAATGCCCCACTCATCTTCTGATTGTTGTCTTAAAATAATCCTCATTCTTGAATACCAATTGCATTGTTTACATTCGAACCAGATCTCATGTGCATATTGACAAAGCTCTGAGGCAAGCCCAACTCAATTCAGATAAAAGCTGCATTGCCAACTATGTGATTGTTGCAGCTCTGAGTGTGAACCCAAACATATATATATATGTATATATATATATGTGTGTGTGTATATATAACTGGGCCTGTTTTACACAGACTTCTGGCTTTGGAGCTGAGTGATCCTATGAAGGGGTTATTTTCAGACCGGGTTGCAAAGTGAGTCATTTCTGCACTCATTTCAGCAGTAGGAATAACTGACGTGTTTGTTAATGAATCCAGACAATGGTGCTGCTGTAGCATGGAAATATTTATCACAAAGACTAAATCAATGTTTCAGCAATGTAGAACAATATAACCACTGGGTGAGTGTGAGGCTGCCATCCACTCTGTTAGTTATATTTACTTAAAGGTAGGGTTGGTAAGGTATTCTATAAGTATTTTTTTGTTGTTGTTGTAGTTGTTGAACTTCTCTCAAGGTCCTGACTGCAACTGATAAATCAAATTCTCCTACACAGAAAGAAATGAGGTGTCACAGGCCTGTAACAAGTCTGTCCAATCATTTCATTCCGTTCAATTGAAACAATTGGACAGCCTACCTGCCTGCCTGCTCTCTGTCTGTGCCCTCATTGGACGTGATTGCCCTCCAGCAAGACTATAGATATGGTTGACAATGACAATGACACTGACGCCCCGTGCTGTGTCAGCCGTGGCGAGGTTAGTTTTGGGTTGGATATTCGAGGGATTCGAGGAGAGTCAGTGGACATATCACTGTGGGCGTTTTTGTACACTTTTTACGTAAGCTAAAAGCACATCTTTCCACTTTCCATTCTGCATTTTAAACCATTCATCTCAATTAATGTGCCTCTCAGGAAGGAAACAACGTAATCTATGTTCTCACTGGAAACCATCCAGGACCGTGCAAAGGGCAGTACACAAGACCAAATGAGGTTTATCAATGAGCTGTTTTTAGGTGCTATGGGGATTCGATGGTAGGCTGACTCTCACAGTGATAAGGCTGTTTTGTTTAATTCTGCCCCTGAAGACTCCATATAGGCTCTTCAGTCTATGCTAAATACAAAAATAGCTGCTGAAAACATTTCTGTGTTGCTGCACTTGACCTGCTGCTGCATCCTGGAGATGTCTTCCACTTTTCTGTCTGGCAGAGGGTACAGAGAATATCCAAATAAGATGGAAAACAATCGTAATCTATGAAAGCCTGAGTTATTTTTCTCTGCTGTTGTCATCCTGTAATGCCTTTCTCTTTCAGGGTTCTCATGGCTTATAGTGATCATACTGAGGACTATTCACATTAAACTGAAAACACAGCTCACAGCTTTCCATGCAAGAGAGACTGTCACTTGAAGAGATGACTGTTACACGCTTCAGTTCGATGAGGGTCAGGATTATTGATCAGTCACTTCAACGATCAACAGTCAGCTGATGCTCAAATGGCTTTCTAGCTTGTCAGAAATTTTGTTCTGGTGTCTTGCGGTTGGAGCAGTTTCACATGTTGCTTCTGTCAAACGATCTCTTCTAAACTGTAGCAGGTTTTGCAGGTGAAAATGTTGCCTAGAGACTGCTTTGATATAAAGAAGGGATACTGTCTGCATTTTCCAGCTGCCTTCAGTTCACAGTAAACCATAAAAGTGACCAGGGGTTACATGCTCACATTCTGAGTGAGCTCCACACCTTGGCCATTCAACTGGTCTGTACAAAGTGAACATAAACGTAGCTGTTTCTGGCCGTTCAGAGAGGCAGTTTAAACCTGTAATGTGAGTCAACACAACTCGCAAGACTCACCACACAAATCATCTCATACGGTTGACCATACTCCATTTTGCAGCATTATAAAGTGAGCTTCTGAATGTGTTATTGTGTAATAAAAATTATGTAAAATTGATGTAGGAATGATTTGTCTGCCAAGCATTAAAGAATACTAAAATGCACCAAAAGAATTTTTCAGCCTGTAAATCTTCTTCGATTGCCTCTTTTCAGACATTTTCAGAATCAGCACAAACACGTACAAAATTTAGACAATTTGAGAGACAAAGAGAGATGGAGACACGAAGGGAGCCATGGCTTTGCATGCTGGTTCAGGCCATTATATCAACAGCTATTCAGCATCAAAATATTTGCTATGTGCTTTCAGAGAGCATTGGAAAGATTTCAGATATTGATTGGACTGTTAAATATTATAGCAGTAACGTGACACTGCCATGTCCCGCCAGTCCCTCATTCAACTTGTCTAACCTCAGAGGTATTTCATGACAGCAGAGTGTGCCAACGGCTTTGATATTCGCTGTGTTAAAATAACACTCGAAGTAGGGCAAACTTTTTTGGTGTCATTTGTCATTTGCTACCTGACAGAGCTCAAATACTGCAGTGGCTGACTTAAAGTTGTTTTTTTGTTGTTGTTGTTGTTGTTGTTGAAGACAAGGAAAGTCAAAGTAATTTGATCGTATTTCTTAGGTCCATCAATAAAATCAACTCTCTGTTTTTGAAGTGCATGCAGACTTACTTTTTCTTTCTAGTATTTCATTTGGAGTCCTCAGCCCTCATTTTATATGAACGCAGCAGAACTGCATGCTTCATCCTGTCAGCCGTTTACCTCGGCTCTGCCTGTGTGTACGTCTAAATGTTGCCCCACCTGCCACAAAATTCTTTTTGTGTTAAGACTTGAATCCAGTGGATTGGAGAGGTGTAAGAAGGTTGATGACTCACCTCTGTGCATTGATAAGTGGAAATTGTATGAATTATTAGTTGGCCTCTAAGCGTAGCTTTGTAGTGCTCTACATGCCTTCCTTGTAGCTAATGATTTTTTTTTTTTTTTTACATCAAAAAATTCTCTTTGGTAACTCACTATGTTGTTCAGAATACAAGGAGACATATGACTGACTAAGGGAAACCTTTTGCTTTAGGTCATAATCTTAATAACTAGACTTTTTCTGCTGATGTTGTTGTACCAATTGAGCTTTTGCTCACCTCCTTCACAGTCTTGACAAAATGTTCAGTGGATGTGATAATAAATCACTTTGAATTTGTATATATTTTACCAGTGTGAGTGTTTCTTTGCTTATTTTTTCTTACCATTTTCTATTGAAGAGGAACAATATCACAACAGAAATACTACAAGTACAAGCCCTGCATTTAAAATTTTCCTTCAGTGAAAGTACTTTTTTTTTCAGATTATGCAAACTAAAAAGGAGGAAGAACCACTGTAACCATTCAGTTCATGTTATTTGGGGTTTTTTTTCAGCCAGAAAAAAAGGACATTATTCTTCTGAGAATGAATTCAAATAAAATAAAAGGGGATAACAGTAACACACAAAGGTATAATATGACTGTAATATGTCAGCCAGGTCCTCTTTGTTGTAATAATGACTGTTTCCACACAAATTTTCAGTTATTAGAATAAGGCTTCAAATGGTTTTAAAAGCTCCAATCCTTTTATTAATCTTGTATTCACTGCCAGTTAAGCAGATTCTGATGTTTGTGCTTCTTCACAACCTTCCAGTTTTGGATTATGTATGTACTCCATCAGAGCACTGGCATATGCTTGTTATTCAGCTAAGTGGTCCTTCATGTCAATGCACCTAACATGCGACCACGCAAGCCTTCAAATCATGTGTTCACTGGCACATTCAGCTCACAGTCCAAGCACAGTGATAATACAGCAGCACGTAATACACTTGTCATCATAGGATGATTCATTTTCTCAGAAATGTTTGTGCAGAGCCTTGGAGGTTTGTGCCTCAGACATATTTCAGCATTCATGATATCATCATATGCTCTCTGGGTGAGTTGAGATTTCTTATGTAAGCTCACAACTTGTTTATGGAGGGTGAAGACAGTGATGTTTAATATGTAATTGTGAATTAATGCCTGAAATATACTTATTGCTAATATCTCCACATAAATATGTTCATTATGAGTAATTTTAGTTCATCATCTGTATCTCACTGTTCTATCACCACATGCTGCCACTATTGCACACAGATACAACGTTACAGTTTCAGTGCATATAACACTCAGATATTCCTTTTGATTCTTTCAGTGCTTTCAGTTAGCTCCGACAACATTTCCTCTTTGTCAGCAGCTCTTCATTAAATGAAGCCACATTCAGTTAAAAAAATAAAGGACCCAAACTGCAGACACAGAACACAAGGGGAAGTATAATGAATAATAAGGAAACTTAAACAAACTTATTGGGGTAGTAACCAAAAAACACAAGGTGAAACACAACAAGCAGGACGAGGTAACAAATGCACAGAACACACAGGAAATGCAAAGGAACTGACAAACTTATGTGGAAGCACAAAGACTACATACATGAAGGATGACAAATGAGCCACAGACAGGAAATGTGAAGGTTAAAAGACAGAGAATATATAAAATAGGAACTGACTAAAGTAAAAACACCAGATCATGACAAATGATGTACAATCCCGCGAATTGTGTTTTATTATAACTCATTTTCAAGTCTCATGAGTGTCTTCAGTACAAGTCAATTTTATTTGTGTAGCCCAGAATCACAATCCACAAATTTGGGGATTTCACAATCTTCCCAGCATGTAACCCTTACACCCTTGATTCAAATAAGAAAAAACTTCCACACAAAAAAAAAATAATAAAATAAAATAAAATAAAAATATTGGGAGCAGAAGTAGAAGAAACCTCCAGAAGAGCAACAGTGGAAGGCTGGGCAACGAGACGTGCGATAGATGTTGTGTGTATAGAATAGCTGTTTGCTTGCCTGTTACAGTGGATCATCAATAACCCTGACCTGTGTCACTTAGTGGTGTGAGGGTGTCCTCTCCAGGGACACATTCAGAGACTAAATTTAATCCAGAGTATTTTGTCCATTCGCAAAGCCATAACCATGTCTAGAGGGAGAGGTATGCAACCATCATTCCCTGCCTCTAGGTGATTGGCCGCCCCGTCACGCCGAGGTCCCTGTGGTCGCTGCTCTTGAGCCAGGCTCTCTTCTGTTCTGCGTGGCGTGGTATGAACTCCCCTCTGATAGCATGGTACCGGAATGTGACACCTGGCATTTATGTGAAGGTAAGCATTTAAGAATACATATGCTTCTGTATGATCACTTACAAACCATATGAGCTGCACGGGCACCATCTTCCAGAATTAATAATATAATAATAAACTTACAAATAAATAAATAAATACATAAAAACATTTACATGGCACTTATAAGTTCATTAAACATTAAAAAGCATGAAGTAAAATCCAGTAAACAGCTTAAACAAACAGTAAACAGTAATTTTAGTCAAATTTTAGTCAACAAAACCTTAAGATGTTTTAGTTTTTGCTGGTGACATTTTTAGTTTAGGGCAATCTTTGTTGTGTTCAGTAACCATGGTTTCCAGTGTGATTGCTTGCGGAAAAAGTACTGCTGCAATGTCAGTCTGTTCTGAGGTAATACAACGGACTGACTTAGCTAATCCAGTAATCATTTCCAGCTTCTACTGGCTGAATAGGGCTTCTCTCTCTCATTCCTTCTCACCTGGCTTAACCACAGCCACGAGTGCTCTGCGCTGTCAGAGAGTCAGCTGTTGTAGTGATATATTTTCAGTGGAGGATTCAAGAATGCAGACACTGACATGTGGGATAAACAAAATAAACTTTAATTCATTTTCCAAACAACAAAAGAAACATAAGCAGGCAAACAAAAAGACAAGTGGGAGTCCAGGTTAAAAAAAAGGTTGAATCCAAAGAATCCAGTGATGCTGGGAACACAGAGAAGGCAGGGAACTCTGACAAACTCAGAGCACAAACATTGGAAACACAGAGAATTCAGAGAGGCACAGCAAATACAGGGAACACAGGGACTGCAGGACATTCAGAGAGACGCAAAAGATTCAGGGAACAACAGAAACACAGAAGAAACCGACAACAGACACAAGGAGAGTGCAGGTATATAAAAGGAAGGTGACAAGGCACAGGTGAAACAAATTAGGGGAGGAGCAAACAATCAGAAAGAAGTCCTCCTTCCTACTAAAATAAAATGACTAAAATAAAGCAGGAAACTAACTAAACAGAAGCTTCACTAAAAGACACTCGGCATAATGAGTGTGACCCTGCAGATGCACACATGCAGATTTATGATTCCATGGTAGCAGAATATATTGTTCAGGAGTATAAGGTAAACCTATGTAGAGCGAACTGTAACTGTAAACTGAACTTTTAGTGTTGTGCACAGACTGACCACTGCCCTATGTAATTCTCTCAGGGGGTTGGGTAAAGGGATTCCCAGTAGTCTTGTATGCCTTATGTATATTAGTTCTTATGTATTAGGCTAACATCAAGCAGGTATAGGAGAGTTGAGTGGTATTGTTTAAATGTAAGGGTATTTATTAGTCATTTGGGTTTGGTTGTGTAAATATTTCTAAAGTCCATATATATTTTTATTTATTATGTTAATATTTATTGTATATTTATGAGGGTAGATAATTCAGTGAGCTCTGTAAATGGTATGTGCTGGCCTATGATTCAAGCGTACAGTCTTATGTAAGGCTGTCAGTCTGTGTGTGATGAGGAGGCTGTAAGGTGTCGGGCAGTTTGTGCTCATCGTGCTATCAAGAAGTAAATGCTTGAAGATGAAACGTCACCCTGTGACTAGTGCTTCTCCTTATTTGCCTCTTTTGGTTGCCTGGGCAAATTAAGGTTATGCTTTACTCAGTTACAGTCAGGTTTTCATTGTGAAAATTATACAAGTTGTATTATATGAATATTTCTTCACAGTTTTCATTTTCGCAACTAACTCTGATTGGCAAGTTGAAATCCAATTATGTGAATGTTAGCCGATAAACGTGGGTTTTGTAAGGCTATTAAAAGGAAGATATTCTCCTCTGGCAGATCGTTCCACATTTGGATGCCCTAAAAGCAAAAGCTTGGCCAGTTAAGTATTAAATCCAGCTATGGGAACAGCCAGCAGACTCTTTGCTGAAGACCTTAGACTGTGTGCAGGCTGAAAAGGCAAGAGCTGATAAAGAGTGAGATACAATCTGAGGCCAGACCATGAAGTGCTTTATCGGTAACAAGTAGGATCTTAAAATCAATTCTAAGGACCTTAGTCTAGATGCTGCACACAGTTTGATACCTGTGAATTGTTTTGTGAGTAATGGTATTTAAAAGACTAATACGGCAATGAAAAAGACTCAGAAGAGATGAAGAGCAACTACAAAGAGATGTAAAACTATAATAAACAGATGCAAAGACGCTGCATTAAGCTGAACAATGACTTAAAGGAGACGCAAAGCAAACAACAAAGAGGTTCAAAAAACATCAACAAAACAACTATAATTGACACAGCTGTGTCTTTTACACATCTGTGCACTGAGTCTCGTCCTGGTGTTCACAAAAATGAAATCATTTCAACTCTGAGGCAAAAACACAAAACACAGCCCGTTTTGACATACTGAAAATCACATTTTTTTCCCTCAAAACCGAGCAACAGAAACGTTGCCTCCTTCAGTGGTTTTGTGGCTGTTACAATGGTTGAAACTAGACGTATTCAAAGAAATGTTCAGAGCTCCATGGCCTTGAGGACGACTCATTATGGCTTAGTATGCTGTGCGATACAGTTAATGTGCAGTACCTTTGCACGTGATCTCAGAACTGGAGGGATCAGATGATGTTTATGATGTTATGTGCTGCAGCTCTGCGCTGGGACTCAAGGTGTTAAACAGCAGATAGATCACGTCACAATGAATGCTTAGTTTCTCTCTTGGAAAAGTGTACGGTCAGTGTGCCAGGGGCCATGAAAAGTATGTGAAGCCGGCTGAGAAGAGGGCAGAAGAACAGCTCATGACAGGATAACAGGAGAGAGGCATTGGGCTGCAGAAGGAGAAAGAGGCGTATCTGGGATGACACTTTCCTCTAGCTGCTCAGCAACACCTTGTCCACACAACGAAAACAATATGTCAGTAGCACAACATCAGCAGCTGCCCCCCTCCCCCAGCTTGACTCTGGAGCTGAAATGGGAACTGAGCATATAGTCGGCTTCAAGACAGCTTTGTGCTGCTGACTTGTTGCTTTTTCTATGTAGGAAAGAAGTAAGTAAGGAATGTGAGAAACTGTCTGATCTCAGTCTTTTCAACCTTATCTTAAGTGGACCTTTGCCCTTCAAACTAGGCTACATATTGACTTAAACATGTGTCAGAGTTGAAGGCCAAAAGGAAAGTTGTTGACCAGAGACATTCAAGGCTAATGTGTGTGTTTTTGTTAAGTGGAGGACAAAGGGAATGTTTGTGATTCATTAAACTGTGTGGAAGTTATTCAAAAGCACAATATTCTTTTCGAAACATCCTTGTATCCTGTTTAGACACGTTATCCAACAAACAGCACTTGTTTCGCTGTTCCAGCTTTGACAGTTTTCATTTATTTTGTTCATTCTCTTTCAGCAGGATTCTTGGTGGGGAGCAATAAGATTAACTTTAAAAACTGGCATTTTTGTTCATCTATATAGCTAATTGACTAATTTAAGTAAAGCTGTTTTAAATGCTGCAAAATTAGTTTTATAGCCTGAAACAAACTCTATATACTGCTGCTTCTCAAAATCCTCAACCTCTTTTCCCACTAACCATGTTGATTAGAGCTTTAAGGGAAGGTTACCTCCTGCACACCTGTCTTGGAAACACTTTACCCTCCTCCCATAAGCGTTTGCGGCTCGAGTCCTCTACAAGTCTCTCTTGTAGTCATTTCATGGAGTCGTTGCTGGCCGCTTGACAACCTCACCGTTCAGACAGAACACCAGCTGACTTTTAGACCCAGCATGATTGTATATCAAGACAATGGAAAGACACAATTAGGGTCGACACAAATTCTCCCAGGGTGGGAATAAAATCTGTACTTGGCTTTATGAGTCTGCTCTATAGTGTAAATGTACAAAAGTGAGATGAAACATATCGGAGGGCCATTTTGTCTGTTGTCAGTTAGCTTGCACAGTCAGTATATTGTTTGTTTGTTAGCAAATAAGTTGCCCCGTGGTCAAATTCGTGTGAAATATACAAAAAATATTGAGGTTGATTTTATTTCTTGACTGACTGTTTCCCCGTTTTTAGCAATCAAGCCTATTTCCTAAAATGTCAAACACTAATCCTTTAATGATGTTAAGAGGCTGCAGTGCTAATGTTCTTTAACCACTGTGGCCTTGCTGATCACTCAAAAATAAAAAAAAATAAAACAGCTTGCAGGTGTGAATGTGGTCCTCAGTGACACACAAACTCACCCAGCTCATATCGTGGACCTCAAATCTCAGAACAGCAAGCGCGCACCCAAATCAATAAACCTCCTCACTGTGCACTGATTCAGGCCCACATGGATGGGGATTTTTTGCACAGAATAACTGAAGACATGAACCCTTTGAAAAACCCTTTTAATGGGCTTCCCCCTCTGAGCAGTTTCAGTCCATCCTATCATTTTGGGCATAAATAGGACTATTAATCTTTGATAGCACAACAGCTGGTAGTAATAATAGCAGCACTTTTGTGTTGCTATGTTGAGAGAAGTGGCGGGACATTTTCTCATGGAGGACTGCACTGAGAGAGGTCGTGGAAGATAATGACCATCCGCACTTGCATGATAACTCCTCCTTTATAAAAGACGGAAGAGGGACTGGTGGTTTGGCTTCATCCTTCAGATCTGAGTGTCATCAGTGTTGGCTGACAAGAATGTGCGCCATTGACTGAAAGCTGCACGAGGAAGGCCTGGATAGCACTCGGAATAACTGCAGTGGAAACTGAATTGGAAAGAGACAATTTATTCTGTGTAGCTTTGGGTTACTGTTTCCTTTTTCTGCACTGGAAGAATCGAGAAAAGAAATGTTTGTGATGCACCTGGAGGTCTAGTGCCAACAAAAGAGTTTGTCACTGATGCGATTTCAGGTATGTGCTAGTGAAATATTTTCTATTTTTAAGTGTTTTAATTTTCATGTAACTACACAATTTATGTCCAAATAAATGCTTTAGATCTGTACTCTTAATGATGCAAGGCACCAGAAGAAGAGGCAACTCATAAGCGTGACTCAAAATCAGCAATCCGCAGGACACCGACGCACATTGGGTGACGCGTTTAGGTCTCTCTCTCTCTCTCTGTCTGTCTGTCCGTCTGTCTCTTTCTCTATCTATCTCTCTGTCCTTCTCTCTCTCCCTCTCTCTCTCTCTCTCTCTGGTGCAGTCGTGCGTCCTGCTGCTCAGTCTGACTTATCACGGGGATCCGGTGCTACGACAAGTTGGACGCAGCGCGCGCTACGGCGGGTTTAGACGCAGTTTGCCAAAGTTTCGGTTAACGAACACGGAATATTTGCTGGAGTTACAATGACGTGAAAGATGTAGTGTAACCACCAGCTCCGGTGAAGGTGGCGAGTGGGCGACCGAACGCCAGCGCCGTGCGTAACACTGGGACAGCAGGTGGATGGGGAGGCTGGCGAGATGCAGCTTTCCAGCAGGTCAGCGTCGCTTCGGAGAGGCTGGACTTGTTCTTCTCTGCTGAAGGACACCTTGCCACGATGGACTTGATGTGAGGACGAAGTTTTCTGTTTAAATGTAAGTGATGCTATGGAGAAAAAAAAAAGATCTAGAAAGGGAAATATTTGCTGGTTTTTAGTGAGCTTGTTAAATATGTCTCCATCTTAGGCATTTCTGCGTGGACTTTGGCTTGCTTTTACGCGCTGTAATGCATTCATTACAAAGTCAGCTCTTCTTTGATCAAAAGTTACATTTTTATCAAAGCCATCATGAAATACACTCACGTGGCAATTCATTGCGCAGGCGACTTAGTTGTTGGCACCCAATGAAAATTCAACAGAAAAACGCCATGACAAACACACAGCGTGTGCTTTAGGCGGATTTCAAGACCTCTTTCTGTCATTTCGTGGAGTGCTAGATGAGTTCCCCTCCATCTCAGCACGGCAAAAAATAACTGAAGTAGATGCAACTCCAGAACGCTTAAATTATGTGAGTTCACGGGAAAAAGAGAATGCAGAAAAGGGGATCTGTCTTTCAATTGGGAGGTCAAAGGTTTAGTGCCTGTAACAGCCATTTTATGTCAAAGTGTCCTTGACGGAGAAGATAAACCAACCTTCTGACTGTTAAATAAGAGTTTCCACTTCACTGTAAATTAAAAAAAAAGTGTCCTGTTGATCTGGACATTTATCACACACAGCCTGCGGGTTAGTGCGAGGCTGCATCAAGCCAAGCTGCTTCCCTGGCATCACTTCATGTACTCACACAGTCAGTGCTGAGCTGAAACATACAGCTCCTGGTTAATGCTTTTCTTTCCTTTTTTGTGTCTCAAGTAGCCTATTAGACTTTTTCTTCACAAGTGTTCTAATAGACCACTAAATCCCCCCTCTCTTAATGATACAATTATCCTACTTTATAATTAAACTGCTTGATGTTACCAACTAATACTGACACTTATACAGTAATTAGTCTGCTAACAAATAACAACGTAAATCCTTTCATTAGTGGATGTATTATTGGAGCACATTGCTTTTCTGCGCACTTCCCCTGATAGCTCTCTCTCTCTCACACACACACACACACACACACGTACAAATGCGTATAGTGGAGCTCCATCGATATTTATTTGTAATGGTTATAAAGTAATTTTCATTGTCAGTGTTGGGATCCGCCATTACTGCTCTTGCTGCCACCACCTCATGGATTCTAAGTTTAAAATCTAACTATAAGCACACCCAGTTAATAAACATTAAAACTCTAACAGTATAGTGTTTCTAACAAGGAACATCACCCCCACCCAAACAGAAATTTTTGGCATATAATTTTGGCCTCTAAAATTCTGCACTGAATAGTAGATAATACATTTTATGATGGTTAATGGAACAGATAAGTACCGTTACAGATTTTACAGATTACCTCCGCTGAGTCAAATACTCAATATGCAACAGACCAATGGTTGTGCATTGCTTCAGAGGCAAATGGCCACAGTGATAATAGAATTTACCAGAGCAGCGTGTCTTAATAGTGCTAAAAGAATGAATGATTGTCCTAGTATTTTTTTTCTATTAAAACCACCATTGTTGTTTTTTTTGT
Source organism: Scatophagus argus (assembly GCF_020382885.2). Lineage (NCBI taxonomy): Eukaryota > Metazoa > Chordata > Actinopteri > Scatophagidae > Scatophagus > Scatophagus argus. The sequence continues at coordinate 4,734,483 of NC_058513.1, forward strand.
ACCAAAGGGCTAATAGAATACAATGTTTAATTAGATTTCTTTTTTTCCTCTGGTAATTGCTGATGGGTATTTGTGAAATAAATTCATTGATTTGTCAATGGAACAAGACTTACATTCATGAGAACGACAATTATCCTGAATATTCTGAACTTTGAGTGCACACTCTTTCATCCTTTAGAGGTACATTGTTCCTGATTGTCTGTGATAACAAATAATTGTACCTAACATTGTTTCACAACATCCCTAATTAACACAAAGTGGATTGTCCAAAGTGGGCCCACATATGCCAGTCACATGTATTTCAGGTAAATTTTGAAAGCAAAAACTGGACTAATGTCCTCATTGGTCTGCTTCTGTCACTGTAGGGGAAGAGTGAGTGATCCTGCCACAGTGTCAGAGCTGTTTGTCCCCAAGATCAATTGAATAAACATTTGTCTTCGGCAGCACAGTGCCCCCGTCGTTCTCTCGCTCAGGCGTACCTTTCTGCATGTATGCATACATTGGGGGAGGCAGGCTCACAGGCACGCACCAGACTCAGACTACTGGACTCAGATTAGCATTAGGTCAATTTATTGTCTGGATTGGCTTAGAAACAAAGAGAATAGCCTCAGGTCAAATGAGCAAATACAAATTTGGATCTAAAGTGGAAGTTGTGATGAGTTTTGTAGTCACCCATGTTTGCACAGATTGGAGACATCTTCTTTAGTGCAAAAGAGTGCAAATCAATGTCATGACATAAATGGTGTGTGTGTTTGAGTTGAGTAATGTAGGGTTTTCTGATGGTGTTTGCCTCAGGAACAAATCAAAAACTCTGCAGTATTTAGGGTGTGTAACTCAGGTTTCTCTGTCTTTCTCTTCTGTGTTTCTCAAATAATGGAGATGATGGAAAAAGGTCATATCTTAAAACACTGCATATGATGCAAAATTTATACTTGGCTGGATTTGGCCATCTTTTCCTAGTCTCTGCCAAATGCTTACTGTGAGAGTAATAAGTAGTGTTCAGGATAATTGAGGAGAGGAAGTACTTATTATGTAAAAGAAATATCTGGACTGTTTTCTAGAGAGAATATCTGACATGTCACTCTGAAGGTGTGAAAGCTGTTCTGTAAAGTAACCCTGCCACTGTTGCCATGGATCTTGGAGCACTGTTATTATTTGTTAAATGATATACTGTCAACCATACTTACTGTACCATCACTCTGTTTTTCTCTCTCCATAGATCTGTCTTTCTCCTTTCCTCTTTCTTTACAGGTGGGATGTGATACTTGTGGTTCCTGGTTAATGAAAATCGTAGCCCCCAGAACCCTAAACCCTGACACCCCAAAGCCTCTAATTCCCATACATCCCAGTACCAGGCTTATCCTAGAACCTATGAACTAAAGTCCCTTGATCCTTATTTCCAGCCTTATACAGATAGTTCATTGATTATGAGCATGTGAAAGCTGAACCTCAGACACAGAATATCTACCATCTCCAAAACCCTTATGTTCGCACATTTACCCCTTATTTTCCACTATCTGTAGTCCTACCCTAAACATACCCTAAACCCCTCTCAGCCATCATGGCCTTGGATCAGTGGCCCTTTCTCACGACTCCCCCCAACATTTCCATCCCTGAGCCCCTCCTGTATGACAGCTACATCCAGGGGAATGAGTCCGAACTGGACCTGAACATCTCTGAGACCAGGGAGCCTCACCAGGACAAGACTAGCTCAGTAGTCATCACCTTCATCTACTTCATGGTATGTGCCTTGGGGCTATGCGGAAACACCTTGGTCATATATGTGATCTTGCGCTACGCCAAAATGAAGACGGTGACCAACATCTACATCCTGAACCTGGCGGTGGCAGATGTTCTATGCATGATGAGCCTACCGTTCATCGCCCTGCAGCTGTCCCTGGTACACTGGCCCTTTGGAGAGGTGCTTTGCAGGGTGATCATGACTGTAGGTAGGTGAAGAGGAGAAGGCTAGTGGTACACCCCAGAAAGAAGCAAGAGCTTCTCTGGGCAAAGAACCACTTTTGGGTTCCTCAGGAGGGAAATCATTGTCTATTGTGATTGCAATTTTAAGAAAACTGAAATAAATATCTTTATATCTTTTAAGATATCTTTATTTACTATTTTAAGAGTGTTTGTTGTTTGTTCTTGGACATTTAGGTGTCTTAAAGGAATAATTTGGCATTTTTAGAACTAAATTATTGGTTTCTTTCCCAAAACCTAAATGAGAATTCAACACCATTCTGCTATCTGTCCATAAGATTTAAAGATTAGCTGAGGAAAAGACTGGAAGCAGGGGGAAAAGCTAGCTTAGCTCTGCAATCCAAAGGTTGAAATAAATTCAGTCCACTAGCATTTTCAAAATTCACAGATTAATACACTGTATTTTCTTTTTACATGTTAATAAAACAATAATTGTTTTCCAGTCATGCTAAGCTAACTCTCTTCTGGCTGTATTTTCATCTTTAACACATTGCATTAAGTGTAGACTATACATATTTAGACTGTAGATGCAATGCAATGCAGTTTTCAACTGCCTGACTAAACAACCCTTTTTTACACTTAATTCGCCATCTGTTATATAATAAAACAAACACCCAATTCTGAATACTGTTATTTATTGGTTATCCTCACCTCACCTTTCTTTCTCCATTCCTCCACCCTCTCTCCTCTGTCTCCTCACAGACTCTCTCAATCAGTTCACTAGCATCTTCTGTCTGATGGTGATGAGCATCGATCGATACTTGGCTGTGGTCCACCCTATTAAGTCCACAAAATGGCGGAAGCCCCGCGTAGCCAAGCTAATTAACCTGACAGTATGGGGTGTGTCGCTGTTAGTCATCCTACCTACTATGATCTTCAGCGGCCTGAACAACGTGCCAGTTTGTGGAATAGTTTGGCCGGAGCCCCAGGATGTCTATTACAAAGCCTTCATATTCTACACCTTCTTCATTGGATTCTTCTTGCCGCTTGCAGTCATATGTCTGTGCTACCTGCTCATTATAGTCAAGGTGAGAGCATTCCTCTACCAGGGCTGAAAACTCACTTTAGTTTGGAATTAGATTTGGTATCACTGAAGCTGGTGCATTTCATGAGCAGGCCTTCTGCCTTCATTACCCACCGCAGGGGTCATCACTCCTCAACAGGAAGCCAAATTCACAATTTTAAAGCAATCAATAATCATAGTAATGAATAAGTGTGGTTGATCAGCATACCTGCCAAACTCCAGGCAGCTTAGCAACAGGAGACTGAACCTAACAAGGGTATCTGGGGATCTTCCCCCAGAAAACTGTTCATTTCAGGGACTGTTTTTCTGCACTGTGGTGGATTTATGGAGTATTTTTGTCAGAAATATAGAGTCATGAGGGGGAGGGGGCATTGAAAAAATGGGATTCTCAGAAGAATCTGGAGGCTTGGGAAGTGTTTACCTCTCAAAACAGCAATAGTGAGTAAGTCACTCTGAATGCCTACTCTCCTCATATCCCTATTACACAGCAGCACAAAGTGGTGCCAATCTGTGTTCTCTCTCTCACCTTAGTTTTTTAATCATGTTTAGTCGGTGTCATGTCAATGTCAGTTAAAACAATACATGTACTTCAAAATTTCAATGCATTTGAGCCTTAAAGCCAGACAAACTCTGTACATTGGGCTCTGGAAAAACACCTGATGTTCAAACTTTTTTCAGGAAGAAGTAGCTTTTCCTTTTATTCCTTTCATTTGTGAGAGAGTTGGCAGCTCTGCCTCTACACTACTCAGAAGTTAATATGATGTTTTTTATGAAAAACAAAATCATACTATTGATAAACACTTTACAGGAAAATTGTTATATGCTTGAACCCTGAAAGTTACTTTCATTGCCATTCATTACACAGGGTTAGTTTGACCTAAAATTTGTAGATTTTTCAACCTGATTGGACATCAGAGTACAGATGTACTGTGTTTATGATTAAATGGTTTAAAATTCAGTTGCTAACGTGTTAAATATTTGCCAGATGATTTCAGTCAGGTCCTCTAACTCAAACAAATTTGGATTGACATTTGGAATCTTTGGCCAATGAGGCTTCATATTGTCAACCCAGCTATCGCAAACCTGAAGTTACCCATTGTGGCCATCCGCTAATTTGGACAATGTGCCATAGTCAAACATGTCTACCTAAAGAGGAAGTAAACAAACCACCAACACTATACACCAGATGTCTGGATTTGGTGCACTTATAGGGCTCTGGGGTCAGAGCTGTTTTCAGGTTGTGACATAAAGTTGAACAGACAGGTCTGCGTAGTGTGTAAAATGTTCGTTCAGCCGCAAGCTATACTTAATGCCTTGCTTTCAGTGACATCAAGCTTGCTTGTGCCCCTGCTCTGTCACCCAGTGATAAATAATTTGGCCTGCTCCAAAAACCATGAAAAACACATGAATTCTAAATTAAGAGCAATAGTCTGGAAACACAAATATCTTTACTCTGTTTTCTTTTCTTTTTTTTTTTTTATTTACATACTTATCCAGACATGGAAAAGATTGAAGTTAAATTCGATACTTACCCATACTGCACAGAAACCCTGATTGCAGTGAATATGTTATGGCAATAATGTTGAGAATAAAAACCACAAAAAACAGTTGGTAGGAAACCGTCTTTAATAGAAGGTGGAAAAAGTGTGTGTCAGACAGGATTAAACCATGGTTAGTTTCCTTTTTTACAACATTTTTAATTTTGAGAATTTTACAAATGACTGAGTTTCCCTCTCATACACATTTGGCTGTGGATGGACCTGGAACAGGGCTATGAGCTTGCTAGCACAAGGATATGACCTGACATAAAACCACAACATGATGTTTTTGCACTTGAGTTTGGGGACAGATATTCTACCTTTGGACAGAGTTGTTCTTGTTCTTGAGTTGTTGGCAAAAAAAAGTGTGAACATTGTGCTTCTATATTTGGGGGATTTTAAGTCACTGACAGTCTATTATTCCTTCGCCAGGTTAAGTCATCTGGCATACGAGTGGGTTCCACCAAGCGCAAGCGCTCAGAGCGTAAGGTGACACGAATGGTGTCCATTGTGGTGGCGGTGTTCGTCCTCTGTTGGCTGCCTTTCTATATCTTCAACGTCACCTCTGTCACCGGCTCGATCAACCCAACCTCTGCTGTGAAGAGCACGTTTGACTTTGTAGTGGTGCTCGGCTACGCCAACAGCTGCGCCAACCCCATCTTGTACGCCTTCCTGTCGGACAACTTCAAGAAGAGCTTTCAAAACGTTCTGTGCCTGAAGAAGGTGGCAGGTCTGGATGAGATAGAGCGCAGCGACAGCAGGGCAGACAGGAGCAGGATGGCTAACGATGCTGCAATCATCAACGCCAACTTGGAGACTCACAATGCTGCCCTGCTCAATGGCGAGCTGCAGACCAGCATCTGAGGGAAATGGAACAGCAGTCACATCCAGGGAGGACAGAGTGACTGAATTGCGATGCTTGGTGCTTCCAGACTAATGGGCCACCAGTGCACTGCTAGCGACCCCCCTGCTCAAAGATGCGGGGGCCGAGGGTGATGTAATAGATACTGTTCTTGGACATTGACACATGAACAAAGTTTAAGTGGAAAGTAAACAATTTCCTAAGGGTTTTCAGAGGTCAGGGAAAGCATACTGACTCCATCTTCAAACTCTTGATATTTGGATTAATGAGGCAACTTGAGATGGTTCTCACTGAAGCGGAGCAAAAATGTATTGTGACTGAAGTAACTGTTAAGGCTGTAGAGACAAGTGATGTTGAAATCAGACATAAATAAGAGTATGGTTCATGCTTGTCAGCTTGAGGTTTGTATCAAGTTGTTAGATGCTATACAGACTGATCCAAAACTAAAACAAGACAGATCAGAGAGTGTATTGCTGTGGACCCACTAGAGGACTATCAGGGCTAGTACATTTGTGGTAGAGAGATCTCACTACCCATGCCCTTCTTGATCTAGAAGGGTCGGCACTAATTTCTCAGAATGTGGAAATACTGCTGAAGAATCAGACCAAAATGTCAGTGGAAAACATCCAGCACTTTGATTCTTCAGAGAGAAAAATCAGAGACCCTAAATGGGTTCATGGTCATGTTTTATTCATACCAGCTGGTTTGTTTGGTCTTACATAATCAACAGGGCAACAAAAAAAGCCCTCCTAACGTGACATCTTATTTTCCAGCAAACGAAGGATGTTTTTCACCTCTTTAGCTGACATCTCGGCAGGAGGAGCTGCATTGATCTGTTAACTCTGAATTTTAAGATCCTGGATTATTGATTAAGTGGAAGGATGGGAAACTGTCTCAGCAGCTGCTCTGACTTTGCTCCCTTTAAAACGGCTTGACTTTGTATATACAAAATGGTGTTCTGTCAACCTCTGGGAGAAAGTTCCACACATAGATAACACCAAAACAAAATGACTGAATGAAGACAATCCATGCTGTAA